>NC_138768.1:77644657-78394657 GCF_965119305.1 Pelophylax lessonae
CCACCTCGGGGGTGCCCCACCGGAGACATATTTGATGAAACACGTCAGATGAAGGGAACACCTCCCTTGGTCCAACACCTGCCAACTGAGATAATATGCCTGCCAGTTTTCCACTCCTGGAATGTGTACAGCGAAGAGGGCTGGAACAAAGCATTCAGCCCACCAGAGGATGCCGGCTACTTCCAGGGCCACCAATCCAATCTTTGTTCCGCCCTGATGATTGACATAAGCCACCACTGTGGCATTGTCCGACTGAATCTGCACCGGAAGCCCCCGGAGTTGATCCGTCCAGTGATCCAGGCACAGCCTGGTCACCCAGAGTTCCAAGACATTTCATCGGCAGTCTGGACTCTTCCAGTTTCCAAACACCCTGAGCAGAGCTCAGACCCAGGACACCTCTCCACCAGAACAGACTGGCATCAGTGGGGACCACTGTCCAATACAAGGGGAGAAAAGATTTGCCCTGTTGAAGAGCCAGAGAGCAAAGCCATCAGACCAGAAACCCCTTGGTTTCCTGACTCAGCTGGATCTGATTGTCCAGAGACTTTCGGACACTTCTCCCATTTGACCAAGATCTCCCTTTGAAGGGACCTCGTATGGAACTGTGCAAACAGAACTGCCTCGAAGGTGGATCTCATCAGGCCCAGCATCCGCACGCAAGTCTGGAGGGATGATCATCAACAGCAGGAGATGAATTGCAGCATGCAACTTCAGGAGTTTGTCCAGAGGAATGAATACTAGTTTGTAAGCAAACTGAACTCTTTCAAGGTCTGTATAGTGATCGCCAGGTTGTCCATCAAGGCAGAAGAGGACTCTGCTCGCAAGAGGAGGTCGTCCAGGTAGCCCAGTACTGCAATCCCCCGCTGACGTAGCAATGTCAGAACCAGGGCCAAACACTTTTGTGAAGACCCGAGGCGAGAGCAAAGAGTAAAGCCACAATCATATCCCACAGCAAAAAAAACTGAGGAAATGCTGGTGTCAGGCACATATTGGAATGTGAAAGTAAGCATCCTTGATGTCGATAGAGGCAAGAAAATCCCCGATGTAGGAATATCACTACCATGCAAATAGACTCCATTCT
Organism: Pelophylax lessonae; assembly: GCF_965119305.1. Lineage (NCBI taxonomy): Eukaryota > Metazoa > Chordata > Amphibia > Anura > Ranidae > Pelophylax > Pelophylax lessonae. The sequence continues at coordinate 77,645,739 of NC_138768.1, forward strand.
GAACTTCTGTACCTGCACAAAGCAGTTCAGGGCCTTTAGGTCCAGAATCGGACGTACCTTGCCCTGTTTCTTTGGGGCCGTGAACAGGTTTGAAAAAAAAAAAAAAATCCTAAAACCGTTGTGAGGCCCGAACCGGGACAATCGCACCCTGAAGAAGCAGGTCTTGTACCAAAGAGCTTGCAATCGGTCTGGGGACAGATGCACATTGGAAGGATAGAACCTTTCTGGACAGAGAGAGTAAGAACGAAACTCGATCTTGAAGCTAGACCGTATCACGTTGTGGTCCCATTGGTCGTTTACCAAAGAGGTGCACATGTCCAGGAACCAGCGAAGACGTCCTCCCACCCCAGGTATGGATGAGGGCGCACCTTCATGCTGAAGAAGCCTTGTCCACGGGTCTAGAGTATTCCGTTCTCGGTTTGCCAGACCAGGGCCACTAGAACCTCCTGAGGAGGATTTGAAAGTTTTTGAACCCTTGTCAGTGGATCATAAGGGACGCAAAAACTTCTTGTGAGCCAAGAAAGACAGGCCATGTCTGTGACAAGGTTCCTTACCCTTTCCAGCCTGTGGAAGAAAGGTACTTCCCCCCCCCCCCCCCCCCACCTTGTGAGATTCTTAATGTCATCATCCAGGGTAGCCCAAACAGGCAATCGCCCAGAAAAGGTAAATCAGTCAGAGCTTTCTTAAAGGTCTGGTCCGCAGACCAACACTTAAGCGACAATACATGCCTATGTACCACTGCCGAAACAGACAGCCGAGAGATCAGGGGAGCTGCATGCAAAGAGGCATCACAGATAAACTGCAGCCCCTGGACCAACTGGTCCACCAGTTCAGCAAAGGAAGGGGGAAGCTTCTCACCCTCTAGGTCACGGTGCAAAATTTAAGCCCACTCAGCGTTGGCGACACCAGGGCAATGGTGAAGACCAGCCTAAGCGCCGAACCAGCGACAGTGGACCTATTGCAGGCCACAGCCTCCGCTTTTCTGTCAGAGGGATCTTTAAAGGCTGGAATCATGGTTTCCTTATTCATCCTGGAAACCAGGAAAAAAAAAAAAAAAAAGGGTCTAGCACTGCTAAAGGACACCTCCCCCCCCCCCCCATAGCGCTGGTTGCACCACCAGGTCGCCAGCAAACAGAGCACCCCAAAACCTGTCAGAGAGAGAGGGACCCCACCAGAGATAGCACTTGCTCCACATACGGCGTCCAAGGGAAAGAGAAAGTCCCAGGAGTCAGCGCCAGGGTAAAAAGGAGGAGCTCCCACAGCCGAGATCACTGCCCAGAGGCTCCTCTGTAATAAACGCTCCTCTTTGGACCCATTCTGGAGATCCTCTGTGTGCTGGTCACCTACTTCTTGCATCTTTTTGTTTACTGCTTCTCCAGATCATTCTGAAATATGAAGGCTACCATTGATAACCACCCTAAAAATGCAGCTTGCCTTGTCGTCATCTATGAAGATGGCCGATTCCATGGCTTTAGTACTAAAACTAGTTTAGTCTGAAGATTAGAGTGGGAGCAAGGTATTTAGGATTTAGAGATGGTCAGCAATAGCAGCCATTGTAATGGTCTTAACACAGGATTCCTTTAAGGTCCAACACGTGCCATAACTAGAGGCTCTATTCCCTGTCAGTTTGTATAATCAGGGCAGGGCTGGAATAAAGATCCTTGATACAAATGCAAAGAGCAGGAACTGAAGTTTTGAAAAAACAAATCAGATGATTTTAGCCTTCATTGGTGCAGTCAGAAATTAATAATTCTGGATTATAGCTGTGGGTTTGCATGATGCCTAATGAAGTAAAAGCCTGAAATGTGCCAAGTCAGGAGGCAATGCAGGACAAATTAAGGGACAACAGTAGTTCAGTGACTTTTGCAACTTAGGAGAGGTGGGAACAGGAGGCAACGCAATGGAATGGAATGTCCAAGATTCCCAGAAAAGTTGAAATAGCAGATCATTGTGCAAGTAAGGTCAGGTTTTCCAACCGAACCTTATAAAATTTAAAAGCATATTCCACAAAGCAAAAGCAATCCACTAATACTTTAAGTGTCCTCATTTCAGGCTTCAAACAAAGATATAAAAAACTAATTTTTTTGTGAAGAAACAACAACAAGTGGGACACAATCATGAAGTGGAACGAAATTTATTAGATATTTCAAACTTTGTTAACAAATAAAAAAACTGAAAAATTGGGCGTGCAAAATTACTCAGCCCCTTTACTTTCAGTGCAAACTCTCTCCAGAAGTTCAGTGAGGATCTCTGAATGATCCAATGTTGACCTAAATGACTAATGATGATAAATAGAATCCACCTGTGTGTAATCAAGTCTCCGTATAAATGCACCTGCACTCTGATAGTCTCAGAGGTCCGTTTAAAGTGCAGAGAGCATCATGAAGAACAAGGAACACACCAGGCAGGTCCGAGATACTGTTGTGGAGAAGTTTAAAGCCGGATTTGGATACAAAAAGATTTCCCAAGCTTTAAACATCCCAAGGAGTACTGTGCAAGCGATAATGTTGAAATGGAAGGAGTATCAGACCACTGCAAATCTACGAAGACCTGGCCGTCCCTCTAAACTTTCAGCTCATACAAGGAGAAGACTGATCAGAGATGCAGCCAAGAGGCCCATGATCACTCTGGATGAACTGCAGAGATCTACAGCTGAGGCGGGAGACTCTGTCCATAGGACAACAATCAGTCGTATACTGCACAAATCTGGCCTTTATGGAAGAGTGGCAAGAAGAAAGCCATTTCTTAAAGATATCCATAAAAAGTGTTGTTTAAAGTTTGCCACAAGCCACCTGGGAGACACCAAACATGTGGAAGAAGGTGCTCTGGTCAGATGAAACCAAAAATCAAACTTTTTGGCAACAAAGCAAAACGTTATGTTTGGCGTAAAAGCAACACAGCTCATCACCCTGAACACACCATCCCCACTGTCAAACATGGTGGTGGCAGCATTATAGTTTGGGCCTGCTTTTCTTCAGCAGGGACAGGGAAGATGGTTAAAATGAATGGGAAGATGGATGGAGCCAAATACAGGACCATTCTGGAAGAAAACCTGATGGAGTCTGCAAAAGACCTGAGACTGGGATGGAGATTTGTCTTCCAACAAAACAATGATCCAAAACATAAAGCAAAATCTACAATGGAATGGTTCACAAATAAACATATCCAGGTGTTAGAATGGCCAATTCAAAGTCCAGACCGGATTCCAATCGAGAATCTGTGGAAAGAACTGAAAACTGCTGTTCACAAACACTCTACATCCAACCTCACTGAGCTCGAGCTGTTTTGCAAGGAGGAATGGGCAAAAATTTCAGTCTCTCGATGTGCAAAACTGATAGAGACATACCCCAAGCGACTTACAGCTGTAATCGCAGCAAAAGGTGGCGCTACAAAGTATTAACTTAAGGGGGCTGAATAATTTTGCACGCCCAATTTTTCAGTTTTTTATTTGTTAAAAAAGTTTGAAATATCCAATAAATTTCGTTCCACTTCACGATTGTGTCCCACTTGTTGATTCTTCACAAAAAATTAAAGTTACTTACTGGTAACGTCTTTTCCAGTAGTCTTTCAGGACAGGCACTTCTGAGAGAACCTGGCTCCTCCCTTCTTAGGAAACACCGCCCCAATTTATTGGATTTAAGCCTCCCTCCAGCTGGCTGCCTCAGTTCTTTACGAGTACCTCCGGCCACTGGGGAGACACAAAGATATATCATACTAACCTCCATCCTCTGATCATCTTATATTCAGACCTTCTTCGGGTGGGTATTAGTGCTGTCCTGAAAGACTACTGGAAAAGACGTTACCAGTAAGTAACTTTAATTTTCCCTTATCGTCTTTCAGGACAGGCACTTCTGAGAGGATAAGAGAGTACTTACTTTCAGGGTGGGACTACCGCTTGCAGGACTTTTCGCCCAAAAGCCTGATCTTTAGCGGATAGCAGGTCCAGTCTATAGTGTTTGGAAAAAGTTGTGTAGCTGGACCAAGTTGCTGCCCGACAGATCTGCTCCGGGGTAGCACCAGCTCTTTCCGCCTGAGAGGCCGCCATTGCTCTTGTAGAGTGCGCCTTAATACCCATAGGGACCTCCTTACCGGAAAGCCTATAAGCATCACTGATGATTAATCTAAGCCATCTGGCTATTGAACGCCTGGACGCTTTAGTACCCTTCTTTGAACTATTAAATAAAACAAAATAAGAGTCTGACTTCCTGAACTCCTTCGTGATGTTTAGGTATTGCAGAATGCATCTTCTGACATCTAAACTATGAAAACGAATTTCCTGTTCCCTCACAGGCTCTGAACAAAAAGTCGGTAGCACTATCTCCTGGTCTCTATGGAACCTTGAGACTACCTTGGGTAGAAACGCTGGATCGGTTTTAAAGATAACCCGATCTGCAAAAATTTGTAAAAAAGGTGCTTTAACCGAAAGGGCCTCTAGCTCACTAACCCGCCTGGCGGTCGTGATTGCCACTAAAAAAACTGTCTTGAGGGTTAAATTTCTCACCGAACAAGACTCCAATGGCTCAAATGGCTCTTTAATGAGAGCCTGCAAAACTAAAGACAAATCCCACATTGGAAATGGGAGATTTCTTGTTGGTCTTTGCCTATTCAGGGCTTTGAAAAAACAGATCACCCAGGGATCTTTTGCTAAAGGTATTTCGAGGAATACGCTAATGGCTGAAATTTGGCCTTTTAGGGTGCTGATGGCTAACCCTTTGTTAGCCCCCTCTTGTAGGAACTCGAGTACTGATACTGTACTTCCTGCGTCTAAAGAGCTTGCTTTGCACCAGTTTCTAAAAAACTTCCAAGTTTTTAGGTAGATGCTCTGTGTCTCTTTCTTCCTGCTTCCTAGCAGAGTCTGCACCAGTTGGCCCGAGAAACCCTTGCTCTTTAACAGTTCTTCTTCAGTAGCCAAGCTGCAAGGTTCCAATGTTGTGTCTGAGGACAGAGTACTGGGCCCTGGGAGAGGAGATCTTCTCTCACTGGTAGCAACCAGGGGGGCTCTACCGCTAAGCGATTTAGGGTCGAGAACCACGGTCTCCTCGGCCAATGTGGTGCTATAAGTATTAGCGTCGTACTTTCCTCCTGAAACTTCCTCAAGACCGCTGGTATTAGCACTGGTGGGGGGAAGGCATAGGATTTGGGGAACACCCAGGGTTGAGCTAGAGCATCCACCCCTAGAGCTCCGTCCCATCTGCTCAGGGAAAAATATTGAAGTGTCTTTGTGTTCTGCCGTGAGGCAAACAGGTCGATGTTTGGCATTCCCCATCTCTGGGTAATTCCATTGAACACCTCCTGATTTAACGTCCAGTCTCCTTCTCTTACCTTCTTTCTGCTGAGAAAGTCGGCTAGTTGATTTAACTCTCCCTTGAGATGAACTGCCGAAAGAGAGAGAACTTGGACCTCGGCCCATTGCAAGATCTTCTTTGCCAGACCCCATAGGAGATTGCTTCTGGTTCCCCCCTGTCGGTTTAGATATGCTACCACTGTGGCATTGTCTGACCGTACCTGAATTCGGTGTCCCTGCAAGTCCTCCTGGAAGGCTCTGAGGGCTAACTCTACCGCCCTCAATTCCCTCCAATTGGAGGATTGTTTTGCTTCCTCCAGTCCCCAGGTCCCCTGGGCTAGCTTGGATCCCAGATGGGCCCCCCAGCCTATGCCGCTTGCATCTGTGGTGATGATGGTGGAGGCTATCTGAACCCAACAGAGGCCTTGTGATAGGTTTTCGGCTTTTCTCCACCACCACAGAGATCTTTTCACTGCGGTTGGGATCTGTATGAAGGTATCCAGGGAATCCTGGCTGCGGTCCCAAGCTTCCAGGATGAATAGTTGCAGGGGACGAAAGTGCAGGCCTGCCCACTGAACTGCTGGGATGGCTGCTGTTAGTAACCCCAGTATAGACATGGATTGTCTGACTGAGATCGCTTGGTTTGCTTGCAACTGTCCTACTGCCTTGTTTATTTTCTGCTTTTTGTCCGGGGGTAAGAAGATTTTTTGGACCCTGGAGTCTATCTCGTACCCCAAGAACAATATCCTTTGTGTTGGTACTAAGGAGGATTTTTCTAAATTTAGTAGCCAACCCAGGTCTTCCAGAATCCGTGTTGCATCCCGGAGATCCCTGGACAATTGTTCTTGGGAGTGGGCGAACAACAGCAGGTCGTCTAGGTATGCGATTACCGACAAACCCTGTAGTCGCATAAATGCCAAGGTCTCTGCCATTACCTTCGTGAATATTCGGGGGGACGAGGAGAGGCCAAAAGGGAGGGCCTGAAATTGCCAGTGCTGAATGTCCTCCCCTGTTTTTACGGCTAACCTCAGGAACTTTTGGCTTTTCTCTGCAATGGGAATGTCCAGGTATGCATCCTTGAGATCTATCGAGGCCATATAGCACTGTGGGGGAAGGATGGTTCTTATCGAATAGATAGAGTCCATCCTGAACTTCCTGTATCTGATTGAACGATTCAGGGGTTTTAAGTTTAAGATTAACCTGTAACTGCCTGAGGGCTTTATCACCACAAAGATGTGGGAGTAAAAACCTTCTCCCACTTCCTTTGCTGAAACTCTCCGAATGACGTTTTGTATTTTTAGTTCCTTGAGAGAGGAGAGTATGGCCCTGGACTTCTGTTCGCATTTTGGCAGATGGGTGATTAACATTCTGGCAGGAGGGGGGCTTGAGAACTCCAGCTGATAACCCTGTCTTATTATCTGCAGGATAAAGGGGCTGGAGGTGATCTCTTCCCACCGAGGGAGAAAGGTCCCCAGTCTTCCTCCCACAGTGGTGAGGTTGTCATTGAGACTTCTTGGGCTGTTCAGGAGGGTGAAAAATAGCCCCCCCCGCGGCCCTTCCCTCTTTGACTCCAGGATCTTTTCTGTCCTTCAGATTTCTTTGGAGCCGAAAATTTTTTCTGGGGATAGGACTTTCTATTGAATCCCGTCTTTTTCCCCTGTTTAATTGGGAAGGATTTCTTTCGGTCTGCCGTGTGATCCAGGACTGTTTCTAATCCTGGACCAAATAAGCGGTCCCCTGTAAATGGGATCCCACACAATTTAGCTTTAGAGCCCCCGTCTCCTTGCCAAGTTTTTAACCAGAGGGCTCTCCTAGCCGAATTGGTTTAGGCCGATGACCTGGCCGTCATGCGCACCGACTCCGCAGAGGCATCCGCTATGTATGCTACTCCCCGTAGTAACATGGGAAATGAGGATAATATGGTCTCCTTACCAGTCTCAGCCTCAATATGTGCCTTTATCTGAGTTAGCCAATACTCCATGTTTCTGGCTACTACCGTTAATTGCCATGGCAGGCTTAAGATTTCCTAGAGCTGAGTCCCAGGCTTTCTTCAGGAGGGAGTCTGCTCGCTTATCCATGGGATCAGGGAGTGATCCCATATCCTCGAAAGCCAAGTCCGTATGCCTGGAGACTCGCGAAAAGGCTGCGTCCAGTTTAGGTGATTTGTTCCAGACCGCCGAATCATCCTCAGAAAAAGGAAATCTTTTCAGAGCTCCTGAAAAGAAGGGTTTCCTTTCTGGATCCTGCCACTCGCTCTTTATAGTGTCTACTAGGACTTCGTGTACTGGAAAAACCTCTTTGGTTTGCCCAGACTCGCGTACATTTGATCATGCAAAGATAATGTTTTCTTCTCTTCCTGGATTCCTAGAGTGGTGTGGATAGCCGCTATCAGGCCTTCCATCTCTTCCAGAGACAGCTTGTATCTAGAGGTTCTTTTGGATTCCACATCCGACCCCTCTGCCTCAGATTCCCCTGGGGAATTGGGGGGTGTGCTATCGCACTCTTCCCCTTGATGTACAGAACCCGCAGGTGCCTCCCCACTTGTAGAGGGTAGTAACTGCGGTGTTGGAGCATTTTCCTGCCGTGCCGACTGGGGGGAACTCTGTGGAAGCTGGGTGTTAGCAAACAATTCCTTAAAGGATTGGAAAGTGCTAGCAAGCTCCTTGACAGAGGTGGCTAAATCTGCGTTTTGACTTTCCGTGTGTTCCTTCACTAAACTCTCCAGACATTCTTTGCATAAGGGTTTAGTCCAAGTTTCCCCCATATTCTCTTTGCAGGAAGGGCATCTCTTCTTGGAAACATGGGCTGGCTTTTTCTCTGAGGCTTTCTGTAATTTCAAATATAAAAGGCATAGTTTAAAATCCATTACCTAATGCTCCCCAGCCTGCACAGCTTGCCCCACCAGAGGGTGTTGCTAGGGACGACCATCACCAAGAAGATCCCACAGTGTGACCCTCAGCCTCCCTACTCCCCTTAACTCTAAGGGAACAGAAAATGGAGCTAGTGGGAGAAGTAAGGGAGAACCACCCCAGGCCTCCTTACCTTATGGTGGCTGGTGCTGTTATCTCCCGGAGCGGTAACTGAGGTATGTGCCTCCGACATGCTTCCTGGAGTGGCTCTTCTTAACCTGGCAGCTGTCCCCCAGCTTGCAGGACGCACCAGCCTTTCATATCTGGCGCGCTCACCGTCGCGACCCGGAACCGGAAGTCGCGGTTTGCCGCCGGAAGTGCCCGCCCCTACCGGAAGTGACGTCCCCCGTCATCCGGCCCGGCTGCTCCACACCGCCGCAAGCGGGGGGCGGAATGCACCATGGCGGACGCTCTCCCCGAGCGTGGTGAGCGGGCCCCCCAGCCAAGAAACTCCGCTGAGCGAGGCTGTGGTGATAAAAAATTTTCTGCGGCCGACAGGTAAGTGGGTCTCCCCCGGTGCTGTCTTTCTTGGCCGCCTTCTGAGAGTACCTGACTCCCTCTAACTTCAGCCTCCTGGCTTTAGCTAAGGCTCCTCTTGGACGGTGTCTCCCCGCTGGAGGAAACACCAGAACTGAGGCAGCCAGCTGGAGGGAGGCTTAAATCCAATAAATTGGGGCGGTGTTTCCTAAGAAGGGAGGAGCCAGGTTCTCTCAGAAGTGCCTGTCCTGAAAGACGATAAGGGAAAATTACAGTTTTGTATCTTTATGTTTGAAGCCTGAAATGTGGCAAAAGTTTGAAAAGTTCAAGGGGGCCGAATACTTCGCAAGGCACAATATATATATATATATATATATATATATATATATATATATATATATATATATATATATATATATATATATATATATATATATATATATATATATATATATATATATATATACACACACACACACACACACACACACTTAGATAACTTTGGGCTCATTCACACCCATTCTATTTGTGCCAATACAGCATGCTGCGCATTCTAACCTGTGTGCGGTGATGCAATGCATCGTATTTATTTTTATTCTACTGTACAGATACACTGGAATGCAATTAGAAAATACAATGCATGACCGCTAAACAATTTTTAAACATGCTAGGTGATAAGCACAAAAAATAAAAATCTAATATTTTTACACCTTATAACACGTACACAGGTAAGCTAAAGTCTTGGCCAGAAAAATACCCATTTTAGTTTCTGTGCCTAGTGCACTCGCAAGCTGCGGCCCCATTCATCTATTTGGATGATCTGTACTCATGGCAGCCCCCAGCCATCCAGTGGAGTATGGACCATCCATAGGAATGAATAGGGCGACTGCATGTGTGTGCGCTAGGCACAGGATACAGCCTGGATGTTGCTAGTAAATGTAACATAAAATGAATCCTGAGCCCCATGACAACCATGAAGACTTTGTCCATTGCAAAGAAACCTTATTAAGGTTCCACGTTTTACATATTCAGCAAGACCGCTATTAAAGTATTAGTAAGAATTACCTCCAGCTGAGATAATGGCGTCAGCCCATCGCACTGTAGCTTCATCATAATCTCTTCTTTTCACTACTTGGACTTCAATTCCTTCTTTCCTGGAGGAGAAAGGTGGCACACATAATATGTAGGATTTGTTGATTTTTATGTAAAGTAAAAGTGGTCATGGACCTCACACGGCAATCTGGGGTGCAGGAATGATCCTACTGTAGAAAGTTTCAAAAGTATGTATAATCAATGATTTGTATAGAGCATAGAAGGGTCAAAACCAAAGTTAGTGTCATTTTTGCTGCCTGTGTACCATATGGGAAATATATCCCTTCACCTCCTGCCCCAGAGACGCAACACAAGTGAGAAGAAAACACCGAAAGTGAAAGGAATTTTCTTCTTAGACCGTTATTCCTGGATCAGTTTTCCCCATTGGAAGATTGCACCTTACCTCACCTCTTGTTGTGGGGACAAAGCTAACATTTTGTATTTCCATTCGCTTTTTCATTGCCAATGGTTGCAAAGAAAAAAAAGCTGGTGAATTTCCCCATCAGGGACACAGGCCGCAATAAAAACCTGGAGGATCCAATTCTTCCCATTCTATCCAAAACTCAAGCTGCTCATAGGTGGTTGGTTTTTAAGGTTTAAGATTTTTCCCTGCCAGGAGCCTGAAAAAACATTAGGGTCCCTTCATACGGGCTGTCCGATCAGAATGGCAGGTCAGTTTTCGGGTGGACATGATCAAACCTTGCAGTCTCCCCTATGGAGCAGCGGATGTCAACAGACACATGTCCGCTGACATCCAATCCAATCCAGGTGGATGGTGGTCCCATTTTCATTCGTCTGGCAGATCGGATGAAAACGGACAGGTGGTTCGTTGCCATCCGATTTCCTATAAAGGAGAGCGAGACTGTGTGTGTCAGCTCTGCACAGCGAAGCGGGCAGGACCTGTCATCCACCTGCTCAGACACCCCACTGAGCAAGCGGAATCCGTTCCACAGAGGTGCCCATGTAAAAGGGGCCTTACATGTCCAATCAGTGGTGGTGCTGAAACATAGAGGTATACCATGGCCCAAAAAGGTGAAATTAGCCTTTAAAGCGAAGTTCCACCCTGAACATTTTTTTTTTTCACAGTCTGCTTGCTTTAATTTACCTGAAAAAGAATTGGATAATTTACATTTTTTTTGTTTCACTTCCATTCTTTTTAATGATAATATACTTCCTTCCTCTTCCTCCCTCTGCGGCCCGCGCCATCCCTTCCTCCTTGCATTGACTCCTGGGAGATGAGTGTCATCGATCCCAGGAGTCAATGCGCCTGCACCGGCCCTGCTCGTCACTTCCGGTGCAGGCGCGTCATCCCTGCCCAGCTTCTGCTGGGACTCCAACGTCACCAAAGAGGACACCGAAGAGGACGCTCTGGCTTCAGCTGCCCACACCTGAGATGGCACCGCTGGACAAGACATTTTCAAGGTAAGTATTTCTTCTAAAAGGTAAGTGAAACAGGGGACAGTTCAGAGGCCATCATTGCAGAAAATGCACGAGCCCTGACTGTCCCGGGGGTATTTTTTTATCTAAAAAACGTTTTTCTAGGGTGGAACTCTGCTTTAAGTTGATTATCTCATGCTGATTTAATGGCTTTCTAAATAACTGTTCAAAAAAAAAAAAAAAAAAAAAAAACCCTATAGATCAGGATTCAAGTCTGACTTTAGGTCAGTTCTTGTAGAGTTGAAGCATCTAAAGTCAATGTGGAAGCAAATCGCAATTATGTACCCTGCTGATCCAAAACCAGGTCAAATCTGATGCTGAAAATATAGCTGGAAGGCTTTGGCAAAGCTTGGGGGGGGAGGAAACACACCACACACACACTTTGATAAGCGCCGGCAATGGCTGCAGAAACTTCCAGTAAGATTATGCCTGACATATAGATATTGGTTTGTAATATTTTCAAATAAACCTAGGACAGGAAGATGGTAAAATTTCTGGTGGTGTTAAGATGGCCATTGGTAGATATTTAATTGTAGTGCCCAGATAGAACCTCCCTCTTATCTACAAGTGTCCATCTCTGGTTGTAAGTTCTACATATTTGCAGGTACAGCTGGCATGCCCCCATTTCCAAGAGTACAGGAAAGTGATGCAGGCCAACTGCCAGCAGAGTATTAATGATCCCCTCCAGAGTGTATATAAGGACAGAGAGCAGACTGAAGGGTCTCTCAGACACAGACTGACTCTCTGCTGTGTTATAGAGTTCAGAGTCAGAGGCCTCGCTCCCATTTGTACACTGCATTCAATGTAATTTGCTTGCTGCTAAAGTTAGCACGCTGTATGGAATTACACACTTAGTGCATATATCCTGTAATACAGATATAAAGCACTACTTGGAGGAGGGGGTGCATGCTAACGGGTGCATTAAATAAGGGTGTAATATATTCAGAAAGGTGACATTGACCTTTAACATCTCTTTAAAAGAGAAGGATAGCATCTACTATAGAGTGAATCTCTTCTGTTAGGAAACGTACAAGTATCTTGAAAGCCTTACGAAGGAGGGCAATACAGAAATAAGGGACCCCACGGTAGCTTAGCAAAGTAAACCGGTTTAATCTGAATGTGAAATGGTCTCATGGCTAAAAATGAGGTGGGCCTATCTATTCCAAATAAATAATTTATAATATATATATATATATATAAAACACACTATTCCAAATGGGTGTCTTGGCTGCTTAAAAGGCAATGTGTATCCCCCCCTTTATATGTTAAAGATCCGTTTAATATAAATCTTTTCAACATGTTCTGACATTTTACAAACCTTGCCCTCGCGCATAATTTGCAGTTAAATTGGTGCATAGGAACAGCCACATTTACTTATTAAACACTTCGGTTCCGTTTCTTTGTACAACGGCTTTGCTATGCTGCTCAGTCTTACTATACAAGTTTAGGTTTCAATTTAAAGCTGATAACACTATCTGCTTTCAGATAGGCTTTGCAGTACTACAGCATGGCACGGCCTACCCGTTCATGATACCAGGGCCATGATATGTAGCCTGTAGTACACTATGAAGATCTCTCTGCTTAACACAAAAGAACGCCAAGCTGATTACGTGACCAACAGGATGAGTGACTGGGCTCTTTTTTTTTTTTTGTAACAGTCTTTATTCATTTAATAGCACTAGGGCAGCAAACTGCTATTAAATGATTGGGGATCGTATTTAAAAAAAAAAAAAAAAAAACACACAACAAAACACACACACACTGCTGACTTTTAAAATCATCCCATAGGAATTTTAAATATATACTGTGTGATTGTTGTGGAACACAGCGCTCCCTCTAGTGGCTAATTTACAAATAGCTACATTTCATTTAATACAATTAAAATATGGAAGAACAAGAATGTAAAAGCCACACCTAACACATGGTAAACTCAAACAACTAAAAAAAATGCGCTTACAAGAAACACAACATCCTTTTATACTTCTAAAAGAAGAATACAGATTAAAATTGGAGATTTGGTTATCCCCCCCCCCCCAGTAAAGACTGGATGTTCAAAATATCATCACTAAAAGCCAGGTCCACTCTAGGGTTGGCGTAGCACATTTTTTTTAACACTGTGTCGCTACCACGCGTGCACCAGGTATCGGCACCATTTTGGCTTGTCCTAAAGACACTACTTTGCATGCACAGTAGCACTGAGATTTAAATGCAGACCTCCACCAGTCTTACCCAGCAGGAAACACATCTAGAACTTCCTGCAGAAGGTAAGATTGGGTTGCAACTGCACATGACCTAATTTCTTGCCCCAATAGCTCACACCACCTCCCTACCCCAGCTCACACAGACATTGTAATTTACAGCAATGCTGCTGGCTGGGAGGACTGCAGCCATCATCTGATGCTACAGCTGAAAAATCCTTGTGGAACCATTAATACAACGTTATGCACAGGCCCTACCCCATTGTGTCAGAAGAGTACATTAACTGGTCCACTGGAGATGGGTAATACACCGCATTAGGCTAGATACAGCTGAATGGGCCCCGAGAGTGACAGAGGAAGTGTCACTTTGTCCTCCATGTTTTAGTGGTGCCACCTGGAGGACAGAAGAACACTGGCTGTATTTCAGCCTAGTGACAACTATCTGAAATGAGGATAAAAGGAGGTGCAAACAAAACGTGGAGCAACTGACTTCACATTCAGGAAAATGTAGAATAATATAAATCTATAGCCCAAATACCAATCTAGGACAGTTTACAAATGGGGAATAGGCCTGGGTAAAAACGTCCTATTTTTAGAGGAAGTGGGGTAGAGTAGGGATGAAACACCTGTATTTATGTGCCTTTACTGTGGCGAAGTCCTCAATCCCTGTCCCACAGACAATGTGAAGTTAGAAATAAAAACTCTCTCAAGTGGTAGTAGCAGAAAATATATGTCTCCATTGGAAGATTTACCCTTTTTATTATAATAATAATACAGGATTTATATAGCGCAGACAGGGAAGACAATACAGTTACAATACAATTCAATACAGGATGATTTAGAGGGCCCTGCTCGTTAGAGCTTACAATCTAGAAGGGGGGGGGGGGGTTTAAGTGAAACAAAAAGGCAGTAGCTGTGGGGGGGGGGGGGGAATGAGCTGATGGAGAAAAAGGGAGGTACAGTTGTCAGGTGTGGGTAGGATAGGCTTCTCTGAAGAGGAGGGTTTTCAGAGATCGTCTAAAAGCTAATAGGGTAGGAGATAATTGGACAGATAAGGGTAAGGAGTTCCATAGGATTGGAGAGGCTCTGGAAAAGTCCTGGCGGCGGGCATGGGAGGAGGTGATGATGGAGCTAGAGAGCAGGAGGTTTTGAGAGGAATGAAGAGAGTGATTCGGTTGGTGTTTTGAGACTAGGTTAGTGATGTAGCTGGGGGCTAAGTTGTGGATGGCTTTGTAAGATGTTGTTAGTATTTTGAATTTAATTTGTTGAGTGAGCGGAAGCCAGTGGAGGGCTTAACAGAGAGGAGTAGCGGACACTGAGCCATTGGTGAGGTGGATGAGCCTGGTGGCAGCATTCATGATGGATATGTTCTATGAGATACTTTTATTAGTCAAGATATGTAACTTTTTTGAAGACCCTTTATTTGTGGAAGGTTCCAATTACCCGTTCTTCTGGGTCACAGCTTGAACCCATTAGGGGTGACCCATAGGGAGGACATGGACACGCTATTCCTACCCTATTGACTTCCACTTCTACATTATATTTATTATACTTAACTGTTCATGATTGCTAATTGACTCTTTCTATATCTTGTATACCATTTGCCCACTCTATATTTGGACTCTATCTTCTTTATATTTTTGTTATATCCTTTTTACACTTCTGTTGTATCTATTGTATGTACATAACTCGAATAAAATACTTTGAACGAAGAAGTTACCCTCTTACTCTGTTTGTGACAACCACAAAAATAGGTTTCCTTTTGGGCTTCCCTTCGCTTTCTGCCCCCGTGGCAATGACCAACAGAAAATGACATAAAAGCTACTAAATGAGATCAACAATAAAAACCTGACAAGAGGCCCTCTCTCGTACAATAAAAACCTGACAAGAGGCCCTCTCTCGTATAAAGTCTAAAACCAGAAACATGTTATTGGCGGTGTTTCACTTCACAAAAACCAAGAAAGACTGCTTACCGTAAACTTTCCACAATATGTTCAACGTTTTCTGAATGGATGTTATGTCGCTCTAACAGGCCATTGTAACTAGATCCTTTCAAAGCAAGCTGTAAAACAAAAGACAACATGTCAGGGTTTTAATGGTGGAAAAAACGTTTTTCTTCTTCTTAAATAGCGCAGCTTACACCACCATGACAGATTACTGAAATCCTACACTTCAAGTCTTACAGGATCCCTCCTCACTTCACTAGTGACCAAATATGAAGAACAACGTCTGACCTTCTACGGTACAGAAAATGATGCCTGCTTTAGAAACCCATTGTTCCATGAAATTTCCAGGTGAACTTAGGCCTGCATATCTACTACCTGAACAGCCGGAGGGCTATAAACTGCTCAGCTTTTCCATAAATACAGCTATATTATTGTGTTTCCATCAATACATCTATAAAAAGGAAACTGAAAACACCTTGACGCTGACAGCACACATATGCTGCCTCACTGGATTGGGCTTTTTTTCCATGGGGCCGCATATATGCATATCTGTCTTTGTGCTGGGAGCGTCCCGCTCAGCTAAGGAATATAAAAAAAAAAAATATATTATATACATACACACACCTATATACACACACATACACACACACACACACACACACACACACACACAGTCTCTCACAAAAGTTAGTACACCCCTGACATTTTTGTAAATATTTTATTATATCTTTTCATGTGACAACACTGAAGAAATGACACTTTGCAACAAAGTAAAGTAGTGAGTGTACAGCTTTCGCACGTATATCATCCTATTTTTTTGCGGATGATATACGGACATAATGTATGTCAATGGCATTGCAGATGTCAGCGCATTACCATCCGCTGACATCCGATTTTCGTCCTTTCGGTTTTTTGGAACGGAACAGAACCCTATTTTTGTTCCGTGTAAAAAACAGAATGGATGCAAAATCGCCCATAGACATACATTATGTCCGTATATCATCCACAAACGGATGGGATGATATGCGGACATACGGAGCGGATGACACAAATGTCATCCGCTCCGTGAAAAAAAAAAGTGCCGGAGCAGATCGCAATGCGGTCCGCTCCGTGTAAAAGAGCCCTAACAGTGTAAAATTGCTGTCCCCTCAAAATAACACAGCCAATATTGTTTAAACCGCTGGCAACAAGAGTAAGTACACCACCTAAGTTAAAATGTCCAAATTAGGCCCAGAGTGTCAATATTTTGTGTGGCTACCATTATTTTCCAGCACTGCCTTAACCCTCTAGGACATGGCGTTCACCAGAGCTTCACATTTAGCCACTGGAGTCCTCTTCCACTCCTCCATGAGGACATCACGGAGCTGGTTGATGTCCGAGACCTTGCGCTCCTCCAACTTCGGTTTGAGGATGCCAACAGATGCTCAATAGGGTTTAGGTCTGGAGACATGCTTGGCCAGTCCATCACCTTTACCCTCAGCTTCTTTCGCAAGGCAAGGGTCATCTTGGGAGGTGTGTTTGAGGTCATTATGTTGGAATACTGCCCTGCGGCCCAGTCTCTGAAGGGAGGGGATCATGCTCTGCTTCAGTATGTCACAGTACATGTTGGCATTCATGGTTCCCTCAATGAACTGTAGCTCCCCAGTGCCGGCAGCACTAATGCAGCCCCAGACCATGACACTCCCACCACCATGCTTGACTGTAGGCAAGACACACTTGTCTTTGTACTCCTCACCTGGTTACCGCCACACACGCTTGTCACCATCTGAACCAAATACGTTTATCTTGGTCTCATCAGACCACAAGACATAGTTCCAGTAAGCCATGTCCTTAGTCTGCTTGTCTTCAGCAAACTGTTTGTGGGCTTTCTTGTGCATCATCTTTAGAAGAGGCTTCCTTCTGAGACCACAGCCATGCAGACCAATTTGATGCAGCATGCGGCGTATGGTCGGAGCACTGACAGGCTGACCCCCCCCCCCCCTTCAACCTCTGCAGCAACGCTGGCAGCACTTAAAGACAACCTATGGCTATGACGTTGAGCACATGCACTCAACTTCTTTGGTCGACCATGGTGAGGCCTGTTCTGAGTGGAACCTGTCCTGTTAAACCGCTGTATGGTCTTGGCCACCGTGCTGCTTCTCAGTTTCAGGGTCTTGGCAATCTTTTTATAGTTTAGGCCATCTTCATGTAGAGCAACAATTATTTTTTTCAGATTCTCAGTTTTTTGCCATGAGGTGCCATGTTGAACTTCCAGTTACCAATATGAGAGAGTGAGCGACAACACCAAATTTAACACACCTGCTCCCCATTCACACCTGAGACCTTGTAACGCTAACGAGTCACATGACACCGTGGAGGCAAAAAAGGCTAATTCGGCCCGATTTGGACATGGTCACTTAGGGGTGAGTTGCCAGCGGTTTAGACATTAATGGCTGTGTGTTGAGTTATTTTGAGGGGACAGCAAATGTACACTGTTATACAAGTTGTACACTCACTACATATATACACACACACACACATATACATATACACATATATATATATATATATATATATATATATATATATATATATATATATATATGCATCGATCTAGGTCAGTGCCAGGGTTATGTTTGGGTAAAGTGAAGGTTAAAGGTCAAGGTCAGTATATTTGATAGGATAATTGGCATCAGTGACAGTGTGTTTTAGGCAGAATTAAAAAAAAAAAAAAAAAAGGAAGCAAAGTGCGCACTACTGTTTCTGGGCTGTACTACGGGTTCAAACAACATACACATAAGTGGTATCGCTGTAATCATTGGGATCAGAATTTATTTCGGGTTGTTCCTTGGTGGTAGGTATTTTTTTTTTCTACTATTTTGGGCCAGTTTTCCTTTGATAATAATAAAACAAAAATCAGGGGATATCATTACCATTTACCACCAAAATTAAAGCCCAATTTGTCCTGAAAAAAACAAAGTGTAATCCACTTGGATGCATAAACCAGTGATGATATGTACAGTTTTCCAACACATTTCAAAGTTGAAAAATTGTGCTTGGGCATTAACATTTGTTTTACCCTTAGGGGGTGAAGGGGTTTAATAGTCCATTAAAGAGGAAGTAAACCCTCCTCTGACACTTACCTATAGGTAAGCCTATGATAAGGCTTACCTATAGGTACTGTAAATATATCCTAAACATGTACAGTTTAGGAGATATTTACCTTTCATGCAGCCAGTGACGTCACTGGCACATGCGCTCTGAAGGAACGGCCGCTGGTGCCGTTCCTTCAGAGTCCCGTGCTGTGACCATCGGCTCCCGCGCGTGTGCACGGGAGTGACGTCACCGCGGCTCCGGCCAATCAGATGGCCGGATGCCGCGATCCCAGAAGATGGGCGACTGGACATGTCACCCGTCAGAGGTAAGAGGACAGCACGGCGGGGGCTTGTTCTAAGGCAAGTATTGCATAATGAGCTAGTATGCGATGCATACTAGCTCATTATGTGTTTCTCTTTCCTTCGATAGAGGACGGCCAAACACCTGGCTTCTGTCGCAACAGTTGCCATACACACAGGCCAAATTTCGGCCGGTTTTTATTAAACTGGCTGATGTTGCCTGACATTGTGCCTGTGTGTATTAGGCTTTAGCTTCCTGTATAAACCAGGGTACCATGGAACCCACCCAGAGTTTGCTAGGGCTTCTGTGAGCAACTTCTGCATTTCAGAGTTTTAGGCATCTGTAAAGGTGGGTTCCTTCTGAATTACCACAAATAAGGAGCATTTTTCCCATAGATCACCACACCAACGTCAGCTGTAGATATAGTATTTTTAGCAGAGGTTCCCCCGAGACCCGATAATTATTTCAAGGGTTTCTCTGGGTTAAGAAACATTGGCAAAGGCTAGTCTAAGCTTTAAAGTGTGCTAAAAAGTCTCTTACCATCAATCTTTTTGGATATATTTGTAATTTACAGGAAACAGAGCTCATCGTTTGGTTGCAGAGTTGAAAAAGTTACCTTGAAGGTGGGCGATTAAGATGGATGTTTTTAGGAACAATGGGGATGTTTACAGCAATACACACAGGGCTGACATGGTTGGGGGGTGCAAATCAGTCCTCACATTTGACGTTTACCATCCAAAGAAAAAAAAAATTGCAAAAGAAAATGAAAGTCCATCCCGTGTACTCTAGGAGCCAGCAGACCCTGGCAACGCTGCAGTGCTGGGCACTACGCCACCAGTTCAAAAGCATTTAACACTTGCACAACTGGGCCAGTACTGGAGAAAGAAGGTCAAGGCCTGAATGATCTCTGGACAAGAAGAAGCCACTTGTTACCCAAATGGGTTATTAACGGAGAGATCTGTGTGCAGGCAAATATGTATAACCCTATTATCCGATTTTAAATCACATTAAAAAACACTCAGGAATCCTGTGCTTACTTTGTATAAAGCACTGAGCACAATACAGACTGGGAACCAGCAAATCCATATGAACTGCAGGTTACACACAGATGACAAGGACATAAGTCCTCAGTGATAAGTCCGGGTCACCAATGAGCTTCCAACGGATTAGTAGGTAAATCGTGCATTTGTTTCTAGTGAACATGACGAACACTGCATAGATAACAGAGGTCGTCAATGCCTTATAAAAGAGCTAAAACTATTAGAGGTCTATAAATATTCACATACACACAACTCAACTTACACCCAGGATTCACACAATTTAGCAAATGCATCCATTTAGAAAAAGTAATTGTGAAAACATTTATAAATCAAATCAATTACAGAATAGAAAAATAAGCTGAAACTGTATACTGAGCTTAATTGCATATAAAAGTCCATTGAGTTAAAGAAAAAAAAAAAAAAAACTTCCATCTTTCAAGCACAGTCCAAGGGAAGGCATGGTTACATAGTTACACCAGTCCAACCTGTGTGTGTGTGTGTGTTTGCTGTTAGTCCGCATTCACACTGGTCTGACTTGGACCGCGACTTGTCAGGCTGACAAGTCGCGGTCCTCACGCTCCCATTGTGTAGTACAGGAACCGTTCTAATAGGAGCGACACAAGACGCTCCGACTTAGAAAAAGGGTCCTGTACTACTTCGGGGCGACCTTGAGGCGACTTGCATAGACATTCATGTTATGAAGTCCGTGCAAGTCGCGCTGCACGCGACTTCACAGGTCGCCCCCTAAGTCGGAGCGACCTAATGTGAACGGAGCTTTAACCGTACATTGTATACCCCTGTATGTTGTGGTCTTTAAGGTGCCCATCTAATAGTTTTTTGAAACTATCGATGCTCCCTGTTGATACGGCTGCTTGTGGAAGGGAATTCCACATCCTTACCGCTCTAACAGTGAAGAACCCCCTACGTATTTTAAGGTTAAACCGCCTTTCCTCTAGTTTTAGTGAGTGGCCACGTGTCTTATTGTATTTCCTTTCTCTGAATAGTTTGTTCCTTATGCTAGGGTCGCCAGTACAGTATTTGTACATTGATATCATATCCCCCCTCAATCGTCTCTTCTCCAGAGAGAATAAGTTCAGTGCTTGTAGTCTTTCCTCATAGCTGATGTCCTCCATTCCCCTAATTATTTTTGTTGCCCTTCTCTGGACTTTCTCCAGTTCCAGCACATCCTTCCTGAGGACCGGTGCCCAGAACTGGACAGCATACTCCAGATGTGGCCGGACCAGAGTCTTGTAGAGTGGGAGAATAATCTCTTTATTTCTGGAGTGAATCCCCTTTTTTATACATCCCAGTATTCTGTTGGCTTTGCTTGCAGCGGCTTGGCATTGCATGCCACTGCCAAGCCTGTTGTCTACCAGTACCCCCAGGTCCTTTTCCATCTTAGATTCACCCAGGAGGTTCCCCCCCTAGTGAGTAGCTTGCTTTCTGGTTTCTGGCACCCAAGTGCATTACTTTACATTTTTCAACATTAAATCTCATCTGCCATGTAGCTGCCCAACCCATTATTTTGTTCAGGTCCGCTTGTAAGGTTTCCACATCCTGCATAGAAGATATTGGGCAAGGAACACATTCACCTTTTGGAGTGGTAAAATCTGTACTAACAGGGAGAGAAGCTCCTTCCCAGTCACCAAAGCATTCATAGAACTCCCTTGGATTGAAATTTTACAGTTTTATTTCTTCAATTGGTACTACATTACCGGCATGCTGTCACATTGGTAGTGCTCTCATCCAAACTTATCAAATGTCTGGTGTCATAACTGATCACATGTGCAGCACTATGGCAGTTACAGATCACACATAGGCTGAGATGGCAGCTTCCTTGGTGGAAAAGGAAAGGAGGGTTTAGTTCCACTTTCAAGCTGAGCTCTACCCAAAAACTCCACTTGTTTGACTCACCCCCCCCCCCCCTCCATTGCCACATTTGGCACCTTTTTGGGGGGAGGGGAGCGGGTACCTGGTTTGGACAGGTACCCGCTCCCACTTCTGGTTGACCTCCTTGCAGTGAACTCAGCCAGAAGTTTGACCCCCCTTCTCCTTCCCCCGCCACCCAGCCATTCACAAAGCACAGTGCACTTTGCACATGCGCAGTAGGGATCTAGCTGTGAAGCTGTGAGGCTTCACTGCCCGTTTCCCTTAGCCGAGATGGCGAAGCAGCACCCAAGAGCCGATTAACAAATCGGCTCAGGTGGAGACACTGCTGGATTCCTGGGCAGGTAAGTGCAGCTTCCGACCCAATTTATTTCCGAAGGAGCCTGGAGCTCCTCTAAGTTCACAGCCGTTTATATTTTGTGTCTGTAGAAAGACATAGCACCTTTTCTAAAAGAATTGACCAAGTCTGCTAGAGCAGTAAAAATAAAAAAAGCCTATAAAGTTCTAGTGGACTTCAGATGAATTTTTAACAGTGAGATGGGTTAGAACCTCAATCAGCTTTTTATGGCTTTTCCCTTTCCCTGGCCCCTGTAGGTCAAGTTCATTTTATGGTGACTACATGGTTACTGGAACATTGGGTGATTGAGGACATACTGGGGATTGAGAAGAAGCAGCTCTAACGGGTGGGGGGGGGGTCACAGAGCAAAAAAAAAAATCTGGCAGGTTCTTGTCTTCTACAAGTCTACTACTAAAGAAGTCTCAAACATATTTGCTGCTCCTGTATTGTGTTAGTGGTTGACAGTGCGTCCCAATCCCAACCACTGACCACTCATACATCTAACACGGTGACGAATATTTCATTAGCTATGACTGACCAAGCTGGTCTCCATGTAATCAGGAGCTTCCAGGAAAGGGACACCATTATGTACGTGGAGATGGTGGTGGGAGGACGGTGATGGGGGGGTTGTCTTTTCGCTAGGACACAGGCGGCTGGGCCACACAGAGTCAATAGTTAATACGCAGCCGGCTGGGACACGCAGTTGCTAGGATGCAGACAGCCAGGTCTTAGTGACCAATAGCAGGGGTGTATTTAATTTATCAACACTCATGTGAGTTCTACTTCTAGTCCTATATTAAATAGAAAAATAAAAACTATTGCTGTTCTATTCCTACAGGACAGATTTTCTCTCTTGATGTCCTAGTGACAATGTTTTTACAGAGACCGGTAGTAAGGGGAAATCTCTGTAATGAGCACACAGACTGAGATGAACAATTCTCAGGAAGAGAATTTCCTCCCACAAGAGGCAATAAAAAAAAAAAAAAAAGTTTTGAATGGAATCTTAATAGGGCCGTTGGACTGTTGAAAATCAAACTCAAATCAGACCTTTGAAAAATAATGTTTTCATTCAACATACTTATCCACTGCTCTGTGCACGTGGGCTCCGGTCTCCCTTGGTCCAACATCATTACACAACTGACTAAAAATGCCGTATCCCAGGATAATAACTGCCTGTCACAAGCAGACTTCAAAGAGCAACCAGAAAGGTTGGATGAATGGTTGGCAGAATAGAAAAACAATGCTGCAAGTTGTGCAATGAAAGGCCTTTGTTATGTCCAGCCAAGAGCAGAGAGAAAGTGCAATGTCAAACCGTCAGCACACATGACCCGACAGAACAGAAGCCAAGGACCAGAATCCAAATGGTGCTGATAGCAGACACAGCGGCATACTTCTAAAATCTAGAAAGAAAATACACCTCTATCACTTCATTCAGGAGAAAAAAACAAGAAAAGAAAAAAGTAAAAATAGAAAGGACTTTTTTGTTGTGGATACAATGTTGGAACCCTTATCAGGTTGCTCAACTTGGAGATATTTCTACTTTCTTCCACTTGTGCCTATGGGGCAGTTTATTCATGAATATATTTATTCATTTACCTTGGTAGTCCAATATAGCAGCACAAATTGCATTGAATATAACCTGTTCATCACATGTACTGTCATTCTGGACTCTCACAATACATTTCTTAATGCTTAATCATTCTGGATGGACTACACATGTCTAGGTGGCCTTCTGATCTTGCACTTTGCCTTGTGAGGCCACAGCCAAAACAATGGCTTCCATTTGGGGAGGAGGGAGGGAAATGCAGCTTGTACTTCTCTTCCCCTTCTCTTTCTTCCAACTCTCGTTCTTAAGTTTGCCATGCACAGAGCAAATTTTATTTGGTTGCTAATAAAGCGGCCAAAATTTAAGCCATGGATGTCTCTGATGTTACTCTCCCTCCCCACATACTTTGATCTAAAAATCAAAGTTAGGTGGAAAATTGTTGACTGAACAGAAGCTGCGTCCAATCAGAAGCAACCACTGCTGTAGTATTCTGACAGGTGACAGTAACCAACAAGATGTCCTTTCTTCATCTTCACTGTTTTGTGGGAACCGATTTCACTTTCTCAGCCTCAACACTGTGTGGCCCAGCTTAAAGTGAAGTTCCACCCATTTTTAATAAATTGGATTACATAGATGTATGTAATCCCCTTTAAAACGACTTTTACCAATGGAAAGTTTTTTTTTTTTGTGTTGCTAGTAAATACCTTATTTTCTGCTTATTTATCCTCTTCTCACTTCCGGGTCCGGTCGGCGATTAAGTCATTCGGCGATTCACAGTTTGTGCTGGGATGTATTTCAGGGCATGAAATCTTGCAGTATTACACAGGAGATGAGCTGTACTGCGTGCTCTGCCCCGCCTCCTCTCAGTGAGCTGTATGTATGTAGTGTATTGAGGCCGTGCTCCGCCCCGCCTCCTCTCAGTGAGCTGTATGTATGTAGTGTATTGAGGCCGTGCTCCGCCCCGCCTCCTCTCAGTGAGCTGTATGTATGTAGTGTATTGAGGCCGTGCTCCGCCCCGCCTCCTCTCAGTGAGCTGTAGGTATGTAGTGTATTGAGGCCGTGCTCCGCCCCGCCTCCTCTCAGTGAGCTGTAGGTATGTAGTGTATTGAGGCCGTGCTCCGCCCCGCCTCCTCTCAGTGAGCTGTATATGTATGTAGTGTATTGAGGCCGTGCTCCGCCCCGCCTCCTCTCAGTGAGCTGTAGGTATGTAGTGTATTGAGGCCGTGCTCTGCCCCGCCTCCTCTCAGTGAGCTGTATGTATGTAGTGTATTGAGGCCGTGCTCCGCCCCGCCTCCTCTCAGTGAGCTGTATGTATGTAGTGTATTGAGGCCGTGCTCCGCCCCGCCTCCTCTCAGTGAGCTGTATGTATGTAGTGTATTGAGGCCGTGCTCCGCCCCGCCTCCTCTCAGTGAGCTGTATGCATGTAGTGTATTGAGGCCTTGCTCCGCCCCGCCTCCTCTCAGTGAGCTCAGTGAGGATATAATGCTTTTAGTCCTCGCTCACTGAGAGGAGGCGGGGCGGAGCACAGCCTCAATACAATACATACATACAGCTCACTGAGAGGAGGCGGGGCGGAGCACAGCCTCAATACAATAATACATACAGCTCACTGAGAGGAGGCGGGGCGGAGGCGGGCAGAGCACGCAGTACAGCTCATCTCCTGTGTAATACTGCGAGATTTCATGCCCTGAAATACATCCCAGCACACACTGCGAATCGCCGAATGACGTAATCCCCGACCGGACCCGGAAGTGAGAAGACGACAAGTAAAGCAGAAAATAAGGTATTTACTAGCAAAAAAAAAAAAAAAAAACTTTCCATTGGTAAAAGTCGTTTTAAAGGGGATTACATAGATCTAAAGTCACTAAAATGGGTGGAACTCCACTTTAAAGGCAATACAAAAAGTCGATTTTTTAAACACAAATTTGAATGGAAATTCTAAGTACATTCAACTGTTTAAAGTCATATTAAAGTTTGTTTTTTGTTTAAAGAATATACAGGCGGTCACTGGGTTACAAACAAGATCGGGTCTTTAGATTTGTTCTGAAGTTGAATTTGTTTGTAAGTCGGAACAGGTACATTTTTTAACTTTAGCTCCAGCCAAAATAATATTTAAGCTTTTTGGATAGCATAGGGAAGGGTTAACACCCCTGTAACATTTGTCTTGCTGTCTGTACCCCTGTTCAGAAGATTTCACCTCACTTTCTTTCCCTGTAACAATTGCATTCTCAAATTTTGGGTTGTTGTGGAAACAAGGATTGGTGATAAAGCTTCAGTGGAGACCCCTTTTTCCCATGATAACTCTTAAAGTAATAGATTTCCCTTCCTAGGGGGAGATTTCTCCTCACTTCCTGTTGTCTCCCTCGTTTGCAAGTAGGAGTCATTTGTAAATCAGATGTTTGTAACCTGGGGATTGCCTGTGCATGTTATATTTACCCACTCTGTGCAGTGGTTTTGCACAGAGCAGCACCAACCCAGAGCTTCTGGACCCTTCCTCCTGCGGAGTGCCCCCACAGTAAACATTGCAATGGGGGCACAAGAGGAGGCTCCCTTCCAAGCTGCGGCTCTGCATGTCCATTCACACAAACACACACACAGCCATGGCTTGGCCCCGCCCCCTCCCTATCCTGACTGGCTCAGTGGCTGTGATTGACAACAGCAGGAGCTAATGGCTCCCACTGCTGTCTCAGCCAATGAGGAGGCAGTGTCCCTGGAGAGCCGAGGCACTCATGCACATCCCTGGATCGAGATGGGGCTTAGGCAAGTATTGGGGGGGGGGGGGGCTGGAGGGCTGCTGCACAAATAAGTTTTATTTTAACTTTATGCATAGAATGCATGAAGGTAAAAAAAACCTTGAGCCTTGAACCACTTTAAACCATTTTGGTTTTTACAATGGGATTTTGGAATGAATGGATTTTATTAAACAAAAACCACACATTGTTAGAAATCCTTTGAGAAAAATAATTTCTACCCTGCTCCTTTGAATTTTTTTGTTGCTCCAATCAAATGCGAACATCAACTTGACCCCACTGATAAAAAAAAAAAAAAAAAAAAAAAAAAAAAAACACGAATCAAGCAAACATTCTTAAAAATAATAATTACCAAAATTCTACTAGTGTATAGGAAGCTTAACTCTTCTACTTAGTCTGGAGAAATCCAAGCTATCTCCCCCTACCACAATTTTATCCCATAGTCTATGACACCCACCTATTCCCCTTCTATCTCCCCCATTCCCAATCCCCTCATCACATACAAACATCCACCACTTTCTGTACCCCAAAAACACGCTACAACTACACTGCACACTCCCAACCCTCATCTTCACTTCCACCCAAATTCACCAAAGACTTGCAACCCAAAGTGGTGGAGGCAAAAAATCCCACATAGGTTGCCTCCCATGTCTTCAAAACAATATGAAGCATGGGATCACTGTCATTTAGGTGTATTCCTACTTGCTGCAATATGTATGATGAACACCGCTCATGCGATTACTCTTTGGTAACTATTCTGCAATACCCAGAACTAGAACCAATACAGGTTTTGTGAAAGAATATTATTAGGCAACATTCCTATGTTCTGTGAACTTTATAAATAAATATTCTGTCTGCAGACTGTCTAAATCAGGGTTTCTCAACCAGGGTTCCTTGAATAATTTCTGCCTTTTAGATAATTTCCCACTGACACCATTGATCTTTTTAGCTATCTGTAAGGGGATCAGTCTTCCCAATGATCACAAGTAGTGGTGCACCGAAATTTCGGCAACCAAAATTTTTGGCCGAAAATGGGCTTATTCCATTTCGGCCGGAAATGGGTTAAAGATGCCAATATTAAAGATGGCCTGCCGCAGCGCAGGTTTCAAAAGACCCGCCTCTGGCCGGCGGCCCGCCTCCTGGTGATGTCACTACTACAACGATCTGTGTATGAATGAACTAACACACCGGGCGGGCGGGCGAGCGGCCGCTAATAGCGGTAACCAAGCGAGCGCTTCACTTCCCTTTCAGGCGGGTATCTCCGCTGACACGGAAGTGAAGCACTCACATAGTTATAGCTATTAGCGGCCGCTCGCTTGCCCGGTGTGTTAGTTCATTCATGCACAGATCGTAGTAGTAGTGACATCACAGGGAGGCGGGCCGCCGGACAGAGGCACGTCTTTTGAAAGGAAGGACACCGGAGGAGCAGAGTGAGAGTAAGGAGATTGCATCATTGGGATGGGGAGGGACGCGGAGGCGGGGGGGGGGCGCTGAGGCAGTGGGGGGGGGGGGGGGAGCTGAGGCGAGCTTACCAATGGTATTAGTATTATGCAGCAAGAGGGGGTTAATGTATTGCCACTGCTGGTCACTGATTCATTAGTGACCGACCAGTGGCAGTTAATTAACCCCTTTGTGCTGCATTGGTGCAACCAGTATCAGTGCAACCAGTGTTAATTAACACTGATACTGGTTGCACTAATGCAGCACAAAGGGGTTAATTAACTGCCACTGGTCGGTCACTAATGCATCAGTGACCAGCTGTGACAATACATTAATCCCCTCATGCTGCATAATACAAATACCATTGGTAATTAAATTAACCACTTGCCAACCCATCACAGTAGATATACTGTGACAGGGTGGCAGCGACAGGTGTACGTCACTGCCTGTTTTTGGTGTATGCCCCTCTTCTATCTATTTTAAGATTATTTGGGGGAAAAAGTCATTTTCGGTTTCGGTTTTCGGCCAAGGGCATCCTGCATTTTCGGTTTCGGCCCAGAATTTTCATTTCGGTGCATCCCTAATCACAAGTGTAAGGAGCATTCTTCCCATCGACCATCACACTAATGTATCATGAGTTTTAGATATAGTCATTTATAGCAGGGGTTTCCTGAGACCAGATCGTTATTTCAAGGGTTCCTCTGTGTTGAAAAGGTTGAGAAAGGCTGCTTTACATGGTCAATGAACGCCCCTTCTAATTATAATTTAGTGCAGACATACATTTCCTCTGGGAATGGCAAAATTAGGAATCGGATAAGAATTTAAAGAGTTTTATCCATGAACTGTTCACAGTAGTGGCCTTTTATGGAGGCTTCACCATTCCATCAGACACACACTCTACTCTGTGCTCTACACCCAGCGTGACAAAACACAAGCAAAACTTTTAAAGCAGAACTTCAGTCAAAAAAGTGAAGTCCTGCTGGTTCACTTCCTTCCCCATCCTCTAACAGTTATAATTTTAGCAAGGATGGCGGTCTCTTGCCCCGCTGCTTCCGAGACATGTCTAATGTCCCAGGAGGCTGCAGGACATTTATCAAATCCCCGCACGAGCTTGCACAGTACGGAGCCAGCCGGGGTTCCTCAGGAAACCTTGGTCATGTATCCAAGATAAGGGTGCCGGGGACCTGCAGCGATAAGAACCATCCCAACCACGACGCTACCTGCCTGGAGTTTGCATGTTCTCCCTGTGCCTGCGTGGGTTTCCTCCGGGTACTCCGGTTTCCTCCCACACTCCAAAGACATGCTGGTAGGTTAATTGGATCCTGTATAAAAAAAATTGGCCCTACTATGTATGTATGCGAGTTAGGGACCTTAGATTGTAAGCTTCTTGAGGGCAGGGACTGATGCGAATGTACAATGTATATGTAAAGTGCTGTGTAAATTGACAGCGCTATATAAGAACCTGAAATAAATAAAAAATAAAATAAGAAGAATCAAGGGAAGATAGCACTGGACCCCAGGCACTTGTAAGGCAGCATCCAAGTTCTTCTAACTTTTATTTACTATAATGATGGACTGGACACGTCAAGTGCTTCTAAAGCCTTAGGGCTCTTTCACACGGCAGCTCCGGTGTTTTGTTCCGCTGCGGGACTTTTTTTTTTTCACGGAGCGGATGACATTTGTGTCATCCGCTCCGTATGTCCGCATATCATCCCATCCGTTTGCGGATGATATGCGGACATAATGTTAAGTCTATGGGCATTGCGGATGTCAGCGGATGACACCGCTGACATCCGATTTCCTTCCTTACCGTTTTTTGAACGGAGGAAAAATAGGGTTCTGTTCAGTTCCAAAAAACGGAACAGAACTGAAAGGAAGGAAATCGGATGTCAGCGGATGGTATTCCGCTGACATCCGCAATGCCATTGACATACATTATGTCCGCAAATCATCCGCAAAAAAAATAGAATGATTTGCGGACATACGGAGCGCCCGTGTGAAAGGACCCTTAAAGAGGTTGTAAACCCAAATTTTTATTTATTTATTTTTTCCAACCTGAAAGAGAAACCCATGATGAGCTAGTATGCATCGCATACTAGCACATTATGAAATACTTACCTTAGAACTAGCCCCCGCCGTGCCGCCCGCTTACCTCTGACGGGCGACATGCTCAGTCGCCCGTCTTCCGGGATCGCGGCATCCGGCCATCTGATTGGCCGGAGCCGCGGTGACGTCACTCCCACGAACACGCGCAGGAGACGACGGTCACGGCACGGCGCATGCGCTCTGAAGGAACGGCCGCTGGTGCCGTTCCTTCAGAGCGCATGCGCCAGTGATGTCACTGGCTGCATGCAAGGTAAATATCTCCTAAACGGTACAAGTTTAGGAGATATTTACAGTACCTATAGGTAATCCTTATCATAGGCTTACCTATAGGTACAAGTGTCAGAGGAGGGTTTACTTCCTCTTTAAAGATTACCTGTAGGTGCTGTGAATATCTTCTAAATGTGCACTGTTTGAGATATTTAGAGTGCATGCAGCCGGTGACATCACCGATACATGCGCTCTGAAGGTCTGGTGAACTGTGCCGGACCTTCAGAACCTGTGCCGTAAACAGCGGCTTCCGCGCAAGTAAAGTCATCGCTCCCCCCCCCCCCCGGCCACTCATGTAGAGGGGATAGATGTATATCTGCTATGAAGAATTCGATGCATTCATTGTGTAAATATTGGCTGTGCAGAGCCAACTAATGCAGTCTAGGAACCAGTAGGCACTCGAGGAGCCAAG
Source organism: Pelophylax lessonae (assembly GCF_965119305.1). Taxonomy (NCBI): domain Eukaryota; kingdom Metazoa; phylum Chordata; class Amphibia; order Anura; family Ranidae; genus Pelophylax; species Pelophylax lessonae. The sequence goes on from NC_138768.1 coordinate 77,676,242, forward strand.
CCATATTTTGCACATGTCCCCATTAAAATGCAAGTAAAGGCAAAACCTTTTTTTGGACAGAGTAGGGAAGCGTCAGAATCTTCAGGCATTTATTGCGGTCTGTGTCCCCGAGGGGGAGATTTAACCCTCTATTTATCCCAGCGATCTTTGTACTCAAAGCAGTGTTCCTATAATTTCTTGTTGTGGCTACAGGGCTGGAAGTGAAGAGGAATCTCACCATAAAGACAGACAGCAAAAAATAACCAGATAAAGTTTTGAACAAAGAAAATGTTTTGTCTATACACATGCTCCAATACCAAGAGTGGCATCTCAGAAGTCTCACTGACACCTGGAATTTTCCAAGTACACTACCGGCACCTTCCTGTCATTCGTCAATGCAAAGGATTAAGGCCGGAGTTACACATTTATGATGAAGTGCCCTGTAATAATGCACACAAATTAAAGTGGTTGCAAACCTCAGACATGAAGTATGAACAAAGCATATCCCTAAACAGTGTGTACTTGTCTCAATCCAGAACACTAAGGGTTATTTCTGTCTGCTGTTTTCTTCCTCTGCTTTCTGCACTTTTCACAAGTTTTCCTGACACCAAAAGATAAAAGGTGACAGGGGAGAGATATCCAGCACACAGCCTGTGATTGTCAGCCTCAGCTCTGTCCCTGTGTAAAAAAGCGGGGGGGGGGGGGGTCGCTTCCCTCCAATCAGCTCTCCTCACTGTGTGTAACTTCAGCTCCCCACCCCCTTCTTTCTGAAAGCTCAGAGAAGCTGTATAAATTCTGCACTTGTATACTATATACTATATACTCACGAATGTAGAGTATATAGGGCTGAAGATAAACAGGTACAGCTTATGGAGGAGTTTATGTTTCATCTCAATGTATCACCTGATGCCAGTCACATCACTGGGTGTATGTAAAGGTTTACAGCCACTTTAAGGCAGCCCATTCAAAATGTAAGCGATGGCAATGCACCTAAATGGGCAAAAACCGGAGCCCACCATTTGTGACAACACAGCACACCGCAAGGCATGGTAAAGTGTTACCGTACAATTTGGTGTGCTGCAGCACATACATTGGAACTGCAACGCATTCGAGTGGTGGGAGAAGATAAAGTTTAGTGAGGCCAGTACATAATGAATTGCTGCTATGCCTCACTGCACTTAGCGATTTGTACTAAAGAATACGATTTGTATGTAAATAAAGCTGCAAGTGTTCGCGGTACCAAGAGAATCACAGCCTTCCTTGAAGCTGAAGTTTATGTATGGCAATTTACATGGGTCCAGCTTGAACCAGTGAAAGTATGTATGTGTCATACCTGTTGGATACCGGTGGAAGCTGGAAATCACTTGTAGTAGGCACTGCTACTACAGTGACCCCCCCCCCCCACTAGCTTCCAGGTTCCATGCTGAGCAGCTGCACTTTTGCTCACTGAACGCAAAGTTAACCCGCTTGGCATAGGTGCCATTCAGGGAACAAATTGCATTTTCTCAATGAATAGAAAGTGTTCTCTGATTGGATCGTGACATCGCTGCCCTGCCTCTCCATCTTGTCAAGTCAAAAAACGCTTTACATTCATTGGAGAGGATGCAAAATTGTTCCCCGAATGTCCCCTCGTGCTGAGCAAGCATCCCCCAAATGTCACCCGTGGCTGAGCAAGCATCCCCCAAATGTCACCCGTGGCTGAGCAAGCATCCCCCGAATGTCACCCGTGCTGGGCAAGCATCCCCCGAATGTCACCCGTGCTGGGCAAGCATCCCCCGAATGTCACCCGTGCTGGGCAAGCATCCCCCGAATGTCACCCGTGCTGGGCAAGCATCCCCCGAATGTCACCCGTGCTGGGCAAGCATCCCCCGAATGTCACCCGTGCTGGGCAAGCATCCCCCGAATGTCACCCGTGCTGGGCAAGCATCCCCCGAATGTCACCCGTGCTGAGCAAGCATCCTCCTCTGTTCACAATGCAGCTGCTCAGAATGAGACCCGGAAGCTAGAGGTAACCTCTGTAGTAGTGGTGCCTATTGCAGCGATTTCCAGCTTCCGGGGGGGGGGATCTCAAAGGTGTGGCACATACATACTTACATCGGTCCAAGCTGGACTATCGTAAATAGGTAAAACTTGTAATTCCTAAACTTCAGCCTAACCCCCTTAAAGCCCCTTTCACACAGGGAGTCTGTCAGGCGGACTCCATTTTTCTCAGCGGGGGATAGATCTGCCGATCCCCACTGAGCAGGCGGATGGCAGCTCTGTCTCTGCGCTGTGTGCAGAGACAGAGCTGTCAGGTCCCCATTCTTCTCTATGGGGGAATCCGATGAGAACGGACCGTAGGGGAAAATAGGGTTTCCATCCGTCCGGATTGGACCGAATGTCTCCGCTGACATCCGATGCCCCATAGAGATACATGGGGCATCCGTTCAGATCCGCCTGAAAAACGGACAGGCGGCTCTGAACGGTCCGCTAGTGTGAAAGGGGCCCAAGTGTAAAGCAAATCTAAATGGCCAAGCCCAATTTTGTCATGGGTTAGTAAAACTGTACAACTACTTTGCGCATCCAAGTGGATTATACCTTTTTTTTTTTTTTTTTAGGACAAAATCGGGTATTCATTTGGTGGTAAAATGGTAATGGATAACTCCTGTTTTTTTTTCCCCAAGGGAAAACTGGCACAATAGTTAAAAACAAAAAAAAAAAAAATAATAAATGTAACTGTATATTTCTTGCTACTACCATAACCTACCACCAAATAAAGATATTCTCTCGCTCCTGACAATGGCAGTGATACCACATACGGTATTGTGTATGTACCTGTAGTACAGCCCGGAATCAATAGAGCGCTTTTTTTAAATTCTACCTAAAACATGCTGACACCGATACTGACACTAAAAAAAAAAAAAAACATCCTATCCAAAATAAAACCTTAACCACTTAAGCCCCGGAAGATTTTACCCCCCTTCCTGACCAGGGCCTACTTTGCGATTCGGCACTGCGTGACTTTAACAATTGCGCGGTCGTGCGATGCTGTACCCAAACAAATTTGACGTCCTTTTTTCCCCACAAACAGAGCTTTCTTTTGGTAGCATTTGATCACCTGTGCGATTTTTACTTTTTGCGCTATAAACAAAAAAAAAAAAAAGAAGAGCGTCCTTTTTGCAAAAATTACAATATTTTTCACATTTATATGAAATTCCCAAAATAAAAATGTAAAAATCAAAATTTAACATTTTAGGCCAATTTGTTTTCTGCTACATAGGTTTGGTAAAAATCGCAAAAAAGCGTATTTTGATTGGTTTGCGCAAAACTTATTGCGTTTACTAACTAAGGGAAAGATTTTTGTCATTTTTTTTTTTAACGCGTAATGGCGGCGATCTGCGATTTTTTTTGCGGTACTGCAACATTGCGGCGGACAGATCAGACCCTTGACTGACATTTTTGACACTTTTGGGGTTACCAGTGACATCTCTACAGTAATCAGTGCTATACATATGCACTGGTACTGTAAAATGACACTGGCAGTGAAGGGGTTAACTTTTTTTTTTTTTTTTTTTTTTTTTTTTTTTTTAGAGGGAGGGGTTATGTGTGTCCCTAGGGGCGTGATTCTAACTGTGATTGGCTGTGGCTTGAGGTGTAGGAACAGTGATTAACGGTCCTACATAGTAGAACCGTATGATCACTATTCTTACACAGGGGAGACTGACAGATGGCTTTGTGTACATCAGCCGCCTGCTTTTCTCCCACTCTAACGGACGATCGCGAGTGACCGGCGGACATTGGGACATGCGCGCTCGCTCCATAGACCCTCACAGGCTAGCGTAGTCGTGCGGCAGTCGGCAAGTGGTTAATCTAGGTTTTTTTTATCTTTTTTCTCTATCTCTTGAAGGACAGAGTGATACAATGCATCTCTCGCCACCATTCACAGAGACAGAAAACATGGAGGTGGACTGATCACTGTTATAGCCAATCCGAGGCTATCACAGCAATCAGGTAAAACCAATACAAGAGGTCCTAAAGAAGGAAAGCGTACATGATTGTTCCTACAAGCTGTGTACTCTATAAAGCAGGGAAGCCCTCCAGCTGTTCAGGAACTACAACTCCCATGATGCCTAGCCATGAATGTGATTGTCAGAGTTTTACACTGCCTCATGGGATGTGTAGTTCCGCAACAGCTGCAGGGCCGTAGTTTGGGAATCCCTGCTATAAAGGAATGAGACATGATCACCTGACAGTGACAATGCCCTGGGTGTTGTCAGGCTGTCAATAAACATACTGACAGTTGGATTGGAATCCAATAAAATATCACTACAATCCCACAACAGACAACTTTTACAGAGAGATATAACAGCCAACCTCCCTAAAAACTTCCATTGTACCACACAGGGCAACCACATTTTATGAACTGCCCTGCTTGGAGATGGATGGATGAGTCCGATGGTCAAGAGTCACAACGACTTCTTTCAGGCAGGGTTACACATAAGGCCGGTGTTCTTAGGAGGCCGGAGGATCCCCTGTGTTAGGGACTATACAGATGGTCGGCTCTAATCTCTAATGCAATAAAGCCAACAGATCTCAGATTGCATCCAGGAACTACAGGGTGTATGGAGGGGCCTGCTGATGAGGGGCAGTGGCCCAAAGATGGCATTACATGGTCAACAAACCTGGACCCCAGTTTAGTGGTCAGAGTTTGCCCACTAGATAATACCCAACAGGGCTGAGGGATGGGCAGGAGAGGCACCTGCCCCTGGGCTCTGTGGTATCATGTGAGGTAGGGAGGGGGCACACCACAAGATTAGGAGGGAAGAAATTGGTGTTGGAGGAGGGAATTTGGGTGGCAGCAGGGGGTAAGAATTGTTCTAGGAGGGGGAATTTATTTTTCCTGGGGCGGGGGGGGGGGGGGGGGGCATAGTTTGGCATTCTCGCTCTGGGCTCTAGGAAAACTTATCCCGATACTACCACCCACATTAACCTCACAACTGCCAACAGTTCCCAAAAATGACATCCAGTGGACCTCCAGATAGATCACCTAACAAAGCCCCCTGCATGGAAGAGACCCCTCAGAGGATTCTAGCCAATGGATTCCACACTGAAGTACAGATTCCATATCATGTGCCTGGAGGACTTCAGGGACTACATCTCCAGACAGTTTATCCTGGAAGGAAGGATTCTCGGGTAGAGGTACCAATCTCTCTGTATGTGGGCAGATTTACAAACAGAAGCAAAAGTGGAAAACCCTGCAGGCTCTGCTCGTGTATTGGAATCACCGCCCAGGCAGAGAAGGGATCGTCTACTGACCTCCTGTATGCCAGCTCCAGGCTGGAGGGGATCTGTGGCAGATCTTTATGGGTAATTGCCGCATTCCCTCTGGTAATTAGATACACCCCGTACTAGTTTCTGTTTTACTCTGAAATACAAAAAGCTCAAAAACAGGTCTACCCCCTTAGTTTCTGAGGCGCACGTCACTTCCGACAGCTAAGTTTAGATAACGCAGGCTGAAGGGGGCCCCATGACTGGAAAGGACGGTCTCCCTGCGGAGGTGGGGCCCCACGACCAGAGGCCTCTGTCACCCTGCAGAGGGGACCCCACAATTGGAGGCGGCGGTCTCCCTGCGGAGGGGGGGGGCCCTACAACTGGAGGCAGCGGTCTCCCTGCGAAGGGAGGCCCAACGATTGGAGGCGGCGGTCTCCCTGCGGAGGGGGGGGGGCCCTACAATTGGAGGCGGCGGTCTCCCTGCGGAGGGGAGGCCCCACAATTGGAGGCGGCGGTCTCCCTGCGGAGGGGGGCCCCACAATCGGAGGCGGTGGTCATCCTGCGGAGGGGAGCCCCTCAATTGGAGGCGGTGGTCTCCCTGCGGAGGGGAGCCCCTCAATTGGAGGCGGCGGTCTCCCTGCGGAGGGGGGCCCCACAATCGGAGGCGGTGGTCATCCTGCGGAGGGGAGCCCCTCAATTGGAGGCGGTGGTCTCCCTGCGGAGGGGAGCCCCTCAATTGGAGGCGGTGGTCTCCCTGCGGAGGGGAGGCCCCACAATTGGAGGCGGCGGTCTCCCTGCGGAGGGGGGCCCCACAATCGGAGGCGGTGGTCATCCTGCGGAGGGGAGCCCCTCAATTGGAGGCGGTGGTCTCCCTGCGGAGGGGAGCCCCTCAATTGGAGGCGGCGGTCTCCCTGCGGAGGGGAGCCCCTCAATTGGAGGCGGTGGTCATCCTGCAGAGGGGGGCCCCACAATTGGAGGCGGCGGTCTCCCTGCGGAGGGGAGCCCCACAATTGGAGGCGGCGGTCTCCCTGCGGAGGGGGGCCCCACAATCGGAGGCGGTGGTCTCCCTGCGGAGGGAGACCCCACAATTGGAGGTGGCAGTCATCCTGCGGAGGGGGGGCCCCACAATTGGAGGCGGTGGTCATCCTGCGGAGGGGAGCCCCTCAATTGGAGGCGGTGGTCTCCCTGCGGAGGGGAGCCCCTCAATTGGAGGCGGTGGTCATCCTGCAGAGGGGGGCCCCACAATTGGAGGCGGCGGTCTCCCTGCGGAGGGGAGCCCCACAATTGGAGGCGGCGGTCTCCCTGCGGAGGGGGGCCCCACAATTGGAGGCGGCGGTCTCCCTGCGGAGGGGAGCCCCACAATTGGAGGCGGCGGTCTCCCTGCGGAGGGGAGCCCCACAATTGGAGGCGGTGGTCATCCTGCGGAGGGGAGCCCCACAATTGGAGGCGGCGGTCTCCCTGCGGAGGGGGGCCCCTCAATTGGAGGCGGTGGTCACCCCACGACCGGAGAAGGTGAACCCCCAACGGACGAGGTGAGTATTATGCAGTCAGTATCCCCGGATTGTGGCCCCTGTGGCCCCAGACTCACCAGCTCTTTCAGCTCCTCCTCGGACAGGCCGGTGGTCCGGTACCGCTGCTGCTCGAACTCGTAGCGGGTGGTTTTGGTCACCACAGCCACCCTCTCCGGGCGGAACCCCCCGGGCTTGCCGGTTCCATAGAGAGGTCGGGTGAACATGAGCCTCGGGGCGAGGAAGCGAACAGCGGGGGCCCGGGGCCCCAGACTCCCAACACTCGCCGAGCACCATGTGCACAGCAGCGCCCGCCACCAGACCATGACCGGAGCAGCGGGAGAGACACACCTCCTCCCGGGGGTCACCGGACACCACGATCCACTAATGCAAAGCGCTCTTCCGGCCCGTGCGCGTCACCGATGCTGACAGGAGGGAGGAGCCACCGCGGACACAGCGGCCTCATTTGCTGTGACTGCGGAGGATGGGCAGAGGGAGGTGACCTAAGCCCCGCCCTTTTCCCCGCCCCTATGTTTAGAATGCTCCCCGCTGCAGGGCCTGTCTCCATTGTCCCTGAGCCATATCCCCTGTGGGGGCTCGGGGCTCCGACAAAATGGCTTCCTCTCAAAAAAAAAAGGAAGAAGCTTAAAGAGGTTGTAAACTCATTTAAAAAAATTTTTTTTTTTTTTACAACCTGCAAGAGAAAGACATAATGAGCTAGTATGCTTCGCATACTAGCTCATTATGAAATACTTACCTTAGAACGAGCCCCCGCCGTGCCGCTCTCTTACCTGTATGACGGGCGACATGACATGTCGCCCGTCTTCCGGGATCGCGGCATCCGGTCATCTGATTGGCCGGAGCCGCGGTGACGTCACTCCCGCGCACGCGCACGGGAGCCGACGGTCACGGCACGGGGCTCTGAAGGAACGGCACGGTCAGCCGTTCCTTCAGAGCGCATGCGCCAGTGACGTCACTGGCTGCATTAAAGGTAAATATCTCCTAAACGGTGTAAGTTTAGGAGATATTTACAGTACCTATAGGTAAGCCTTATCATAGGCTTACCTATAGGTACAACTTCCTGAGGAGGGTTTACTTCCTCTTTAACTACTCCTGGACCGGAAGATTTCCCCTTTAACCACTTTACCACCGGAGGGTTTTGCTGTCTTACGTCTGGGCCACTTTTTGCGATTCGGCACTGTGCGACTTTAACTGTCAATTGCGCGGTCATTCAACACCATACCCAAACAAAATTGACGTCCTTTTTTTCCCCACAAACAGAGCTTTCTTTTGGTGGTATTTGATCACCTGTGCGATTTTTACTTTTTGCGCTATAAACAAAAAAAGAGCGACAATTTTGAAAAAATAATATTTTTCACATTTTTTTATATGAAATTCCCCCCCCCCCCCCCCCCAAAAAGTAAAAATCCAAATTTTTAAACATTTTAGGCCAATTTGTTTTCTGCTACATATGTTTGGTAAAAAAAATTGCAATAAGCGTATTTTGATTGGTTTGCGCAAAAGTTATCGCAGCTACTAACTATGGGAAATTTATGTCATTTTTATTTTTTTTTTTTTTTTTACTAGTAATGGCGGCGATCTGCGATATTTTTTGCGGGACTGCGACATTGCGGCGGACAGATCGGACCCTTTACTGACATTTTTGACACTTTTGGGGGTACCAGTGACATTACTACAGTAATCAGTGCTATAAATATGCACTGTTACTGTAATAATGACACTGGCAGGGAAGGGGTTAACTTTTATTGGGGATCAAGGGGTTAATGTATGCCTGGTGCTTACTGGCGTGTGTGGGGGGAGGTGACTGAGTGACACAGGGACAGATCGCATGTTCAGCTATGCTGAACCCTGCAATCTGTCACTGTTTGTCACTTAGGAGATCCGCCCGCATTGTTTACACAAGCGGGCGGATCTCCACACTCGATTCCCCCGACGATCGGGGAAGAGCAGCGGTGATCGCCACCGCTCCTCCCCTGGCCCGACTCCCACTGTGACTGAAAACAGCGGGAGCAAACCTCCGGCGGCGCACGCCGCCCACAAGGGGAGGAGTCCAGCGACGTAGGTCTACCACTTTGCTGCAGTACCAGCTCAGTGAGCGGTCAGCAAGTGGTTAATGACCAGGCCATATTTTGCGATTCGGCACTGAGTTACTTCAACGGACAATTGTGCGGTCGTGCGACGCTGTGCCCAAATAAAATGAATGTCCTTTTTTCCCCACAAATAGAGCTTTCTTTTGGTGGTATTTGATAACCTGGGCGATTTAAATTTTTTTGCGCTATAAACAGAAGAGCGACAATTCTGAAAAAAAAAAAACAATAGTTTTCACTTTCTGCTATATAACATTCCCAAAATAAAAAATAAAAATGTTTTAACATTTTAGGCCAATTTGTTTTCTACTACATATTTTTGGTTAAAAAGAATAGCAATAAGCGTATTTTTATTGGTTTGCGCAAAAGTAATCACGTCTACTAACTACGGGAAAGATTTATGTCATTTTTATTTATTTATTTTTACTACTAATGGTGGCGATCTGCGATTGGAGGAGGAGGAAGGCGCCAAAACAGGCAAAGTCCTATTTTCCCTTCCTCCAAAAACGCCAATCCTTCTTTCCCTTGGACGAAATTAAGGATGTCATCAAACAGGAATGGCAGAAAACAGAGAAAAGATTTCCATTCAATAGGCTACACAAATTGTACCCCTTGCAGGAGGCAGAAGGTGGCTTCACTTAAAGTGGACTTCCACCCTAAAATTATACTTACCTCCATCTTCTCGCTCCGGGTCACCTGAAAAACAAATGGATAATCGCAATTTTTTTTTTTTTTTTTACTTACCTTGTTTAAAAGAAAATATACTTACCTTACTTCCTCTTCCTCCCCTCGGCGGCCGCAGCGAGTCGTCACTTCCTGGCTTTGCAATGATTCCTGGGAGCTGAACGTCATCGCTCCCAGGAATCCGACGTCAGTTCCGGTGCAGACGCGTCATACCTTGCAAAACAGCTTCTGGGCACGCCTAGCTAAAAATATTACATTCCCTATGGAGGACTCATTTAGGATGTGATGGGTAGAAAAATAGATCCAGACCTCAGAAGGGCCCATCAGGCAGTCGGCCCGGCCTGTCGCCCAGCCATAGCCCTCACCTCAGTGGCCAGCGGTCCAAAAGTCTGGACCCAGAACATCGAGACAGTGGTAAAAGGAGTGCCTAGAGTAGATATTATTCGAGTGCTAGATGAGCTTAAAGTATTACCGGATTTTATTGGTGTGATGGCTATAGACATAATTAAGTGTTTGGCCAGAGCAATGCTGCACTCCTTTACAGGTAAAAGGACACTGTGGTTAAAACCCTGGGCAGCGGACACATCTTCAAAGCAAAATTGGTGCAAGATACTGTTTGATGGGAAATTCCTGTAGAAGACTGCCCTTTTTTAAGAGTATCAAGAGGCAAGTCCTGACTGGTCTAGCAGGACAGCAAGCACATTAGGGCAAAATTATTTCGGAGCAAATTTCATTCTACCAGGTTCAGGGAACCTAGAGCCAGCCGTCAGCCCAGGGGCCCAGGTGGTGGATCAAAGGGGATACAGGCAACCTTCCTCAGGTCCCTCAAGAAAACTCTGAATGTTCCGCAAGAGGATAACAAGTCCTTATGATGGTGTGCAACCCCAGATGCTCACAGTAGGAGCAAGGTTAGTGCATTTTTGCAGATGTGGAAAATTGCATAGGCCTGTGGGTGAAAACAACAGTCACCCAAGGTCATTTCTGGAGGTTTCTCAAGGCCTCTCCTCCAGGTCACTTCTCACCCACCAAAATTCCAGAAGCACCGCATAAAGCAAATATACTGCTAAAGTACATACAAACACTCCGAACACACCATAATACCAGTTCCATTTTCAGAAAGGTACACCGGGTTTTACTCTACCCTGTTTATGGTCCGCAAGAAGGTAGTAGACCTGAAAAGGCTAAACCACTTTATTCTTTTGGAGAAATTCAAAATGGAGTCCATCAACACAATTATCCAAACAGTCCAGGTGAGCGACTGGATGTTTTCATTAGACCCGCTGGACGCCTACCTTCACATTCCAATCTTGCCGTCCTTTCAGAAATATCTGAGGTTTGCGGTAGGTCATACACATCTGCAGTTCACCAGTCTGCCCTTCGGCCTATGCCCATCTCCAAGGACATTCACAAAAATCTTCATTGCAGCATTAGCCCTGCTCAGAGTGCAGGGCCTTCGGGTCCATCACTACCTGGACGATATACTCCTGCTGGCCAGGGAACAGTTGGCACACAGAAAGATTCTCATACATACCCTACAGAGATTCAGCTGAATTATCAACTTCAAAATGAGCCAACTTGCTCCTACACAGCAGTTAGTGTACTTGGGGGCACTCTTCAACACTGCCAACACCTGGGTTTCAATTCTGTCAGAGAAAGCGGTGACGATCAGAAAGAGAGTTCTGAGGACAGCGACTTACCTATCAGCTTCCCAGTGTCTTAGCCTGCTGGGCACTGTCTTTCTGTATTTTAATGATCCTTTGGGCACAATGGCACCTGCGGCAGATCCAACTAGGTTTTCTGGCACAGTGGCGAAAACAAAACCTAGCGCAGCTAATAGCAGTATCACTCACTATGAGCCTGCAGCTACTATCAGCCTGCATTGGTGGTCGAAGAAAGAGACCTTGAGGAAATCACATCTCTTAGGGCCATTAGATTGGATCAATCTTAAAACCGATGCCAGCGAAGCAGGCTGGGGGGGCGCATTGTGAGGGACAGTTGGTCTGAAGTAGATGGAGATTTCCAGTAAAAAGAATAGTATTGAATGTGCTAGGGGTTCGAGCATCCCCCTTTGCCCTCAGGGCCTTATACCATAAGATCAGGGGCAGGCCGGTTACTTTACAGATGGACAAGAAGGGAGCAGTTGCCTATATCCAACACACGGGGGGTGGAGCCCATAATGTCCTAAGCGGAGGGTCACCTACAAGCTCTGAAGGCAATTTACCTCTCTGGGAGGTTGAACATGCAGGCAGACCAGTGCTTTAAGTGGGCCGGTATGCACCGGTACTCAGTACCGCCACTTCCAAATATGGCTCTTGAGCATACCGCCACCTCTCTGTGCGCCTTAGCGTACCAGTACGCTCATTTTGGACATCTGCGCACTCAATTGCCCCCCCCCCCAAGAATATTTCCCACTCAAGAGGTAGACCAGTCACCACCAGTGAGTCCCTCTGCTCCGGGGCCCCAGCCTAGGCCAGGGGGGGTGCTCTGTGGGGACCCTGATTTGGGGTGGGGGGGGAGCGAAAAAAATGTATAGGCTATAATAGAGTACCGGCACCTCTTTTGGGCCACTTAAAGCACTGAGGCAGACCATCTTTTGTGCTCATTTGCAAATCACAACAAGTAAGCCATACATACCCAAGTCTTTGCCCAACTGGCCCACATGTGAGGCACGCCTCAAATAGATCTCTTTGCAGCCCACAACAATCACAAACTTCAGAGGTTTCTTTCCCATTTCCACACCCTCAGGCAGAGGGAATGGATGCTCTAGCTGAGCCCTGGAATTGTACCCTAGCCTATGCCTTTCCCCAAATATCTCTTAAAATGAGATTCTTCTTGAGACTGCTGAGAGAGAGCATAACAGAACAGTCATAGCCATTCTTTCATTCTGTCCACGGAGGCCCTGGTTTACTCTGGCAATACACCTTAGCATGCAACAACCAGTTCCCCTCCCAGTGTTCCCATGCCTCCTAGTGCAAGACGACTTCCTACATCCGAACATACGCAGGCTGGGACTACAAGCGTGGCTGTTGAAAGGGGGAGGCTGTTGAGCGTAGGTTGTTCCTCTAGGGTAATCTCTACTCTACTGAAAGCTAGAAAGCCTTCCACCAACAAAGTACATGCCAAAGTTTGGGACAGATTTGCAATCTTCCTAGATGAGTGAAAACTAAATCTTTCTGCACTTCCACTATCAGCGGTCCTTGATTTCCTCCTATCTGGATTGGACAAGCGCCTTAGCCTGAGCTTGTTGAAAGCACAAGTTTTAGCAATCTCAGCAAAAACAATGGGCTGAAATTCTATTGATTGGGCAATTCCTAAAAGCAGTCATTAAGATACGCCCACCAAGTTTTTACCCAATGGGATCTTTCTGTTCTATTGGACTTCCTATCAAGTCATCAATTTTCTCCAACTGAGCAATGTTCACTTTGGGATATTACCCACAAGGCAGTTTTTCTGAAGGCTATAACCTCAGGCCGAAGAGTTTCTGAACTTCAGGCCCTTGGGACCTCAGAAAGGCATATTGTTTTGTTTCCAGACTGAGTGGAACTACGACCCATAAACCATTTTTTCCGAAGGTGGCAACATCCTTCCAGCAGACAGGCATCTGGGCTTTGGCCAATTTCCCGGAGGAACACTTAGGGAAATTACATGAGTTAGACGTTTTTAGAATGTTAAGAAAATATTTATTGGCATTGCTCCCTTCAGGTCATCAGATAAACTCTTTAGAATTCCAGCTGGAAAACAGCGAGGAAAAGCTACCGCAAGGGCCTTGGCAAGCTGGATTGTAAAGTTTATACGCAGAGCTTACAGATCTAGGGGTTGTAAGCTTTCCTCAGTGGTGACTGCACACTCTACCAGGACTGTTGCAGCTTCATAGGCAGCCCAATCTAATGTGTCAATGGAGACCATATGAAGGGCAATGTCATGGTCTTCCTAGAATACTTTCCTAAGGCATTATAGAGTGGATCCTGATGCATTGTTGTCTGTCACGTCATCAATAAATTTATTTTGTGCTCAAGCAGTACCCGCCCTGTCAGCTAGTTATTTATTACTAGTATGCTGCCATGTTGGTGTCAGGAAAACAGAAAATTGTATCAAATACTTACCGTAATTTTCCTTTCCTGAGGTCAAACAATGGCAGCAAATGGGCCAACCCTGTATGTTTCGGTATGTGGCTTGTTACAAAGAATAGGGGGCCACTAACTACTTCTTTTTTCATGCTTTTTACTGGTCCTGAGGGAGTGGAGAAGAGGCGGAGCTCTATCACTACTATGTTGCCATGGTTTGGTGTCAGGAAAGGAAAATTATGATAAGTATTTGATACAATTTTCCGTTTTATTGTTTTTAAAAAAGTATACTAAACAGTTACAACCATAACCACAAGACAAACGTACAGTACAATGCATCAGCACTAGTACGACTCCAAGGATTAGGCCGAGTTCACATATGTGCAGCCACACGTTCGTGCCTGGAGTCTGACACGTGTCTGCTAACCTGTTCGGGTGCTATTGGGGTGTAAATTTTTGCACCTAAACCAGACCAAAAATTGCACAGGACCCTTTTGCAATCCACTCCACGACTGCCTTGGATCTGTGTGAACCACAATCAACATTTTCCCACATAGGCACCCCTGATGCATGCATTTACATTTGTATGTTTGTGGGGGAGGGGGCAATGGTATTTTAAGTGCTTGGGTGTAACTATAATTTTCACACTTTTTAACTTTTTCACATTTGGAACATGTTACATATTCCACCGGTATTTAGGGTGGAACATGATACATGTTCCAGATCCTGCCTCCTTTCCCTCCAAGCCCCTTCCCCTTCCCCTGGGACAGCAAGCTGCGAATCCTCTCCCCACAGCCGCTGTCAAAATTTAAAAACAGTGTGGCTGTGCGGGGCTCTGCTGGCACTGCTGCGTCATATATTCACAGAGTCCTGTGAATAAATAAACTAGAAGTACTGTCGGCCACCTCAGCCAATGGCTTGTGGTACTCAATGGACTGCAAGGGTGCTGGTGAGCATTCTCATGTTTCATTGATTCTTCATTTAATTTGGTAACTGCCTGCCCATTCGGGAGGTGTGGGTAGACAGGTAACCAGTGGCATCAATAGGGGGGCCAGGGCCCCACCAACATTATACTGTGCCCCCCCATCAGGATCCCCGCCACCTCCTGCTCTGGAGCGGGGGAGGGTCAGTAAGCCCGGATTGCGGGTTCCCGACCCGCCATCCCCGAGCATCAATGTGAAGAACAGAGCCGGCACTAGAGGAAGCAGAGCCGATGCTTCCTGTATAGTGCCGACTCCTGTCACTGGCAGAGTGACACCAAATGTACACTACCTGTCACAGTCACAGGAGCGATACAGGAAGCATTGGCTCTGTTCTCTACTGCAGCCGCATGCTTCCTGTCCCACTGATGCTGGGGGATGGTGGGTCAGGAACCAGGCAGTAGTACCAGCCAGCAATACCTACCAACGGTACCAGCAAGCAGTACCAGCCAGCAATATCTATCAACAGTAGCAGTCAGCAATATCTACCAACAGTACCAGCCAGCAGTACCTACCTGCAGTACCAGCCAGCAGGACCCATCAGCAGTACCCACACGCAGTACCCACCAGCAGTAGAAGGTGGGTACTGCACAGCAGTACCCGCCAGCAGTACCAGCCAGCAGTACCCACCAGCAGTACCAGCTAGCAGTACCCGCCACCAGTACCCACCCGCAGTACCAGCCATCAGTACGAGCCAGCAGTACCCACCAGAAGTACCTGCCCTGGAGGACAGCCAGCAGCAGCCACCAGCCATACCCACCTGGGAGACAGAAGCAGCAGCCAGCGATACCTGCAGGAATCCTGAGGAAGAAGTGAAGATGGAGGTCAGCTGAGGTGCAGGTAAACCACAGTGCATCTGTGTGAAAGCAGCCTTAGGCCCTTTTCCCAGGATCATTCCGATTGGGTCCGCCTGTCCGTTTTTCAGGTGGACCCAATGAGACCCTCCATTGACCTCTATAGAGCGGCAGATGTAAATGGACTTGTGTCTTGTGACTTTACAACTGCCTATCTCCAATCCGATCCACCTAAAAAAACAGAAAGGGATCTGTCTCCTTCTGTCTGAGCGGATCGGAGGGTCCATATAGAAGAGCGGGCTGTGTCCGTGTCTGCTCTGCATATGCTGAATGGACATGAATTTGTCATCTGCCCACTCCACTCATTTTGGCCCGCGACCGGTTATCAAGTCGCTAAAGTGACTCTCGCTCCTCAAAAGGTTGGGCACCACTGTTGTAAGTGCCAGAGTCCTGGGTGCAGAGGTGCACTGTAGCAGCCTTCCCCTTTAGTTTCACCATGGTGTGTGGCGGACAGAAGGAGTCCTGGATGGAGAGGTGCGCTGTACTGTAGCGCATCAGGACACCCGCGGGGAAATCATAAAGATTTCCAATGAAGTTGATAAAAGTGTTTAGACCGTCACCACTGTCATGGCTGGCCTTAACACTTTCATCATTGTGATTGGCAGGTCTCACTATTCTTCCCTACCTCCTCCGTGCTGGGAGCATGGCATCAATAATAGGTTTTCTTACTGCATAAACTGGCACCAATACTAGGGGTTATTACTGCGTAAACTGGCACCAATGCTAGGCTTTATTACTCCATAAACTGGCACCAATACAGGGGGTTATTACTCCATAAACTGGCACTAATACTAGGGCTTATTACTGCTTAAACTGGCACCAATACTAGGGGTAATTACTGCATAAACTAGCACCAATACTAGGCTTTATTACTGCGTAAACTGGCACCAATACTAGGGGCTATTGCTGCGTAAACTTGCACCAATACTAGGGGCTATTACTGCATAAACTGGCACCATTACTAGAGGTTATTACTGCAAAAACTGGTGCCAATACTAGGGGCTTTTACTGCATACGTTGGCATCAATACTAGGGGCTATTACTGCATAAACTGGCACCAATACTAGGGGCTATTATTGGCTAAACTGGCACCAATACTATGGGTTATTTCTGTGTACACTGGCACCAATACTAGGGGTTATTACTGCGTAAACTGGCACCAATGCTAGGCTTTATTACTGTGTGAACCGGCACCAATACTACGCTTTCTTACTGCATAAACTGGCATCAATACTAGGCTTTATTACTGAGTAAACTGGTACCAATACTAGGGGTTATTACTGCATAAACTGGCACTAATACTAGGGGGTTATTACTGCGTAAACTGGCACCAATACTAGGCTTCATTATTGCGTAAACAGGCACCAATACTAGGGGTTATTACTGAATAAACTGGCACCAATACTAGGGGTTATTACTGTGAAAATTGGCACCAATACTAGGGGTTATTACTGTGTAAACTGGCATTATTACTAGGGGCTATTACTACATACACTGGCCCTATCACTAGGGGTTATTACTGTGTAAACGGGGCACTCTTTTTAATGGCCATCAATATAAGGGGCATTTTCCCCAATGACCTCTGATTAATTCGTTTTATAAATGGTTCCCCCTGAGAGCTGAAAAATAATTCAGGGGTTCATCTGGGGAGAAAAAGCTGCTATATATTAAGCATACCAATGCTGACCTTTATAACAAGTATGCCAAGTTCTGATGTAAGGGGATATTTGGTTCTCTTTATCTCTTCTGATTTGTGCATGTTGAAATACCTCTGTACAGTACTTTCAGTCCTGTGGTTTCATCAACTGGCAAAGCCAGCATATGTTGCAATAGCTTTTCCCTTCCTGTGTGGGATGTCTGGTCTCCTCCCTAGTGAGTATAGAGAAAAACATCTCAATTCTATTCCCACGTGTATCTAAAACACCAAAGTATTCAAAGTACTGGAATTAAAAAAACAGAGTGTTGTGTTATGTTGCTGTACAGTATTATGTTTAATATGAAGAACTATTGAAATATCTTAAAGTATAATTTTAATAGAGTGGAATGAAATCAGACCTCCTGTCGGATATTTATTGTTAGGAAGATTTATCCTCTCTTTTTTCCCTGTTTTCCATGATCACCAAGAGTGAAAGTTAAAGAAAATCCTGATGCAGTGCTTACCCTCGAAGGAGCTGCTGATGCATGGGTTCCCTGTGTTCGGATTCTCAATGACATTCTCAGCAATGCTACACCCTCTGATGCTATTTATTGCAACAATGCACAACAATTCAACAACCAATAAAGGAAAATGGCAATAAATTCTTCAAGTATGTGAAACAGTTGTAAATTAACATATACAATTGGTATTAAACAAGTGGACCAGTGAATAGGCCCCAGTCCCTATACTAGGAAAAGTCCTGTCTAGGGGGCAATATTACAACAAAACAGTCTTTATCAAACCCCCCCCCCCCCCCCACCTGATCAGTACGTTGGGGCTCAAATCCAGCATTGGAGAGCTCAGATAAACTTTCTCTGAACCTTGGTACAGGCATCTGCACTGTGTCCTAGGCAGACAATATTATTCCTCTTTTCCGTGGCTCAGTGAAGTCAGCGGCAGCAGCGTTCTCCACAAATATGCGGCAGCACCAGTCAGCAGCAATAACTTTTTCCCTAATGAGCCCCCCATTCAGCGGCAGTAGGGTTCTCATGTACGAGGAGATGTCCGCTATTCTGCCTCTCTGATGCAGTCACAAAAAGTTCTGCTAGCAGTCTGTTGCACGGTCTGTTGTCCACAAGATGTGAGATGTGTAGTTCCATTGCCAATCTGTCACACAAGCTCAGTCTGTCTGGGGGCTACACCCCCAACAAGTCTCAGTTCCTCCCAGCAGGCTCTTGTTGTCCCAGGATGCACAGCAGTCCATATCCCCTTCCTCTGTGTTCTTCTGGTGGTGGGCGGGGCTTTTGTCTAGTGCTCTCTGTGGCTGCACCAAAGTTTTAGTTGCCACAAGAACAGGAATAGAGGGGAATTCTTCTAATCTTCCAGTTTTCCACTAGTTCTGAGGAATCCCTAATTTTGGAGCAGCGAGGAGTTATGACCGACGTGACCATGTTTAGGGCACTTTCATTGTCAGTGTAAATTTTTTATATATTTTATTATATTAAATAGGGTTGGGCTGAACACCCCCCTTTTTGGTTCGCACCAGAACTCCCGAAAATTTTAAAAAAAGTTCAGACCCGAGTCGCGAACTCTAATAAAGTTTATGGATCCGGAACTTGAAAAATCAAAAGTCCCTATTTTGAAGGCCTATATGCAAGTCGTAGTGATGAAACGCATAGGGCAGAGTTTTACGTCAGTACGTCACTTCCTGTTTGAGTGGTTCCCGGCCGTGGAACGTGGAAGCACTACGGAAACGGCGACCGCTGTACACAGACTGCCTAAATTGTAAGTTTACTATGTTTGTTTGAATAAAAGTCTTAAATACTACACTATGGGGCATCCTAATCCTTCTTTCTGAGCATCACCAGACCCTACCAGTTACCGGATAACAGTGGAGGGGGGACTCCAGGAGACGGACAAGACAGTACCCTACAAACGCCTGTACCCCTGATGAAAGGGGTGGGCAATCCGGTGAGTGTAACTCCCAGTGGCAACCACGGGTGAATGCACAGAAGACACGGATACGGTGTTCCACCTGCACGGAATTTCATTGATACAACACTAAGGATATATTGAACTGTTTTTCACCAATAGCTGCCAGATGGGATTGAATTAAGCACTTTAAAGACGTTATGTATTGCATTGTCACTTTTTGAGTTTCGCACTAAATACACACCAGGGATTGCTAAATGCAGTCCCCCTGGTGGTCAGTGAATATAACACTGGCTGGAAATATTTTCTTTTGAATTTTCTGGCACCAACTACGTCACGAACAGCACTGGCACTTTCAATAACCAGTTGCACATATTTATATGTGGCATTGTAGTTTGCATTTGTGGTTTATGGTGGGTATTTATTTATTTATTCATTCTCTGGCACCAACCACATCACGGATAGCACTGGCACTTTCTTTAACAAGTTGCACATATTTATTTATTTGTAATTGTGGCTTAAAGTTGTCATTATTTATATATGCACCATAGCACTTTATGAAACACATCACTACATGGGCAACATCTACCAGTTGATTTAATATTTTTTTTCACATGGTGGCATACAACCCCTTTTAAACAGGTAGCGCCATAGACCAACCCTTTACACAAACACCCTTATATGCAAATTATTGCCCATAAAAAGGGTATGGGGCCCGGGTACTGCCCAGGGAGACGTATTAATGCAAAAATGTTTTTTAAAAAAGATTGTTTTTACAGGAGCAGTGATTTTAATAATACTTAAAGTGAAACCATAAAAATGAAAAATTCCTTTTAATATAGTGCCTGGGATCCCTGTAAAGTAAAGTATGCCTGTAAAGTGCTGCATTTGTACCATGTATACGTAGAACATGCTGCAACAAAACTGACATTTATATAGAAAAAAAATGAAGTACAAAAATCCTATTTTCTCTTTCGTTCATTGACGGACACAGCGCTCCACAGTTAGAACCATAGGAACGTCCCCAAGCAGTGCCAAACATGAGGGGTGGGACAACAAAAAAAATCCCATGGCTAAACACAAGAGGCCAACCAGGTACCAGGGTCTCAACAAAAACAACTGGAGCCCAACCTGAACAATACACTCCCAAAGAGGGAACAGGCCCTCTCAAACAGCAGCCTGCAAAACCTTGCGGCCAAAGAAAGCGTCCGCAGATGCCAAAATATCCACTTTGTAGAATTTAGTGAAAGTGTACACCGACAACCTCGTGGCCGCCCTTTGCAAACCTGATGACGGAAGGCCCAAGAAGCACTAAGCGCCCGAGTAGAGTGCGCTGTTACAGGGAAAGGAGGAACCTGACAATTGATGGAATAGGCCGGAGTCATCATCTGTCTGATCTATCTTGAAATGGTCGCAGAAGAAGCGGACAGCCCTTTTCTTGGCAAGTTCAGGATCGCAAACAGTGAGTCTGACCTCCGAAAAGACTCCCTGGCTGCCAGATACACCTGAATCATCCAAAGCACATCCAGGGCATGCAACGCAAATTCCTTGGGATGAGCGGGCCTGGGACACAAAGAAGGCAACACAATGTTTTCATTCAAATAGGAGTTAGAGGCGATGTTAGGTAGGAACGACGGGCGTGGACGAAAAACCACCTTATTTTTATGGACCACCAAGTAGGGGGTACGACAAGATAACGCTCTCAGTTCTGGCACCCTGTGAGCAGAGGTGATAGCCACCAAAAAAGCTCCCAAATATTTTCAAAGGGAGACTTTTGGAGAACTGAGAGCACCAAGTTCAAATCCCATGGTGGTAGAGGAAACCGCACTGGCGGAGTCAGGTGTCGAACACCTTGAATGAAAGTACGCACAAAGGAATGCGTTGCCAAGGATCCCTGAAAGAAGACCGCCAAGGCAGACACCTGGCCCTTGATTGTACTCAAGGCCAACTTCTGCTCAACACCTCATTGAAGAAAGGTCAAAATCCTAGCGACCGAAAAAGAACAGGGATGAACACCGATCGACTTACATCATGTAATGTACGCTTTCCACGTATCACCAATCCAGGCAAACCACTATCTTTCAGCAACTGGCTTTCAACAGCCAGGCCGTCAAAGCCAGCGATTGTAAAGCAGGAGGGAAGATCAGCCCATGGGACAGCAGGTCCTCCCTGAGAGGCAGTCTACAAGGGATGTCGGCGACCAATCGCATCAGGTCAGCGTACCAAAACCAGCGAGGTCAGTCCGCGGCCACCAGAATACCTTTGGCCTCGATCCTGTGCAGAAGCCACGGAAGAAGCTTGAGAGGAGGGAAGGCATAGATCAGATAATACTGACCTCACAGGGCCACCAGAGTATCTCTGGCATCCGCCAGTGGATCCCGTGACCATGCCACAAACCTCAGTACCTTTCTGTTGAGTCAAGATGTCAACAGATCCACCTTGGGGGTGCCCCACCTTAGACATATCAAATGAAACATGTCCGGATGAAGGGACCACTCCCCTTGGTCCAACTCCTGCCGACTGAGATAGTCCGCCTGCCAATTTTCCACACCTGGAATGTGTACAGAGGAAAGGGCTGGAATGAAGCGTCCTGCCCACCGGAGAATGCCAGCTACTTCCAGAGACACCAACACACTTTTTGTTCAGCCCTGTTGATTGACATAAGCCACCACCATGGCATTTTGATTGGATCCGTGCCGGGAGCTGATCTGTCCAGTGATCCAGGCACAGCCTGATTGCCAGAAGTTCCAAGACATTGATCGGTAGTCTGGATTCTCCCAGCATCCATCAACCCTGAGTGAAGGTCAACCCCAGGACACCTCCCCACCCGGATAGACTGACATCAGTCATGACCACTGTCCAATACAAGGGGAGGAAAGATTTGCCCTGCCGAAGAGTCAGAGAGCAGAGCCACCAGACCAGGGATCCCCTGGTTTCACGGCTCAGCCGAATCAGATTGTTCAGAGACTTTAGACACCTGTACCATTTCACCAGGATCTCCCTTTGGAGGGACCTTGTTTGGAACTGTGCAAACAGAACTGCCTCCAAAGTAGACACTATCAGGCCCAGCACCCGCATGCAAGTCCAGAGGGAAGACCACCTGCGGGACAGCAACAAATGAATCACAGCATGCAACTTATGGAGTTCATTCAGAGGAAGAAACACTCAGGCTAGAGTTGAATCCAGAGTCAGATAATCCAATTTTCAGGATGGAATCAGTCCAGACTTCTGGTAGTTTAGAAACTAACCAAACTCCTTCAAGGTCTGTATAGTGATCTCCATATTGTCCATCAATGCAAATGAGGACTCCGCTCGCCAGGTATACCAGCACAGCAATCCCCCGCTGATGTAGGAACGCCAGAACTGGGGCAAACACCTTCATGAAGACCTGAGGAGCAGAGGTGAGACCAAAGGGTTATGCCACGAACTGATAGTGCTCCCCTCCCATACCAAAGAGGAGGAAACTCTGGTGTCGGGCACATATTGGAGTGTGCTAGTAAGCATCCTTGATGTTGATAGAGGCTAGAAAATCCCCCTGATGTAGGGATGCCACTGTGTGAATGGACTCCATTCTGAATTTCTGTGCCTGCACAAAGCAGTTCAGAGCCTTGAAGTTCAGAATCAGACGAACCTTACTTTCTTTGGGATTGTAAATAGGTTTGAATAAAAACCTTGAAACAGTTCTGATATGGAACCAGGACAATCACTACCTGAAGAAACAGGTCCAGCACCACCCCGAAAAGAGCTTGCAGTCGGTCCAGGGATAGACGCAAGTTGGAGGGAAATAACCTTTCCGGAGCCCAAGAACAAAACTCTATCTTGGACAGAATTACTTTGTGGACCCATTTGTCGTTTACCAAGGAGGTCCACGGGCTTGGAAACCAACAAAGACATCCCCTCACCCCAGGTATGGGTGAGGGCAAACCGAAAGCTGAAGGAGCCTTGTCCGCGGATCTAGAGAATCTCACTCTTGGCTTGTCAGACCAGGGCTGCTTGAAACCTCCCGAGGAGGGTTTGAAAGGTTTTGAACCCTTGGCAGTGGACCCTGAGGGGCGAAAAACTTTTTGTGTGCCGAGAAAGAAGGGCTGCATCTGAGATGAGGCTCTTCCCTTTCCAGACTGCAGAAGAAAAGTGCTCTTCCCTCCCGTGAGACTCTTAATGATGTCACCCAGGGTAGCCCCAAACAGTTTAGCCTGGAGACAGGGGGGTCCACCACTGGTGGGACAGTCCCCTTCTTGAGGAGTCATTTTTTAAAGGGGTACCTCACCGCAAAGCGTTTAGGAACCACAAAGGGACATTTTGGACACTTCTAGGAGGGATAAGGGAACACTTTTGCCGTGCAAGATGGCTTGTGAGTGGCAAAAAGGGACAGCCACCTCCGCAGCTGCATCCTCCATCTTCAAAGTCTCCTGCATGGATGTAATCAGTGCGTCAACCAGCGCCTGTGAGGAATCATCCTCACTATCTGATAGATCAGGGAGAGTGGCTACAAGCCCCACAGGGTGGGCCACGTCCGTGCCTGCAGAGCCACATTCAGTATCTGATGAGACCGATGAGGCAGGGGAGGGTGAGGCGCTTTCTGCTAGCCTGCACCTCCAGGGACCTGCTGCCTCCAAGAGGCGGTCAGGTGGGGAAACATTCTCCTGAAACGCCATGAGTTGAAAGTGGAACCCACCAGCAAAATGTGTCTAGCACAGCTAGGGGAGCCACCAACTGAAGGCACCGCACCCTTATCACCACAGGGGCACCCGAAAGCAGAGCACCCCACAACCCACAGCAGAGAAAAGGAGGGACCTCACCAGAACTCACCACCCCAGTCTGCACCAGAGATAGCCAAGCATCCACGAGCAGCATCCAGGGGAAAAGGAAACCCAGGAGTCAACACCAGGGGAAAAGGAGGAAACCCCACAGCCATAATCGCCACTCCAGAGGCTCTACTGTCATTGCTGCTGCTCCTGTGCTCGCCAGACCAACCAAAAATGGCCACCGGACTACTCAAACATGGCTGTTGGGATAGAAAACAACACAGGCCTCAAGGCAATGGCACCGATCACGGCAAAATGTCCACCACACGGGGTGCCCACGAGGCTCCCAGAAAAGACTCCTGGAGCCCAGGCCACAATCTACAGTGGGAGGGGGACCCGGGTCGCAGGACCACAAATACAAAGAGTACAAAGACACAAAACAGAGGGGGGCTGGGGGAAAGGAGGGGAACCTACAGATCCAACCGTCCCCGAGGGGTGCCCATATATATCCCACATGCAGGGGGAGGGGGGGATCATATTTACCATACCCCAGGAACCAGGCGGGCACCACTCCAGACCGAATCCCTCACCATGCAAATTGGGGGGGCTGTCGGCCAGGAGGAACGCTGCGACTTGAGCCAAGACCCAGTCGTATGCGACCTTGCGAGGCGCTTAACCTCTTCACCCAAATGGATGTTCCTGTACGTCCTCGGGTTTCAGTGGTTATACTGGGATGATGCCTGCACCTACAGTTACCATCTCGGTATCATTCTTTTCAGCCGGCAATTCTGAGTAAAGCAGAAGTGATCGGAGTGGCTAAATAAACCACTTGATCACTTCTGCGGGTGGTGGAAGGGAGTCCCATCCCCCTCCTGCCACTGCTTCTTCCGAGCTCTACCGTTTGATTGCGGTGCCCAGGAGCAATTCGGCCAGCGCCGATGACTGCCTTGTACAGAGAGAGGGAATGGGCATCGTTACCTTCTCTCGGTAACCCTTAAAACCAGGAGATAAGAGTAGTTCATAACTTCCTTTGTTTACCTGGCCACCAGCGGCCAGAGAAGCAGCCAATCAGACTGACCGGCTGTATGGGGGACGAGAGGAGAGATCTGGGGTCAAAGGTGCAAAGTTTGTTTTTATCTAGAGATGTCCTTTATCTGCATAAGCATTTTTTTGGTAAAGCGGAACCAACTTTATACCTTTCTGACATTACAGGGACATATACAACAATGTAGTTGGTTAACTGTTTTCCCAACCTGCCTAAAGGTGAATGACGTCGGGGCTGGCCTCTCGCCGATCCGGGCGGACGTCATATGATGTGCTTCCACAGTGCGATCCGTCACCAGCTGCGATGAAGAACCAGTCATGATGTACCAGCCCACTGCCGGAACCAATCACAGCATGTCATATGACAGTTGTAAACTTTCAAGCCATTTATTGTATACGCTTGTACACGCTTTCAAGCCATTTATTGTGTTGCTAGCTGGGATTGGTCACAATGATCATATAGTACAGACCCATATATATATATATATATATATATATATATATATATATATATATATATATATATATATATATATATACACACACACACACACATCATAGTTTGTGGACTCTATGACTTTCCTACAGACTAAATAATATACACTGATTTGGGTTATTTTCACCAAAGAAACATAGCAGAATACATTTTGGGCTAAATTCATTAAGAAATTATTTATTTTCAAAATTTTATAACAGAAACAAAAGAAAAACTTGTTTTGTTTTTTTGTTTTTTTCAAAATTGTCGGTTTTTTAATTTATTTAGCAAAAAATTAAAAAACCAGCATTGATTAAATGGCACCAAAAGAAAGCTCTTATTTTTGTAAACAAAATGATAAAAATTTAGTTTGGGTACTGTGATGCATGACTGCGCAATTGCCTTTCAAAATGTTACAAGGCACATAGGAAGACAGAGACATGATCTAGAGCAGCCTTTCTCAACCTTTTCAACACAGAGGAACCCTTTAAATAAATTTCTGGTCTCGGGGAACCCCTGCTAAAAATGAAAAATCTACAACTCATGACACATTAGTGACAGACAGTGGGAAGAATGCTCCTTACTCTTATCATCATTGGGAAGAATTACCCCCTTACAGATAGCTAAAAGGAACAATGGTGTCATTGGAAACTTATCTGAGAGGCAGAAATTGCCCATTGCTCAAGGAACCCTTGCAACCTCAGGAGGAACCCTGGTTGAGAAACCCTGATATAGAGGATGGATCACACTGCATGCCGTAGAGATTTTTTGTTGTCCATAGCAAGATGATGTGTTATGTGATTCTCTGCTTTGCACTGGAACCCATCATATTCTTCCCTTCTCTCTCTGCCCTAAACACAACGTTCATAAGAGGTTTCATTGTGTATGAATATATTACATTTAATTAGTGCTTTTTTTTTTTTTTTTTTTTTCAGTGCTTCCCCTTCTTGGAATTAAATGACCCAAAAATATGCAAGAAATTAAATCAAAACGGTTGGTCAAGAGAACTATGGCAGCTGCTGTCACTTCTTTGTTTTTAAACCCAATATAGGAGGTATGCTGGGCAGTCTTGCTTAATGCAGTCTCATCCCATAGATCAGCCTTTTTCAACCGGGGTGCCTTGCAGTTTCTGCAGCGTTGCCTTGGAAAAATGCCTAAAAGTCGCCCCAAAATTGTATACAAGCCAGCAGATGGATGAAGCCTTTCTTTTAGTTACACAAAGCCACAGGTTTTCATGGGGCACCATTTTGACCTTCTAGCTGCTGGCACCCCAACAACCAATGACCCTCCCCTGCCTCCTCTGTCAGCAGTAGGGTCACTTTAGCTGAGTAATGGAGAAAAACTGAGGTACAAAAGAAACATTAGAATACTACTCAGCACCAGTGTGGAAAAGTGTATTAGATTTGGAAGACTAAAGCCTCGTACACACGCAACGAATTTCCGCCAACCGGTCGTCCGTCTTTTGTCCAGAGTTGTGTTTTGTTGGTTGGAATGTGCCTAGACTGCACAAGAATTTTCCCGCACGACAAAATTCTACTTCAGAAGTGATGTCATGTGTTGGTTTGCTTTCTTTGTGTTCTTTCTTCTCTGAGCATGCCTAGTCTTGCTCATAAGATTTTTCCCTGTCGAAATCTGTACTGACTGCACGAAAATGGGACGTGTTTTGACGGAGGACAAAAATTTTATAGCCTGCACACCAGAATTTTTTCGGCCCAAAAGTCGGAGTCGGTTGAAAATCGGCAGATCGGTCGACGGACGAAAATTCCCGGCCTAATTTTGACGCGTGTGTACGAGGCTTAAATCATCTCGAACGTTGGTTGCCCTACGTGTGTGGATGTTATTGATGTACAGTGCCTTGCGAAAGTATTCGGCCCCCTTAAACTTTGCAACCTTTTGCCACATTTCAGGCTTCAAACATAAAGATATAAAACCGTAATTTTTTGTGAAGAATCAACAACAAGTGGGACACAATCATGAAGTGGAATGAAATTTATTGGATATTTCAAACTTTGTTAACAAATAAAAAAACTGAAAAATTGGGCGTGCAAAATTATTCAGCCCCTTTACTTTCAGTGCAGCAAACTCTCTCCAGAAGTTCAGTGAGGATCTCTGAATGATCTAATGTTGACCTAAATGACTAATGATGATAAATAGAATCCACCTGTGTGTAATCAAGTCTCCGTATAAATGCACCTGCACTATGATAGTCTCAGAGGACCGTGTAAAGCGCAGAGAGCATCATGAAGAACAAGGAACACACCAGGCAGGTCCGTGATACTGTTGTGGAGAATTTTAAAGCCAGATTTGGATACAAAAAGATTTCCCAAGCTTTAAACATCCCAAGGAGCACTGTGCAAGCGATAATATTGAAATGGTAGGAGAATCAGACCACTGCAAATCTACGAAGACCTGGCTGTCCCTCTAAACTTTCAGCTCATACAAGGAGAAGACTGATCAGAGATGCAGCCAAGAGGCCCATGAACACTCTGGATGAACTGCAGAGATCTATAGCTGAGGTGGGAGACTCTGTCCATAGGACAACAATCAGTCCTATACTGCACAAATCTGGCCTTTATGGAAGAGTGGCAAGAAGAAAGCCATTTCTTAAAGATATCCATAAAAAGTGTAGTTTAAAGTTTGCCACAAGCCACCTGGGAGACACACCAAACATGTAGAAGAAGGTGCTCTGGTCAGATGAAACCAAAATCAAACTTTTTGGTAACAATGCAAAACGTTATGTTTGGTGTAAAAGCAACACAGCTCATCACCCTGAACACACCATCCCCACTGTCAAACATGGTGGTGGCAGCATCATGGTTTGGGCCTGCTTTTGTTCAGCAGGGACAGGGAAGATGGGTAAAATTGATGGGAAGATGGATGGAGCCAAATACAGGACCATTCTGGAAGAAAACCTGATGGAGTCTGCAAAAGACCTGAGACTGGGACGGAGATTTGTCTTCTAACAAGACAATGATCCAAAACATAAAGCAACATCTACAATGGAATGGTTCACAAATAAACATATCCAGGTGTTAGAATGACCAATTCAAAGTCCAGACCTGAATCCAATCAAGAATCTGTGGAAAGAACTGAAAACTGCTGTTCACAAACTCTCTCCATCCAACCTCACTGAGCTCGAGCTGTTTTGCAAGGAGGAATGTGCAAAACTGATAGAGACATACCCCAAGCGACTTACAGCTGTAATCGCAGCAAAAGGTGGCGCTACAAAGTATTAACTTAAGGGGGCTGAATAATTTTGCACGCCCAATTTTTCAGTTTTTTATTTGTTAAAAAAGTTTGAAATATCCAATAAATTTCGTTCCACTTCATGATTGTGTCCCACTTGTTGATTCTTCACAAAAAATTACAGTTTTATATCTTTATGTTTGAAGCCTAAAATGTGGCAAAAGGTCGCAAAGTTCAAGGGGGCCGAATACTTTCGCAAAGCACTGTATTATTTTAGGGGGTGCCTTAAGACTGTCCATAATTTTAAAGGGTGCCTTAACTGAAAAAAGGTTGTGAAACACTGACATAGAAAAGGCAATTTGCTTTTGTCTCATTGTGTTCAGTTTGAATAAATATGATGTGTGTGCTGAAAAAATGAGAAATGCACTACTTTTATCGCAATACACTGCATCTCAACCCGCTGTGGTGAACAAAGATGAAGGATATTTCAATAAAGTTGGAAAAAAAAAACAAAAAAAAAAAAAAACAGTATGATGTGTCATTTATGAGGTATTGGCCCTATAACCTTAACAGCGCACACCAGAAGCTGCAGTGGAACGCAGCTGTTGATGTGCACCAGCCCTTAAGGCTCGGTTCACACCTATGTTTTTTTAATGCTTTTTGCAGAAACGCACTACAGTCCATTTAACATGGTTTCCTATGGGACACGTTCACATCTATGCCTTTTATCAGCTGCTGTATTTTCGGAAAGGGTCAGGGGCTTTTTTAAAAGCAAAACGGTCCGTAGTGTGTTTTTGCCACGATTTTCGCGTTTTTTTTAATCCACCCACATCAAATTGGCCAAAAAAACAAAAGGCAATACGCATCAAAAAACATGCAAAAAATGGGTCAAAAATGCATGTGCAAAAACGCAAAATGCGCCGCAAAAAAAGCACTGTAGAAATGGATCAAAAGCAAACTGTAAAAGGTGTGAACCAAGCCTCAAGCGGAATTCCAGGAATTCATATTTTTGCATGTTTAGACCAATGTATATTCCACCACTAGCACAGTAATTTTTTTAAACAAGTTGGCAGCGGCAGCTTCCATATTCTCTTCTTGACAGGTTCCCTTTAACATTTAATTTCCACTAACATTAAATTAAACAGAGCGATTAAAAAAAATAAAATAAAAATAAAAAAATAAAAAAAGATCCCCCGTTAAATTTTTTGTGCAATACCCCACCCTTAACACAGTTGTGACAAGCTGATGCTGTTTTTTTTAATGGAACTAATGTTGTCACTGACCCCAAGTGACAATAGAATACAGTTCAGGACAGATCATACAGCATGAATAGGACCTGCACCCTCTTGCAGATTCTTTGCAAGACTGCACAGAGAATTTATCAGGTATTTATTTTAATTTTTTTTAGGCCTCTTGCACACTGAAAGTCTTCTAAAAGCCTTTCTCCTGGCAGAAAAAAAAAAAAAAAAAAAAAAAATCAGCAGTAACCACTTAAGAACCGAGCCCATTTCTGACACATGTTGTTTACAAGTTAAAATCAGTATTTCACTGCATTTAAAAAAAAACTAAACAGTAAAAAGTTAGCCCATTTTTTTTGTATATTGTGAAAGATGATGTCACGCTGAGTAAATAGATACCCAACATGTTAAGGTTTACAATTGCGCACACCCACGGAATGGCGACAAACTACTGTCAATAAAAATCTCCATAAGCCATGCTTTAAAAATTTTTAACAGTTACCAGTTTAGAGTTACAGAGTAGCTCTTTTTTTTTTTTTTTTAAATTATTGCTCTCGCTCTGGCGATCGTGGCGATACCTCACGTGTGGTTTGAACAGCAATTTAATTTGCGGGCGCGACTTCCGTATACGTTTTCTTTCATGTGCAAGCTCACAGCGACGGGGAACGGTTAAAAATTATTAATTTTTTTTCCTATTTTATGTATTTTTTAAATTTTAGCAAGGGTTTAAAAAAAAAAAAAAAAAACTGATCACTTTTATTGCTGTCACAAGCAATGTACATACCCCTTGTGACAGTAATAGGCATTGACAGGTACTCTTTATGGAGGGATCGGGGGTCTAAAAGACCCCAGACCCCTCCACTGCACTTCAATGTATTCAAGATGCCGAAAACTACATTTTAGAATACACTCACTTTTTAAATTCGGCAGCCAAGTAACCCAGAATTTAGCAGCCGAGTAACCCGGACGTGACGTTATGGACGCGGCCTCTGGGTTACATCATTGGAGACCTGATCAAAGCTGAATCCGGCTTTCATCGGGACTCCAACCAGTGGGCGGAGGTGTCAGCTGGTTGTTCGGGTCTCTCGGTGGGACGGGAGACCCTGGCAGAGCCACGAAAGGCGACAGGAGGGGGGGGCGTCCCCTCCTGCTCGATGGGGTAACGATCGAGCGGCTCCCGAGCCGCATAGGCCATTGCCGCCTGAAAGCCGACCCCCGGGTCCCAAAAAAATGGTACTGGGATTACACCGAAAACCACATTTATTTTTGCAAAGCGGTTTAGGAGCGTCAAGCATTTTGGTGATCACTCATTTCAGTATATAAGTTTTTTCTGCCCATTAAAATGAACACTGAAGCGCTAAACGCACCTACATTTACCTATGTTTTTTGCAGGAAATCGCTCCAGTTCTGAATGTACTTACCCTGGGTTTTCTTTCCTGGCTATAAACAACTGTGTGTGCATGGACACATTGGGGCTGATTTACTAAGGGCAAATAGACTGTGCACTTTTGCAGTTGCTAAAGCTTAGTAAATTAGTAGTAAAGCTTCACTTTGCAATGAATACCCAACTGCATGCAGGGGGAAAAAAAAAAAAAAAAGCATTTTTGCTTGCACTTGATTGGGTGATGGAAGTCAGCAGAGCTCCCCCTCTTTAACTAAGCTCTGGAGCAACTGCGCTTGTAGAGTGCACAGTCTGTTTTCCTTTAGTAAATCAACCCCATAGGTCAGTGATGGCGAACCTTGGCACCCCAGTTGTTTTGGAACCACATTTGAGCTGTAATTGAGCTGTAATTGAGCATCATTGGAAATGTGTAGAAAAAGAAATAGCCGCACATCCAGGAATTCCAGTTGGCTTTAGATTTCTTTTAATTCCAAAATGTTACAAATGATGACACCAAAGACACCAACATGAAGTCACATAGACGCGTTTCACATACATCTTGTGCTTAATCATTACCTATGTGTGAAACGCATCTATGTGACTTCATGTTGGTGTCTTTGGTGTCATCATTTGTAACATTTTGGAATTAAAAGAAATCTAAAAGGCAACTGGAATTCCTGGATGTGCGGCTATTTCTTTTTCTACAAGTTTTCTACGGAGGCGGGCCGGGGCCAGCACTCTATGGGATATTCCATCTCCTAGCTATCACCACACACCTGGAGCAGCATTCTCTCTCTTCAGTATCCTGGGAAATGTAGTTCCAAAACATCTGGGGTGCCAAGGTTCACCATTACTGCCATAGGCCAACATAGAGGGGCTTTTAGAGACAGAAAAAAAAAGTAAAACGTACATGGAGACTCAAAGCCCTTGAACTGCTTTGGGCAGATGGTAAGGCAGCCATCGTGAGCACTTTCATTAGAATATCCTACCTGGGCAATGAACCTATCAGCATGCTTTTGAATTATAAGAAAAGAGTACTTAAATGACACCCACACAAGCAGAAGGAGAACATGCAAAGTCCTTGAAGTTATTGTGCTGATCTGGGACCCCCATGCTGCAAGGCAGACGTGCTAACCACTAAACCACTGTTCTGCTCTTCTAAACTCTTCCAAAGACGCAAGCAAAACCTATGATGGACTTGCCAATTTCCTTGACATAAGCTATCAATAGGCAATTTTTGGGCAGGGTTGACTTGCCATGCTCTAAAGATGGGGCAAAAACAATTTATTACCTTCTCCTATGGTGTTACTCCCTCCCTGATCAGACCAGCAAGATGCAGCCCCATCGCTTCTACCTTGCTGGTAAGCGAGATTTTGCAGCATCCTGTACATGCAAGAAAGCACACTCATTAGGAGAAGTAGTTGCTGCACCAAGGAGATGTGTTGCCACCGTCACAATTGTCAGAACATCAGCCAATTGTGCAGACAGAACACTATACTATAGATGGGCCAGGCAAGTGTTTGGATTTAGGTGTTTACTTTTTTAAGCCATATTGTTGCATATTAAGCCCCCCATACACATCACCATCTTACCATACGATCATCACATAATCAACATGTTTTTTTTATTGGTTGAGCCAGATGGACTTGTGTCTTTTTTCAACCTTTGTAACTTTAGGTTTACCAATACTGTGTGTGTATTATGACCCAGATAGCAAGCAATTGAGCTGCAAGTTTGAAAATGACTTGATAAGCTATTGCTAGACTTTCCAGGCTTCACAAGTTTATTGCACAATTGCAGCAAGTCCGCATTGCATGACTCCAGATCAACTTTCTTTGAAAACATTCTGCAAGTCTGCTGAAAGTTATGTTGTGCAGTTATGTTGTGCAATAGTCATCCCACCACAAGGGGTCACTGTGACTTGCAGAGCTCTTGCCGTAGACTCGCCACTACAACTTTTCTCTTGCTAGAGACTTGCCACGCAAATTTCCTACAAATTGGAAAAGTGACAACTAGAACTTGTGCTTCAAGCGCTCTGCAAGTGTACAACTTGCCAGGAAAAATGTGCAGCAAGGTAACAAGAATTACAATTCAACACTGCCACAAATTTGTGGCAAAATTACCCTTGTTATTTTGGGAGGACCTCCCCAAACAATCAATCAATCTGTATCCAATCAGGCATGCTCTTTTACTACATAGCACATCAGCCATTTGCTGATCAGCAAATGTTGCTATGGGCTCCTTGAGCAATGGCTTATGGACCTCCCAACTGATGGCTCCTTCATAATTCTAGGTCCATTGTCACTTGGCAAAGCCAATAGCATGGCACCAATCATCTATTTGTGGTTACCTGAAACAGCTTGTAGCGCCGATCCAAGCAGGATGAACACTTTCCCCCCGGTCCTCAGGTGTGGGGGTGCCAGTCATCCAAATACCTCATCCAGTAGTAACAATACACAGTATCTGGGATGCTTCTCTCCCAACCCAACCAGTATAGAGTGTTAAGCGGCCTCAGCCGGCACTACTTCATTAACCACGCAACTCCAACATGTTTTACCTCAACCACCAGGGCTTAGTCATAGTGGCCTTTATGACTAAGCCCAGGTGGGTGGGGCGAAGCGTGTCAGTGGGATGTGGTTAATGGAGTAGTACTGACTGAAGCAACTTATATACTGGTCGGGTTGGGAGAGCAGCGCCCCGGATACTGCGATTATCTATTTAGTTGAAGGTAGTGGCATTTTCATAATGACCACCCAATGTACTAATCCTAGCAGGAGCTTCTTGAGGCCTGAAAATTATTTAAATTCCTCTGGGGGTAAAACATTTTAAAAAGCCTGCAGTACATGGTAGATCTAAAGGAAATTATACAGATTGCAACATGAATTGTAAGCTTTAGACAGAGATTCAGATATCAAAAAGATAATCTTTATCTGTTTGTGTCTGTCTTTACACGTTGAATAACCAATTTCACTGGGGCAGTAGTTGAACGGAGGGCCCGTTGGCGACTATTGGTGTCTGCCACTGAAAACAGCTGTAGCCTAACTGATTGCTCTACAGGGATTCCCAAACTACGGCCCTCCAGTTGTTCAGGAACTACAATTCCCATCATGCCTAGTCATGTCTGTGAATGTCAGAGTTTTACAATTCCTCATGGGATGTGCAGTTCTGCAACAGCTGGAGGGCCGTAGTTTGGGAATCCCTGCTTTAGAAAACATACATTTTCAGGTCATGCAGCTCATTGCTCATACAGGCCTAGTAATGTGCCCTTCACAAATCCTTCCGAGTGACTAAAGCCCTGTACACACGATCAGATTATCGAACGATCTGTCGTCTGTTTTTTTGTGGCATGCTAGTCTGATGTTGAAAGTGAAGAGGTTATTGTCATACGAATTTTCCCGTACGACAGAATTCTACTTCAGAAGTGCTGTCATGTGTTGGATTGCTTTCTATGTGTTCTTTCGTCTCTGAGCATGCCTAGTCTTGCTCTTAAGATTTTTTTCTGTCGAAATCTGTACTAAGGAGACGAAAATCAGACGTTGTTTTGACAGATGACAAAAATGATATACCCCACTGAAGAAGTCACGCC
Source organism: Pelophylax lessonae (assembly GCF_965119305.1). Lineage (NCBI taxonomy): Eukaryota > Metazoa > Chordata > Amphibia > Anura > Ranidae > Pelophylax > Pelophylax lessonae. Next base: position 77,710,892 of record NC_138768.1, read on the forward strand.
CACTGACGCAACGCGTACGGGGGAGGAGCTGTGACGTCACCCGCGACGCTCTGGAGGTATCGCTGCATCGGAGCACATCATTGCTACATGTTTCTGTCATATGTCTTCCTTAATGCACTGGGAAAGTGCTTTCTATGTGAGTAGTACCTTTTAAGCATTTAATAAAAGCCGTTTTAGATGGAGAGCACTAGATTTTTTCATGTCTTTTATGGGATGAACGGCTGCTGATTGATCTTGGAGTCTGCTTCAGAGCACAGGAGATCGGGTTTTTGCAGGAGTCCATCTGGCTATTTACCCTGATTTAAAGTGCAGTGACCTTTAGTGGTCGAGTGATGGAGGTGAGAGGCTTGTACTAACTTTGGTGATGGATTCACGTTTGACGTGGTGCCTGCATTCATCCTAACAGCCCGGGTCTCCTTAGCACACATCTGTGAAGTTGGAGGGACTACTCTTTAAACCTTAATACTTGTTTTTATATATGGACATTTTTTTGTATACATTTAGCAGTTATTGCGATTTATTGTATGCTATTTTAGCGCTGCACCTCTTTGATTTTATTATTACAAAAATTATATAGCCTGCACATCATGATTTTGTCAGCTGAAAAGTCGAAGTCAGCTGTCGAAAGCACCATACTAACAATCCGAAAATCGACAAATCGGTCGTCGGACGAATTTTCCCTGCAAATTTTCTTAGTGTGTACGGGCCTTAAAGAAGGAAACTCACGTCACATCATCAGAAATGAAAACTTAACGCAAAATTCAATTCACATGTAAACAGAGTAACACTTTATAAACGTGCCAAGCAAACCCTGTTAAATAGATTCTCTCTAAATATGTATATATTACACTACCATAAAACAACCTTTAATAAAATATAAATATATATTTATATTTATATATATAGAATGAAAATTTTAAATACACAATAGATTAGATATATATTACAAATTAGCAGAAAAAAAAAAAAAAAAAAAAATAGCCCTCTAAAGTCTCAGCCACCGTGACCAAATAAAAATGATAAAACATGTCAAATAGGATGTAAAAGACTGTAATTGTGTGCAATAGGAATATGGCAATGCATATACAAAGTAAGCTTGATCATTGCCATCAATATGATGCACAGTATTGTGACCAAGTTATACCTATTTTTTTTTTTTTTTTTAATTCACACACAATGCACACTTTGACTTGCTGGTATAATGCATGATCACGGAGCTCCAAATTAATGAATATTAAATAACAAGGGGAGGAGAGACGTTGTTGATTTTGGGAATGTTTGTCTCAAGATCCTTTGGCTAAAAATTAAGGTGCACTCAGTCATCATTCTTGAGGTATGTATATATATTTATATATATGTTAAAGTGTCCCAATTAATGATCCTGTCAAATAAGTCTTTAGTAGATACTGGATTCCAAACGCGTCGCAGAGGCCGGCAAGTCTATCCATTGGTATTATTTTGACACTCCTTGTCTGAGTAGTACTTTTTAATAGATGATGATTTTGTTCCATGTAATTCCTTCTCCCTATCGGATTCCAGTTTGAGATTGGCGTTCTCGCAGATGATGTTGTACAAAGACGCATGACTGAGAGAGGATGGATGGTAAGCAACTGTCAGGAGTACAGGACGGGCCGCTGACGGATCAGCTGGAGATGATCTGCAAAAGGGAGAAAAGTTTTAATTTTGATTTTGTGTCATTTTAATACTGTGTAATTCAAAATCAAAATAATTTTTTTTTTTTTTAATTTCCCATAGTTTTGGGAAACACAGAAGACTGATGGCAAGAAAGAGACCAAAAGTGATTAAATGGGGTTGATATACTAAAATAGACTGCGCCCTTTGCAATGCAGTTTAACTCTGCAAGTACAGCTGCTCCAGGGCTTAGTAAATATGATAAAGCTTCATTTCACAATGAATACACAAACCCCATGCAAGGATAATAAAAAAAAAAAAAAATTAGCATTTTTTTTTTTTGCACGTGACTGGGTGATGGAAGTCAGCAGAGCTTCCCTTCATTTGCTTTGCCTTTAGTATGTCAACCCAATAAAATCTGCCATTTCACAGTATTTCAAACTATTGCCAAAACTTTTTTTCTGCATATTGAATAGCACAACAGAAGGTTTTTCTCTGTCATCTGTGTACAATTGGGGCGATTTCCCTTCACTTCCCGTCCCAAAGCCAGAACAGGAAGTGAGAGTAAATCCCTCTAAACCGAGGTTGTAAAGTTGACACCAGTGTCCCTATTGAAAAATTCCCCCCTCTATTCCTTCTGAGGTCAATCTACACTGAGATGGAAAGTAAATCTCAAATTTTAATGGTCACAAGAACAACTAAAGGTAAGAGGGTGAATTTCCCTAATAAGGACAAAGACAGCAATAAAAACCTGACAGGTGTTCTGATCCTCCACCACTCTATCCAAAACTTAAAAGGTTTTGCCTTTATAGATTAGGTGATTCTAAAGCAGGCATGTCCAACCTGTGGCCCGAGGGCCACATGCGGCCTGGAACCTCATGCAATGCGGCCCACTGCCCCCTGACAATTTTTTTTTTTTGCTAGGAAGGAAGGAAGTCAGATCGGGGGCGCGGCCACAGCAGCTGCCAACTAACGGTAGGAAGAGGCTGCCTCAGAGGGGATGGGGGGAGGGGGGGGAGCATGTGCAGTGTTTCTGACTCCTACCACCATGACCACTTCAAATCACTGAAGTGGCCATGGTGGTTAGAGTGTTCCTTTATTATCGCTCAGAAAAAGTAAACCTCTGTATATTGTTTCCATTTCATTTGATCATCCTCTAGTTGTGTTAAATTAGTGCGGGGGGTGCGGCGGCGTGGGAAGGGCGCAGCGGCATTTTATTACTTATATACCTTAACTATAGTATATATTTTATATATACGGCCCGAGAAAAATTCTCTACACACAATGTGGCCCAGAGAAGCCAAAAGGTTGCACACCCATGTTCTAAAGGCAGAAGGATTTTTACCTTGACTGCTTAAGGTCCACCCTATAGCAGTTTTACTGCTACAGGGCGGCACCTCTGCACCCGATCACGTATATACGTGTGACTCGCACTTCCGGGTAGGGGGTGGCATGAGTGCCGCTGGTGGCTTTCTCCTTCTGTGATCACACACAGTGGGAGCCAAGTGGCAGATACTGTGAACTCAATGTAAATAAGGCAGATCCCCGTTCTGACAGGAGGGAAGGCATGGATCCTGTGTCTCTGCAAAGCAGGGACGTGGATCCATGTCTCCCCCAAGTAAAAGCACCTCCCATTGTACATATAAACACTGGCTAGGCACACAGTTAACCCTTTATTTGCCCCTGATGTTAACCCCTTTCCATCCAGTGTCATTAGTACAGTGACAGTGCATTTATTTAGCACTGATTACTGTCCCTGGTACCCTTTAAGTGTCAAAAGTGTCAATTAGTGTCAGAATGTCCACTGTAACATTGCAGTCCAGCTATAAGTCGCTAATCGCTGCCATTACTAGTTAAAAAACAAAATTATAAAAATATTCTATAGTTTGTAGACACCATAACTTTTGCGCAAACCAATAATTATACATTTATTATTATTTTTTTTTTTAAATATCAAGCAGAATACCTATTGGCCTAAATTTATGAAGAAATTTGAGGTTTTACATTTTTTAATGGATATGTTTTATAACAGAAAAAACATTTTTTTTCAAAATCCTCTGTCTTTTCTTTTTTTGTTTATAGCACAATCAATATTAATAAAAACGCAGAGGTGATCAAAGACCACCAAAAGAAAGTTCTATTCGTGTGAAAAAAAAATGACAAATTTTATTTGGGTACAGCGTCGCATGACTGCGCAATTGGGAGTTAAAGTAACTCAGTGCCGTATCACAAACAAATGGCCTGGTCATGAGGCGGGGGGGGGGGTAAATCTTCCCGAGGTCAAGTGGTTAATGAATTCTATGACCATCTTATGCAGAGCGTCTGTTATGATCGTTCATCCATTAATCTCATTTATTGGCAATCATACCGGACATCTTGCTAGAACAGAATTTCATTTCGTCATCCTCTTCATCCTCAGAGTCGCTGTTGGGAAGCTGTGAATGGCAGCTGTTTTCATCCTCAGTGATGGGCATGCTCTGCTCCTGCCTGGCCCGGAAGCTGCTCATTGCAATGAGCCGATGATGGATTGCAGCATGAAGGCGTGCGGTATCTTTCACACTTGCCTGAAAAATAAAGAGGGGCAAGAAAATGCAAAAACACTGATCAGTGAATCTGGTGAACGATTTAGTAAAAAATTAGCATTGAGAATGAACAGAAGCTAATTTTATTGCTTCTGATGGGTAATCAGCAGAGAAAGATTAGGGGAGTTGCAGACAACTACTTAAACATTTCACTGTAAAGAAGAAAGCTTCATAGTCTCAAAAGTGGGACTCTGCTTAAAGCGGAGTTCCAGCCTGTATTAAAATTAAAAGTCCGCAACTACAAATACTGTAGCTGCTGACTTTTAATATAAAAGGACACTTAACTGTCCAGGTATCCCGCGATTTCGGCACCCCTAGCCAATCCGTCCATCGGCTTTGGGTGCAGGTGCCGGTGTTCTGCCGAAAACTACAACTTGCCGAGAACTCCAATCATGTCACTTCCAGTGATTGTACATCAGCAATAATTGGAGATTGACAACTTGGTGTGATTTCACAGAACAGGCGGCAGCGTATACACTTCTGTGTACATGCTATAATGAGTGGACATGGTTAGTTTGTCCGCTAGTAACCAAAAACATGGCTGCCTCCAAGGCGGCGACAACTAGCAGACGGACTAACAATGTCCACTCATAGCATGTACCGAAGTGTAAAGGCTGCCAGTGTTCTGTGAAAACATCAAGTGGTTGAAATCTCCAATTATTCCTGGTGTAGAGTCACTGGAGACAACGTCGTTGGAGTTCTCAGCAAGTTGGAGTCTTCGGCAGAACACCGGCATCCTTACTAAGGGAACCAGGAAGTGAGGCCTTGCGGCTTCACAGCCTGGTTTTCTACTGTGCATGTGCGAGTTGCGCGGTGCTTTCTGAATGGTCCCGCTGTCTTCTGGGACTGGTGTGTGTCTCAGAAGGCAGCAGAGGGGGGGGGGGTTGTTTGTGGGGGGAAGGAGGGGCCATAAAAAGGTTGGTCACCTTGGTGACCTTACTTGGAAGTGGGAGCGGATTTCTGTTTTTCCTGTTCCCCCCGTTCCCCCCCCATCATATGAACTGGACGACTGTAAGTGGTTATTCATAACCTGATGAAGCAGCAAAACCCCCGAAATGTGCTGACTGTATATCACCAATGTTTTTACCAATTATTATTATCATACAGGATTTATATAGCGCCAACAATTTGCACAGCGCTTTACATTATGAGGGCAGACAGTACAACTGGTGTGTGTCTCAGAAGGCAGCAGAGGGGGGGGGGGGTTGTTTGTGGGGGGAAGGAGGGGCCATAAAAAGGTTGGTCACCTTGGTGACCTTACTTGGAAGTGGGAGCGGATTTCTGTTTTTCCTGTTCCCCCCGTTCCCCCCCCATCATATGAACTGGACGACTGCGCTGTAAGTGGTTATTCATAACCTGATGAAGCAGCAAAACCCCCCGAAATGTGCTGACTGTATATCACCAATGTTTTTACCAATTATTATTATCATACAGGATTTATATAGCGCCAACAATTTGCACAGCGCTTTACATTATGAGGGCAGACAGTACAATTACAATACAATTCAATTATAGTTGAAAGTTGGCCGCTATTAATTCACCTGCACCAGGAATACTTTGAGGCTGTGGTCGGTCAGATCGGTGGCGGTGATACGCAGACTCTTCCTGTTCGCTCTCTCCAGCTTCATCTCATTGAAGATTTTACTGTTCAGAATCAGCTTCAAATTGCCGTGATTCCGCATCACTAAAATAAAACATGCACGGCTCTTAGTCTGTACATAGTAAACTCGAAAGTGAACATGCTACCCATACATTACAGTAGAACTCCAACCAAAAGTGATTTTAGAAGCTCTGTCTGGTTTCTACTCTGAATAATTTCTCTTCATTTCTGTTCCAGCAAAGAAAAATCACAGAGGCAGAACATTCTGTACCTCCAATAGGGACACAAAGTAATATAAACACTGAATGGGGAAAGGCGAGAACCGCCATCTTTCCAGTATATTTTTAAGTTTTGCTTCTCACATTGCACTGAAGTTAATAGTTCACAATTTTACACGGCAATAGCTGGCAACATGTAGCAAGAAAATAAAAAACATTTATTCAGTATATTTAGGTTTTTGTTGAGAGCGCTGCACCAACCCAACTATATTTGAACTGCTTTACTATTTGCCATTTATAGAAAGTGTCCCGCAGCTTATAGCACTCAATTTTGCACATTATTTCTGGAGGCGCAGAGGTTCATTGCATTATATTTAGTTTGTATGCAGATCTAGGTTTGCTTTCCTGTAGGGGGGTTTCTCCTTACTTACAATACTAGTGATAGAGGGCACTGTGAGAGTAAACAGGCAATGCAATCTTTTTTATCATGCTTTTAAGTGAAGTCACAGTGTATGTAGAAGCAAAAAAAAAAAAAAAACCAACAACTGATTCTAGGGCAATATCCCCCCTGGACATAATCCCCCCCGGACAACATCCCTCCCCCCTGGACATAATCACCCCCGGGCATAATCCCCCCCCGGACATAATCCCCGCTCTAACCCTATGTCCGTCCAGGGGGGATGTTGTCCTGGGGGGATATTATCCGGGGGGATTATGTCCAGGGGGATGTTTTCCGGGGGGATATTGTACTGGGGGATATTGCCCGGGGGATAATGTCCTGATACCACAACGACTGTACATCTCTGCAACAAATTCATGCACATCCCCCTGTGATTTACCCCTTAAAAATGCAGCAACTACAGAAAAAAATACCTATAACAAATATGACACCTGCGCTGTTGTTGAGAATGTGTATAAGACAGATTTCAATCTATGAATGAAGCTGCTTTTACATCAAGACATACTGGGAATTTTATTTTTAATTAATAATTTAATTTTTCTAGTTTTTACACTGTTGTTGTAATTTTCTTTTTTTAATCACTTTTATTGCTGTCACAGGAAATGTAAAACATCCTTTGTTGACCGCAATAGGCAGTGACAGGTACTCTTTATAGAAGAATCTGGGGTTTATAAGACCCCCAAATCCCTCCTCTACTGTTGAAAGCATTCAAAACACCAAGATCAGTGTTTTTGAATACTTTCGATTTTCTTAGAATAGCGCCGTTGACATCCAGGTAAACTGGAAGTGATGCCATGTCAGCAGAGACCCGATCAAAGCCGATCCTAGGTTTGGGTATCCGCCTAGCAGTGGACATTCCAGCTAGTAACTTGAGTCTCCTCCTGGTAAAACGGGGGTGGGGGGGGGGTGGTGGACATCCCCTCCAACTGCTTGTAATAGCAATCGAATTGCTAGTTAGCCTCTCTCTACTAGGCTGTGTAATTTGGTCCCTTCTATCACCTAAAAAAAAACCTGGCTGAACCTGCTTGACTATACTCTCCCCTCTGTAAACTGACCACAGTTTATCATGGCTGCTGAGCCCTGACACCATGGTCAGTTTATGTGCCTCCATCATCTGCAGTTCTCCCCTCCCCCGTCCTCTACCCCCTCCCCTCCCTGCCTGTCAGCTCCGTCTACTCCCCAACCCTTCCCTCCTGCTGCTATCGTAACTATAGTATAACCATACAATCCCCTCTGTAAAATAACACTATGTGTCCCGGTGTCTGTGTTAACTAAAAAAAAAGATGCAGATTTCTACCTTATATCAGAGCGTCTCCCAGCATTCACGTGACAGCTCGGCTCTCTCTCCTCTATCCTCCCCAGATGATGTCAGAGGATGATTCTCGGCCCCTCCTGCTATAGCTATCAGCCTGGGAGAGGAGAGAGCCGAGCAGTCACGTGAGCGCCGGTAGAAATCCGCATCTATTTTTTTTATAAAACACAGATACTAGTACACAATGTTATTTTACAGAGAGGATTGTCTGGTTCAATTGCAGTGGGTTAACAACCACTTTAATGCTGGCCATACATGGTGCACATTTCTTCTTCATCAACACAGACAGTGCTGACAGGGGAGTCAGCAAATTGTCTTCTCCCAGTGGGGGAAGAAAGTGATTATCACTATAGCAGTCGCTTGTGATAATCGCAAGAGAATCTGCCAGGCTGGTTGTACCCCTTATAGCAGACGTTAGCGATAAAAGAGAATCCGACAGGTTTGTTGTACCCAAGGGGATTGATCAATCAACTTGGTAATTTCTGTCTGCCCATTAACCTCTTAAGGACCAAGCCCATTTCTGACACATGTTGGTTACAAGTTAAAATCTGTAGAAAGTTACTTAGAACCCCCAAATATACATACACACACACATATATATATATATATATATATATATATATATATATATATTTAGCAAAGACTCTGGAGAATAAAATGGCCGCCGTTGCAATATTTTTGTCATGCGGTATTTGTGCAGCAGTCTTTCAAACGCAATTTTTTTTGGGAAAAAATAAATTTTACTGCATAAAAAAATAAATAAATAAAAACAGTAAAGTTAGCCCAATTTTTTTGTATATTGTCTTTTTTGAGAATTATTGCTCTCGTTCTGGCGATCGCGGTGATACCTCACGTGTGGTTTGAACACCGCTTTCATATTCGGGCACGACTTACGTATGCGTTTTCCTTCGTGCGCGAGCTCAGGGGGACAGGGGCGCTTTAAAATATATCGATTTTTTTCCTATTTATTTTATTTAATTTTTAATTTTAAACCAAAAAAAAATCAGATCACTTTTATTGCTGTCACAAGCAATGTAAACATCCCTTGTGACAGCAATATGCAGTGACAGGTACTCTTTATGGAAGGACTAGAGGGTCTAAAAGACCCCCAAGCCCTCCACTGCACTTCAAAGTATTCAAAATGCCAAAATATGCATTTAATATGGACTTTTTTTTTTTTTTTTTTAAATTGGCGCCATTAGCAGCAAAGTAAACCAGAAGGGACGTCAGTTCCGGGTTACATGATCGGAGACCGGATCGATGCCGAATCTGGCTTTGTTCGGGACTCCAACCAGCCGGTGGTTGGTTGCTCGGGTCTCCCGGTGGGACAGACGACCCGAGCAGAGCAGCAGAAAGCTGTGGGAGGATGCCCAATCCAGCTCACTGGGATAACAAATCAAGCAGCTGCTGAGCCACGTATTCTGCAAGCGGTCGTACCGTGGTTAAAACGATCACCTTGTAAAACAACCCATCCAGTTTAAAATAGAAATGAAAGGCAAAACATTTGCGTATAGATACATACATTATAAATACCTTTTTTGCCCATTTTTTTTATAAGTGATCACATTCCCTCTGTTCTCAGCTGCATAAGAGCTGGGGGAGGAGAAGCAGCAGCACACTGAGATTCCCAGTGAATGGCTATGCAGCAAAGGGGGTGTCAGGACGAGTCTGATCCTTGGAGGAGAGCACACTGAGATCCAAGCATAGAGAACTGACCACGCTGTGTTCTCCTGCTTAGTGTGGTAAATTTTTAATAGGAATGTAGAGGGACTGGAAGGAACACCGGGGATTGCACTCAAAGGAAGCAATACATAAAGAACAGGAGACTCTCATACAAGTACATGGTACAGCAGACACATATCAGGAATATGAAGTTTTGGGGGGTATCAAACACTTTAATGGTTCGATTCAGCAAGAATCAGCGGAGATTCGAACGGTGTATGGCCAGATATAGGCTTGCAAACCCCATCCGCCTATTTCTCGTCTATGGGACGTGTTTTAGATACGATAACTTGTCAACACGGCAGTAGATTAGGAAACTGCCTACAAGCTGTGCCTTACATTGTTCAGAATAAAAAAGCATGCAAAAGAAAGAATGGACCATTTCAGCTGATAAGAAGGGGAACCAGCCAACTAAAACTATTCTTTTTTATTTTCCTATGAGCACAATCTTGATGGTATTAAGAGTGAAACTTCGGAATGTGCAAACAATTGATAACAGACCAGAGGGAGAAGATCAGCTGACCGCGGTATCAGCTAGTGCGCAAAACGCCTGAGCATTCGCTTGTTTTTAAATCTAAACATGACCTTTCCCCTACATTCCGAGCTGTATGAATGAGAAATACAAAGAGGAAGTGATAGTAAGAAGCAGAATCATAGGACTGTCCCTCCATGGTCTCTGCAGACACCATGTCCACTGCCAGGATCTCTGCTGATTTATTATTAATAAACATCCTGATTGGCAATTCTGGTCACATTATTTCCTGTTTGCTTTCTTTATACACTGCTACAACTTTGTTAGATAGGATTTACTATGCAATGTGGAAGTAGCGGGTGGAAAAATAATCACTCAAAAAAAAAAAAAAAAAAACAACTTAAAAAAAAGGAGAAGTACAACCAAAGCTCGTTTGTCTGTACATCTCCTATGGATCACAGGAGTGCAGGAATAGTGTCCCACCATTGGTGTCAGTGGGAGGAATAGTGCTTCAGCTGACAGCGGGCTGAATTCTGCCCACTGCTCATGTCACAGATGTCAGTCCAGGCTCGGGTGTCATCACAACCTCGTGATCCGCTAGGTACCTGGACCGACACCTGGCTCAGCCTCTCAACGAGCCACTAAGAGCCTGAGCCGGCCCCTCCCCGCCCCTCCACAGCCCAGCGCTCCAATGAGCGAGGAGAGAGCAGAGTAGAGAGCGGCGATTGACAGTCAGCAGCTCTCTGCTCGGGGAGCTGTCAGAACCGAGCGATCGGCGGTGTTCCATCGCTCGGTTCTCAGTGCAGAGGTGCCGGGGGGGGGGGGGGGGGTTGCGATGCTGCATCCACCTGGGTAAGAATACATCGGGGGAAAAAAAGGAAACCCCATACTTCTATTTTAAGCCTAAAACTCCCCATTGCAAAACATGGCGTTCGTTATAGCATAACCCCCCCCCCCCCCCCACCTACCTTTTTAGGCTCAATTCAACCCTATGCATGTTGCCTTTGAGCATTTCTGCGGGTGCTTTTTTGAACACACTATTTTGCTGCGTTTTAGCCGCAATTTGCTTTTGTGCTTTTTTTTGTGAAAATGTTGTTGGGCAGATTAAAAAAACGCAAATCGCAGTAAAACACACTACATGCATTTCTGCAGCTTCTCCACTGAAGTCTATTGAACCAAAAACGCAAAGAAAAGCACTGTTTTGGGTTTCAAAAAGCCCCTGACCCTTTCCAAAAACACAGATGCACAAAAATTCATTGATGTGAACGTGTTCCATAGGAACCCATGTTAAAAATAAATGTCCTGCATTGCTGCAAAAAGCATGAACAAATGCATTGGTGTGAATGGAGCCTTAGGCAAGATTTTCAGGGTACTAAAAACTCACTTTGCTGCTGCCAAAATGCAGTCTAAGGGGAGATTTACTAAAACTCGCACACGTAGAATCTGGTGCAGCTGTGCATAGTAACCAATCAGCTTCCAGGTTTTATTGTAATGTTTAACCAATTGCAGACTTACTGAAGATTTACTGTGGCAGGGCGGCTCAGCTGCGCATAATCAGTTAGATCTACGCGATTATGTGCATTAATGTGATTAGACACAGCGGGAGTCAGACCGCGGGAGGAGCGGGCGCGATCGCTGCCGGCCCTTCCACTATCTTCGGGGAAACTGACAGGAGAGACGCCTGCCTATGTAAACAAAGCAGGCGGCTCTCCTGTCACACAGGCACAATGAGATCATTTGTCTCAGCTAAGCTGAAACACCGATCTCTGTGTGGCGTTCACAGAGCCCTCCCCTCCCCCCCCCCACAGTTAGTAAGCATAATTAGGCTCACACTTAACCCTTTGATCACCCCAGTATTAACCCCTTCCCTGCCAGTGTCATTTATACAGCAACAGTGCATAATATTTAGCACTGATCACTGTAATGGTGTCACTGGTCCCCAAAAAGTGTCACTAATGCCCCATACACACGTGCAGATTATCTGCAGACTTTTGTCTGCAGACTTACCTTTTCTATGTAGTGCAAGGGCCTGCCGGATTGCATACAAATTGAAAGTGTTTAGGTTTGACCTCATATTATATGGTTTTGGTAAGTCTGCAGACAAAAGTCTGCAGATAATCTGCACGTGTGTATGGGGCATTAGTGTCAGATTTGTCCGCTGCAATGTCGCAGTCCCGTTAAAAATTGCTGATAAAAACAAAACAAAAAAATAAAAAGTCCAAAAATCTATCCCGTAGTATAAACGCTATAACATTAGTGCAAACCAATTATACGCTTTTTGGGGATTTTTTTTTACCAATAATATGTAGCCGAATACAAATTGGCCCAAACTGATAAAAAAAGTTTGATTTTTTAATTTTTTTTTTTTTATTGGGAATGTTTTATAGCAGAAAGTAAAAAATGTTTTTTTTTTTTTTTTTTTTACAAAATTGTCGCTCTTTTTTTGTTTATAGCGCAAAATCTAAAAATCGCACAGGTGATCAAATACCACCAAAAGAAAGCTCCATTTGTGGGGAAAAAAGGACATCGATTGTATTTGGGTACAATGTCGCACGACCGCACAATTGTCCGTTAAATAACGCAGTACCGAATCGCAAAAAATGGCCTGGAGCTGAAGTGGTAATTGAACAAGCTGAAGTTAGAAGCTGATTGGTTACTATGCACAGTTGTGCCAGATTCTGTGCCTACCAGTTTTAGTAAATCTACCGCTGTATGCAACGTCATCACTAAAGCTCCGTACACACGTACCGATTGTCGGCCGCAAATATTCGGCCGCCAACCGATCGCCGATTGTAGGCTTGTTAGTATGATGCTTCTGACAGCCGACAGCACATTTTCGGCCGAACAGAATCTGTCATGCAGACTTTAAAATATTTGTTGGCCAACACCAGAACGGCCGATTGTTCGCCAGTCAGTACAGATTTAGGCCGACAGACAGCAGATTAGCAAGACTGGGCATGCTCAGAGAAGAAAAAACACAGGGAAAGTCAACTATCACATGACATCACGTCTGCAGTCGGCTGTTGTTGGCGGACAAAATTCGTGTGCAGTCTTTTGCAGTTTTCAACAGACACGACAGCCCTGGACAAAAGACGGCCGATCGTTCGGCCGACGATCAGTACGGGTGTACGGGGCTTAACTGCTAGGCTGCTGTAGCTGAAAAGTGTACATAAGCATAGGATTGGCGGATTAAAAATCTGAATGTTAATGTTTGCCACTGTGGGTACAGCAGCAAAGAAAAATATATATAATAGGTTGTTCAAAATGAGGCACATTTTTTTTTTTCTTTTAGTGGCGGGGTAATTAGAATAGGTTTTTATTGTTGTGTCTCACTGGGGAGATTTCTCCCCCCTTCCTGTCCTGATTGTCACAGTCACTTAGGCAGGCCATACACAGTATAGATTTCTTTCCTGCAACCACGGGTTGCAAGAAAGAAATTCACACAATTCCCTCATCAACACAGACAGTGTTGACAGGGGAGTTAGCGATTGTCTTCTCCCGGCGGGGGGGGGGGGGGGGGGGGGGGGGAAGGGGGAGAGCCATCCCGCCGGGAGAAGACAAAGATTATTGCTAGTGGCTATATCAGTGGCTAGCGATAATCTAATCGCAAGAGAATCTGGCAGGCTGGTTGTACCCAAGTTGATAGGTCAATCAACTTGGCACATTCAGCCTGCCCATTAACGGTTCAAATCTCGGCCGGTTCCAGGCCAAGGTTCAAACTGTGCATGGCTGGCCTAAGACAGCAATGACAGAACTAACTAAATGGGGGTGCAGATAGAAATAAAAAACCTTAAAAAATATTCTAGCCCCTACCCATTCTAATACTTTTTGTATTGTTATACAATCACATGTTGAAAAGTCCCCCCCCCCTCCCTTAATGGCAGCTGGGGAAGTGTCACATGAACCCGCCACCATACAGCAAACACCCTCCAGCTACAGCTCATGATTGATGATGAGGTTACACTTTGACAGGTCCTCACCCTCCCCCTCTCTATTGAAAGTTTTAAAGAACCAAAAAGCTTAGTCTGGAATTGAACTCAAATCTTCCCCTTACCTATACGAGATGGGAACGGTCCATTATCATCGACAGCCATGTCATTTAGCCTAAGGTAGCCCCGCCCTCTTTCTGTCCACGCCTGATTTTCTTTGTTAAACACAAAGAGCTTGCAGCTAATCTGTGGAAAGAAACATGTCACATTCGGTTATAAAGTAGCGCAAGTCATCATACATCATACAAAAGACACCATACAAAACAGAGGACCACACAATGTTCTCATTCATAAGCCACAATCAGATATAACAAGTGGCTGTGAGTAACACTAATAAAACATGAGTTGGGCTTTAACAGATGATAATGGATGGATGGATTGATAGATGTGTGTATACACTATATTACCAAAAGTATTGGGACGCCTGCCTTTACAGACACATGTACTTTAATGGCACCCCAGTCTTAGTCCGTAGGGTTCAATATTGAGTTGCCCCAGCTATAACAGCTTCAACTCTTCTGGGAAGGCTGTTCACAAGGTTTAGGAGTGCGTCTATGGGAATGTTTCACCATTCTTCCAGAAGCACATTTGTGAGGTCAGGCACTGATGTGGATGAGAAGGCCTGGCTCACAGTCTCCGCTCCAATTCATCCCAAAGGAATAGGGTTACCAATAGAATTCCAAGGAGGGTTACTAATCTGATTGGATACAGCTGTTTTGGCTGGCACATTCCGTTTTTTAGTTGAAGGATGTTGGGCAGGATGGGGCCAATAAGGCACCCACACTAAGTAGATTTCGGAGAGTTCATCAGGAACTTGGCAACATTGCTCAGGGTATGGCCAGCTTTAGGGTTACAGTAAAGATTGGTGAGAGAGTTACAGGAAAGCTGTTCCGGTTACAGGAAAATATAATGTTAGAGATAAAGGGAAGGCTAGTGACCAGGCTGGAGGTAATGTTGGAGATAAAGGGAAGGCTAGTGAACAGGCTGGAGGGAAGGTTAATGTTCGGGTTGTATTGGTTATAAAACCGAGCATTTGCCGAATGGTCTGAGCAAGCAAAAGGAGCGCAGAGCCACATGTGCAATAAACTCCCCCACCTGCAGCACATTGCGCTCGGACTCTTCTCCAGTGATAACGTTCACTTGGTCCAGTTCATATTTCATTCTTGGCCTGGAGGTGTATGCTGCAGCGGACTCTATGAGGCTCGTATGCAGTCTGTGCTCTGGAAAAAAAAAAAAGTAAAATTAGATTTAGAAATCCCTTGACAAGTTTTATTCACAGCAATATTGAAGGCTATTGCATGCAGCACTGAAGTCTCTAATGGCTTGACTGCCAAAGGCAATGCCAATACTGGGACAGAGTAGTGAAAAGCTTTCTTTCCAAACAGCACCAGAAAGCAGGCAAGGGCATCCTCCAATCTGGGAGGGTAACCCTTAGCTGTGACAGGCAACAGCCATCATGACAGGTCCCCTTTAAAGAAATTGTGGAATAAAAACACCTTGTGATAAGCTGACATGAGGTGCACAAAAAGACAACATGTCTGCATATTTATGCAACCCACCTCAATGCAGCATTGTGGTGTGAACAGGGAACAGGACACATAGAAAACAATTGCTGATCTGTGCAGATTGACGCACATGGTGTGACATAGGAAGGAAACCAGCCGGATCATATGACCCGATTTCAGGGGTTTTTTTTGTGTGCCAAGTATGCATATAAAGGTTTATTGTATATGCCAGGGGTTTCTCTACCGAACAATCTCTTTAGTAGGGAGTCATGATTTCCACTTTAAAGCGGAGTTCCACCCTGGATTTTAATACCCCCGGGACAGTCAGGGCTAGTGCATTCCACAATGGCTAGCCTCTGATCTGTCCCGGGTTGCACTTACCTGTTAGGACAAATACTTACCTTGCAAACGTCTTGTCCAGCGCTGCCATCTCAGATGTGGGCAGCTTGAAGCCAGCGCGTCCTCTTCGGCGTCTTCTTCCGCCTTCTTTGGTCCCACGATGCTCTGCGCCGGCCCCGACGTCACTTCCGGGTCGCGCGCGTCATCCCTCCACAGCTTCTGGGCATGCCCAGAAGCTGTTTAGAAGGGGATGACGCGCGCGACCCAGAACTGACGTCGGGGCCAGTGCAGGCGCAATGATTCCTGGGAGCTATGACGTCCAGCTCCCAGGAATCATTGCAGAGCCAGGAAGTGACGACGGGCCGCGGCCGAGGAAGGAGGAAGTAAGGTAAGTATATTTTCTTCGCTACGAGGTAAGTAAAAAAAAAAAAAATATGCGATTATCCATTTCTTTTTCAGGTGACCCGGAGCGAGAAGATGGAGGTAAGTATAAAAATAGGGTGGAACTCCACTTTAAGTATAACAAGCATTCTGTAGAAAGACAGAAGATTACACAGACACAACCTATCACATGCAGTCACTGTTTAGGTACTTCGGCAGCCACGGTGGCATGAATACAAAAGCTGATATCCTCCTGTATATTATGTAATCCAGTGCTCTGTGTTATGTAGTCCTGCGCCCAGCGCTGTGTATTATGTAGTCCTGTGCCCAACGCTCTATGTATTATATAGTCCTGGGCCCAGCGCTCTGTGTATTATATAGTCCTGGGCCCAGCGCTCTGTGTATTATATAGTCCTGCGCCCAGCACTCTGTGTATTATGTAGTCCTGGGCCTAACGCTCTATGTATTATATAGTCCTGGGCCCAGCGCTCTGTGTATTATATAGTCCTGGGCCCAGCGCTCTGTGTATTATAGTCCTGGGCCCAGCGCTCTGTGTATTATATAGTCCTGGGCCCAGCGCTCTGTGTATTATATAGTCCTGGGCTCAACGCTCTATGTACTATATAGTCCTGGGCACAGCGCTCTGTGTATTATATAGTCCTGGGCCCAGCGCTCTGTGTATTATATAGTCCTGGGCTCAACGCCCTATGTACTATATAGTCCTGGGCACAGCGCTCTGTGTATTATATAGTCTTGGGCCCAACGCTCTGTGTATTATATAGTCCTGGGCCCAACGCTCTATGTACTATATAGTCCTGGGCACAGCGCTCTGTGTATTATATAGTCCTGGGCACAGCGCTCTGTGTATTATATAGTCCTGGGCACAGCGCTCTGTGTATTATATAGTCCTGGGCACAGCGCTCTGTGTATTATATAGTCCTGGGCACAGCGCTCTGTGTATTATATAGTCCTGGGCACAGCGCTCTGTGTATTATATAGTCCTGGGCACAGCGCTCTGTGTATTATATAGTCCTGGGCACAGCGCTCTGTGTATTATATAGTCCTGGGCCCAGCGCTCTGTGTATTATATAGTCCTGGGCACAGCGCTCTGTGTATTATATAGTCCTGGGCACAGCGCTCTATGTATTATATAATCCTGGGCCCAGCGCTCTGTGTATTATATAATCCTGGGCCCAACGCTCTGTGTATTATATAATCCTGGGCCCAGCGCTCTGTGTATTATATAATCCTGGGCCCAGCGCTCTGTGCATTATATAATCCTGGGTCCAGCGCTCTGGGTATTATATAATCCTGGGCCCAGCGCTCTGTGTATTATATAGTCCTGGGCCCAGCGCTTTGTGTATTATGTAGTCCTGGGCCCAGCGCTCTGTGTATTATATAGTCCTGGGCCCAGCGCTCTGTGTATTATGTAGTCCTGGGCCCAGCGCTCTGTGTATTATATAATCCTGGGCCCAGCACTCTGTGTATTATATAGTCCTGGGCCCAGCGCTCTGTGTATTATGTAGTCCTGGGCCCAGCGCTCTGTGTATTATATAGTCCTGGGCTCAGCGCTCTGTGCATTATGCAGTCCCGTGCCATTTGCCAAGAAAAATTTAAAAATAAAAATATGTCCCCAGATTTCATTTTAAAAATCTGGTCACATTACTCAACAAGGCATTTTCGTCCACACAACTGCTGCTCACTGGATATTTTCTCTTTTTTTAAACCATTCTCCATAAACCCTAAAGAAGGCTGTGTGTGAAAATCCCAGTAGATCAGCAGTTTTTGAAATACTCAGATCCGCCTGTCTGGCACCTACAATCATACCACGTGTTCAAAATCACTTAAATCCCCCTTTTTCCCCATTCTGATGCTCAGTTTGGACTTCAGCGAGTCGTCTTCCCCACATCTAGATGCCTAAATGCATTCAGTTGCTGCCATGTGATTGGCTGATTAGCAATTTGTGTTACCAAGCAATTGAGCGTACCTAATAAAGTGGGCGGTGAGTGTATATTCCTAAACATTTCCATAAGCATGGCTCATTACAGAATACAAATATATACAGAAAGCACATCTTACTCTGATAAGGCCAGTTCCTGTTATATGATAATCTAGAGGACGCGGATTCCCGCCTGCACAGCGGTACTCTGGTCTGAGATGGTGTCGGCCTCTTGGGACTCTGAAAATAGAATGGATAGTTTATCTTACACTTTGCTATTAATACATGTTTGTTGCTTGTATGCTGTAGATCGTTCCAAATCCTTTTCTGTTGCATAAATCCAGTGCACAATCATTAAAAAAAGGACACATTCAGGCCTATTTAATACGGCAGTGCAAAGGAACGCCCCATGTTTAAAGAGCAGTGTCCCAGGACAGCCAATCAGATTTAATCTTTTTCCACCTTTATAAACTAAAAGCTCATTGCCTGCTGGGAGTTCATGCATTCTGCCCATTGTCACTGCACTTCACGTCATCCTTCAAAAGGAGAGATCAGAAAACGGCACAATATATTTTTTTTATAGCCTACAGGTTGCATTTAACGGTTTAAGGCATCTTTCACACTTGTGCGACTTGTTTTGCGACTTGGGGCTGCAAAGTCACATGGCAACTCGTACGCCATTATTTCCTATGAGTACCATTCATATCTGTGTGACTTCAAGTCGCAGTGACTTCAAAGTAGTTCCTGCACTACTTTGGTTTGACTTTGATGTGACTTACGGTCCCATAAACCTCAAGATTACACAGGCATTGCTTCAAGTCGTGTCAAAGTCACGTGACTTTCAGGTCGTACAAGTGTAAAAAGGGCTCTAAAGAGTGTTTAAAATGCTTGTGCTGCAATATATACACATTGCATAAGTTTATAGAACTTTGTACAGTAATAACCGCTTCCATTAGGAATAGTTTGACTGCTGCAAATAGCCACAGTTCCATATTAAGAGCTCTGTGGGAGTTTATTTCTGCAGACGACCCGTCTCCACTCTCCAGAACATATAGGATTATACTGTCATCCTAACTCACAGGCAACTACGGTCACTTGACTTGGGATTCACATTACAGACCGAGCACTCGGGGCCAAATCCAACACCCATAAACACAAACGGAGAGGATCAATTCTTTAATCACTGGTCTTCCCTAATCCCAACCATATACAGCTTGAAAGTACAACTGCCATTAACAGCTCAGCCTACTACTACTACTTTAGGTAACCTCACTTTTATACTATTAACCACTTTAAGACCAGGCCTCTTTTTGACACTTGGTGTTTACAAGTTTTTTTTTTTTTGCTAGAAAACTACTTAGAACCCCCAAACATTATATATATATACATACACACACACATATATACATACATACACACATTTTTTTTAGCAGAGACCCTAGAGCAGGGATCCTCAAACTACGGCCCTCCAGCTGTTGTGGAACTACACATCCGATGAGGCATTGTAAAACTCTGACATTCACAGACATGACTAGGTATGATGGGAAATGTAGTTCCTGAACAACTGGAGGGCCATAGTTTGAAGACCCCTGCTCTAGAGAATAAAATGGAGATCGTTGCAATATTTTTTATCACTCCGTATTTGCGCAGAGGTCTTCCAAACGCAATTTGTTTGGAAAAAATTAACTTTTTTTTAGTTAAAACATAAAAAAAACAGTAAAGTCAGCCCAATTTATTTCCATAATGTGAAAGATAATGTTTCACCGGGTAAATAGATACCCAACATGTCATGCTTAAAAAATCGTGCACGCTCGCGGAATGGCGACAAACTTTGGTACTTAAAAATCTCATAGGCGACACTTTAAAAATTTCTACAGGTTAACATCATAGAGTTACAGAGTGTTGTTTGATCACCGTTTACATATGTGGGTGGGGCTTCTGTATGCGTTCGCTTCAGCGTGCGAGCTAACGGGGACCGGGCACTTTAATTTTTTTTTTTTCCTATTTATTTTATTATTTTTGATTTTTACACCGGTTTAAAAAAAAAAAAAAATAGAAATAGCCATGACAGGACCTCTTTATTGTGAGATCTGGGGTCAAAAAGTCCTCAGATCTCACAAGTACACTAAAAAAGGAAAAAAATAAAATTAAATAAAATTGGCTCTTTAAGCCAGTTGCTAGGCAACGACGTTTGACATCGCTCCGGTCCTCCAAGACCACAGAGTTGAGTGAGGGCCATCTTGCCCTCACTCAACTTCCTGTCTAAGAGGACCCGGGACTGGATTGTTTTCCCCGCTGGCGGCGGGGGCCCGGTAAGCAGGGAATAAGAACCAGGACGCGGCGGAAGGGGGCACCTCTTCCGCTGCACCGTAAGGGTGGTCCCGCGGCGAATCCACCGCTGAGACCGCCCTTACCTGAAAGCCGATCGCCATTTTTAAAAATACCAGGGTTATGGCAGCTATCTCCATAACCACGGTATTTAGCGTCAAAGTAGCGACATACATCTGCGGTGGGCGGTCTGTAAGTGGTTGACTAAGCTGTGGCCTGTATTCATCCTTTATATGCCAGAGAAAGTAGCCTATGCTTCCCTACACTCTAGGGCAGTGATGGTGAACCTTGGCACCCCAGATGTTTTGGAACTACATTTCCCATGATGATCATGCACTTTGCAGTGTAGTTGAGCATCATGGGAAATGTAGTTCCAAAACATTTGGGGTGCCAAGGTTCACCATCACTGCTGTAGGGCAGCTCTTCAAAACAGTGACTTCTGGCTTTGAAACTTGTGAAGCCTGTAGTAGCCTTTGTACCTTGCTTTATTTATGTGGCAGAGACTAGAACGTTCTCATTGACCTATATAGCTGCAGGCACTGTGGAGCAAATCATCCTTCAAGGTCACAGCAGTAGTTCTGATGGATTTTAAAGTCTCATCAGCTCAGTTCTCCCTGCTCCCCTCTTCCAGAGTTCCTGTTCTGTGTTTAAATTTGAGACTGTAATACCGAACGATGTGGTGTTGCTGGAAAGAGGGGTAGGGGAAGCTGAGAAGATTTGGATTTCTGCTGTAGGCTTTGTTCATAAATTGCTTCACAGTGCTGGTTTAGAATGTGGAATAAGGAACTACTAGTCTCAGCATTACAAAGAAGCTACTTAAAAAAAAAAAAGGACACGCCCCATGTCACCTGCTTACCATGACTCTCTTTTCCATGTTTTCACCAAAGACGAAATCTGTTGTATATTTACGCGACATCTGATCAAAAGGCTGCATCCTAGATCTGGTACAAGAAAAATATATATTTTTTTTATGAAAGAAAACATGGTTGCATTCCCAAACCCTGCACCTTCAATTCTATACCCCACCCCACTATTTACCTAAATTACAGGGTGCTTCTCTCTGCAGACGTTTGGTTTTAAATTTAGGGGACACACAGCACCTTCATCCATTCAAAGGGATCAGTGAATGGAATACTACAAATCCCATCTGACACTGCAGCAGAGGGACTCACAGATTGCGCAGGCAGCAAGGTGATGACATCACCACACTTTTTGTCCATTTTTTACTTCCTCTGTACTTTGTATGGGCCTGGAGCTGAGGGTAACCAATGCAGGAGCCTGTGCAATGCACCCACAATGCACTGATCTTTTGCAATGCTTTGCAAGCCTAAATGCAAAAATGTAATAAATGCACATTTGTTGTTTATTTAACCACTTCTGGACCGGAAGGATTTGTCCCCTTAATGACCAGGCCATTTTTTAGCGATTCGGCACGGTGTTGGGTTACTTTGACAATTGCGCAATCGCGCGACGCTGTACCCAAATAAAATTGATGTATTTTTTTCCCACAAATAGAGCTTTCTTCTGGTGGTATTTGATCACCTGTGTGATTTTTATTATTTGCGCAATAAACAAAACAAAAAAAAAGGCACAATTCTGAAATATATATATATATATATATATATATATATTTTTTTTTTTTTTTACTTTCTGCTATATAACATTCCTAATAGAAAAAAAAAAAAAAAATTAAAAAAACAAAATTTTTCATCATTTTAGGCCAATATGTATTCTGACACATATTTTTGATAAAAAAATCCCAATAAGTGTACATTGATTGGTTTGCACAAAAGTGATCACGTCTACAAACTAGGGGGACGATGTCATTTTTATTTATTTTTTTATTTATTTATTTTTTTACTAATAGTAATGGTGGCAATCAGCGATTTTTAAACGGGACTGCTACATTGCAGCGGACAGATCGGACACCTACCTGACATTTTTGACACTTTTGGGGGGGACCAGTGACATTACTACAGTATTCATTGCTAAAAATATGCACTGTTACTGTAATAATGACACTGGCAGGGAAGGGGTTAAAACCAGGGGCAATCAAAGGGTTAAATGTGGCCTTAGGGGTGCTTTCTAACTGTGTGGGGGATTGGCTTGCTGCATGAACACTGAGACCTGTGTTCATAAATAAGAGAAAAACTGGATTTTTGTAAGAACTTACCGTAAAATCCTTTTCTCTGAAGTCCATTGACAGACGCAGCTCTTATGCTTCATAACCATTGGGTTATGCGCCATCTACAATGGTTAATAAGCATAAGAGCTGCGTCTGTCAGTGGATGATAGAGAAAACTAGTTTTTTGTAAGAACTTACCGTAAAATCCTTTTCTCTGAAGTCCACTGACAGACGCAGCTATTATGTTTCTTAATTTTTGGGTTATGCGCAATCTACAATGGTTAAGAAGCAAAGAGCTGCGTCTGTCAATGGACAATAGAGAAAACAGGATTCCTGTGTTCATAACTGACAGAACAGCGGTCTGCCTCCATGGGGAGCGATCGTGGCTGGCCGACCCACGAATTGGCTTCCCCTGTGGTGAATGGGCGCACGTGCCCCCGTTAGCGGTCCTGCGGAGCGACGTACAGGTATGTTGTTTTTGCGGGACAGAGCCGACAGTATATTTACTGCTGGCGGTCGGCAAGTGGGTAATGTGGGAGCATTACATTTTTTTTTTTTTTTTAAAGGAGACTGTGCCTTTTTTTTGTTTTTAATGAAAAGTTTTTGTGGTTTTACAAACCCAAAAAACAACATTTCAAACTCCAACAGAAAGGCAAATCTAAATGTAAAGGCAAATCTAAATGTAAATGATACAAGCATGTACAGCATCAATCTCATATGACTGCCTTCAAATGTGTAGGTTCCAGAGTAGTAATCATCATCAAGCCGTCCCCACCTAGAGAGTCACTCACCTGGATACATGCACACAGCCAGTCCAGTGTGCAAGGCCTGAACTTCTATTCCACATGGTTGCTCCAGGTCAGAGACTCACTAGGTAGTAAAGCCAGAATCAGGATAACCATCCTGGAGCCTACCACTTTCTAAGCAAGTCAGCAATGGCAGCTTCCAGCCTAGCAGATCTCCTTTGATCAACATAAAAAGGCTTTTCGAAAGTTTCTGACTGATTAGGGTTGTTGTATTTTCATGATGTCAGGATGACCCTCTATTGATAGAGGCAGCACTTTATATATAGAGGTTACTGTGGATGCGGGAACATGATTGGTGCATTGAAGGAACATATTTATTGGAGTATTGGTCAAGACATTTGTACAGTTGTTAATAGACTGAAGGCTGCGCAGAGATTTTCACTATAAAATTATTGACCATGTCTCCTGATACTGGAGACCATTCAGACTTCCACTGGTCAGAACTGGATATGAACCCTTTGCTGTAAAGCTGCAGTAACTCCGGATGGAAGGAATCAATCAATCAGATGCACTGCCTGCTAGCAGATCCTTGTACAGCATTAGTTACACTCCATAGTCAATAACACTTGCCTCTCTCAGCTACTAGAATCAGCTTTAATATTCTGTCTGCTCACCTCGTTTCCATCCCCAGGATGCAAGTAGATCCATGAGCAGACTTTGGCTGTTCTGCATTATTCACCAGAGCTTTGCTTTCTCCTTCTTGGATCTGCTAATGACGAAAACCAACAATAAATTATTATGAAAGATTTATATAGATCCAACGGATTGCACAGTGCTTTCCAAAATGAGAGGACAGTACAGTTAATTACAGGAGAACCAGGTAGGCCCTGGTTGTTAGAGTTTGCAATCCAAAAGGGATGGGCAAGTGATACTCAAGGCTTCCCTGAGATCAGTTTTCAGGGATCGGCTATAGGGTAGGGGGTTCCAGAGGATGGGAGAGACTCTGGAGAAGTCCAAGAGGCGAGCATGAGAGGAGGTGACAAGGGAGCTAGAGAGCAGGAGGTCTTGGGAGGAGAACAATGGACAGTTTTTAGGTGATATTTTGAGACATAGTGGTGAAGTAGATTGCGGTAGAGTTGGGAAATAAAAATGAGAAAACAAAGAAATACTGATAGTAAAATGCTGAAATAAAATAATAAAATATAGAATCATTTTCAGTAAGAGATGCAATGGCTG
Organism: Pelophylax lessonae; assembly: GCF_965119305.1. Classification (NCBI taxonomy): domain Eukaryota; kingdom Metazoa; phylum Chordata; class Amphibia; order Anura; family Ranidae; genus Pelophylax; species Pelophylax lessonae. The sequence goes on from NC_138768.1 coordinate 77,735,478, forward strand.
CTACTACTCTCCATTTCATTTATTTTTAAAGATTGTAACAAGAATGGGAGGTTCTCACTAATAGGGCTCTGAAAAGATGAAAGAAACAGACAGGTGGCCTAATTCTGCAGTATCAACCAAAATGTATCGGTTTTAAAGAACATTAAATCTTTTTTTTTTTTTTCTTTTTTTAAACTTTCATTAAAAGATTTCGATTTGGACTCTTCCTGGTCATTACAGGCAACATTTTGTACATTTTCTTTTTTCGTTTTATGCCATAAATTGCCAAAACCCACTGTACAAATGCGGAGATATAGGAGCTACCTTCTCTTCAGTCCAGGTCTGTGAATTCTCAATGTCCGAAGACACAGTTACTTGTGGAGGCTGTAATGTCGCTGGTTTTATAACTGTCCAGGTATGCAACATTTCCTCTGCAAAATAAGAATTTTCATTTAAAATCAAGTGAAAATATTCCACAGATGTAAAAGCAGAAAACAATTTGTTGTAGCCTATCAAAACTCAAGTTGCAGCAGCTGCTTTCCATTGTTCTAGAACAAGCTCTGTGGCTCATTTTTAGAAAGTGGGAGAAATAAAGTATCTGAATTGGCGAGCCAGCCAAAAATTAGCGGTTGTTCTTAGTTCAGGTTATGGCTCAGAAGGGCAACACAAACACTACTTTTTAGAAAACTAAATTTGTTGTAGCCTACATGAGAAGATGAGGGGGTTTCCTATAAACAGTCCACCATAACAATCAGTGCTCTTATTGTAAGGGCAGTTTGAGTTGATCAGGCTGTTTTCAAGCTTTTAGGTTGCACAACTGAACTGGTGGAAAATCTGTGAGCTCAGCCCAGTTGTTCCTTCTTTTATAGGGCAAAATAAAGGATCAAGGTAGCACACATGTCTACAACAACCACAACAGGTCTTGGTGTTCCAACATCTCATCCATGAGTGGGCAGATCTCTTCCTAACCCTTGTATTTGGCGAGTTAGCTGCAAGACTATAGGCAATGCCAAGCTACACAAAGTTAGAAGGGAGCAATTGTGTATTGTGCCCAACATCAACCAATCAGAACTCCAGTTGCAGCAGCTGCTTTCCATTGTTCTAGAACAAGCTCTGTGGCTCATTTTTAGAAAGTGGGAGAAATAAAGTATCTGAATTGGCGAGCCAGCCAAACATTAGTGGTTGTTCTTAGTTCAGGTTATGGCTCAGAAGGGCAACACAAATACTACTTTTATTCCCCTATTTTTAATCAGCCCACTATCCCCAGACTTGTAGGGCCAAGTCATAGGATTTAGGCTTACCAATACCCTTAATCAGCTATTTTTATCAACCATTATTTTGTTAACCACTTGACTTAACGTCTAGCCACGTAGACCTACGTTGGATGACTTTGCGTGGTTATACCGGCGTAGTGCCTCTAGCTAGAGGCATCACCCCGGTACCGTTTAGAGCCGGCAGTAACGACCGATGCGGCTTGGGAGCCGCTTGATCGTTACCCCGGCGAGCAGGAGGGGACGTCCCCCCCACCTCCCGCTGCTCTGCCTGGGTCTCCCGTCCCACCGGGAGACCCGAGCACCCAGCCGGCATGTCCGCCGGCTGGATGGAGTCCCGGCTTCAATCGGGTCTCCGATGACGTAACCCGGAGAACGGCGTCCATGACGTCACGTCCGGGTTACTCTGCTGCTAAAGGCAGCAGATTCAAAAAGCGACTGTATTCAAAAATGCAGTTTTCGGCGTTTTGAATAAATGGAAGTGTAGTGGGAGGGGTCTGGGGTCTTTTAGACCCTCGATCCCTCCATAAGGAGTACCTGTCACTGCATATTGCGGTCACAAGGGATGTTTACATTGCTTGTGACAGCAATAAAAGTGAGCAGATTTTTTATTTTTTTTAAAAAACCTATGTTAAAATTAGAAAAAAAAAATATAGGAAAAAAAATAAAAATTTAGCCGCCCCCGTTAGCTCGCGCACGAAAGAAAACGTATAAGGAAGTCGCACCGCAAATGAAATGGCTGTTCAAACCACACGTGAGGTATCGCCGCGATCGCCAGAGCGTGAGCAATAATTAAAAAAAAAAAAAAAAAAAGAAGAGCTACACTCTAACTCTAAACTGGTAACCGTTAAAAAATTTTAAAACGTCGCCTATGGAGATTTTTTTTGACCGTAGTTTGTCGCCATTCAGCGGGTGTGCGCAGTTTTGAACCGTAACATGTTGGGTATCTATTTACTTGGCGTGACATCCTCTTTCACAATATATAAAAAAATGGGCTAACTTTACTGTTTAGTTTTTTTTAAATGCAGTGAAATGTGATTTTTCGTAATTTTTTCCAAAAAAATGGTGTTTGAAAGACCGCTGCGCAAATACCGTGTGACAAAAAATATTGCAATGACCGACATTTTATTCTCCAGAGTCTTTGCTAAAAATATATATATATATATATATATATATATATATATATATATATATACACACACACACACACTATTATATATATATATATATATATATATATATATATATATATATATATATATATAATGTTTGGGGGTTTTAAGTAGTTTTCTAGCAAAAAATACTGATTTAAACTTGTAAACAAAAAGTGTCAAAAATAGGCTCAGTGGTAAAGTGGTTAAACATGGAATTGAACAGCAATCTACAAAATAACTGCGGAATTTTGAAACAATCACTAAAAGGATTAGCAGTCTGTGTTCGTTCTATAAAGCCCAGGTGTTAAGATTGATGCAAAACCAACATTTCTCAATATTTGTAAAAGCCAAGATCACATTTTTAGCTTTGGGAATTTTTACTGAATTTTAGTAATATAGGGCAATAGTGGAAGCTGAAATAACTGAATGGAATGTAAAGTCTATGAGCAGCTACGTGCATAGCTATAACAATTTACAATACTTTTTTGAACTCTGTGGATAATAGAAACTGAACAGCAAAATCTGTAGATCTCATACAAGCAAGTTGTTGCCAATAACAAGATCACTCAAGGAACACTTACCTCCTTCTATGATGTTGCTCAATTGCAGGTCCCTCCCTGGCAAGAGAGATTCTGCATTGTTCCAACCCGTGAGGGTGCAACATCATAGAGTAGGCAAGTTATCTCTTTAGTGACCTTCTTGTTTGCAAACTGTGGCCAAAAACAGAACCACCAGTGTGACACGGCCATAAGGTGCCCATAGACATAGAAAGATGGTCAGATGTTTTCCAACACCACCTACAGCAGATCACTCCATAAACATGCTTTCTGGCTTGGAGGGGCATTTGTGTTTATGTTATGGGCAACATGTGGCTCATTTCTGCCTTGCACCACCAGGGTCCTCGGTGCAAATCCCAGCCAGGACATTATCTGCATGGAGTTAGCATGTTCTCCCGGTGCTACCCTACTCTGGTTTCCTCCCACACTCCAAAGACATGCTTGACAGGGTAAATGACTGTCTAAAAGTCGCCCCAGTATGGGTCCATAAACTGTAATATAAGGAAAATTGAATACATAAGTGCTGTGTAAATTAATGGCACTATATAAATACCTGTAATAAATGAATACATGTAATGAAGTTGCTTATTTCTGGGTGAGGAAACAAGCTCTGGACAAAACTTTAAACTTTGAAACTTTAACATTTCTGAACAATGTTCCCCTTAAAGTTGGGTATCTGGGGGTCATCTGCCTCATCTCTCAATCATATTACTATAACCTGGTCTGCCCAATGGTAAGGTCATATCTATAAGCAGTTAATACAGAAACAGGACCGGTCACAGAAAAAACCACACCAACTCTTTCTTGCACTTACTCGAGTCTTTATTGTTCTGCTGTGTTCGTTCTTGCAGGAGAGTAGAAGGCATGAACACATTGTTTTTCAATGCTGTAAAGAAAATTTATGGAAGAATTTTACTACAAACATTTAGTATCCTAAAAATAACAATAGTTTGTTGTAAAAGGAAAACAAAGAATACTGCATATGTAAAGTCAAAACTTTTTTTAGAAATTTTGGTAGAGTAAGAATTGGGTTATAAAAGCGTAGCGGGGAGGGAGACCAACGAACCTCTATTCAATGATCTCCCCAAGCTGGAATGAACATGCAATCAATGTAAATTTCATCATTTCCGTGTTCAGCTGTCACTTTCCCTAACCGCTGTGGCCGGGGAGAAGATAATAAAGCACAATGCACTCCATTGACTAAGATCAAATGTATGATCTGTTCTTATCAGTGATCCAGTAGGGGTGCTGTGTAGGCATTCTGACCTGACCAAGGTTGGAGTGTCTGGCTATGTATCCTTGCTGGAGGTCTGGGGGCTTGAGAGTAATCCCTCCGGGAAAGCTGGAAGAGCCCAATACCTCCTAATTTGCGTGGATCCACCTTGTCTGGCCATGGGCTGGGAAGGCAGAGAGTCTGCAGTGTCTGTGCCCCCTGGGAAGGGTCGCCCCAGGGGTGCTCTTAGTAACACTTGGGTGTGGGACCCCACTGTGTGAACAGGCACATGGTCACAGCCACCAATTTATTATTTTCTGCACTGTGGCTTTTAGGGCTGGGCCCTTTGGCTAAGTCCAGGTCAATTTTTGTCTTCTAGGCCTTAGGGCCCGCCCAGTGCATTATTGCACGGCCACTTTTTTTTGGTATTCATTTTTCTCCCACACTTTGTCTCACTTTCACTTTTGTGTGCGTTTTCTCTTTACTGAATTATGGGTGTGAGTCCTTGCGCTTGCCCTGTCGTCTAGGGTGAGGATGTGAGGCCCTTAGATTCTTCTTCCCCTGCCCCTTGGGGGGGGGGGTGGTCTCTTCAGGAGAGCCCCTCGACCATCTATTCAATGGTGGCTTTGGCTGACCCAGAGCAGAGTCTGCCAGGCAGACCATTGTAAACCCTTTGTCCCTGTCAGGAGCCTTGGGCCCCCGGGGATCAGGGTAGAGGTCCTACCCCTTCGGGAGGGTGGGCTAAAGCTCACCCTCAAGTGCACTTTTTATTGTGCGTTTCACATGCACTTTTTTGTTCACTTAATGGTTTTCCATTTCAGGTTTTTTGCACCACCATGGACTTAAAAGAAAAAACTAATTTGCGCTCCATTAGATTTAGTGGAGAACCTGTCATAGCAAAATGCTATTACATAGGGGAATTTTAGTACTCTTATGTGATTAAAAAAAAAAAAAAAGTTTACAAGTGTACAAAATCAAAGTTACACTTTAGCACTAAAAAAATAAATAAAAATAAAAAAAGGAAACACATTTTGAGCCCTCCTGGAATGTATGTAAACACCTGTTATGTGCCACAACGCACACTGAGATGAGAGAAGTAATTATAGGGTCATTATTCATGGTTAATTCTAAAATGATGACCCGTAGAGGCTTTCAAACAATGGCCTGTGGAAAATTTTGGATACTGAAGTTGATCGCCGTTTTAAAGACAGCGTGCAATTTTAAAATGGGACATATTTAGTATCCATTTACGTGCAAACTCATCCTTTATATAGTACCAAAAATTTACTGACCTATAATGGCTGTGTGCCCTAAAAAATGGATTTTTGTAAAATCTTACCGTAAAATCCTTTTCTCTTAGCTCATCGACAGACGTAGTCCTCGGTGATACACCACCTTCGGGTTATGTTACCTCCGCAGGAGCAGGACTAGACAGGAAATTAAAAAGCTCTGGCCACACCCTAGGGGCAGTCCCAGAGGGTATATCCTCTCTCTCTCTGCCTCAGCAAATCAGTTATGTGAAAAAGCAGTGCTTAGAGAATTTAACCCAACCCAACTCCAAAACAGAGGGGCGGGGACTACGTCTGTCGATGAGCTAAGAGAAAAGGATTTTACGGTAAGATTTTACAAAAATCCATTTTTCTCTAGCGCTCATCGACAGACGTAGTCCTCGGTGATACACCACCTTCGGGTGGGTCCCAGAGCAGTATCACAACTGAGGGGTGGGAAAATGGAAATCAAATCCCAATCTAGAAGGCCCAACCGGTGCCAACTAGAAGTTTACAATGCTCATCCTTAAAGATGAGACTCAACCAAAAAAAAAAGAGAAAACAATTTTTTTTTTTTTTTCAAACAGAAAAAAACCCTCGAGGTAGACCACCGGTCTCCTCAAATTGCGGCCTGCAAAACCTTGCGGCCAAATGAGGCATCCGCCGATGCCGTCACATCAATTTTATAGAATTTTGTAAAGGTATGTACCGACGACCAGGTGGCCGCCTTACATACCTGGACCACTGACGCCTGATGGCGAAAGGCCCAGGAAGTACTGAGCGCTCGAGTGGAGTGCGCCCTAACAGGGAACGGAGGACTCTGACCCTTAATAGAATAAGCCTGTACCACCGTTTGTCTAATCCATTTGGCAATGGTCGCGGCAGATGCAGGCAAACCCTTTCTGGGGCCATCCGTGATCACAAAAAGTGAATCCGTCTTACGGAATGATTCCGTAGCTTTCAGGTATACCCTGATTGCCCGAACCACATCTAAGGAATGCAACGCATGTTCCCGATGATGCTTGGGCTGAGGACACAAGGAAGGTAGTACAATATCTTCATTCAGATGAAAATCTGAAACCACCTTGGGAAGAAAAGATGGCTTAGGATGAAGTACTACCTTATCCCTATGAATCACTAGGTATGGTGACTGGCATGATAATGCAGCCAGTTCTGACACCCTGCGAGCAGAAGTAATAGCCACCAAGAAGGCCACCTTCTGGGATAAAGTAAGCACGGGAATCTCCCTGATGTTTTCAAAGGGAGGTTTCTGTAGAACCGACAAAACCAAATTAAGATCCCAGGGCGGTAAGGGCGCGCGGACTGGAGGAGCCAGGTGCCGCACCCCCTGGATGAAATTCCGCACCAAGGATTTGGTAGCTAAAGGCTTCTGAAAGAAGATTGCTAATGCTGAAACTTGACCCTTGATGGTGCTCAAGGCTAGCTTCTGCTCAACCCCTTGTTGCAAAAAGGCCAATATACGAGTCACCGAATAGGTACGTGGAGGAAATCCTAAAGATTCGCACCACGCAATATAAGTCTTCCATGTGTGATAATAGACTTTGCTGGAAGTCGCTTTCCTTGCTTTAATAAGGGTAGGAATGACTGAAGTAGACAAACCTCTGTCCTTCAGTACTTGGGTCTCAATGGCCAGGCCATTAAAACCAGCGACTGTACAGCACGAAGGTAAATTGGTCCTTGAGACCACAGACACTCCCTGAGACGAAGTTCCCACGGAACGTCTGCGACTAACATGTCCAAGTCGGCCAGGCCGGCTTGAGGAGGCCAGCCTAGAATTTCTAGGACCACTGGCGCTGATTGGATCTGAACCAGGCGTCCCTAGAGCTATCTGGCCCCGACCATCCGAGAAAGTCTGGTCGTTTTCTGTTCCCACACATTTATCAGATACCTGATAGTTATCAGGAAAGGTGATCTTTTCTGGTTGAACCTCAGGGACCGAAGTCACCCGACTAGAGGCTACTTGGCCTATCTGGTCAACCAGATCCGATTCCTGTGAGGTATCGGGACTAATCTTAGGAAAAGGTAAAGGAAAAGATCTTTTCAGGGAACGGTAACTACCGCTACCTGTGGTACTTAAATGTTGGAAGGGAAGAATCGCACCGGTAGTAGTGGTTGATGCTCGATCTAATGTCCTGAATACCGGTGAAAACGTCCCCCCAACCTGAAACCGGGTGGGGGCGCACCTTCAGGCTGTGTACTCCTTTGCTTCGGGTTTGGCTGGGTTGGTCCCCTTCTTGAACCCTCCTGGAGGAGTCTTGCCTTTCCCGCTAGTACCAGCCGGGCGCCCTTTATGGGCGGTAAAGAAAGGTCCTCGCTTGTTGCGAGGTCCCTTAGCTTTTGCAGCCTGTGGCAAAAAAGTGCTCTTGCCCCCAGTGGCATCCTTAATGATTTCATCTAGGTTGGCTCCAAATAGACGATTCCCCTGAAAGGGGAGATTGGTCAAGGTCTTTTTGGAACCTAGGTCAGCTGACCAGCATTTTAACCACAGCACACGTCTGAGGATCACCGCTGACATAGATGCATGCCCTAATAAGGGAGTAGTGTCCAAGGCTGCGTCACAGATAAACCGTAGCCCTTGTATGATCTGTTCCATCAAATCAGATGTCTCCTGGGGAATATCTTTTCCCCTAAGATCTTGGCGTACCATTTTCGCCCATTCCGTAAGTGTCTGGGAAACTAGACCAATAACAATTACTGGTCTAAATGCTGACCCTATCAGAGAAAAGATAGTGCGGGACTCTGCTTCTATCTTTCGATCCACCGGATCCTTAAAGGACGAAGTGTCCTCCACTGGAATAACCGTGGCTTTATTCAGCCTGGAAATAGGCGGATCCACGACTGGTGGTACCGTCCATTTCTTAATGATGGATTCCTCAAACGGATAGCGTCTAGCAATACGCTTGGAAATAGTAAAGGTACGTTTAGAATGCTCCCATTCTCCTTTAATCTGATTACCAAAACATTTAGGTACAGGAAAAGCCTTCGCCGTCTTGATGGGCTTATTAGTCCCAAAAGGCCTCTCTGTTTCAGTTGCCTCTGCCGGTAAAGCCTCAAGTTTTAAGGTTTCTTGCCCTGCCACAACTAGTGCGTCCACCAATGCTTCTTCCTGAATTATAGCAAGAGAAGAAGCGTCCTCCTCACTGTCTGAGGGGGCTTTACCTGGGATAACAGCCCTTGCAGAGGAACCTGCAACTGCCGTGACCATCTCTGAATCGGAGTCAGAGGTGTCAGATGGTATAGGGGTAGGCGGGGGTCGCTTCCTTGACCCCCGTCCCTGACAGGCCGCCTCCACCCGAGCCACCATAGACTCCAAAATTGCTGTAAATGACTCTATACTCTGTGCACCGGTGGGTCCCGAGGCCCCCTCGAGGGAAACAGGTGGGGGAATATGTGTGGCAGGGTCCATAATAACTCCAGTTACTTCCTGGATAATATAATTCAAAAGTAAAGAAAAAACTTTTTTTTTTTTTTTTTTTTCTGACCCCCAGCGCCACAAAAAAAGCCCCTTAGTGTTACCTGCTTAGGGATCCCTATCGATCGAGAGAGAGAGAGATAGACCCCCAGGCTCACCACTTGATGCTCAGAGTTAAACTGCAACAGCTTACAGCGCTGTCTTGACAAACAGGAAGTCTTTTGGCTGGCTGCCCAGGAAGAAAGGAGGCGGCTCCGCCCCTCTGCACGCCTTCCGGCGCCTCCCCCAAGCTCCACGAGGTGTAGGATCACCTCAAACATGGCCGCCCCCATGCTGGAGACACGAGGCTACGCCAAAATGGCGGCTCGTGCGATCCAGCAAAAAAAATGGCGGCGGCCTAAACTGAATAGCGGTGTGCTGCAGGGCACACAACACTCTCTCTGCATGGGGATATGGCGTGGTTGGCGGTACCGGCCCTGGCGGACCGCGTGGCCGTTCGGGAGGCCTGCTAATAGCTGGAGATCTGATTTGGAAGGCAGTCTACATGTCCGTGGCTTCTGACTGGTAGGTAGCTTATACTCAACCCATAAGATTCCCAGAATGCCACAGATTACATCTTTAAAACATGTATACAATAGATTGTTAGCTCCCAAGCCAAGCCTCCTGGCTTTTGCACACATAAATCACACTCAAAGTAGGAGGATTTGTGACATGTTATAGGATAGAAAGGACTCTTTCTTACCATACAGAGAGGGGCCCGCGTTCACCACAAAACCCGTCAGGGAAAAAGGGGGAACATACTACTCACCATACCGGAACCAGGCGGGCACCAACTCCTGACAGTACCCCTCTCCACCGGGGCGGGAGGGCTGTCGACCGATACGGACGCCGTGACTCATGGTCTTTGGCGTTTCGGCGAGACGTTTAACTCGCGTGGACAGTCCTTTAATGGGACTTTGTCGCGGCCGACCCAGCGCGGAGCTATGGCCTGCACGCGCTCGTAGGCTGAACTGGGGTGACCACCGGATCTCAACATCCAGCCCGTCGCCCAGTTCAGCTTTCTTGCTTGAAGATCTCACAGGAACACTGGAGAAAAAAGCTGTCTAAAAAAATCCTTTAAGAAAAAATTCTTGCCAGGACCTAAGATCCCAGCAAGGTGTCTAGGTCCTTACTCCTAACTAGACAGAAAATAACTGATTTGCTGAGGCAGAGAGAGAGAGGATATACCCTCTGGGACTGCCCCTAGGGTGTGGCCAGAGCTTTTTAATTTCCTGTCTAGTCCTGCTCCTGCGGAGGTAACATAACCCGAAGGTGGTGTATCACCGAGGACTACGTCTGTCGATGAGCGCTAGAGAAATTACTTTTGGTGATTATTTTACTGAAAATTTTAGCTTTATAAACAATTGCGCTAACATTGTGCGATATAAAAATTTGGAATTACCACCATTTTATTCTCTAAGGTAACCGTTTCAGAATATACATGACTGTGGGTTTTAACTAATCTGCAGGCCTATTTTTTTTTTTTTTTTTTTTTAACTGGCTCTGGTAGCTAAAGGGTTAAAAGAAGAAGTTTGACTAACAAGATTAGAGCTTCTTCACACCAAGTGTATTTTTTCGCACTTTTCAGTGTTTTGCAGAGTAGACAAATAGCCCCTCTCAGCTCCTTCGGACTACCTACTGCACTGAGTTTTCCGTGCCCTGCTCGCTTTAATGCAAATTTAATTGCAAAAACGCAGTGTAACGCAATAGATTTTAGTGCATTTGAATCTGTGTGACCGAGGAAAATTTTCTAGACTGTCCCTCATCTGATCGACTTTAGTCAAGCGGGGATGGCTACATACTGTACGAAATTTGGAATTTTGATCAGGGCACGGCCAGCTTAAACCAGTCTGCCCCACAATGTTTGCAGATGAAGACAGAAAGAATTCTGCAATTATCTGACATCTATCCTTCCTCCTGGCAATGTGAAAAGATAAGAAGTGGCGAGCAATGACAGGTGAATTGAATTGAGTCTCTGCATTGCCTCTGGGCTCTTCCATGGTTCAGGTTGTAGAACGGCTGCTGTTACCTGGCTGATTTGGAGGAAAGGCGGTCAGAAGGCTGAAGGAAGAGGAACGCACTCTTTTTTCACTTGGGCCTGAAAAACAATGGAAAAACACATGAAAGATGCAGCATGAAAAAAAAAAACCCAAAACAGGTCATATATATATATATTATACATTTTATAAATTATATAAAAAGCTAAAAAACGTTTTCCTTTTTTTTTTTTCTAGTTTTGGATAAAGAGAAGAATAGTTAAAAATTGCAGATGGCGATTCACTATCTGGGGTAGATTATAAAAAAAAAAAAAAAAAGAAAAAAGAAGAAAAAATCTGATGCAGCTCTGCATGGAAAAAAATCAGCTTCTAGGATTTATTGTAAAAGCTTAAAGTGATACTAAATACTTACTGTTAACTTTACATTGTCACTTTTATTTCCGTATGTGGAAAAAGGCAATGTAATTATTTTAATAATAAAAAAAAAAAAAAAAACATCTGATGACTGCATTTTCTCTGCCATACTGTGAAATGTTGTGACTGATCATATTTCACTTGTACAAAACCTTTCATTGGCTCATCTGTCTTTAAATCTGTATGGCATATTTCTATTAATAAACCATGAATGTTTGAAAAGAAAAAAAAAAAAAAAAAAAAAAAAGTACCTTTTTCCTAATCGATTTATAGCTGTCACATGACCCAGATCTTTCCCAGCCTGTCTGCAGGGAAACATAAGCAGGAGGAGCTTCTAGTCCTCTTCTGCTGGTCACATGTTCAAAATAAAAAAAAACAGCCTTTGGAATACAGAGTAAAAAATAAAGAATTAATATCAATAAACTGTTTTAAATAGTCATACAAATAAATATTTGAAATCAAATTTTTATTATTTTTTGGCAATAACAGGGTGAGGATGGATTTCGGCCAGTCACAGGCTGTCAGCCCTCTGTCTTAGAAAAAGAGGGAGATGAAGCCTCCATCAATCTACATGAAATATTCCACCCCCATTGTGTTTAGCTGGTTAGTGGGCATGGAGGAGGGAGGGAGGGGGCTGTTATTTACCACTGTGTATGCGCCCACATGTATCACTCTTCAGTCGACACGGGCTGCTCAGATGTGATAGGGAGGAAATGCTCAGCATAGAAACTCACTGAAAACTGAGCATGTGCAGAGTTGCCACCACAGCTGCAAAATCTCTAGCTGAATTGGAAACATGAACAGAAGAAGGTGGAGAGAGAGAGTAACAGAATCAACCAGTTTTTTTGCAGAATACAGAAAACTAATCTCATAGTGACTAAGGGTCCATTCACACTAGCGCGACTTGTCAGGCGACTTGGTCGCCTGACAAGTCGCAGTCGCTCGCCATTGAATAGTACAGGACCCGTTCTAATTGGAGCGACACAAGTCGCTCCGACTTAGAAAAAGGGTCCTGTACTACTTTGGGGCGACCTGGAGGCGACTTGCATTGACTTCAATTATATGAAGTCCGTGCAAGTCGTGCTGAGGTCGCAGTGCACAGCGTGCACCGCGACTTCACAGGTCGCCCCACAAAATCCTGTCGCGGCAGTGTTAATGGGCTGCGAGTATGAACAGCATGTAATGCAACATTTATTGATAGATTTTAGGAGGTGGGTTTAGTGACACTTTAATTGAACAAGCTGAAGCTAATTGGTTACTATGCATAGCTGCATCAGTTTTAGTAAATCTTCCCCACTGTGTTTTTCCGAGTTATTTTCACTGGGTGTGAAAGTGATAGGAAACCTAAAATGTTACAATTCTCACTGGGACAGGAGAAAAGCAAAAAAATCCTCCAACAAGGACACCTAAGAGAGCATTTACCCCTCACTAAGGGGAGATTTCTTCTTACTTCCGGTTGAGTATCTAGGGGCTGGGAGTGATAATCTTCACAATAAAAAAAAAAACACAGGTTCTTTAGCAGATCATTCCCAATAGATTTTTGGATGAACTTTAATATGAAAACTCTCAGTATATTTAATGTGCTTTAAAAAAATTGTTTGCTTTTAACAATTTTGGATTTTGGAACAATTTTGAAACTAAATTTTACTTTGCTGAACCAACCACATACTCTAAAAAAATAATTTGTTTGAAAAAAAAAAATAAAAGTTCCATCCTGCTCCTTCACATTTTCTCGTCACTGTGGTCAAAGTCAAATGAACATTTGATCCCTCGAATGATTAGGAAATTGAAAAAACTTTCTTAAATACAAAATTCTACTAGTGTATAGCCAGCCTAAATTATCCAAAACAGAAAAAAAGTTATGTTTTTAGTTACTCCTTAATTACTTTTTTCTAATCAGTGCAGCCTATCAGTGCCCATCAGTGCAGCCTATCAGTGCAGCCCATCAGTGCAGCCCATCAGTGCAGCCCATCAGTGCAGCCCATCAGTGCAGCCCATCAGTGCAGCCTATCAGTGCAGCCTATCAGTGCAGCCTATCAGTGCAGCCTATCAGTGCGTGCACATCAGTGCAACATATCAGTGCCCATTAGTGAAGAAGAAATCTACTTTATTCTAACCAGTGCAGCCCCCCCTGAGCCCACACCAGTGCAGCCCCCCCTGAGCCCACACCAGTGCAGCCCCCCCTCAGCCCACATCAGTGCAGCCCCCCTCAGCCCACACCAGCGCAGCCCCCCCCTCAGCCCACACCAGCGCAGCCCCCCCCTCAGCCCACACCAGCGCAGCCCCCCCTCAGCCCACACCAGTGCAGCCCCCCCTCAGCCCACACCAGCGCAGCCCCCCCTCAGCCCACACCAGCGCAGCCCCCCCTCAGCCCACACCAGCGCAGCCCCCCCTCAGCCCACACCAGCGCAGCCCCCCCTCAGCCCACACCAGCGCAGCCCCCCCTCAGCCCACACCAGTGCAGCCCCCCTCAGCCCACACCAGCGCAGCCCCCCCCTCAGCCCACACCAGGGCAGCCCCCCCTCAGCCCACACCAGGGCAGCCCCCCCTCAGCCCACACCAGGGCAGCCCCCCCTCAGCCCACACCAGGGCAGCCCCCCCTCAGCCCACACCAGTGAAGAAGAAAAATTACCTATTTGCAAAATTTTACAACCAAAATGAAGAAAGGGTTTTTTTCCCCAAAATGTTCAGTCTTTTTACCTTTTTTTTTGCTAAACAAACAATGGTGAATAAATAAATATCACCAAAAGAAAGCTCCATTTGTGTGAAAGAAATATGAAAACTTTAATAGATACGTGTTACATTACCGCACAATTGTGACAGCGCTGAAAGCTGAAAACTGGCGTGGGCAGGAATGGGGTGAAAGTCTCCGGTGTAGAGGTGGTTAACCACTTGCCGACCGCCGCACGACTATCTACGGCGGCGGTCAGCCCCTCACAGGCAAAGTGACGTAGGTCTACGTCGCTCGCCTGTGAGGGTTTAGGGAGCGAGCGCGCGCCGCCGGAGGCGCGCTCCCGCGTGGTCACGGACCCCCCCGCGTGTGACCGGCGGACCCGATCGCCGCCGGCCACTCTGCGATCGGCGGGGGAGAGGGAGAAAGTCAGGCAGCTTGTGTAAACAAGCTGCCTGTCATTCTCCTCTCTGTATGAGAGATGATCATATGGATCTACTATGTAGATCCATTGATCACTCTGCATACAGTTGAAGCCACAGCCAATCACAGTTAGAATCACGCCCCTAGGGACACACACAGCCCCTCCCTCTCAAATAAAGTTAACCCCTTCACTACCAGTGTATTTTTACAGTAACAGTGCATATATATAGCACTGATTACTGTAGAAATGTCACTGGTAACCCCAAAAGTGTCAAAAATGTCAGTCAAGGGTCCGATCTGTCCGCCGCAATGTCGCAGTACCGCAAAAAAAAAAAAAAAAAAAATCGCAGATCGCCGCCATTACGCGTTAAAAAAAAAAACAACAAAAATGACAAAAATCTTTCCCTTTGTTAGTAAACGCAATAACTTTTGCGCAAACCAATCAAAATACGCTTTTTGCGATTTTTTTTACCAAACATAGGTAGCATAAAACAAATTGGCCGAAAATATTAAAAAAATTTTGATTTTTACATTTTTTTGGGGGGGAATTTCATATAAAAAAAAGGAAAAATATTGCTATTTTTGCAAAATTTACGCTCTTTTTTTGTTTATAGCGCGTGATCAAAAAATCGCACAGGTGATCAAATACCACCAAAAGAAAGCTCTGTTTGTGGGAAAAAAAGGACGCCAAATTTGTTTAGGTACAGCGTCGCACGACCGCGCAATTGTCCGTTAAAGTCACGCAGTGCCGAATCGCAAAATACCCTCTGGTCGTTTAGCAGCCAAATCCTCCAGGCTTAAGTGGTTAAACACACCAAGCTGTCCAGCAAACGTGGCAGCTAGGGGGTTGAGACAAGTCATTTAACAGTGACAATGGTCAGCTTTTAGGGCCAATTTGCACTGCCTGCATACAAAGGCGTCTCCGATGCTCCATCCAGAGTGGAGACATCCTAAGACAGGAAGTGTTACTCGGCAGATCAGCAGGTGAAAAAGGAAAAAAGCCTAAATATAGAAAACTAAGGCAGCTATAACATCTAAATATTAGTAAACAGACATATATAACATTTTTGTTTTTGGGTTTATACCGTTTTACTAACACTAAGTGCCTATACATATTACATACTGTCATGTTAAAAAACCGAAGCACCAAGTTTATGGATATTTGATTGGGGTATATATTAAGAGTAAATGGGAGGAAAAGAGGGCAGAAACAAATACATTGATAAAAGAAACACATTTCCTACCAGTTTCACTAGAGGAGCTGGACGGCCTGAACGTGAATGAAGAGGATCGGAACCTCTTCTCCTCGTACGCACAAAGGCCTGAGAAAAAACAATAATTCAATACAAATAATACAGAAAATATTTTAAAGGTTTGCCAAATCAGTTGGTTTTGAAAAGAGTCCTCTATATTAGGGTATCCCCAAAGCCAGACTGGAATGGCTCACTCCTCATACAAAATCTTTCAGCCCTGGTTCACACGGATGCGGTGCGATTTCTATGCGTTTGAGGAGCAGTTGCAATGCGATTCTGGTACCATTTTAAAGTGACTGGACTCTGTTCTGGCCAAAATCTCTCTCTAAAGGACCTCACAAATACAGTCTTAGAAAAACGCACTGAAATTGCTGTTGAATTAAAACTGCATTCAAATCACATAGGTGTTCAAATTTAAGCCTAAGGGGCTCTAGAACGCACCACATCGCACCAAACATGCACAGGACCCTTCTGAAAGTTGCATCAGATTTGGAACGCACAAGCGTGAATGACATCTATAGAAATCTATGTTATCTCACTTGATATGCGATTTGGTGTGTTCTGAAACAAATCCAAAACCGCTTCAGTGTGAACCAGGGCTCAGGATTTCAGTTGGGCCTTACATAATATGGAGCACATGGGTTTTAATCATATAAATAATGATATAGGATCCCCTTAGGCCTGGCTCACACCTATGCAGGTTGCAGTTTGCATATTCCAGGTGCATTTTGCGTTTTTCAATAAACATTTTTTGATCCATTGAAGTCTATGGAACCAAAAACCAGAAAAAAAGTCCCTGGCCCTTTCCATAAAATGCACAGATGTGAATGGGACCGGAAGAAAACCATGTTAAATGGACTGTAGTGTGTTTCTGCAAAACTGAAAAATGCACTAAAAAATGCATAGGTGTGAGCCAGGCCTTAGGACTGAACAATACAAGTGTAAGGCTTCGTTCACAAGTGCAGCTAGGGGGCAGTAAAATCAGGGGGTTGAGCCGTGCACGGCTTTATTGTTGCCAACCACCTGCCTCAAGCAATGTGTGTAACTGCTGAGAGCTGTACACGGCGCTGTCCTTCGCGGGCTTGGCAAAAATTAAACAGCATTTTGCATTCTCCAAACGTGACCAATGCAAGTCTAAGGGGCCGAACCGGTGTGGCATTTACAGGGTTAAATCAGGTGGAGAGTAGGCAATTTATTACCTCAATTCCTGGCAAACACCCTCTGAAAAGTGGTCCACTGCAGATCGCTTTGTAGAGGGGTGGCAGGGGCTGCCGCATGCGTGAACGAGCCCTAAAGTAAAAATGTGTCATACACATACTGAGCAAAGGGATAGGCTCACTTTTCATAAGGCAGTGGGATAGGCTCACTTTTCATAAGGCAGTGGGACAGGCTCACTTTTCATATGTCAGTGGGACAGGCTCACTTTTCATAAGTCAGTGGGATAGGCTCACTTTTCATGTGTCCGTGGGATAGGCTCACTTTTCATAAGTCAGGGGGACAGGCTCACTTTTCATATGTCAGTGGGATAGGCTCACTTTTCATATGTCAGTGGGACAGGCTCACTTTTCATATGTCAGTGGGACAGGCTCACTTTTCATATGTCAGTGGGATAGGCTCACTTTTCATATGTCAGTGGGATAGGCTCACTTTTCATATGTCAGTGGGATAGGCTCACTTTTCATATGTCAGTGGGATAGGCTCACTTTTCATAAGTCAGTGGGATAGGCTCACTTTTCATAAGTCAGTGGGATAGGCTCACTTTTCATATGTCAGTGGGACAGGCTCACTTTTCATATGTCAGTGGGATAGGCTCACTTTTCATATGTCAGTGGGATAGGCTCACTTTTCATATGTCAGTGGGATAGGCTCACTTTTCATAAGTCAGTGGGATAGGCTCACTTTTCATAAGTCAGTGGGATAGGCTCACTTTTCATATGTCAGTGGGATAGGCTCACTTTTCATAAGTCAGTGGGATAGGCTCACTTTTCATAAGTCAGTGGGATAGGCTCACTTTTCATATGTCAGTGGGATAGGCTCACTTTTCATAAGGCAGTGTAAACAGGCTCTTTCCATGTACTTTCCATGCTCTCCACAGATCCATGGCCCCGAGAAATCCCTGGTACTAGCAGATATGGGGGGTAGAAGACACCTGCCTCCCTTCAATGCAGCATTTGATGCATGAGTGGCCAATCATCAAGCCTGAGGGTTGTCACATGGGAGCCTACAATGTAGATTGAAAGCTTACACAGGATGTTAGCCATGTAGAGGGGCAGCCGGGGAGACTGGGGGAGCGTAGGATACGGATGCTGCCCCCTGTATGACAGTATGGGTAAAGTACCTCTACTTTCAATCACAGTGCACACACTTTATATAGGGCCAGATTTGCTGCAATAAGCTGAATAGAAGCTCCGACAGCAGAAAAAGGAACAGAAAAAGGGATGTGGAGAAAGAAAGTATTCACAGCATTAAATGGAAGCACACAGCCAATAAACAGGGATGTGTTGGGTGGAGGGGTAATAATAGTGATTCTCAAACTCCAGGAACTTTATTTGTTATGCCAGAGAGCTATTTATTAAAATTATACGAAACCCTCAGTTTTAATGTAGAACTATAGGCAATTTTTTTTTTAATTTAGGATAGAGTAAAGGAGTAAGGGAGGGCCATAACCCCTGTCAATTTATTTTTTGCCATCTGTGTCCCATTGGGGATATTTCCCCTTTACTCCCTGTCCCTCATTGGAAACAGGAAGTGAGAGGAAAACCCTGAAAATCAAGGGAAGGTCACCAGAACTAGTGTCCCGATTGGAAGATTTCCCCTCTATTACTTTTCTGGGGACAACCCCACATAAGATTGATATAATTCGTGAGGAGATCTCCACTATACAGATACCTTCTCCACCTAACGCTCCATGTCCACAGGTACAATCATTACTTCCTTAATTCAACCCCACCACTATTGACGAGGTTGCTAAACTTTTCACTAACATCCAGCTAACCACCTCCCCCCTGGACTTTGTTCCCTTAAAAATTCTGCGTTCACCCTCTGGCTCTACCCTACACTCTCTAACCTAGATCTCCAATCTCACCCTCTCCTCTGGCATCTTTCCCAACTCTCTAAAACATGCATTAGTCACCCCCATAGGTAAAACCACACCAATCTTAACCTTCGCCCCTTTTTATCCAAACTCCTTGAACCTCTGGTCTACAACCGACTGAGCGATCCCCTTCCTGAGACTAACGTTCTTGATCCCCTTCAGTCTGGATTCCGACCCCAACACTCCACAGAAAACTGCTCTCCTAAAACTCACAAACGATCTGCTAATGCTAAATCCAATAGACACTATTCTGTACTCCTACTCCTGGACCTCTCTGCTGCCTTTGACACGGTGAACCACCCCCTCCTCCTCAAAAACCTCCACCCCTTTGGTCTTCATGACTGTACTCTTCGCTGGTTCTCATCCTACTTCTCCAACCGCACCTTTAGGGTTACATACAATTCTACTTCCTCCTCTTCTCTTCCTTTCTCCATCAGGGTTCCCCAAGGTTCTGTTCTTGGACCTCTCCTATTCTCCATCTACACCTCCTCCCTGGATAGGGCAATAGCCTCCCATGGCTTCCCAATACCATCTCTATGCTGAGGACACCCAAATCCATCTCTCTACCCCTCGGCTTACTCCTTCAGTCTCCTCACATATCACTAGTTTACAAACAGAAATATTAGCCTGGATGTCACACCACTTCCTCCAACACTTCCCCCCAACTCAATCTATCCAGTCTTCCCCCCATGTGCCTCTTTCCCCTGATCTCAAAATCAATGGCACAACTAGCAGCCCGTCCCCGCATGCCAAGGTTCTAGGTGTAATCCTGAACTCTGAACTATCCTTTTCGGCCACACGTCCAATCACTGTCCAAATCTTGCCATCTCAACCTCTGTAACATCCCCAAAATATTCCCCTTCTCAATCAACAACACCGCTAAGCCCCTAATTTACTCCCTGGTCATCTCTCGCCTCGACTACTGAAACTCCCTTACTATTGGCTTACATTGCACATAGCCTAATCTCCCTTCAGTCCATCATGAATATTGCTGCCAGGATCATCAACCTTACAAACCACTCAGTGTCTGCTACCCCTCTCTGCCAATCCCTCCATTGGCTTCCACTCACCCAACAAATTAAAGTCAAAACACGGACAATAACTTACAAAGCCATCCACAACTCTGCCCCCAGCTACACCACCAACCTAGTGCCAAAATACCAACCAAATCGTTATTTGTTCCTCCCAAGACCTCCTGCTCTCTGGTCTCCTTGTCACCTCCTCCCATGCTCGCCTCCAGAACTTTTCCAGAGCCTCTCCTATCTTATGGAACTTCCTATCCCCATCTGTCTGACTATCTCCTACTCTGTTTGCTATTAGACGATCCAGGAAAACCTTCCTCTTCAGAGAAACCTATTCTGCCTCCACCTAACAACTGTACTTTTATTTTCTCCATCAGCTCCTCCCCCACAGTTTTTACCTTTTGTATCACTTGACCCTCGCTTCTAGATTGTCAGCTCTCTGATTCCTCCTGTATTAAATGGTATAAATATAAATATATATAATGGTATAAATATATATATATATATATATATATATATATAAAAAATGGTATAAACTGTACTGTCTGCCCTCATGTAAAGCCCTGCGCAAACGGTTGGCGCTATATAATAATAAATAATAACCCACAATTTGGATTTTCTTTTACTTTCAATGGTAGACAGGACAAATAGAGAGGTTTAATGTGCCTAATGGGGGGGGGGCACAGACAGCAATAAAAACTGACAGGTGTTCTAATCAAGTGGTCCTCAACCCCGGTCCTCTGGGCCCACTAACAGGCCAGATTTTAAGTTTTACCTTGGGGAGATGCAGACTAGAATACTGCAATCACTGAGCAGCAAATGAGATCACCTGTGATGTTATTTAGTTATCTTGCAAACCTGGCCTGCTAGTGGGCCCCGAGGACCGGGGTTGAGGACCACTGCTCTAATCCACCTCCACTCTATCCAAAAAAAAAAAAAAAAAAAAAAACCACTTTGCCTTTATTTGTTCTTTAAGCACTTTCAAGCTGATTTAATCATTTACTCTTTTTTTTTAAACCTTCTGTATTTTAATTCCAAATGGTTTTCTGTAGGAATGTGCATTAAATCCATCAGATATGACTTACCATGTTCAGACTTCAGTGCAAGATCTCCTGCATGTCTCTGCAAGTAAGAACAAACATTTACAGAGTGAGAACTTTCCATCTGATGGATATCTATGCTGACTCCGATATATTGGGATTTGAATAATACATGGGATTACAGGACTAAGCAGGTTTTTTTCTTTTTACGTTACAGAAAACCCTGTAGCATTTAGCTTTTAAAAGAGATCACCGCCCAAAACCGTCTTCTCTAGGGTAGAAGGGATTAGGAGAGGTAAAGCCTAATTCAACTTTCCGGTTCACTCAGCTAATTACAGTCTAGATGCATTAAAACAAAAAGGTCTTCAATTATTTACTATTTGTTTTCTTTAAAAAGCCGAGTCGAAAAGCCTGTCCCCTGCCAGCATGCTTCAGAGAGGGACCCTTGCTCTCCATGGGTAAGCAGTGATCTCTCTGCAGAGGTGCGCCACAGCTCTGCCATCATGAGATTTGCAGATTACAGAGTTATAGGTCTAAGATCAGTAGGTGATGTGTCAGACCTCTGCAGAGAGACCACGGCTTCACCACACACAGTAAGGATCCCACTGCGAGTTGCCGGCATGGGACAGGCTTTCCTACTCTGGCAGGCTGGAACTACTTTACAAAAAAAAAAAAAAAAAATACAAGACATAAAACACTCTTTGTTTCAATGCAACTGGAAAGAATTTAAAGGGTAATTCCACTTTGGTGGGGAAATCAATATCAAATAAAGAAAAAACAATATAGTGTATAAAATTGTGACACAGGTCATATTGTAATTGATTGTTATTAAAAATGACCTTTCCTTTTCAATCTGCAGCTGCTGTCATTTTCTGAAAATGCAATGCAATATGGCTACCTGGAGCTGTTCTGTACACAGAATGTATACTGACCACATCCCAGACACATCATTTCCTGCTTATGTGATTGGCTCACTAATTTTCGCAGAAGTCTGCACTAAGATACAAGTCAGATTTCTGGTATCCCCTGCAACAAAAATGTCATTTTTGGCAAGATACTCCCAATAGGAAATCACGTTTAAAAGGGATGCAGGCCCAGCAGCTTTCCTCATTAGTGCTCTGCAGCTGCACAGCTGAGTGGTAATTATGAAACCACTCCCATTATTACCTCTTCCGTTGGATCCACTCATGACAGGGGCACAGAGGAACAAACAATGATTTCTTCAGAACAAAAAAAAAAGTAAGAATCTGCAACAAAGTTTGTTATAATTCTTGTAATGTACAGTGATCACCCAGAGGGGAATGTTTTTTTCTTAACAAAAGTAGAGTTAGGCTTTAACCATATAATAAATATAAAAAATTTGTATAATATATATATATATATATATATATATATATATATATATATATATATATATATATATATATATATATATATATATATATATATATATATATATATATATATATATACACACATACATACATACATACATATATATATATACACACACACACACACACATATATATATATACACACACTATAATTATATATATATATATATATTTATATTTATATTTTGTTTTTTTACTTTCTTCTATATAACATCCAATTAAAAAAAAATTTTAAAAAATCTAATGTCTTCATCAGTTTAGGCCAATATGTATTCTGCTACATATTTTTGGTAAAAATAATCCCAATAAGTGTATATTGATCGGTTTGCACAAATGTTATAGCGCCTACAAACTATGGGATATTGATTTCATTTTTTTTTTTTCTTACTAGTAATAGCAGAGATCAGAGACTTATAGCGGGACTGCGTTATTGTGGCAGACAGTCGGGACACTGACACTTTTTGGGGACCAGTGACACCAATACAGTGCTTGGTGCTAAAAGAAATATGCACTGTCACTGCACTGGCGGGTTAACATCAGGGGCAATCAAAGGGTTAAATGTGTGCCATATATCTGCTTTACTACTGTGGGGGAGGTGTGTGTACTACCAAAAACGCAGAGGCGTGAATGCAGCCTCAAAGATGGAGGGCATACATGTGAATACCAGCACACACACCTCTCCCCAAGAGAAAAAGGGTTGCACTATTAGAACTTTTAGATACATTGCCCAATCAGGACAGGGGATTTGTAAAATGTCCTGTATATCCCTGCCAATCACATCCCTAAACTCCAGAATCCAGATTTCTGTCCCTACAAGTTACTTTTTAAGTCTCCCTTTTAGTTGGGCATACTTGCGGCAAACTTTCCTACATCTTCAACCACTTTTGATTTTGGATTTAACTAAAATTGAAAAAAATAGTTCATTCTGCAAAAATTGAAAAAGAAAAAAAAAAAAAAAAAAACTGTACCTTAATTGAACGTTCCTTCTTGTCCTGTGCAAATGCTGGTTGGGCAAGCAATGAATTATCTGAAAGACAAGAGTCATGTGACGTGTTACTACCAATGAATGAGAGGTTTTAGACACTGTGCACATATCAGCATTGCACGCCCTGAAAGAGTGAACAAAGCATACAGAAACATGATATGCAGTCAAATAATGCAGCAATGGGTTTTTATTATTATCTCTACACATTCCGCTTCGGAATTAAATTCTTGTGGGATGCATACTAAATTGCGCACCATTTTTGGACCGTACCATACACAATATGATTCACGTACAGTAGAACCTTAAGTCCCGGTTCACATCAGTGCATTGTCAGACATCACATGTGATTCGCAGCGCACTGCTCTGAATATCACGAGATGTCTGTGCGATGCGAATTCAGCCATATAGATTGTATGGATGAATTTGCATCACATTTTTACACAACTCGCACAGGACCCTTTTTTGGGTCCACAGCAGAATCGGATCGCATGGTGGTTCACACCTATGCGATCCGATTCATGTCCGAACTGACATTTCGCACTGCGATATGTGAACTAATCTGGGGGCGTCGTTAACTTTGTATTGACATCCCCAGCAATTTGCATATGGCAGTGGGAACTGCCTGTGATTTGAATGCGATGTGGGAACCCACAGTGGATTCGCAGGGTTCCTGCATCGCATATATGTGATCCAGGACTTCTAGCGCACTCTGTGATCCATGAGAATCCAGCAGGGGGCATAGGACACAGATGGTTTATCACCTTTTCCCTATCTCCTGAAGAGATGGATATGTTGGAGTAGGCGACACCAATCACTCAGCTGAATTGTCAAGCCCCATCAGTATGCATCACACCTTAAAGCGGTTGTAAATCCCACTTAAGGCACGTACACACTTGATGACAATCGGACGAAATATCATCCAATTTTTCTCGCTCATGCTCAGCGTTCATTAGCACAGCCTTTAATGTCTAAACCGCTGGCAACAAAAGTGAGTAAAAATTTCCAAATCAGGGCCAATCAGCCATTTTCCCTCCCCGGTGTCATGTGACCCGTTAGGGTTACTGGGTCTCAGATGTGAATGGGGAGCAGGTGTGTTAAATTTGGTGTTATCGCTCTCACTCTCTCATACTGGTCACTGGAAGTTCAACATGGCACCTCATGGCAAAGAACTCTGAGGATCTGAAAAATAAAAAAGAATTGTTGCTCTACATAAAGATGGCCTAGGTTATAAGAAGAAGACGACCCTGAAACTGAGCTGCAGCACGGTGGCCAAGAACATACAGCTGTTTAACAGGACAAGTCCCATTCAGAACAGGCCTCTCCATGGTCAACCATGGAAGTTGAGTGCATGTGCTCAGCGTCATATCCAGAGGTTGTCTTTGGGAAATATATGTATGAGTGCTGCCAGCATAGCTGCAGAGGTTGAAGGGGTAGGGGGGTCAGACCATACACCGCACACTGCATCAGACTGGTCTGTATGGCTGTCGTCCCAGAAGGAAGCCTCTTCTAAGAATGATGCACAAGAAAGCCCGCAAACAGTTTACTGAAGACAAGCAGACTAAGGACATAGATTACTGGAACCATGTTCTGTGGTCTGATGAGACCAAGTTAAACTTATATGGTTCAGATGGTGACAAGTGAGTGTGGCAGCAACCAGGTGAGGAGTACAAATACAAGTGTGTCTTGCCTACAGTCAAGCATGGTGGTGAGAGTGTCATGTCTGGGGCTGCATGAGTGCTGCCAGCACTGGGAAGCTACAGTTCATTGAGGGAATCATGAATGCCAACATGTACTGTGACATACTGAAGCAGAGCATGATCCCCTCCCTTCAGAGGCTGGGCCACAGGGCAGTATTCCAACATAACGACACCAAACACTCCTCCAAGACGACCACTGCCTTGCTAAAGAAGCTGAGGGTAAAGGTGATGGACTGGCCAAGCATGTCTCCAGACCAAAACCCTATTGAGCATCTGTGGGACATCCTCAAAATGAAAGATGGAGGAGCGCAAGGCATCTAACATCCACCAGCCCTGGGAGGATGGAGGAGTGGAAGAGGACTCCAGTGGCAACCTGTGAAGCTCTGGTGAACTCCATGCCCAAGAGAGTTAAGGCAGTGCTGGGAAATAATGGTGGCCACACAAAATATTGACACTTTGGGCCCAATTTGGACATTTTCACTTAGGGGTGTACTCACTTTTGTTGTCAGCAGTTTAGACATTAATGGCTGTGTGTTGAGTTATTTTGAGGGGACAGCAAATTTACACTGTTATACAAGCTGTACACTCACTACTTTACATTGTAGCAAAGGGTAATTTCTTCAGTGTTGTTACGTGAAAAGATATAATAAAATATTTACAAAAATGTGAGGGGTGTACTCACTTTTGTGAGATATTGTAGATTGTAAGCTCCTGGAGGGAGGGGACAGGCATGGGTGTGTGTGTATATATATTTATTTTGCTGCGTAAAATGGTTGGCCTACAATAAATAAATGAAAAATAAAAATCTAGCAAGCTTTAGCTTGGAGGGACCAGGAGGTTCAATAGTCTAATCTGGACTATGTTAAAAAAAAATTGCCATGACTTAAATTCAACTTTAAAAAGTAAAAAAAAAAAAAAAAAAAAAAAAAGCTCCTTGAGGGAGGGGACAGGTGTGGGTGTGTGTTATATATATATATATATATATATATATATATATATATATATATATATATATATATATATATATAAAAATTTAGATTTATTTTGCTGCGTAAAATGGTTGGCACAAAATAAATACCTGTAATAAAAAAAATGAAAAATAAAAATCTAGGAGGGAACAGAAGGTTCAATAATCTAATCTGGACTATGTAAAAAAAAAGTGCCATGCCTTGAATTAAACTTTAAAATGTTTTTAAAAAAAATAATAATAAAATTATATAACAATAATAATAATGAAAGTATAAATCTCAGCGTAAAATGGTCAGCGTAAAATGGTCAGCACGTATTTGGTACCTGTAATAAATAAATAAAAAATAAAATCTAGCTAGATTTCGCTTGGAGGGTCTCTGACCCTAATGAGGAGGGTAAAAATAGTGCCACTAAAAAGGTGGTAATAAAGTTTCAGCATTGAAATAAATAAAAAAAAAAAAAAAAAAGTTAAACAGCCATTTCTTTCATAAAAAAAAATTGCAATTCTATATTTTCTATATAAACGGGATGGTTCTGCGAGAAAACGATGTCCTAAAAATAACCAAACGCAGTGAACGCCTCCCATCCAGCCTAGTGACCTGAGCCGTGTTGTCGATGACACATACCGGAGAGCTGTATTAGGCTGAGGCTCAGTGGCTGGCAAAGGTTAATGAGCTGAGCATTATGCTAATCATACAGTAAGTGTGGATGGTGCTGCCATCCCGCCCAACTCTCCAGAGCCTGCTGGACACCAGCCTGCAGCTGCACGGGGAGGGCAGGAGCGACCAACTCACACTGGATCAGACTGGGCTGGGCTGGTTTGCTGCTCTTGGCGGATGCAAAACTGAAACAACAGGATCAGAGAGAGCGAGAGAGAGAGAGAGATCTGTAACAGGCTGATGGATAAGTCCCAGCAAAGCTGCCAGATCTGGCTGCCAGACAGGAGCAGTTATACAGTAATTGTT
This sequence comes from Pelophylax lessonae, assembly GCF_965119305.1. Classification (NCBI taxonomy): domain Eukaryota; kingdom Metazoa; phylum Chordata; class Amphibia; order Anura; family Ranidae; genus Pelophylax; species Pelophylax lessonae. The sequence continues at coordinate 77,762,318 of NC_138768.1, forward strand.
CACTAACCTGCTCAGGGTCACATTTACAGTAACACTTCCATCAAGGCCCCTGGCAGCAATGACCATATATGAAAACCACAGGCAACATTCTGCTAACAAAAAGGAAATGCAGCAAGAATTGCATAGATGCAAATTTCGCTAAGATCCAAGGCTGGCCATACACTATACAATCTGATGGAACAATCTCTGTAGAAAACCCATGTAATATATGAGGACAAACCTAAACCATTAATTCAATTAGTATGAAATCAGGCAGGCGGCCCCTATACTATAAAAAAACCTCCAAAAAGTTGCACAGTAATTATTTATTCTCAGCGATTACAAAATTTTACAAATTTTGCAAAAAATGCTTCTGGGACTGGTCTAACAACAAAGGATCAGCAAAGTAAATGTTGTTTTGTGTCCCCCATAGATCTAAACAGACAGGCATGGCCCCAGTGCAAGGAATAGATTTTTCCTAGAGCTGGGCTTCAAAATTATATATATATATATATATATATATATATATATATATACATATACATATATATACATACATATATATACATACATACACACACACATACACATATACATACACACACACACACACACATATACATACATATATATATATTTTTTTATTAAGTTTTCAACAGGCAACAAATCAAACATACAGGTGGTATGGGTAAAATAACCAAACCCCACCCCCCCCCCCCCCCCATTAAAGGTTCAGTTTTTTTAAAACTAACAAACCTGCTCTGTGCAGTGGTTTTGCACAGAGCAGCCACGATCCTTCTCTACTTGGTTCCCCTACTTGTGCTCCTGGCTCCTCCCTCTTGATCACTGCCCCCAATTGCAAGCTGCTTGCTATGGGGGCACTAAGGCATGCTCTCTCCCTTGCCCAGCTCGAAGCGTCCATAAGACACAGAGCCGCGGTTCAGTCCTGCCCCTCGCTCTCTTATTGGCTAACTGGCTGTTATTGACAGCAGTGGGAGTCAATGGCTCCCACTGCTGTCTCTTCTTCAAATCATACAGAACAGAGTGAATCAGGAAAATTTGTTTTTATGGTCACTAGATGGAGCAGATGACCAGAAATAAATACTTATTTACTACAGTCATCAGTGCCAGCTGGTGGCTATAATGTGGTATTTTCCCATCAGTGCCAGCTGGTGGCTATAATGTGGTATTTTCCCATCAGTGCCAGCTGGTGGCTATAATGTGGTATTTTCCTCATCAGTGCCAGCTGGTGGCTATAATGTGGTATTTACCCCCATCAGTGCCAGCTGGTGGCTATAATGTGGTATTTTCCCATCAGTGCCAGCTGGTGGCTATAATGTGGTATTTTCCCATCAGTGCCAGTTGGTGGCTATAATGTGGTATTTTTCCCATCAGTGCCAGCTGGTGGCTATAATGTGGTATTTTCCCATCAGTGCCAGTTGGTGGCTATAATGTGGTATTTTCCCCATCAGTGCCAGCTGGTGGCTATAATGTGGTATTTACCCCCCATCAGTGCCAGCTGGTGGCTATAATGTGGTATTTTCCCATCAGTGCCAGTTGGTGGCTATAATGTGGTATTTTCCCCATCAGTGCCAGCTGGTGGCTATAATGTGGTATTTTCTTATCAGTGCCAGCTGGTGGCTATAATGTGGTATTTTCCCCATCAGTGCCAGCTGGTGGCTATATTGTGGTATTTCCCCATCAGTGCCAGCTGGTGGCTATAATGTGGTATTTTCCCATCAGTGCCAGCTGGTGGCTATAATGTGGTATTTTCCCCCATCAGTGCCAGCTGGTGGCTATAATGTGGTATTTTCCTATCAGTGCCAGCTGGTGGCTATAATGTGGTATTTTCCTCATCAGTGCCAGCTGGTGGCTATAATGTGGTATTTTCCCATCAGTGCCAGCTGGTGGCTATAATGTGGTATTTCCCCCAATCAGTGCCAGCTGGTGGCTATAATGTGGTATTTCCCCCAATCAGTGCCAGCTGGTGGCTATAATGTGCTATTTCCCCCAATCAGTGCCAGCTGGTGGCTATAATGTGGTATTTCCCCCAATCAGTGCCAGCTGGTGGCTATAATGTGGTATTTCCCCCAATCAGTGCCAGCTGGTGGCTATAATGTGGTATTTTCCCATCAGTGCCAGCTGGTGGCTATAATGTGGTATTTTCCTCATCAGTGCCAGCTGGTGGCTATAATGTGGTATTTTCCCATCAGTGCCAGCTGGTGGCTATAATGTGGTATTTCCCCCAATCAGTGCCAGCTGGTGGCTATAATGTGGTATTTCCCCCAATCAGTGCCAGCTGGTGGCTATAATGTGCTATTTCCCCCAATCAGTGCCAGCTGGTGGCTATAATGTGGTATTTCCCATCAGTGCCAGCTGGTGGCTATAATGTGGTATTTCCCCCAATCAGTGCCAGCTGGTGGCTATAATGTGGTATTTCCCCCAATCAGTGCCAGCTGGTGGCTATAATGTGGTATTTCCCATCAGTGCCAGCTGGTGGCTATAATGTGGTATTTTCCTGATTCACTCTAAAAAGAACACTGGAGCTGGAGAGAAAAGCGCCTCAGCAATCTGTTTTTCCCCCACCCACAGGCAGTTTCACAGGACCTTTAGCGTTGCAATTTTATTTAACAAGTAATAAGTGTCTTAAAAAAAAAAAACCTGCATTCCAGGATGGGGTCATGTTCACCCGACATGGCGTATACCTTCATACAGCTTGTATACAGCTATTTATTATTATGGGCGGCTGTATGTTGCAGCTGTCCCTCCCAGGCGTGCAACCACACCTGCAATTCCTCAAACTGCCTGTGTGCATGAGGTCATACATATTTCAGCAAAAATCTTTTCTATGTATATCTTGTATTTATATACTGTATATGCTGGAGATGACCTGAAATTTCAGCAGCTGAAAGTCGTGTTTTCGGCATTTTGTCGATAGAGAAAAAAAGTGAGACTTTGCCACAATTTTACCGTGCGTATGGTGTGTTTTACATAGGTCATGCGACTCAAAAACTGCATCAAAAATGTAACAGGGTGCGCTATTGATGCGTTCTCGTTACGTTTTTAATGCATTTTAACGGTGAGGTGCGTTTTCGGTGCTGTTTTTTAAACCGTCAAAAAATGCAGCAAGCAAGATTAACACCACAATGGAAGCCAATTGACTAATGTGAAATATATATAGAATTTAAAAGGGATGCATTGCTTAAACTTTTCTTGCGCTAAAGGTGCCAATAATGACCGAAAATAAAATCATTTTAATTTAAATAAATTATTTTAATTAAAAAGTCGAATACACACACACACAATATATATATATATATATATACACACATATACACACATATACACACACACAAATATTATACACACACACTATCTCACAAAAGTGAGTACATCCCTCACATTTTTGTAAATATTTTATTCTATCTTTTCATGTGACAACACTGAAGAAATGACACTTTGCTACAATGTAAAGTAGTGAGTGTACAGCTTGTATAACAGTGTAAATTTGCTGTTCCCTCAACAAAAACTCAACACACAGCCATTCATGTCTAAACTGCTGGCAACAAAAGTGAGTACACCCCTAAGTGAAAATGTCCAGATTGGGCCCAATTAGCCATTTTCCCTCCCCGGTGTCATGTGACTCATTAGTGTTACAAGGTCTCAGGTTTAAATAGGGAGCAGGTGTGTTAAATTTGGTGTTATCGCTCTCACACTCTCATACTGGTCACTGGAAGTTTAAAATTGCACCTCATGGCAAAGAACTTGAGGATGTGAAAAAAAAAAAAAAAAAAAAAAAAAAAAAAAATTGTTGCTCTACATAAAGATGGCCTAGACTATAAGAAGATTGCCAAGACCCTGAAACTAAGCTGCAGCACAGTGGCCAAGACCATACAGCGGTTTAACAGGACAGGTTCCACTCAGAACAGGCTTCACCATGGTTGACCAAAGAAGTTGTGTGCACGTGCTCAGCATCATATCCAAAGGTTGTCTTTGGGAAATAGATGTATGAGTGCTGCCAGCATTGCTGCAGAGGTTGAAGGGGTGGGGGGGGTCAGCCTGTCAGTGCTCAGACCATACGCCGCACACTGCATCAAATTGCTCTGCATGACTGTTGTCCCTGATGATTATGCAGAAGAAAGCCAGCAAACAGTTTGCTGAAGACAAGAAGACTAAGGACATGGATTACTGGAACCATGCCCTGTGGTCTGATGAGACCAAGATAAACTTATTTGGTTCAGATGGTGTCAAGCGTGTGTGGCGGTAACCAGGTGAGGAGTACAAAGACAAGTGTGTCTTGCCTACAGTCAAGCATGGTGGTGGAGTGTCATGGTCTGGGGCTGCATGAGTGCTGCCGTCACTGGGAAGCTACAGTTCATTGAGGGAACCGTGAATGCCAACATATACTGTGACATACTGAAGCAGAGCATGATCTCCTCCCTTCAGAGATTGGACTGCAGGGCAGTATTCCAACATGATAACGACCCCAAACACACCTCCAAGATGATCACTGCCTTGCTAAAGAAGCTGAAGGTAAAGGTGATGGACTGGCCAAGCATGTCTCCAGACCTAAACCCTATTGCCGGGCACCTTCGATTGCTCCCCGCTGAGAGAGAAGGACGGTCAGCTATTGCAAACACAGCTGACCGCTCTCTCTGAAATGATCACAGAGCGAGCGCCTGTGATCCTGCTATATAGGATCACAGGTCTCGATGGTCATTTCCCAAGCCCCCCCCCCCACAGTTAGAAAACACCCCCTAGGCTCACATTTAACCCTTTGAGTGCCCCTGGGTTAACCCCTTCCCTGCCAGTGTCATTATTACATATATGTTTATAGCGCAAACAATAAAATCCGCACAGGTGATCAAATAGCACCAAAAGAAAGCTCCATATGGGGGGGTCGGTTTGAGGAAAGGACATGAATTTTATTTTGGTACGGTGTCGCAGGAACGCAAAATTTTCCGTTAAAGTAACGCAATGCCGAATTGCAAAAAAATGGCCTGGTCATTAAGGGGGCAAATCCTTCCGGTCCAGAAGTGGTTAATGTTGCTAGGAGGAGGTGTCTGTTGTCATGCAGGAAATGCACCAAAAAAAAAAAATAATGTACTTTTTCTTACATTTCTGATGCAATTCCACTGAAGTCTTTGGAGCTAAAAACGCACCGACTTACATGTTAAAAAAAAAAAAAAAAAAAAAAAAACGCACAGGTGGAAACTGCATAGAGGTGAACGTGACCCATAGGAATGAATGGTAAATGGACTGTAGTTCATTTCTGTAAATCTGAAAACGCACTGAGAAATGCATAGACGTGAACTTAGCCTAGGAAACAATTTTAATGAAAAACAGATTACAGAACTGGTAAATCTGTATGAAATATTTTTGGAGAATGAGCATTTTATTTGTTGTCACTTCAATCACGTATAAATCTCAGCCACAAAGCAATTCCGATCTGTTCCTCCCCCGTGTCGGAAAAGAGACGCTGCAAAATGTGATTATAAGCACACAATTCGGTCCATTGTTGATCGCTTAATCATAAAAACATCGTACAGAAGAGCAGTAGAGGGAGGTAACCAGTACAAACCTTCCGATTGGCTGCCTGTCTGCTGACACTCTGTTTACTACAAGAAGCAACATGCGGCCAACACCAAACCAGCTTCTGGGCGGAGAAAACCAAACAAACGTAAATCCTACTCCGTTCTCCAATCACCCGGCCAGGTCAATCGCACACTCCGATTATTTACACCAGGATACCTTTCAATTCAGCATTACGTGGATCAGAAACCCGGCTTTGCAATTCAAAGGGAGGAAAAAAAGAAAAAATTGTGGTGTAATAGAGCGACACAAGGAGCCGTGTATAGAAGTGGAAGGGAAGCCCTGCACTCCATCCAGCACAGAATGGACGCTTTGTTCAGCTTAAACAGCAATTCTATTTTCCATCGGAATCACGGGATTGTCTGAGCCCAGGCAGAGCTGAAAGGGAACGCACAGGCAGCGCTGAAAGGAGAGCGCACAGGCAGCGCTGAAAGGAGAGCGCACAGGCAGCGCTGAAAGGAGAGCGCACAGGCAGCGCTGAAAGGAGAGCGCACAGGCAGCGCTGAAAGGAGAGCGCACAGGCAGCGCTGAAAGGGAACGCACAGGCAGCGCTGAAAGGAGAACGCACAGGAAGAGCTGAAAGGGAACGCACAGGAAGAGCTGAAAGGGAACGCACAGGAAGAGCAGCAAGGGAACGCACAGGAAGAGCAGCAAGGGAACGCACAGGAAGAGCAGCAAGGGAACGCACAGGAAGAGCAGCAAGGGAACGCACAGGAAGAGCTGAAAGGGAACGCACAGGAAGAGCTGAAAGGGAACGCACAGGAAGAGCTGAAAGGGAACGCACAGGCAGCGCTGAAAGGGAACGCACAGGCAGCGCTGAAAGGGAACGCACAGGCAGCGCTGAAAGGGAACGCACAGGCAGCGCTGAAAGGGAACGCACAGGCAGCGCTGGAGGACAAACGGCTTTCAATTTACACAAATGTAATATTCTACTTAAGGAAATTGGAGCTTGTTACGCCTCTACGTTCGAGTGCCAGTTCACACTTTAGCGATGTCAGACATTGCATGTGATTCGGAGCGCACTGCTCTGCAAATCCCATGCAATGTCTGTGCAATCCGAATTCAGCCATACAGATTGTATGGCTGAATTCACATCGGAATCGGACAAAAAACTCACACAGGACTCTTTTTTGGATCCGCAAGCAGAATCAGCGTTCACACCTATGCGATCTGATTCATGTCAGAACTGACAGTACACACTGATAGGCGAAATAATCTGGGGGTGTCCCTAACTTTGTATTGACACCCCCAGCGATTCGCATACGACAGTGTTAATACATTCTGTATGGCTGAAATCGCAAAGCACAGACAACGTATGTGATCTGCACAGCAATGGGGTGCAAAACACATGCAATGTCTGGCATCGCACCAGTGTGAACCAGCACTAAATGTGTACAGAGCCTGTCAAATGCTGTTTAACCACTTCCCATCCGGGGCCAATTCTGACACTTCACTCCTACGTGTAAAAATCGAATTTTTTTTTGCTATAAAATTTACTTCGAACCCCAAAAATTTACTATATATACACAGTATCTCACAAAAGTGAGTACACCCCTCACATTTTTGTAAATATTTTATTCTATCTTTTCATGTGACAACACTGAAGAAATGACACTTTCCTACAATGTAAAGTAGTGAGTGTACAGCTTGTATAACAGTGTAAATTTGCTGTCCCCTAAAAATAACTCAACACACAGCCATTAATGTCTAAACCGCTGGCAACAAAAGTGAGTACACCCCTAAGTTTAAATGTCCAAATTGGACCCAATTAGCCATTTTCCCTTTCTGGTGTCATGTGACTCATTAGTGTTACAAGGTCTCAGGTGTGAATGGGGAGCAGGTGTATAAAATTTGGCGTTATCGCTTTCACTCTCTCATACTGGTCACTGGAAGTTCAACATGGCACCTCATGGCAAATAACTCTCAGGATCTGAAAAAAAAAAGAATTGTTACACTACATAAAGATGACCTAGACTATAATAAGATTGCCAAGACCCTGAAACTGAGCTGCAGCCTGGTGGCCAAGACCATACAGCGGTTTAACAGGACAGGTTCCACTCAGAACAGGCCTCACCATGGTCGACCAAAGAAGTTAAGTGCATGTGCTCAGCATCATATCCAGGGGTTGTCTTTGGGAAATAGACGTATGAGTGCTGCCAGCATTGCTGCAGAGGTTGCAGGGGTGGGGGTCACTGTCAGTGCTCAGACCATACGCTGCACACTGCATCAAATTGGTCTGCATGGCTGTCGCCCCAGAAGGAAGCCTCTTCTAAAGATGATGCACAAGAAAGCCGGCAAACAGTTGCTGAAGACAAGCAGATTAAAGACATGGATTACTGGAACCATGTCCTGTGGTCTGATGAGACCAAGATAAACTATTTGGTTCAGATGGTGTCAAGCGTGTGTGGCAGCAACCAGGTGAGGAGTACAAAGACAAGTGTGTCTTACCTACAGTCAAGCATGGTGGTGGGAGTGTCATGGTCTGGGGCTGCATGAGTGCTGCCGGCACTGGGGAGCTACAGTTCATTAAGGGGAACCATGAATGCCAACATGTACTGTGACATACTGAAGCAGAGCATGATCCCCTCCCTTCAGAATCTGGGCCGCAGGGAAGTATTCCAACATAACGACCCCAAACACACCTCCAAGACAACCACTGCCTTGCTAAAGAAGTTGAGGGTAAAGGTGATGGACTGGCCTAGCATGTATCCAAACCTAAACCCTATTGAGCTTCTGTGGGGCATCCTCAAACAGAAGGTGGAGGAGCGCAAGGTCTCCAACATCCCCCAGCTCTGTGACGTCATCATGGAGGAATGGAGAAGGGCTCCAGTGGCAACCCTGTGAAGCTCTGGTGAACGCCATGCCCAAGAGAGTTAAGACAGTGCTGTAAAATAATGGTGGCCACAAATAGAAACTTTGGGCCTAATTTTTACATTTTCACTTAGGGGTGCACTCACTTTTGTTGCCAGCGGTTTAGACATTAATGGCTGTGTGTTGAGTTATTTTGAGGGGACAGCACATTTACACTGTTATACAAACTGTACACTCACTACTTTACATTGTAGCAAAGTGTCATTTCTTCAGCGTTAAGATATAATAAAATATTTACAAAAATGTGAGGGGTGTACTCACTTTTGTGAGATACTGTAGTTACAGTGGCCCAGCTTGCATTTTCTGAATGAACCTAAACAGTTCTCTGATTGGGTGAGGTGGAGAGGCGGGGCAGTAACATCCCGCTTTCTCTGTCTCGTCCAATTAAGGAACGTTTTGTATTCATTCAGAAAATGCAAAAACATTCCCCAAATAGCACTTGTGCCTAAGGCCCCGTTCACACTGGGGCGATCCGACTTCCCGGGGCGACCTCTGAGGTCACGGTGCGAGCAGCGCGCCGCGACCTCGGAGCGGCCGGCACGGACTTCCTAACATTGAAGTCTATGACGGTCGCTCCAAAGAAGCTCCGGACCCTTTTTCTAAGTCGGAGCGACTTGTGTCGCTCCTATTAGAACGGGTCTGCAGCTTCTCTATGGAAGGCGACCTACGGCGACCTGTGAGGTGACCAGGTCGCCCCACAGGTCGCCCCAGTGTGAACGGGGACTCAATGCCAACCTTCTATGTTCAGGGTGCAGCAGGACAGTCACTGGGCATGGGACCTAGAATGTGGAGAGCATTTGAATATACTGTAGGTGTCTTCTTCAGTGATTTCCAGCTTCCAGAGACATGATGGGCCAGGTTTGGTGTGTGTGTGCGTGCGTGCGTGCGTGCGTGCGTGCGTGTGTGTGTGTGTGTGTGTGTGTGTGTACACACATACACATACACACACACACACACATACACACACACACACATTATATATACACACATACATATATATATATATATATATATATATATATATATATATATATATATATATAATATAGTTACATTGGTCCAAAACAAAAGAACCCCGCGCCCCCCCCCCCCCCAAAAAAAAGCACAATTGGGGTTACAACTCCTCCCACAAAAAAGGTGCTCCACAGGGTTTTGAGAAGCTCACATTCTGTCCAAATTCCCCCCATAAATTCTCAATGGGTAAATCTGATACTTCTGGCCATTCAGTGTGGCGCACGTTTGTAGCAATTATACAGGAAAAGTGACAACTTTACCTTTACATATGTGAATTTTAAGGAAAGAGTAACGGTGCAAACAGGCAGAAGTAATGCATTATTATCACCACAAAATGACAAATACTGCCTATACTATGAATGCCAAGAACAATACAGCTTTGTATGACCACCTAAGTGTAAAACTCTAACAGGGAGGGCAATCCAGATAAACAGAGTGTGCAGTAAAGTCAGCTTGCCAGTAATTATTTTTGGATGTCATCTCATGGGAAAGGTATACGTCCAAACTAAGTAAGTGTGCCACTAACATACAAAGCCAAGAAGAGTGAGCCAGAACATACTGTCCTGAAAGATACAGCAGTGATCCCGTGCTCCCGCCTGCTACAGCTCCACAGGTTGTCAAGAAATACATTGATAGGGATACACCATTGTTATGTGCATTAACCTATTAGTCTCTTATCTGATGGAATGCGGTAATTGGCCAGCACCTAAAATATTTCACAGCTTAGCACCATCACCCCTACTACTAGGGCATGGAAAACTTTGTCAGTGCCCATTTTTATTGGGATTCCAAAGGCCAGGCTGTTAGGAATGAAACCTAATAACCACTTAAAACTCTGGGAGAGATACTGGAGGATTTACAACAAACACAGAACAAAATCATAAAAAAATAATTTTATATATTATATATATATATATATATATATATTTTTTTTTTTTTTTATTTTTTTTTATTTGTTTCTTTGAATTTAATGCAGATATAAAAGAACAAAATTAATGCAGCCCTATATTCATTAATATATCACTTAACATTAAACAAATGTTTTCGAAATTCAAACACCATATGTAACCAAATCTGACTAGGCATCGGTCTCTTGCAGGACCTGTACAGCAGAGCTTAGAGTGCGGAAGTAAAATTGGCCGAAGATGCCAATTAGTTGTGTTGCATTGCAAAGAGCATGCTGATAGGAGGAGAGGTTGCCACTGGAAAGAATGCTCTTTTACACTGGTGGCTTCTGAACAGAAATCCTTTCTACATTGGTGGTTATTGAACAAAGCCCCCCCCCCCCCAATACATTAGTGGCCACTGGAAAGAATGCCCCCTTACATTTGTGGTCCGTAAACAAGGCCCCCCTTACACTGGTGGCCATTGGAAAGAATTCCCCCTTACACTGGGGCCATTAGAAAGAATTCCCCCTTACACTGGGGCCATTAGAAAGAATTCCCCCTTACACTGGGGCCATTAGAAAGAATTCCCCCTTACACTGGGGCCATTAGAAAGAATTACCCCTTACACTGGTGGCCATTGGAAAGAATTACCCCTTACACTGGCGGCCATTGGAAAGAATTACCCCTTACAGTGGGGGCCATTGGAAAGAATTACCCCTTACACTGGGGCCATTGGAAAGAATTACCCCTTACACTGGGGCCATTGGAAAGAATTCCCCCTTACACTGGGGGCCATTAGAAAGAATTACCCCTTACACTGGGGGCCATTGGAAAGAATTCCCCTTACACTGGGGGCCATTGGAAAGAATTCCCCCTTACACTGGGGCCATTAGAAAGAATTCCCCCTTACACTGTCGGCCATTAGAAAGAATTCCCCCTTACACTGGGGGCCATTGGAAAGAATTCCCCCTTACACTGGGGCCATTGGAAAGAATTCCCCCTTACACTGGGGGCCATTGGAAAGAATTCCCCCTTACACTGTCGGCCATTGGAAAGAATTCCCCCTTACACTGGGGCCATTGGAAAGAATTCCCCCTTACACTGTCGGCCATTAGAAAGAATTCCCCCTTACACTGGGGCCATTGGAAAGAATTCCCCCTTACACTGGGGCCATTGGAAAGAATTCCCCCTTACACTGGTGGCCACTAGATATAATTCCTCTTACAATGGTGGCCACTGCAAAAAAATTTCATTGGTGGTCATTGTAGTGCCCCAGCTCAAGGAACCCCTAGCAATCTCTAGAGGAAGCCTAGTTTAAAAAGGCCACTTTAGGCTCCTTTCAATGCAAATGGCAACGGGTGTCCTCAAGCTGCCCCAAATACTGCAGTGCTTTAATATTAAAAAATGTTTCCGCTTCTTTGCAGTCTGACTTGCCCTTCTCCAATCTCCTGCACCTATCCATTGTCAGCAAGTAGTAAAAAGTATACAGTAAAACCTTGGTTTGAGAGCGCTTTGCAAGACAAGCAAATTTTTAAAATAAATTTTGACTTGATATACAAGCGATGTCTTGATATACAAGTAGCGTCATGTCACAACTGGGTATAAAAGAGAAGAGAGGCGCCTCCAAGTGTAGCAATATGGTTACATTTAATGAAGGTTCAATATTTAGCAACTCACATGGTTGATGATTAAAACAGGCACATCGAAGTATGCAGGCATCCGGGGTAAAGCTGTCCACATAGACCATCCTCCGCACTGCCATCTTCATCATACCCTTCCACGCTGCGCTCCACGAGCGATTCAAAGTCTCGCTTTCAGACCACTCTACTGCAGGGTAGTCTTCCCAATCACAATTGCAGACTGACATCGGTGAGAGCCGGTGGTTCCAAAGATGGTCTATGTGGACAGCTTTACCCCGGATGTCTGCATACTTAGATGAGCCTCTTAATCATCAACCATGTGAGTTGCTAAATGTTGAACCTTCATTAAATGTAACCATATTGCTACACTTTGAGGCGCCCCTCTTCTCTTTTATACTCTGTAGCTCCTGCTGGATTTTGCTTCTAATCCCCTTTTGGAGGCGCCATTTGTGGATGGACATTTTAGGATTACACAACCTATCACATTGCTATAATCTTTTTATATAGACTATAAACTGAAGGACTTATGAATAAATGGTTGTGGAACGAATCATCAGAGTTTCCATTATTTCTTATGGGAAAATTCGCTTTGATATAAGAGAGCTTTGGATTACAAGCATGTTTCCGGAACGAATTATGCTCGCAATCCAAGGTTTTACTGTATATAAAAAGATTCAAGAAATGCAAAACTACTATGTGAAGGCAGCTAGTTTAAAGACTTTCTGCAGAAACATGCACTCTAGTACAATATTGAACAATTGCCGATCTAACTTAAGCCTCTGACGTAGTGAAAACTTGAATGCTAATTAAAGAGTCAAAGTGACATTAGTGTGAAGCAACAGGGCATGCCATTTACTTGTAAGAATCCTGCACATAGAATTATCGCTATGAGGTTTCACCATGCCTTACGAACTGACAACAAACGTGTATTGACAGTCAAAGCTATTAACACATGACAGAGAAAATGTGCCCCGGCCTCGGCTTCTTCATCTCCACCTGTTATTTCTAGTCTACATGAAGGTTGGGAGCTCGGTGTGTGGGCTTCAGCAACCGGCTTTAGCTACCAAAACTGTGCGGCTAATATGGAGGCACTGAGAAAATAAAAATATTTATATTGCCATTACCAATCCAATCCAATCCTGGGTTTTCTTTTAATTACATACTGAAATTTTATTGATTTATTATCAGAATGAGGCTGCAAGTGTTGGAAATGAGGCGTCTTTGTTGGGTTGATGGGCTTCCTTTCTCTGAGTGCTAGAGATCAAGAATAAAACCACTGCTCCTTCAAACCACAATGTCCCATTTGGCCAGTTTTTACAGTAGATTTGATACAGATGGAAGTTGCCCTGGTAGCTGTGCCAAGCTCATACAACCAGAGAGCTATCACAGGGCACACTGGGACATGCCCAATCTCCCGGCTGACCTAAAGAAGCCTTGTAGTGGCCCAAGAAGAGCTGGAGTCTTTGTTAAAGTGCATAAACCCAGGAAAGAAATGTAATATTTTGCAACTTTCTATTATTATGATGCGGCGGCTGCGTTCGTTTGCAAATTTCTGTTTTACATTCATCTTCAGCTGATGGGCAACTGTAACACACAGGTAACATACCGGTCCTAGGGAGACAACGCTCACCCACTGTATGGAATCTATACAGAAGCAGTATTGCCATGCTAATACCAGATTACAAATAATTAGTGTTCGGACTACAGGAAGCCTCCCCCCCTTTCCTCATCTTACACCATAGGGGATAGGGGGGGGGGGGGGACTGATAACTGCTAAATGATAGCAGCGCAACCCAGACAAAGAGCAGATAACGTTATCAGCTGATTTGGGTCAGGAGTGAAGTGGTTCTAAAGGCTGAAGTTTCACTTCTGTGTGCAGCCCCCCCCCCCCCTCCAATCCTCCCCGGAGCTTTCATTGATCCAGCCATGTGCACAATAGCTTCAGCTATCGTTAGACTCTCCCTCCTCATTGCCTGAGACAGCAGCAGGAGCCTGTTGGCTCCCACTGCTGTCAATCACAGCCAGTGAGCCAATGAGAAGAGAGCGAGGGGCTGGGCCAAGCCGCGGCTCCATGTGTCTTATAGAGCGGCTCCGGAGAAAACAAGCAGTGGTGCCCCCAGGGCAAGCAGCTTTTAATGGGGACACTGCTTGAGGGGGAAGAAACAGGAGCGCTGGTGGTGGACCCAAAAAGAAGAGGATCAGAGCTGCTCTGTGCAAAACCATTGCACAGAGCCGGTAAGTATAACATGTCATTGCAAAGAGCCGGTAAGTATAACATGTTACTGCACAGAGTAGGTAAGTATATAACATGTTTGCTATTCAAAACAAACAAAAAAATAAATAAAGTAATAAAAAAACAAAAGCAAAAACAAAGCTTTAATATAAATTTAACTTGTATATTTATGCACTTATATCATATACAATTTAAACAGTCTATTTAATAAACCAATCAGGAGCAAATAGTAAATGATTTTTTTTTAAGTGTATGTGAAGCCAAAAAATTAACAAAAATACAAAAAAAAACCCCTAAACCTACAGAACAGTGGACACACTGAGCTAGAGCAGGATATACAAAATGACACAATATATAACAAAAAATACATGACTGATTAACACAACGGTAGAATTACCATAAAATAGGTAAAAATAATTTGTTCTGCATGTTCCAAGGAATGAGAGGTACATCGGAAACAAATACGGTATACTGTAGAAGTTGACTGATTACACAAAGAAACTAAAGTTAAGCGTTATATAACTTTCTCATGTAACCCTACAATTAAACTGCCAAGGGTAATGAGATGCTCTAGTGATATCTCATTCTAAGCTGGTTCTAACCATACCAGTTGGATTTACATATTGATTAACCTGGTAACGTCACACTACAGACTGGTTCTTAGTGGTTCCAGCAGGTTTCCTTTTGCTGTCCTTTGTTTATCATTAGTAGAGCAATGAATGTGTAATGCAATAAAAGATGTTCAGCGTGTGCACTGTACAGTCACTGTCTGCAGGATCGCTGTGATGCAATGTACATGTTTATTGGCCTGTAGGCCAAGGTTGTTTTGCAAAAGAATTGTTGTGCGTGCATCAGCATTAATACAGAAAGTCTGACAGTGCATAGTGGAATAATGAAGCCAGACGACCAGTATAGTAGCAAAAATGGATCTCCAGCTGACCACAGACATTACAGGACCATTGGAGGTGTAGGTACATATTCTCTATGAAGCCCTGGGCTTGGATTGTTATCCTAAGTCCCGGGTTCCTGCTTTAAAACCATTTTAGAGCAGCTTTGGCTTCAAGTTTATGATCATTACCAACAAGAGGATTTCGGCAGATTGGTGCCTAAAGCTGGATACACACTATACAATTTCCTTTAGATTTACCAAAACCATATAATACGAGGTCAAAACTAAACACTTTCGATGTGTATTCAATCAGGTGGGCCCTTAAGGCCCGTACACACGAGTCGAAATTCGGCTGGGAATTTTCGTCCGACGACCGATCTGCTGATTTTCGGCTTGTTAGTATGATGTTTCCGACAACCGACTCAGACTTTTCGGCCAAAAAATCCTGGTGTGCAGGCTATAAAATTTTTGTCGCCCATCAAAACACGTCCGATTTTCGTCTCATTAGTACAGATTTCGATGGGGAAAAATCTTATGAGCAAGACTAGGCATGCTCAGAGATGAAAGAACACATACAAAGCAATCCAACACATGACATCACTTCTGAATTAGAATTCTATCATGCGGGAAAATTCGTGTGCAGTCTAGAGCACATTCCAACCAACAGACACCACTCTGGACAAAAGACGGATGACCGGTCGGCGGAAATTCGTTGCGTGTGTACGAGGCTTTACACTACATAGTTGAAGGTAAATCTAAAGGCAATCAAACAACAAAAGTTGTATAGTGTGTATCCAGCTTTAGGCCAGTGGTTTTTATTGGCCCACTGCCAAGCTTTGGCCAACCTCCTCCCAGGCCTCCAGCTAGTTGCAGATCCCCATAAGCTCACACTGTGTCTCCCAGCTGCCATAGTGCTACAAACCTCCCACTGATCCGCAGTGCCCCTCAACCTGTCATAGTGCCCCCAGGCCCATTTAGTACCCACCAGCCCCCCCCCCCTAGATTTCAACAGAGCTTACAGCCGTCCATAGTTTCACCAACAGTGTTCCACAGTTCCCCCAGTGCCCTCCAATCTCCCACTCTCAGGCCACTCCTCAGACTCTATCCCCCACAGTTGCCCCCAGAATCCTTATCCCGTACAGGGCCAACAAGTCTGCAGCAAAGTCTCCCAAACCCCTTCCAGAACCTTCATCCCCCCCCCAAAGTGACAGCCAACCCTATCCAAAGTCTTCCAGCATTTCAATACATATTTTGTATTCCCATACTTATTGTGCAAGTATAAACTTTGTCTTGAAAAATAAAATAATATTCCGTGCAATGGACCAGTGGGTGTATAAGGCCCCGTTCACACAGGGGCGATCCGACTTGGGGGGGGGGCGACCTCCGAGGTCGCGGTGCGAGCAGCGCGCCGCGACCTCGGAGCAGCCGGCACAGACTTCATAACATTGAAGTCTATGACGGTCGCGCCGGGTCGCCCCAAAGAAGCTCCGGACCCTTTTTCCAAGTCGGAGTGACTTGTGTCGCTCCTATTAGAACGGGTCCGCAGCTTCCCTATGGAAGGCGACCTACGGCGACCTGTGAGGCGACCAGGTCGCCTCACAGGTCGCCTTAGTGTGAACGGGGGCTAAATCTAAAGTGCTAAGTGTAATAGTATGTTGTATTACGTGCAGCTATAATGTTAAAATTAGACCTTTACAGAGCTCCTAAACTGAACTGGAAGCGAGCTGCTGCCCCCCCCCCCCCCCCCCAAGAACAGGGCTGCTACAAATGTAGTGCATGCTAAAGATCCCCATTATAAGACTAAGTTTGGCGCTGCTCCTCCTAAATAAATAAATGCTAAATTGTGCAAATTGCTGCGTGCTGCTCAGGTAAACATTACCACTAAATAAATTCATAAATTGTATGCATCATACATAATACTGTGCAAAAATATAAAAAAAGAGCAAACACCACAAAAAAGTGCTAGTGCCCCATTACAAACAAATTCAAAATTATTTAACATTGTTCCCATTTTAAACTTTAATTTTAGTATTTGGTTATAGTAGAGTGAAGGCAGAGCTAGGTTTACCCATTCACCTCCATAAGGAGCAGGGCCACAAGGGAGGTATATATATGATGTGGATGTATATTGTCACGGTTTAGTGGTAACATGGTACGGTATGTTGACAGGTACCACAGCAACCCGGCATATGAGAGTGTAGTTTTAATCGGAGGATGTGCACGGCTAACACCCTCCCTGTTCATGTGGGTACTATGTACACATTAGTGCGGGATGACTATTGTAAAAGATGGGAGTATACGGAACCAAGCACAATATTGTTGCTAAGATACGGGTACACAACTACACATAATTGGTTTACTAGGCAGGATACGAAGATGGCCGCTTAACACACGCCTACGCGTTTTTGGGATACCGATCAGTATAAACAGGTGCAGTAAGATGGAGCCGCTCCAGATGACGTCAGAGTGACGAAACGCGTAGGATGGGGCTTAGTGCCATTACAACACTTTCGGTTAGGGCTTGTGGAGGGCAGAGCAACCTGGTCTTCCTGGTGAATCTACGATTGTTGGTTTTTATATTGATGCAAGTGACTACATTTGCTTAATACATTTTAAACTATGGGGGCTGTCATTTTGTGTTCCATTATGAGGAAATGAGCGCACTGAGGATACAAGGGTAGTACAGAGAAAGATTTTAGAAGGTAGACTAAGGCAGACACTCCAAGTAAAGACAAGTAGCCCCTTTTGCAAGAGGAATGTCATCTGGAGAGTGTACATCCGACCGGGAGAACCTGGGGCTCACTGCATGCTTGGACTGTAATTGCATTGGAAGCACTA
This sequence comes from Pelophylax lessonae, assembly GCF_965119305.1. Lineage (NCBI taxonomy): Eukaryota > Metazoa > Chordata > Amphibia > Anura > Ranidae > Pelophylax > Pelophylax lessonae. Next base: position 77,780,261 of record NC_138768.1, read on the forward strand.
ATTCACAGTACTGAAGGCACTACAAGGATCAGCATACTCATGTGAGCATATTTAAAGGACGGACATGTGTTCTTGAAGAACAATACTGCTCACATCAATAAGACATTTGGACACTTTTGAATTTAGGTTTATATTGAGTCACTAGCACTTTCTTGTGGTGTTTGCACAGTATTATGTATGATGCATACAATTTATAAATCTATTTATTTAGTGGTTCCGTTTACCCGAGCAGCATGCATTATTCTGCACAATTTAGCATTTATTTATTTATTTAGGAGGAGCAGCACCAAACCTAGTCTTCTAATAATAGGGATCATAAACTTTTTCTTCTCTTTACTGTTGGGGCATGGAAGGTTTTTAGAAGAATTTACTCAATAGGGTTGATAACCACTGCCCTAAGCTCAGTAGCAGTGTAGCTTGCTCCCCCATCTATTTGATTGATAATGATTGCAACAGGCACAGAAAAGTTCTCATTTGAAATGTGTGTACTGGCACTGATCCATCGGCCACCAACTGCCCACAAGTGCATCCTCCCCTATGAAGCGACAGGCCAGTGCAAGAGTTGGCCGGTTGAACCATTTCTTTGGTTTACTGCAGGAGTATGAAGGTTTTAGCTGCCATCCCTAGACATACACCAGGTCCTAAGCCTAGGATTCCTTGCAGATGAGGATTTGACTCTGATCACCAGTCTCGGGTTTCCTGCAGACTAAAATAGTCTGTCCAACAGAAATGCCCAGTTTTCACTCTCCCGCATGCTGCCGAAGGACAGCCTATCCACAACCTGATGGCACCGTTACCACGCTACACCTCAGGAATGGTGTTGTCCGCTACGTTTTGGTCTCATAAGCATGTGTATAGAGCGTGCCTTTCGGTTAAATTTAAATTGGATTCAATATGGAATTTTTTTACTCAGCAATAGCCTTCTAAAGGCCTATCCAGGGATTCTTCTATCTCAGCTGTGGTGCCCTGCAGACCATTCAGAGTTATCATTGGCCTCTCTGTTGCCACTATCATGCCACCTTTATCCAGTCATTGACTTTTGGTGGACAGGATTTTCTAGGCAGAAATGCCTTAGAGCTGTAGTCTAATACATTTTATTACCCTTTTAATCGGTTTTTGGGGGATGTTTAACTCCTTTATATTTTTTTTATTGTCCAATTGTACCTTTAGTGTGGATTTTGTCATTTGATAGCCCCTTGGTCTTCATGAGATGTCTTGTTTAGATACTATATTGTCAAAAGTATTGGGACGCCTGCCTTTACATGCACATGAACTTTATTGTCATCCCAGTCTTAGTCCATAGGGTTCAATATTGAGTTGGCCCACCCTTTTCAGCTATAACAGCTTTAACTCTTCTGAAAAGGCTGTCCACAAGGTTTAGGAGAGTGTCTATGGGAATGTTTGACCATTTTTCCAGAAGAGTACATGTGAAGTCAGGCACTGATGTTGGATGAGAAGGCCTGGCTCGCAGTCTCCGATCAAGTTAATCCCAAAGGTAATTATCGGGTTGAGGTCAGGACTCTGTGCAGGCCAGTCATGTTCCTCCACCCCAAACTCGCTCATCCATGTCTTTATGGACCTTACTTGGTTGCACTGGTCCAAGTCACTTAGTGAAAGGGGGTTTATGGTGTGGGGTTGTTTTTCAGGGGTTGGGCTTGGCCCCTTAGTTACAGTGAAGTGAACTCTTAAGGTGTCAGCAAACTAAGACATTTTGGACACAGGGGCCAAGCCCAAACCCTGAAAAACAACCCCACACCATAATCCCCCCTACACCAAATGGCATGGACCAGTGCACAAAGCAAGGTACATAAAGACATTAGTGATTGAGTTTGGGGTGGAGGAACTTGACTGACCTGCACAGAGTCCTGACCTCAACCCGATACAGAGTCCTGACCTCAACCCGATAGAACACCTTTGAGATTAGAGTAGAGACTGCGAGACAGGCCTTCTTGTCCACATCCGTGCCTAATCTTACAAATGCGCTTCTGGAAGAATGATAAAAAATTCCCATAGACACACTCCTAAACCTTGTGGACAGCCTTACCAGAAACGTTAAGGCTGTTAAAGCTGCAAAGGGTGGGCCAACTCAATATTGAACCCTACAGACTACGACTGGGATGCCATTAAGGTTCATGTGCGTGTAAAGGCAGGCATCCCAATACTTTTGACAATATGGTGTATATTCTTTAGCAAACTCTGGGGCCAGAGGCCATGAAACAAGAATACTTTTATAACAAAACTACAAAATATGGCTGGAGAAGTTATGGCCATTCACACATGATCCCCCACACAACAATAGACCCCCCCACCCCCCATAATGGACTCCCTGCAACAAAATACCACACCAGCAACAACAGATCTCCCAGCAGCCAGCATCAATAAACCTCTCCCTCAACAGTAGATTCCTCCCAGCAACAATAGACCCCCGCCAGCAATAATAGACCCACCTAGAAACAATATAGAATCCCCCCCCCCCCCAAAAAAAAAGAAATAGATCCTCACCAGCAACGATAGATTATCCAGCAGCCAGCATCAATACACCCTTCAGCATACCCTCAGCACTCCTTGCCATTACATACACTCCAGGTGCCAGAACAACATCCCCCAGCGTTCCCGGTGAAAAAAATCCATTATGGTGGGAATGAGTTTACTCCCTCCCGAAAGACAGTGCTCAAGTCTGAGCAGCTATTCTACAGGACCAAGCAGTGTCACATGGAGTGGTATCAGGGCTGCTGTTAGAAATCGCTGGGCCCCATACAGACTACCTGGCAGGGCCCCCCCAAGAAAATATTAAAGATATATTTAGCTAAAATTACAACAAAATCACTATTAGCAGACACGAATATAACATAACTCGCATAATTCCTGCTAAATCTAAAAAAAAAAACATGTTAATAAATAAAAATGAAGATGAGATGAAAAAGATATACAGGCTGGGCAGTTGGATCTCAGTGATCAGAGAGACAGAGAGAGAGAAACAAAATTACAAATAAACTCCTGAGCAGAGATAACATTATAGCCAGTGCTGGGAGGGGGGCCCACACAGGGATGGGGATTAGTGAGAGACGACTGTCTCTCAGCAGATAAAAGCTGATAGCAGGGAGAGGGACAGAGATCAGATTCAGGTGCTGAAGGAAGATTTCTGTATTTGTTGTCCATCACCAATCCCCCTCTCTGTGTGGGCCCCCCTGTGTACTCTGGGCCCCCTACAAGAGGGCTGGTGGTCCCCCCCTATCAGCATCCCTGAGTGGTATGTCCAAGCAAATAATGACTTTTTGAAAAAAGGTATTTGCATTAGACCTGTGGAAGCTCTGGCAGGGGTGTGTGGTAAGTGGGGAGTCTGCCAAGCTAGCCTTGGTATATTTTACCTCCACATTACTGGTGTACTTAGAACACCAACACAGGTGAGAGTAGCAAACTAGAATGTTGTCGCTATGTTTTATGGCTTTTTAACTTCCTCGCAGCATTTTGTGAAAGAGATCATTAATATAATAATCCTAGAAAACTGGGTCAAATGTATAACCCATTGACACTACTTGCTGGCACATCTCCATGAACAAAGATTATGCACTGACCTGGCTCAAGCTGGTTTACTAGAAAGTCTGCACAAGGGGGAATGCATTGACCAACGAAGACACCTACAAAGAGTGCTAAATGCATCTCATGGGAGGTGAAATATTACTTCCGATCCTGCGCGCACCTTGTATACAAAACCTTTTCCTTGGCACTTATATTGGAAGAGTTTAACGACCATGGCCTATGCACAACAGGGTGGCATCTGCTATAAGGTTTGCGACTAGCTTTGCAGTATTGTAAAGCTGACTTTTTTCTTTAACCAATCTTTTAATTTAAAAATATTAAGGAATAGGAATAGCGCCCCCCGTCATTGGTGTCAGTGGGAGGAATAGCGCCCCCCCGTCATTGGTGTCAGTGGGAGGAATAGCGCCCCCCCGTCATTGGTGTCAGTGGGAGGAATAGCGCCCCCCCGTCATTGGTGTCAGTGGGAGGAATAGCGCCCCCCCGTCATTGGTGTCAGTGGGAGGAATAGCGCCCCCCGTCATTGGTGTCAGTGGGAGGAATAGCGCCCCATCATTGGTATGAGTGGGAGGAATAGCGCCCCATCATTGGTATGAGTGGGAGGAATAGTGCCCCATCATTGAAGTCAATGGGAGAAATAGTGCCCCGTTGTTGATGTCAGTGAGAGGAAGAACGTCTTGTATCAGTGCGAAGAAAAGTGCTCCAAGAGCCGGATAATGGCGAGCGAAGGGCCACATCTGCAACAAGGCTGTTCAAATACTTAGCAACAGCTACTCATGACATGGCCGATCACATGGTTTTCTATTTTTAAATTCATTCACAATATAAAAAAAGAGGTGATAAGTTAACGATCAGAGGTGATAAAGGAACGTGCAGAGAGACAGCTACACAGATACTAACTTTGCTGCTGGTATGTGAACCAACTCATCATGTACAGGAAAAAGCAAACACTACTGCCCAACTCTGGACATACACAGCCTCATAAAAGCAAGAGATGTGGGCAGTAAATATGGGTGGAACATGAAACATGATCAGAAGATTGGTCTTGGTAGGTTGGCGGGTGCCGGCCCCTTAAAGGGGGTTTTACATGCCAGGAAGCAGGGCGGCGCTTAAGGTCATGTGAACGCCGTGACTGGCTGTCACATGATCGGAAATATCCCGATCGCATGCAGTGATCAGTAGTTTTCCGTCAAGCGCTTGTATCTGTGCCCAGAGCACGCAGGGCTTTTTACTAATGCGGCCGATCGGCGCCAAGGTCTGGCCGCCGAGAAGTCGCATGTTTGCCTGCGGCCGGCACCAAGTAATTAAAGTGTTTTTTTAAGCCTTAAAGAGTAACTCCACTTTTGTTGAGAAAAAAAAAACAAAAAAACATTCCCCTCTGGGTGATCCATGTACATTGCAAAGACTTTAACAAACTTTGTTGCCGATTTCAGCTGCTGCACCTGCAGGGCTCTAATGAGGAAAGCTGCTGGGCCTGCATCCCTTTAGATGCGATTTCCTATTGGGAGTATCTCACCAAAAATGACATTTTTATTGCAGGGAATGCCAGAAATCTGACTTGTATCTTAGTGCAGACTTCTGAGAAAAATCAGTGAGCCAATCACACAAGCAGGAAATGTTTCTGGGGGAAGAACTGAACACCTCCAGGTAGCCATATTGCATTGCAAAAAAGTTACAGCACTGCAGATTGAAAAGGAAAGGTACAATTTAACAACATTCAATTACAATATGATTTGTGTCGCAATTGTATACGCTATAATTATTGTATAAGCTATTTTTTACCCCACAAAAGTGGGAGTTCCCATGGGGGCACTTGCCGAAGAGGTGGAGCCTGGAGCACAGGCAGGGGACCCCAGAAGAGAAGGATCGGGGCTGCTCTGTGCAAAACCACTGCACAGAGCAGGTGAAGGCTAATATGTTTATTTAAAGTGATTGTAAAGTGTTTTTTTTTCTATTAAAATAACAAACCTGTCATACTTCCCTCCTCTCTGCAGTTGGTTTTGCACAGAGCAGCTCGGATCCTCCTCTTCTCGGGTCCCTGGCTGGAACTCCTGGCCCCTCCCTCCTGCTGAGTGCCCCCACAGAAAGCAGCTTGCTATGGGGGCACCCAAGCTGAGCTGCAGTTCCGTGTATCAGTTTAGACACGGAGCTGCCCCGCCCCCTCTCCTGATTGGCTTACTTAGTTTGACAGCAGCGGGAGCCAATGGCGCCACTGCGGTGTTTCAGCCAATCAGGAAAGAGAGAGTCCCCGGAGGGCTGAAGGCTCAGGTAAGTATTAGTGGGGCTGAGGGGGGCTGCTGCCCGCAGAAGGCTTTTTATCTTAATACATAGAATGCATTAAGATGAAAAAACTTCTGACTTTACAACCACTTTAAATTAAAACAAAAAAAATGAATCGTTATTGTTGCTTTAAAAGGACACAGTAAAGCATACTTACCAACTTTTTGAGATGGGAACGAGGGACACCTATTTGCAAAAGTATGTAGGCATAGGACACACCCTCTGTCACGCCCCCTTAAAGGAGAATTATACAAAAAAGTTACTCGTTAAACCCACAAGTGCTTTTTTATTCTTTTACTATTACACCTTTATATTGCCTTTTGACATGTACAAATTCAGCAATTTAGAAATTGGAAGATTTAGCACTGTAAAACACTTTAAAAACTGCATTTTTATACAACTATACAGTTTAGACAAAACTGAGGGACAAATGAGGAGGAAACCGGGACTTTGTTTCAAATCAGTGACAGTTGGGAGCTATGAATAAAGCGAGGTGGTACCATACTGTGTAATATAGGTTATATGCAGGGATTTTTTTTCTCAGAGAATAGGTGCAGGAACTCCTCCCTTCTGAGTCACCTCTTTACTCCGTCCCCTACCCGCCTCCGAGCACCGTTCCTTGGTTTCACCTCTTACCCACCTCCCAATACCACCTCTTTTAGAGAATTAACAACAAGAAAGGCAATATAATAGATCTAGAAACAATGGACACCCTAGCGACAATAGATCCACCCCTGCAACAATGGACTTCCAACAGCCAGCATCAATAGACCCTCCAGCAGCCAGCAACATTAGACCCCTCCCTCAACAGTAGATCCCTCCCAGCAATGATTGATGCCCTGCAACATAAGACCCACCCCAGCAACAATAGATACCCCACCAACAACAAACTTCCCCAGCAACAACAACAGACTTCCCCAGCAACAATAGATACCCCACCAACAACAGACTTCCCCAGCAACAATAGATCCTCTGCGCAAATAGATCCCCTCCAGCAATACTAGATCACCCAGTTGCCAGCATCAATAGACCCTCCAGCAGCAAGCGGCAAAGACCTCTCCCTAAACAATAAAGCCCTCCCAGCAACAACTGACCCACCAGCAACATAACACCCACCCCAGTAACAATACATCCCCCATGAGCAACAGAAGACCTCCCCAGTAACTATAGAACCCCATCCTCCGCAAAAATAGATCCCCTCCAGCAACAATAGATTGCCTATTAGCCAGCATCAACAGACCCCCCAGCACACCCGAGCATCCCTTGCCATTACATACATTCAGTTCTGGAGGTGCCGGAACTGCGTTCCCCCGCGTTCCCGCTGAAAAAAAGCCCTGGTTATATGGCTCCTCAACCACAGATCAAGAAAGCCCACCTTCCATGCTTCCAAGCAGAACTCTATTCATCGTCTCTGTGGTTGAGTGGTCTCCTGGTGGCCACATACATCGATGACCCTGATGGGTACATTTTCTTTCAAACTGTATACAGCTTAGAAGCAAAGTAAGTTCTGAGGGACAAATGAGGAGGAAACCAGGACTTTGTTTCAAATCAGGGACAGTTGGGAGCTATGAGTAAAGCGAGGTGGTACCATACTGTGTAATATATGTTATATGGTTCCTCAACCACAGATCAAGAAAGCCCACCTTCCATGCTTCCGAGCACAACTCTATTCATCTTCTCTCGGTTTTTGAGTGGTCTCCTGGTGGCCACATACAGCGATGACCTTCTTTTTCTTTCACACTATATACAGCTTAGAAGCAAACTAAGTTCTTTGGTCACCTGTCAGAATGGATTCCCCCATATTCATCACAAGTACCCACTAGAGGTCAGGAGAGTCAGAAGTGATGCAGAGGGACAGAAGAAGCCCTCTACTGAAGATCAGCTGTCACTGGCATGTAATGGCACTTTTCCACTGCAAGTACCGGCTCGGCTCTACTCGGCCCCGCTTGCTTTTCCACTGCTGGTACTGCACGGTACGGTGTTGGAACAGTTCGGTACGGTTTGCTTTTCCGCTAAAGTAGTACTAAAGTTAAGTGGGTTGGATAACAACGATTCTCTGACCAATCAGGGGCTAGTAGTGACTGCATGCAAAGGATTGTGGGATATGGTACCGGTATGGTACGTCTTGGAACCACAACCAAGGTGGTACTGTTTTAGAGAGTCGTACCGTTCGGTTCTGTGATGTTTGTGCAGTATAACTGTGACCTTTCCCCTTTTCTCCTGATGCATGATGGGGAAGGGGCTGTACCAGGAAGTCAGACCCAGTGTGTGGAGCCTGGAAGCAGCAGCATGGTACAGAGAAGAGATTACATCTGTTAGGAACAGAAGCTGTTATATTAGGACTCCTCATGCCAGCATGTCTCTGAGTGAGTAATAAAGCTCTCCTGGTTAAGAAGTATATCCAGCCTGTGTGTAACTTGCTGAGCAGATACTGGCAGCATTGCTAGCAACACCCTCGTGTCTAAGGGACATAACAGGTTCCATGCAGTGGAAAAGCACCGCCGTACCGTGCCGTTCCTACACCGTACCATGTGGTACCAGCAGTGGAAAAGCACAAAAGGGAGCCGAACCGTTCGGTTCCATGCAGTGGAAAAGCGCCATAAGGGATGGTAGAAGAGCTTCCTGCTCAAGAGACGGGAAGAGGACTAACCCAGAGAAGGATTGAACCTTACCTCCAGTCATCTACCCATATTGCTGTATGGGAAAAAAAAAAAAAAAAAACACACAGGTAGGTTAATTAGGTTTTCAGTCTAAACTGGTCCTTGTGAGTTTACGGGAGTGATTACTTCTTTATTAGGGTAGGAAATGATGAGATCAGCAAACTTGCATGCAGTAAACCTCTGCTGAGTATGATGGAACTCCCCATTCACAAATGTGCACTAAATGGTGCGTCCTCACGCAAAGCACGAATATACTTTTTACACCTACATGCAACTCCCCTACAATAAACATTTTTACTGTAGGTGTACTGCTATTCATTAAGACTAGTTTCACATGGCTTCAGCTTGTATAAGGGCAGTGTGAACAGCAAACCTTGACAAAGCATTTGCAGAACTTTCAGAGAGCTTTTAACAGCTTGAGCTCTGGAAAATTTCACCCCCTTCACGGCCAGGTCATTTTTTTGCTATTCAGCGCTGTGCTTTAACAATTGCGCAGTCATGCAAAAAAAAAAATTTTATCACACAAAAAAGCCTTCTTTTGGTGGCATTTAATCACCGCTAATTTTTTTATTTTCTGTGATATATATATAAAGGAAAAGTTTGGGGAAAAAAAAAAAAAAAAAAGACAACGTATTCAATAAAATCATACTTCATAAATTTAGTCAAAAATGTATTCTGCTACAGGTCTCATAGGATGTAGATTTGGTTTGTGTGAAAGTTAGTGTCTACAAACTATGGTACATAGCTGGGGTATGCAAACTTTGGCCCTTCAGCTGTTACAAAACTACAAGTCCCATCATGCCTCTGGGTGTCATGCTTGTGGCCGTCAAGAGTCTTGCAGTTCTGCAACATCTGGAGGGCCACAGTTTGCAAATCTAATTTGTATATCAATTTGAAAAATTGACCAATCTTAATGTACTGATGGCCTATCTCATTTGTTGAGGCCTAATGCCAGGACAGTACATATCCCCCCCGACCTCCATGACCCCTTTTTGGAAAGTAGACAGGCATTGAGGCATTTAGTAAGAGGCATGGTGAGGTTTGTTTTGGTCAAAATGGTTTTGAAAATGAACAGAATACTTTATTTTTTATACATACAGTCACCAGTGCAGTATAGCGTCATTATAGGACAAAGATTAGGAATGCTGACTGGTAACCATAGGTAAAAAAAAAAAAAAAAAAAAAAAGTATTCATTTTTTTTTTTTTTTTTTTAAACATACTTTCATCGTTGTAGTTCAGTGTCACCATAGTAATGCTGTACTACTCTGAGGGGTGATAGGGATTTTTTTTCTTTTACACTTTGTTTGCGGTTACAATAAAGATCATTGTAACAGCAAAGTTTTCAATGATCATGAATGGGTTACATTCATGACAGCTGTGATCACTAGTAATCAGTGATTGGCCACAGCTAATCATATGGTACTGGGTGCTATGGTTGGCCTAGATACAATGTGATAGCTGTGGGCCAATCACTGCATAGTAAAACAGCTGTTATGAATGACACTAAACCACTTTTATCTGAAAGAATAGAGGCCATAGTAAAAAAAAATAATAAATAATAATGTTACGGGGTTATGGTAGCTAGCTGATACCAACCATAACACCAGTATTTAACATCACAAGTAATGACGTATTGGTACTATGGGCCGGTCAGCAATTAGAAAAAAAAAAAAAAAAAAGAAGTATGTGCACTTCTTTAGTGTGTTTTCTATGTACTGGGCTGCCCAAAAACACAACGCAAAATAAGGGGCATTTAGAGCCGGTTCACATTGAGGCGATCAGACTTCGGGGGGGGGGGGGCGACCTGTGAAGTCGCATGCACCACAACTTCGGCGCGACTTGCAGGGACTTCACATAATGGAAGTCTATGCAAGTCGCTCCCAGGTCGCCCCAAAGTAGTACAGGACCCTTTTTCTAAGTCGGAGCGAGAACGGGTCCTGTACTACTCAATGGACCGCAACCAACCGCGACTTGTCAGGCTGACAAGTCGCCTGACAAGTCGCGCTAGTCTGAATGGGCTCTTATGCACCTGCACTGCTGCATCACATTGATGTGAATCTAGGGAGAGGAATCTCTGCAAATTAAAAAAGGGAATTCCTTGGGGACTCCCAGATCACCGGAACTAATGTCCCCATTGGAAGATTTTTCCCTCTGTTATTTTTCTAGGGACAACCCAAAATTTGGGATTTTTTTTTTCCACTTTCAGTAATAATGGTAAACAAGACAAATAGAGAGAGTGAATCTCCGTAACGAGGGCACAGAAAGCAATAACGAGTGATAGGGGTTAAAATTCCTTTCAAACAAAAAAGTTTTGCTTTTAGTAGCATTGCTAACCACTGTGCTTCTGTAAACCATTTGCAGGAGGAGCACCTCTTGGTTTAGTCCCTTCAAAGCAAATACGTGTTACCCCCTGTGTAAGCTCCAAGTCGAGACAAGAATCTTCCATGGGGCAGTCAACGGTCTTACTCCCATGCACATTCTTCTCTCCTTTGCTCACCAGCAGTGGAGGAGCGAAGGGGAGCCGGAAATGTGCTAATGGTGGGGGCCACTATTAAAGAGTTCCTTTTCCCTGCCTTGTGTCAATCTTGCAATCTGGCCATTTTACCTAAAGCAGGCAACATGCTTGGGAAATCGGACACATGTCCAATGACTGACAATATCCTATTTGACCGACAAAGTAGGAGCAGGTTAGAAAACCGGCCGTGATCAATATTCTTCTTTTCTGAGATAAGCAATGCTGACTGACTCCCTTCGCAGCTCACCTCCTCCCCCCTCCCTTCTCATTGACGTAAACTTGCTAAGTCGGGAGAGCTGGCATTGCAAGTTTATGGAGTGCTCTGCAGTGCTCAGGGGATGTTCTACCACTTTGTCGTATATGTATGTTCTGAATGATCAATGCTTTTATAAAAAGGAGGGGATCCTTGGGCAGGATAAAAAAAACTTTACATAACGTAGAAGCGTGAGAAACGACAACCTCTAGATGAGGGAAAGCAAACCCAAGGACCACAGAGCCACTGAAAATACAGATTATTATTTAAAAATCCCAAACATACTACATTTCTGGAGAACGTTGACCCATTCTCATCAGTTCCAGCCTCACTTGGTCATTTTAATGGAACTACGAAAGCCCAAAATTCTTTGCAAACTGAGAAAAACAAATATTTGAAAAAAAAAAAAAAAATTGTATGAAAATATAAACCCTTATAATTTATTCATTTACAAGAACCATTTGCTTTTCCAATGTTTACAGAAACCGTTGTCAGCGAACAAAGAACTACCCGGTATATAACCAGTGAACAAAAACTCTGTCCACAGAGACCTCATTGTTCCACCACTGGGTGCCACCATCAAGTGGCAGCTTCCAAGAAGGGTAGAGTGGGGGGGGTGTCCAAGGCCTTAGACTCCAGGGGGTCCTAGGAGCATGATAAAAAAAACTTCTGCACTTGACTACTGTCTATAGCAGGGTTTCTCAACAAGGGTTCCACCAGAGGTCCCCAGGGGTTTTGCGGCGATCTGTCAGTCGCAGGCATATGAAAGGAGTATTATATGGACACATGCAGAGATAGGCAGGGAAGCGGCAGGCAGGGAAGCGGCTGGCATACTGCTGGCTGTAGCAAGCTGTTCCCTGCTGGCCCCTCCTCCCCTCTTGTCCATCCCGAGTGGTTGTATGTGACATTATCTGAGATGGAAAGGATAGGCGGAGGGGACAACGGGGAACAGCGTGCCACTGAAGGAGTTATGAAAGCTGGAGGAGTTTCTGAAGCCAGAAGAAGAAGAAAGCCAGTACTGTAGTGTGCCATGCTGGGTCCCCCACAATGTTCCCAACAGTCTGTCCCATGCAACGGGCCCTGTCCCATGCAAGGTGCCCTGTTCCCACGTAATGTGCCCTCCTAAAACCCCTGTACTCTGCCCTGCTGCCCCCCACACACTGTTTATCTCAAGTTGGACCCAGAATGGAGCATCTCTGCAGAAAGCACAAGTTTCACATTAAATAGGTATGTTTTAATATTTTTTTTTAAATTCTATTTCGAAAAATAATTTTTGTTATCAACAGCTCGCTGATCATTCCAATGTTCCCTGAGCAGATGTGAACATTATTTTTAGGGGTTCCTTGAGACCTCAAACTTTTTGCCAAGGGTTCCTCAAAAGGTAAAAAGGTTGAGAAACACTGATCTATAGGAAGTCAATTTATGCTTTGCAATCCTTTAGAGAGCCTATTTTGTTTACCCTTAGGGAATCCTAGAAATCATTTTCAGCGGTGGCCAGTGGGAAGAATGCCCCCCCCCCTCACAGTGGTGGCCAGTGGGAAGAATGCCCCCCCTCACAGTTGTGGCCAGTGGGAAGAATGTTCCCCCCCCCTCACAGTGGTGGCCAGTGGGAAGAATGTCCCCCCCCTCACAGTGGTGGCCAGTGGGAAGAATGTCCCCCCCCCACAGTGGTGGCCAGTGGGAAGGATGCCCCCCTCCCCACAATGGTGGCCAGTGGGAGGAATGCCCCCTACCCCCACACAGTGGTGGCCAGTGAGAAGGATGTCCCCCCCCCCCTCACAGTGGTGGCCGGTGGGAAGAATGCCCCCCCCCCTCACAGTGGTGGCCGGTGGGAAGAATGCCCCCCCCCTCACAGTGGTGGCCAGTGCAAAGAATGCCCCCCCCTCACAGTAGTGGCCAGTGCAAAGAATGTCCCCCCCCCTCTCACAGTGGTGGCCAGTGGGAAGAATGCCCCCCTCCCCACAATGGTGGCCAGTGGGAAGAATGCCCCCCTCCCCACAATGGAGGCCAGTGGGAAGAATGCCCCCCTCCCCACAAAGGTGGCCAGTGGGAAGAATGGCTTCCTAACAGATGGCTAAAAAGATCACTGGTGTCATGTTGTGGACTCAAATGGCAAATGGCATTGGTTCTGGATTGGTGCAGGTATTAAATAGTAGTAGGTCAACCAGCCACAGTTTAAGAAACCCCTAGCAACCTCTGAAGGAACCTTAGGGTTCCAAGGACCCCTGGTTGAGAATGGCTGCTTTAGAGACGGTTTGTAAGAAGGTAGTCAGCAATGGTAGCATGGTGTAAAGTTTCTCTTTAAGCCCGGAGGAACTATACAATCTGTATACAAGGGATGCACGGATCCGACTTTTTTGGTCCTGATCTTTTGCTTTGTGAAATCGCTGATCCCGAGTCCGATCCTGAAGTACTGTTTTGTGAGCTTATAACAAAATAATACTTCCGGATCGTTAGCGGCAGATACCTTATAACATTGTGCATTTAAGAGGTTAAACTTCCCTCCTCTGGCAGACAGAACGAAAAGATACATTGTATTTACTTAACTGGGAGACTGATGTTGATTGGCATTTGCAGGAGGCTTTTTTTTTTTTCTTTGACAGCTGTTCTTTGCTCCCTCACAGCTATGTAAAGAGCAAAACCGGATCGGCCGTGGATCTGTTAATTTTATTGATCCCCCAATCCAGCTATTATGGCCATATCGGCGCCGATATCCGATCCCAATATCGGATCGGTGCATCCCTACTGTATACAGATGGATCTACAAAAAAAAAAAAAAAAAAACAAAACACAAACTGATAGATTATTTGGCTTCGGTCTAAACTAAGACTACTGTCCCAATGGGTTTACAGGAGAGACTGCTTTATGCTGGGGCAAGAATTTGATGTGAAAATGCTGGAACTACATACATATGGGCAATATGAATAATATTAGACCATAAAGAAATAGGTACAGCAAAGAAGATCGCTTGTTAGGGAAGCGTCCTTTCTACTGGAGCCGATTTTCCGCTGGCCCAGTTCCCTCAAAAGACATTGAAGTAAGGTGTTCCTCTACGTTGTCCTGCTGAAATCGGAGACTTTATTGTTGTGCGCTCTCTATGTACAAAAGGTCTTCACAGCCCAGCCTGAAACGCATACTTCAAATGCCACAACTCCATGTTGCTGCAAAAACCTCCCCATGCATTCCACATAAAACAGATCACTGAAAAATGCTCTGAAGTTCCTCTCTATGAAGACTGAGTTTCATTTCTCAGCAAGCGATCCAGCAGTCACACCCCCCGAACCATCCCAAGCACTGGAGCCTCTGGTGGTGGAATCCAACTAGCTTTGTGTCCAGCAAACTTCGTCAGGGGGCGCTAGGGAGACGATTTACAAAGAACCGAGCCAAGGAAACTGGAGCACAACCGTGGCACGTGCAAGCAATCTTTTTCAGTGAAAGAAGTAATCTGGTTGGTTGCTCTGCCAAGTGCATTGTTGTTTGGCATTCTAAAAGATATAGCAAAAGATATTTACGGTGATGATGAAAAGTCATGCATGGGTTACAGATGGAGAAATCCTGGGACGGACTGCAAGCTGCTGGATATCCCCCCCTGGAACAATCGCTAGGACTTGGCTCAATCTTTTATACTTGGCTGCGTCTATACTTGGCTGATAAATCGATACAGCAAACGCGAGCTAAACTGCTCCTTTTTGTTTTTCTCCAAAAATGATTGGCGGCTGTTCAAAGAGGAATTTTCCAGTGTTCAAGAAAACGGCATGGAACAACGCATATTCCCAACACTACGAGCGGGACTGTTGTCTGGGATTATAAATGGCCAGACTGGGGTTAATACACAGATCTGACAAATAAAATGGGACAACAACAATTCTGGCCAATTTTGCAAGTTGGCATTATTTAAATTTTAATCTAATGGCTACTATAAAACCCAACTCACATTAATTGCAACCGCCCATTCCTTATTCACTGCTATTGGCCAATTAGTGAAATGTGGGGGTAAGCCCTCCTATCACAGTTGTTATCGGTACCGGGGAAACTTCACACTGGACCTCATGCAACTTGGATTCCGTGTCTCTCCACTCTTCCTCCAGACTCTGGAAACCTTCATTTCCAAATGAGGATGTCCACGCCGAGGTGAACAAGACGAAGGAGAATATCCACGTCAGACAATTGCCCTACTCTTCACACCGTATTTACCTTCTGCCATGAATATAATGTACTTTACAGAGTGATATTTTGGGACTCGTTTGAGCGACATCTTTACCTCTAAGCTATTTGGACCAGTGACGGATCACTGCGGTGCCCTCGATCCGGTCAGCTTCCGCCTACATTGGTCTATTCTGTTGCTATCTTTCCAATGAATATTGTTCTTGTAGCCTCTGACATCCTCTCATCGGTTGACACCGATTTTAATCGACAGCCCAGTTGCCCCTACTAAGAAGTCCCCCTTGTGGTTGACATTGTGTACTGAACTCTGTTTGACCCCTGATGAAGGGTTTGTAACCCGAAACGCGTAGGGTCTTGTCCGGTTCATCCGACCAATGACACCCAAGGGTCCTCTGTACGGATACTGGTCTGTCAACACTTGCAAGGTTTTTTAATTGTGTGTCTATCTTGTTTTAGACATATACGTTGTATAATTTTTGTATTTTGTGCAATAAAATTGTTTTGTACCCATACAATTTTCGTATTCTTGTTCAGTGTGCATGTGGCATATAAAGTCCCACACCATTGGGGGATTTTCCTTTTCCCATTTCCAAATGAAATGCAACATTTTCCACAGTCAGTGATGATTTGGGGAGCCATGTCATCTGCTGGTGTTGGTCCACTGTGTTTTATCAAGTCCAAAGTCAGTGTAACCCTCTACCAGGAAATTCTAGAGCACTTCATACTTCCCTTTGCTGACCAGCTTTATGGAGATGCTGATTTCACTTTCCCGAAGAACTTGGCAGCTGCCCACACTGCCAAAAGTACCAATACCTGGTTTAAGGATCATGGTATCACTGTGCCTGATTGGCCAGCAAACTCACCTGACCTAAACCCCATAGAGAATCTGTGGGTTATTGTCAAGAGGAAGATGAGAGACACCAGATCCAACCATGCAGACGCGCTGAAGGTTGGGTTTATTAAAGTCAAAGCAACCTGGGCTTCCATAACACCTCAGCAGTGCCACAGGCTGATCGCCTCCATGCCACGCCACATTGATGCAGTAATTCATGCAAAAGGAGCCCCGACCATGTATTGAGTGCATACTATACTGTACATGGACATACTTTTCAGTAAGCAAACATTTCTGTAATAAACCCCCCCCCCCCCCCCTCATTTTTCTTTTTTTTTTTTTTTTTTTTTTTTTAAATGGTCTTCTGTAATAATCACACTCTGAGATACTGAATTTTGGGTTTTCACTAGCTGTAAGCCATAATCATCAAAATTAAAATAAAGAAATGCTTGAAATAGATCACTCCGTGTGTAACGCATCTGTATAAAAATATATGAGTTTTACTTTTTAACGATATTCTAATTTTAGGAGCTGCACATGTATATACAGCAGGCAAAAGTATTGAAAACATCCCCATTTTTCTAAGGCTCGGTTCACTCTGGGGCGGCTTCAAAGTCGCCCGACTCTGAAGCTGCCCGTGCAGCGCAACTTCAGCGTGGCTGGCAAACTACTTCTCTAATAGAAGTCAATGCAAGTCGCCCCAAAAAAGTGCAGGAACCTTTTTCTAAGTCGGAGCGACTTGAGTTGCTCCAATTAGAACGGTTCCATTGCACTGAATGGAGCGCGACTCATCAGGCGGCTAAGTCGCTGCCCCAATGTGAACCGGGACTAAAGGTGCTATTGAACCCATGCAATCCATAAATACAAAAAAACAAATACGTTTAGAAATAAGTTATGTGTAATAAAATGGATTGACAGAGGGAAAAAGTATCGAACCCGCTAACTGAAATTGATTTAATACTTGGTATAGAGCTGCACGATTCTGGACAAAACGAGAAACACGATTTTTTGGGTTGGGCTCCGTTCACATATTAGCGTCTTGGATCAGGGACAGAATCGCCGTGATTCTGCCTGTGCTCCCGAGTCATTGCATATCGCGGGACACCCGTGATTTGCTGCCTGACGAGTCGCAGTAAAGTTGCACAAACAGAATCACGGGACGCCTGTCACCCAAACGAAGTTCTTATCCATTTTTTGGATGACAGGGGTTCTTTACTGGTTCAGGTGCAATTCAGGTTAAACACTATGCACACACACAAAAAATTCCAGATCCATTCCTCTGCCTATGCTTCTCTCCAGCTGGCCATACACATTACAATCTAATTGTACAATTTCTGCAGTCTCGAGGACCTTCTTTCCACCAGATGCAGTACAAAGACACATGCAATGTATATCAAGGATCCATCACTGGTGCCTACATGTACACTGACAAAACTATATAGACTCGGGTTGAGCAGGGATGGAAATTCAGCTGGTTCAGCCCGTTGCAGTTTGGATGAGTGTATGGCCGGCTCGGCAATCCTCGTTTTCAGTGACAGCCCAGATTTGTAATTGCTGGCATGTGACCCTCCCCCATCCTATGACTGTGTACTGTCAGCCTTGTGCACGAGTTTCTCTGACGCTGAACTCCAGGCAGATGGAGAAGACACCAATGAATGCAGATCTGTGATCAGGAATACACCCAGATATTGATTTCTTCTAATGCAAACAGGATCAGTGCCTGAATGTCACCCAATATCAGCCGCTTGCAGCCCCTGTACAGCAGGACTCCGAACAGTAAATGGAGAAACAGCACAAGGAGCCAATCAGCTGTTCAAAATGTATGGTGAGAGGAGAGCAGAGAGGTGATCTCATCAGTGTGCTGCTTCTCCTTTCACTGTCCAGTCACAGGCTGGGGAAGGGAGAAGACCTGCACAAACCTCACTGATTACAGTCCTTAGATGTGGCAGCTGCATGCGTTCATTTTAGAAAATACTTGCTGATCCTGCCAGAAATCCAGCAACCTCGTCACTTCCTGGGCAAGTAAAACTTTCAAGCTCAGCAGTTCTCCCAGCTATTTGATCTACAAAACACCTCCCACCGGTTATGTTGGGCCTTGCTCACAAATGGGTGGCTGAGACGTGTTTTTACCACTTCCCGACCGCCTATCAATGTGCATTAACACACCTACAGAGTTAGCGTTTTAGACCTACAGTGACAGTGCATTTTATTTTTAGCACTGATCACTGTATAAGGCTCCATTCACACCTGGGTGTTTTTGTTTCAGGCGTTTTTATGGGCGTTTTTTTGTGCAGGCGTTTTTAGATTGACTAGAGACCAATGGAAAACGCCTGTAATCTGCCCAAAAAGAAGCTCATGTACTTTTTTGAGCGTTGGGCGTTTTGCTTCAGGCGTTTAAACTCTCAGATGTGAACAGGGGCCATTTAAATGAATGGGGTTTTACTTGTTGGGCGTTTTGGAAACGTTTCTTTTGAGCGTTTTTGGAGCTGAAAACGCCCAGGTGTGAATGGAGCCTTAGTGTCACCAAAAAGTGTCACTTAGTGTCTGATTTGTTCACCGCAACGTCGCAGTCCCGCAAAATAAATAAATAAAAATATTCGCTGATCGCCACCATTGCTAGTAAAATAAATAAATACAAATTTTAAAAATAAAAAAAAGATTGCATAAATCTTTCCCATAGTTTGTAGACGCAATAACTTCTGCGTAAATCAATCAATATACGCTTATTGGGATTTTACACATAACCAGTGAAAGGTGAAACCAATCCACCTACACAGTTTATCTGCAGTCTTCTCTACATACATTCGAAGTCCAGAATTTGTAAAGCTTGTCTAAGCAGTCAGAAAAAAAGGGGGCGGAGAGCTGTAGTTACACTCTGCAGAGCTCAATGAGAAGTCTGAGAGCTGATTGGAGGGAAGGGACACACCCCCCTGCACACAGGAACAGAGCTGAGGCTGTCAATCAGCTGGAGATCCTTCCCCTGTCACCTTTTTTCTCTTGGTGTCAGAAGTGATTCATGCTGATAGCAGGCAACAGACAGAAATGACACTAAAGCCTCGTACACACGTACCGAATGTCGGCCGAACGATCGGCCGTCTTTTGTCCAAGGTCTGTCGTGTCTGTTGAAAACTGCACACGAATATTGTCGGCCAACAACAGCCGACTGCAGAAGGGATGTCATGTGATGGTTAACTTTCCTTGTCTTTTTTCTTTTCTGAGCATGCCCAGTCTTGCTAATCTGCTGTCTGTCGGCCGAAATCTGTACTGACTGGCGAACAATCGGCCGTTCTGGTGACGGCCAACAAAAATTTTAATGCCTGCATGACAGATTCTCTTCGGCCGAAAATGCGCTGTCGGAAGCATCATACTAACAAGCCTACAATCGGCCGATCGTTCGGCGGCTGAATATTTTACGGCCGACAATCGGTACGTGTGTACGGGGCTTAAGGCTCCATTCACACCTAAGCATAGTGCAGCGACAGCTGATGCAGTGCGTTTTTTTTAGCTTTTTTTGGAGCGGCACCTGGGCCTCTCTCTGTTCCAAAGAAGCTTGTGTGCCAAATGTTGGCACAGAGCCAGGAGCAATTGGCTGTGTGAGTTTTTGCTGCATTTTAGTATGTTTTGTTACTTAAAAAAAATAAAAAAATTGCACCATGTGTGGGGCGCCATTAGGAAATAATTTCACTGCAAATGCGTCCCGTGTTTTGCCGCAATTCTGGAATCACATAATTCCTGTAAGCCAGGTGTGAACGGAGGGGTTGATTTACTATAACTGGAGTGCAAAATCTGCATCTAAACCAATCAGCTTCCAGGTTTTATGGTCAAAGCTTACTGAACAAGCTGAAGGTAAAAGCTGATTGGCTGCCATGCACAGCTGCACCAGATTCTAAATTCTCCAGTTTTAGTAAATCTCCCCCTAGCTGCAATTCTCTGCTTTACAGCCACAGCAAAAACAATAATCTGGCTGCGTTCGGCAGGCAGTGACTGGGGCGACATGCAATGTGGTGCAGCGGTGTGGTCTTTCAGGGTTAAGTCCTGGTTCACACCAGTGCAACTCGTCAGGCGCCTTGACAGTTTAAAATCGCATGACAAGTCGCACCCCATTTGCGCCAATTGAACTGTTCAAATTGCTACAACTTTGAAAAAGGTTCCTGCGCTATTTTCTCTGTGACTTGCATTGAAATCTGTTAAATTAAGTCGCACAGATATCCGCAACTCGCAAATGAAACCGCACCGATCGCCCTATTCGAAAGCACGCTGAAGTAGCGCGACTTCAAAGCCGCACTGGTGTGAACCAGGGCTAAAACAGGTGGTGACCCTAACTGTCAACCGCCCTCAGAAAACTGATCCATTGTGGATCTCTTCTCAAATGGGCGGCAAGATCTGCCATTAGTGTGAGCGAGCCCCAATATGGATGAGAGGGGGAAGGTGGGGGAGGGGATGCTTGCAGTCCAAAGCAGCGAAACCTAGGATGACAACCTTGCTTATCCATAGATGACATGTGGCGAGCGTTGTCACCCGAGGACAGGAAGTGTGTCACTGGCAGGATCAAAAAAGGATAAAACAAAAGCCTCAAAGATGAAATCTAAGGCCGGCTGTACAGGGAGCGCGATTCTTTCCTGCAACATTCGCTCCATTCCCCCATCAATACAGACAGTGAAGGGAGTTGGAAAGTCTCACGGATTTTTCCTTAATCCATTCCTTGCAGTAAAGCGCAGTTCCAGCCTCTTCTGTGTTTATTAAAGTCAGCAATACAAAAAGTGTATCTGATGGCTTTAAGGCTCCCTTCACACTTAGGCGTTTCCGATCGCGGGCAGAATTGCCGCGATTCTGCCCACAATTCAGAACCATTACAAGCTGCGGGACGCCCAAGCGATTCCTGTGATTTGCAATGGCACCCCAAACGCGACACGATTTTCCCACGATTGTCGCCTTACGAATCGTGGTAAAGTCACGCAAACAGAATCAAAGGGATGCCTGACGCCCAAAAGAACTACAAGAACTTCTTTTGGGCATCAGGCGTCCCGCAATTCTGTTTGCGTGATTTTACTGCGATTCGTTGGGTGACAATTGCAGCAAAATCCCCACCGCGTTTGGGGTGCCATTGCAAGTCACGGGAATCGCTCAGGTATCCCGCGATTTGCAATGGTTCGGAATCGCGGCAATTCTGCCCACGATCGGAAACGCCTATATGTGAACAGAGCCTTATTAAACACACACTCACCTCTCCCATTATCCAGCAAAGCGCCCGGCGGGAGCCTCCGATCTCTCCCTCTGGTCTCAGCGGTGCCGGCATCTCTAGTGTGGGCACCTGATGGTGACAGCTTGCGGCTTCACAGTCGGGTGCGCACTGTGCATCTTGATTGGTCGGCAATCTTCTGGGACCTCTGACGCATCCTAGAAGATTGCAGAGAGGGAGGTGGAGAGGAGAACTTGCGCTCAGGGCAATGCAAGCGGAAGCGTGGTAACTGTCAAATCTAGGTACCCCCCCCCAAAAAAAAAAAAGAAGACATACCGAGGCATGTCAGGGGGTCAGGACTACTTAAAGCGGAAGTTCCACTTTTGGGTGGAACTCCGCTTTAAGGTGAAAACCCTTCTTGGTTGCAGCTGCCCCCCATTATTCTTACCTGAACTTTCCAGTGACAAGCATGAGCCCAGCAGCTATCTCGCTTCCTCATTGGATAGATTGATAGCAGCGGAAGCCATTGGCTCCTGCTGCTGTCAATCAAAATCCAGTGACACGGGGGCGTGGCCGAGTCCTGCTGTCTGTGTCTATGGATGCAGCAGCAGGACTCGTGAGCGCGCCCGCATGGGTGCCCCCATGGAAAGAAGCTCTTCATGGGGGCACCTAAAGAAGAGGAGGAGCCAGGAGCGCCACCAGGGCATCCCAGAAGAGGAGGATTGGGGCTGCTCTGTGCAAAACCACTGCACAGAGCAGTTAATTAGAACATGTTTGTAAAAGGAACCTTTCTAATGAGTTTAATGTGGGAATCCCTCCTGCGGAGCAGTGTTAATTTCGTCGACTAAAACTTTTTCGTCTACTAAATGAACACAATTTTAGTCGACTAAAGCAATTCAGATGACTAAAATACGACTAAAAACTAAAATGGCATTTTAGTCAAAAGACTATAACTAAATCGAAATTTGCTGCCAAAATTAACACTGGTGCATCCTCAAAGCTTAATACCATAAATAATAACATATTAGAGTTTTCACTCCAGAACCAGCAGTAGTATATAATGAGTTTGGAAATTGTAGAGAAATAATGCATTACAAATTACAATTGAACTACACCCATTCCATTATAGATGACTAAAATGTACTGGAATTTTAGTCGACTAAATACGACTAAAACACTTGCAGAAGACTAAAATGGGACTAAAATGCCATTCTAAGACTAAAACTAAATTGAAATTTGCTGCCAAAATTAACACTGCTGTGGGGCCACTGTCCCTCCCAATACAGGGATTATCGCCAGCAGCTATAGCAGCCAGTAGTGACAATGGCAGGAGAATCGGGCAGGCTGGTTGTACCCAGGTCGATGGCTGAGCTTGGCACAGTCAGCCTGCCCATTAACACTTCGAACCCTGGTTGGTCCCTGCTGAGATTTGAGCGGCGTACGGCCGGCCTGAGGCTCCATTCAAAGTTGTGCGTTCTGTGAATGCGCGCTGCAATTGACGTGACGTTCGCCGCTAACGGCGCCCCAAACACGGCCAGCAGACGCATGCACGCTTTTGCGACCATCAAAAAATGTGCAAAGCTCGATTGCCCAAAAAGGTGCAGGCGCTTCGTTGATGGCGTTCGCCACGGGTATTCCGTTCAGATGACTGGGCCGTTCTTTGCAAAAATAATGCATGACACGCGACACGAAGACGCAAACGCACCCTAAGGGCTAATAGTCTGCCATATCTGACGGTTCTTTTTTTGGTTTGGGTCAGGCACTGTGTGGCGGAGCTGTGTAAACGTCAGGACTGGATGGACAGAAGTAGGATTAAGGGGTCCCCGGCTCTTACCTCCATGGCAGCGATGGTTGGCGCACTCGCTGGCGGTCCGGGCTCGGTGGACGGTGGGGCCACGGTTGCTGGCGGTGATACACATGGCGGATTTGTGGCTTTGTGGTTGGAAGGAGCGGGCAGACAGCGGCTCTATCTCCGGGAAGAACACATTATTATTCTCTCTGATCATAGACGTCTGCTGGTTTCTCATACCGGCCCTCCCCACTCACTCCTCCGGGATAAAGTTCTGCAAACACCGGAGCGGATCGCACTACAAGGCTGGAGCCAACAACAACAAGGCGCTCCGGTCCGCACACACATTCCCCGGCACGGCGGATCCGCTTCACTTCCCCCGTCCTGTCCGCATCTCCGGACATCCACTCACTGACTACGTGCGCCTCCAGCGAGAGACAGGGGGGAAGATAAACATGGGCGGAGACAGCGACAGCGGGCACCGCCCCACTCTCCAACACCAGCCATGCACACTACAGAAAGGCTTGTCTGTGGGCGGTGTTAGGAAGGTTATAAGGCACCGCCCCTTCGGAGGTGTGCCTGTTGAGTAACGGGCACAAGATAATCATGTCTTGCCTCTTTCTCCAGTAACACGAAGCGTGGGCGGTGATATGTAAATAAGCAGGGTAACGCCCATTAATTCAACGGAACTCTGGCTGGCTAGTGATATATCGCTAAGGAGGGTGCCTCCTTACGGGGGCGGTGCTATGTAGATAAGGAGGGTTACGCCCATTCTCTGAGTAGCGGACCCGTGTCAAAAGATATATAGATAAGGAGGATGCCTCCTATTCTACCGGGGGGCGGTGATATGTAGATAAGAAGGGTGCCGCCCATTAACCCTGCAGAACGGTGGCCATTGATATATCGCTAAGGTGGGTGCCTCCTATTGTATGGGGGGCGGTGATATGTAAAGAAGGGTGCCGCCCATTAACCCTGCAGAGCTGTGGAGTTATATATGGCTAAGGAGGGTGCCTCCTATTGTACGGGGGGCGGTGATATGTAAAGAAGGGTGCCGCCCATTAACCCTGCAGAGCTGTGGAGTTATATATGGCTAAGGAGGGTGCCTCCTATTGTACGGGGGGCGGTGATATGTAGATAAGGAGGGTGCCGCCCATTCACTGAGTAACAGACCCCCTGGCCAGTGATATATAGATATGAAGGGTGCCTCTTATTCTACGGGGGGGCGGTGATATGTAGATAAGAAGGGTGCCGCCCATTAACTTTGCAGAACGGTGGCCATTGCGCTGGTTGCCGCCTATTCTACGAGGGGGCGTCAGTCTGTAGATAAGAAAGGTGCCGCCCATTAATCCTGCAGATTTGTGGCCAGTAATCTGGGTGCCGCCTATTCTACGAGGGGGCGGTGATATGTAGATAAGAAGGGTGCCGCCCATTCACTATACAGACAACAGTGGGCGGTGATATGTTGCACAATAAATCGCCACTCAGTCACTGAGTGGAGTATATGTAGGTGTGGGCGGGGACATGCAGATAAGATAGGCGCTCTCCAGTTTCCACGACTTTCTTGTCAAGAGAGAGGCGTGTTCGTAGGCGGGGATATGTAAATAGGATGGGTTCGCCCCACCCTTTGGCCCACAGCTCAGAGCGGAGAAGAGGGGGGATCGTATTTCTCTCGCTGTAGATTAATTTGGTGGGTTTCACAATGTCGTCTCTGACACTGACCAGTCTCCAACCAGTCTGTCCCAGTATACCCCAGCAGGCCTGTGTTTGTCTAGCACTACAGGCGCAATCCAGAGCTCACAATGAACTGAATGAGTCATTTTAAAGGAACTTGCAGGTTTTGAATTTTGTGACTGCAGCAAATTTATATTTTTTTTCACAAATGGTAAAAATCTGTGTTTTCAGGGAATAAAATGCACTAAAATGACTTTTGCTGCACTCAGACTCAGCATCATCCCAAATTTCTTGGTAAAATATTAAAGAAGAGGTTGTGTCAAGTAAATAGATACCAAACGCGTCAAACCTTAACGCTGCGTGCGTCTGTTAATGGTGAAAAGATGGCAGTGTTCTGTCTCTAGGACAGAGAGCTAAACCTTCCTGCTCCATAATCTTCAGAAACCATAATTCTTTGATCTCAAATGTATTAGAACAAGCCAGGTGACACTACAAACTGATAAAAATAATAAAAACAAACATCAGTCAGTACAAAATGACATACAATAAAGAAACAATGATCTATAATACAGGACGGGATAACAAGAACTCACTTTATAGGCTCTCTCAGGGGTGATGGCACACGCCCCAGTGTGAAAGCATTCATTGACTTTAATAGGAATAGGTTTTCGTGAGCTTTTCAGGCGCTTTTTTTCGTGCTTGAAAAACTCCTCAGTGTGAAAAGGTTAACCACTTTACCACCGGAGGATTTTGCTGTCTTACGTCCAGGCCACTTTTTGCGATTCGGCGCTGTGCGAATTTAACTGACAATTGCACGGTCGTGTGATGCTGTACCCAAACGAAATTTACGTCTTTTTTTTCCCCACAAACAGAGCTTTTTTTTGGTGGTATTTGATCACCTGTGTGCTTTTTACTTTTTGCGCTATAAACAAAAAAAGAGCGTTTATTTTGAAAAAATAACAATATTTTTCACATTTTTTTATATGAAATTCCCCCCCAAAAAAATGTAAAAATCACATTTTTTAAAAAATTTTTGGCCAATTTGTTTTCTGCTACATATGTTTGGTAACAAAAATCACGATAAGCGTATTTTGATTGGTTTGCGCAAAAGTTATTGCGTTTACTAACTAAGGGAAAGATTTCTGTCATTTTTGGTGTTTTTTTTTTAAACTTGTAATGGCGGCTATCTGCGATTTTTTTTGCGGGACTGTGACATTGCGGCAGACAGATCGGACCCTTGACTGACATTTTTGACACTTTTGGGGGTACCAGTGACATTACTACAGTAATCAGTGCTATATATATGCACTGTTACTGTAAAAATGACACTGGCAGGGAAGGGGTTAATTTTATTGGAGAGGGAGGGGTTAATGTATGCCTGGTGCTTACTGACATGTGGGGGGGGGGGAGGTGACTGAGTGACACAGGGACAGATCGCATGTTCAGCTATGCTGAACCCTGCAATCTGTCACTCCCTGTCACTTAGGAGATCCGCCCGCTCTGTTTACACAAGCGGCGGATCTCCACACTCGATTCCCCGACGATCGGGGAAGAGCGGCGGCGATCGCCGCCGCTCCTCCCCTGGCCCGACTCCCGCTGTGACTGAAAACAGCAGGAGCGCGCCTCCAGCGGCGCGCGAGCGCCGTCTACAGGGGGAGGAGTCCAGCGAAGTAGGTCTACACCACTGGACGGGAACGAGCCACATTGCTGCAGTAGCAGCAATGTGAGCAGAGGTAAAGTGGTTAAATGATATCGGGTCTGGGATTAAAAGTACCATTTCAGTCTTTGCAGATCACACCACGCTTTGCAGTGGAATAATGTCCTTACAGGAGGTCTCCAATTTACAAGCCGATCTCAATGCACTGTTTCATTGCGCAACTATGTGGCAAATGAGGTTTAGGCCCCTTTTACACGATCGGACCAATCACGTCCGCCTGTCCGTTTTTCAAGTGGACCTGACGGGGCCACCCATTCTCCTCTATGGGCAGGTTAAGTGTTGGCGGACACCCATTTTGCATCCGATCGGACAGGATCTGCTGAAAACAGACGGATGGCGGTACGTTTGCCATCCGTCCAGCTGGTCGGATCAGATGGGATTGGATGAAAATGGACAGGCTGTCCGTTGTCATCCGATCTTCCCATAGAGGAAAGCGGGACTCTGACAGATCCATCTCCTCACAGTGATTAGAGATGGACCTGTCATCTGCCTGCTCTGTGAGGATCAACGGAGCGATCCCTGCTGAGCTACCAGAGTCCGTCCAACCAGGTCTGCCCCGTGTGAAAGGGGCCCCAGTCCCGGATCACATATGTGCGATAATAGACATTGCATGTGATTCGCAGCGCACTGCTCTGCAAATCAAATGCGATGTCTGTGCGATGCAAATTCAGCCACACAGAGTGTATGGATGAATTTGCATCAGATTCGGACACAACTCGCACAGGACCCCTTTTAATGGATCCACACCAGAATCAGATCGCGTGGGTCATCACACCTATGCGATCCGATTCATGTCCGAACTGACAGTTCGCACTGCGATATGTGAACTGATCTGGGGGTGTCGTTAACTTTGTATTGACACCCCAGCAATTCGCATATGGCAGTGTGAACTGCCAGCGAGTTGAGTGCGATGCGGGAACCCGCAGTGGATTCGCAGGGTTCCCGCATTACAAATTTGCGAACTGGCGTTTAAAGTGATTGTAAAGTCCGCCTTTTTTTTTTTTTCTATTAAAATAACAAACATGTTCTGCACAGATCCTCCGCTTCTCGGGGGCCCTGGGCTGGAGCTCCTGGCCCCTCCCTCCTGTAAGTGTCCCCACAGAAAGCAGCTTGCCATGGGGGCACCCAAACCAAGCTGCAGCTCCGTGTATCCATTCAGACACGGAGCTGCCGATCTGCCCCGCCTCTTCTCTCTCCTGTTTGGCTAACTGAGTTTGATTGACAGCAGTGGGAGCCAATGATGCAACTCTTGGATGGTTGAGGCACTCATGGTCATCGCTGGATAGAGGTGGGCTCAGGCAAGTATTGGGGGGGGGAGGGGGAGCTACACACAGAAGGCTTTTTATCCCAATGTATAGAATGCATTAAGATAAAAAACCTTCTGATTTTACAACTCCTTTAATTTTCATAAATGTAAAGTTATGCACTTGGGGGGCTAAGAATATATACATACATAGACATATAGATGCAGGGAAAAAGTCCCTACCTCTTTTTTTAATACCGCGTTGAACCAAGTCGCATGGTACTTGCAGCTAGGGTTGCCACCTCATCCTTTTAATCCGGGACACATATTAATTACACAGGTTCTGAGGCTGATATAATGCACATAAGGCACATAATTACCACCTTAATCAGCCAAAGAACCTGTGTGATTAAGGCCCCTTTCACACATACGGTCCGTTCAGTTTTTCAGGCGGATCTGAACGGACGCCCCATGCATCTCTACGGAGCAGCGGATGTCAGCGGAGACATGTCCGCTGACATCCGATCCGGTAGTGTCCGTCAAATTGGACATGTGTGAAAGGGGCCTTATGTGTGTCCTGGATTAAAGGGATGAGGTGGCAACCCTAGCTGCAGCTATATGTGTTTTGGCACATGCAAAAATATGCTGCGTTTTACAATACTTGGAGGTGCCATTAAGAACGCAGTTGCAGTTTGCTAGTACCAGATTCAAGGGGTTAAAGCAGGTGATGGGGAGACAATACAACCCCTCCTGAAGAGTGATCCCGTTCAGATCATTCATGTGAAAAGAGCCCTAAATCACTGCATTTTTCTCACTGCTTTATTAACCGGTCGCCGACTGCGCACAGTATATTTACTGCGGCAGTCACCCCCTGGCCAGGCAGAGTGACGTAGGTCTACGTCGCTAGCCTGTTACCGGGTTTTGAGGCAATAGCGGGCGAGCGCGCGCCCGCCTCGGCTCGTTCACAGAGGAGTCCGGGCGTGTGATCGGCGGACCCGATGTCCGCCGGTCACACTACGATCGTCGGTAGAGCGGGAGAAAGGCAGACGGCTTATGTAAACAAGCCGCCTGTCATTCTCCCCTGTGTAAAAATGGAGATCAGACGGTTCTACTATGTAGAACCGTTGATCTCTGTTTTTACAATAGGAGACATGTCCCATCACAGTTAGAAACACGCCCCTAGGACACACTTAACCCCTCCCTCTCCAATACAGTTAACCCCTTCCCTGCCAGTGTCATTTTTACAGTAGCAGTGCATATTTATAGCACTGATTACTGCAGTAATGTCACTGGTACCCCCAAAAGTGTCAAAAATGTCAGTCAAGGGTCCGATCTGTCCGCCGCAATGTCGCAGTACCGCAAAAAAAATCGCAGATCGCCGCCATTACTCGTTAAAAAAAAACAAAACACCAAAAATGACAAAAATCTTTCCCTTTGTTAGTAAACGCGATAACTTTTGCGCATACCAATCAAAATACGCTTTTTGCGATTTTTTTTACCAAACGTATGTAGCATAAATCAAATTGGCCGAAAATGTTAAAAAATTTAGATTTTTACATTTTTTTGGGGGGGAATTTCATATAAAAAAAAGTGAAAAGTATTGTTATTTTTGAAAAATTTACGCTCTTTTTTTATTTATAGCGCATGATCAAAAAATCGCACAGGTGATCAAATATCACCAAAAGAAAGCTCTGTTTGTGGGAAAAAAAAGGACGTGAAATTCGTTTAGGTACAGCGTCGCACGACCGCGCAATTGTCCGTTAAAGTCACGCAGTAAAAAAATCGCAAAAAAAACCCTGGTCAGGAAGGGGGTAAAATCTTCCGGGGCTTAAGTGGTTAAATTCTCAAGAATTACACTCTACTGTGATACAGAAACTATAAATTTGTTTTCTTTACTTTATATCATGACATTATTCATTATATTATTCATTATTATTGTATTATTATTATTATTATATTATGTTATTATTATATTATTCATTATTATTATATTATTATTATTATTATATTATGTTATTATTATATTATTCATTATTATTATATTATTATTATTATATTATTCATTATATTCATGACATTGTTCAGAAGTTCAGCATGCCCTGCAGTAAATCAGAACTGTCATTTGAAATAACAAGATGGAAAATGATGTCAAGGACAAAAAAAATCTAGGTAGAGCTAGTCTGTTCTTGTCCTAAACTCTCTATTATCTGGATTCAGTTAGAGTAAAACCGGCCATAGATAGATCGAAATTCAGATGATTTAGCAAGGGCCGGACACATTTTAATCCATCTATGGGCACACTGATTTTATAGAAGTCGATGAGTGTAGTCTGATTCACTTTCCTTCTTTCAAACGGCTGGCTGAACGAAAGAAAAAGAGTCATATATATGGCTTACCTAAAATTAGCCATAGACGGTTCGAATCTCAGCCAGAGAGTCAAACCTTGTATGGGAAGGCTGATTGTAACCAAGGTAATCGATTGATCATCTTAGGTACAACCAGCTTGTTGGAATTTTCATGCGATTATTGCCAGCAGATATGGCCACTAGCAATAATCACTGTGTTCTCCCGGCAGGTCAGGACATGAGATAAGGGACCAATCAGAGACACGCCAGCGACAATTTAAAAAAAAAAAAAAAAAGGAAAAACAATATTTTTCACTTTCTTTGGAAAAACATTCCCAAAAAAAAAAAATATTTTTTTTTCATAATTTTAGGCCAATTTGTATTCTGCTACATATTTTTGGTAAAAAAAATCCCAATAAGCGTATTTTGATTGGTTTGCGCAAAAGTTACAAACTAAGGGAAAGATTTATGTAATTTTTATTTAATTATTATTTTTTTACTAGTAATGGCGGCGATCTGCAATTTTTAGTGGGACTGCGACATTGCGGCGGACAGATCGGACCCCTAACTGACATTTTTGACAGTTTTGGGGGGGACCAGAGACATTACTACAGTAATCTGTGCTAAAAATATGCACTGTTACTGTACTAATGACACTGGCAGGGAAGGGGCTAACACCAGGGGGCGATCAAAGGGTTAACTGTGAGCCTAGGGGGTGCTTTCTAACTGTGGGGAGGTGGGCTTCTGGAATCAACACAGAGACCTGTGTTTCTAAATTGGAGAAACACAGGAGCCCTGTGTTGATTACTGAGAGCAGACCACCGTTCTCTCTTCACGCGGAGCAATTTGCGGGTGCCTGGCGGCAATCGCGGCCGCCGGCCCCATGCACCAGCTTTCCCTGTGGCGAATGAGGGCGAGCGCGCCCCTAGGAGCGCTCCTGCGAACCACCATACAGGTGCGGCGATTCGCTCGTTTGGCTGTACATCTTCTATGGATCACAGGAGTGCAATGTTTGGGTTTTCTATGTCATTTTCTAGCAAAAATAATGATTTTAACTTGTAAGCTGCAAGTCTCAGAAAAAACTTGGGTATGAAGGGGTTAATAATAGGACACCTGCCCCAGGATAAAGCGGTCTCACCGGCCGGTTTCTTCACTGGGCTTCGGGTCCCTGGCACTGGCATACTTACTGTGGGCAGCCGGCTGTGACTGCTTGCAGTTTTACTGCCGGCTGCTCACTGCGCATATGCGAGCCATACTGCGCTCTTTAATTGGTCCCACAGTTTTCTGAGACCTGTGATGTGTCCCAGCAGGCTGCAAGGGAGGAAGGTGGGACCGAACTTCTGCTCAGATCGCTGCCATGATCCAACCAGAGGCTGGGGAGCAGATACCTGTCAAAATCAGGAGGAACAATGGAACTTCCCCTTCTGGGTGAAGTTCCACTTTACAAAGCGATCCTTGAATTCCAGACAAGTGACTTTGCCTAGGCTGAGATGATGTCACTCTGTGATGGGTGCTGTGGCTGGCAGCAGTGCAGATTCCTCCATACACAATATTTAGCATGGATGGGGCAATAAAGTGATTTCCTCATTCATCCCGCAGGCTGCACTAGGGAAATCTACACGTGTTTGGCTAGCTAAAATAATCTCATTATACAAGCGTTGGAGATTGTACAAAAAAGGCATTTCTATTTGGGTGTACCTTATTACAGCCAGGCTGGTGAGTCACATCCTATATGATGGATCCTGGGCGAAGAAACAGTTGGCCAGGATGCAGAGGCATAACTACAACCTTCAGGGCCCAGGTGCAAGAAACCATGAAGGGCCCCCCTTGACCTCATCCCGGGTCCCTTTCTCATATTCTGCGGCGGGCCACCTCCTGCCGTCTTGAGGCCCCATCTTGGGGAACACCAGGGCAAGTGCAACCTTCAAGACCCTGGTAGTTCTGCCACTGATCTTACTATTACTAGGGGGTATTTTGAAGGATGTAAGGAAGCACTCTGAAGATATAAGGGGGCACTCTGAAGGTAATAAAACAGTACCACTTCCACTGACACCAATGATGGGATACTATACCTCCTACTAATAGGGGCACTACTCCTTCTACTGACCACAAACCCAGAGGCCATATTTATTCTCACATACCTCCCAACATTTGAACTTCGGAATGAGGGACACTGAAAGAGGGAAAAGATCTGTGGCGTGCGTAAAATATGGGTGTGGCCAATAGCTTAGCAGTGGGAGGGACTTAAGGGATGCGGTTAAACAAAACCCAGGGTTCCTTGTACCCATAAAATATGCTTTGATTGCTTTGTCTAAGCCTACCTTAAAGAAGAACTTCATTAAAATCATTAAGGAATCGCATAGCAACCAGCATCTGTCCCCCGAACCCATCCCGGCTCTGTCCACCCCCCCGATCCCATCACAGCTCTGTCCATCGCTCCGATTTCATTCCAGCTCCATTCTTTCCCCTGATCCCATACCAACTCCATCCATCCCCCACACCCATTCCAGCTCCATCCATCCCCCTAATCCCATCCCGGCTCCATCCACCCCCAACACCCATACCAGCTCCATCCATCCTCCACACCCATCCCAGCTCCATCCTTTCCCCTAAACACATATCAGCACCATCCATCCCCCACACTTATCCCAGCTCCATCCATCCCAAACACTCATCCCTGCTCCATCTATCCCCCACACGCATCCCAGCTCCATCCATTCCAACCTCCCATCCTCCACTGCACTGTCAGAGGCAGCCGGGGAGAGAGACCGGCTGCCATATGTTGCCCGCACCACCACGGGCTTTCTGGGACTTAGCCCTGATTCACAGGGATCCCGAGACACAGACCATTTTCCGGGAAGATCCCGGCAAATCAAGGACGGTTGGGAGGTATATTCTCACTGATGCTGGGCCTGGGACATTTTCATACCCAATGACCACAATCTGGTCCTCCTTAAGTCTGAAGGACCATAAACTGGCCCTTTGTTTAAAAAGTGCTCTAATGCCTAGTACACATGATGAGAAAAGTGGGCAGAAAAAACATTTTCTGAGCGTTTGCTCGATAAACTGACAGCTTTCGAGAGAATCATGACAGTTCATGCAAAATTATTTGAAGTGGCAAGCACAATTTTTCTCATAAGATAACAGAGCAAACAATTTTTATTGAATTAGTGCAGTATTCGTCTAAAATATCTTGTGACCAAGACCGCACATGCTCAAACAATGAAAGAATAAATGACAATACATTACATTACGTCATTGTAGGAAGTTGTATTCTGTTGTACGAGAATTTTCGTAACTGTAGTAACCTATTCGTTTTTGATATTAGACTAGCATGCCAAAAAATAAAAAATAAATAACGGTCAATCATTCGTCCGATATTCTCATGGTGTGTATCAGGCTTAAGTGAAGGTAGGTACCAGGAGGGTCTACACAGTGTATAAACATGCACACTTGGTCAATATGAGCATGTATGATAAGCACCAGCCTTTTCCAATCATCCCCATGGCCTGGCCTCTGAGGCACAAGGACTACCAGTTCTGTGTACTTTGTGCTGCATGACTTCTTTTAGACCACCACTGTGAATACTTTAAGTGGCACAAAATGATATCCTTATTCTCCAAAAAAGTTTATACACATTTACCACTTCAGCTCCGGAAGGTTTACCCCCCCCCCCCCCTTCATGACCAGACCATTTACTGCGATAGGGCATTGTGTTAATTTAACTGACAATTACGCGTTCATGCGACACTGTACCCAAATAAAATTAATGTCCTTTTTTCCGCACAAATACAGCTTTCTTTTGTTGGTATTTGATCCCCTCTGCGGTTTTTATTTTTTGCGCCATACAAAAAAAAGAGTGACAATTCTGAAAACATTACAATACTTTTACTTTCTGCTATAAAACATATCCAATAAAAAGAAAAAATGAAAAAATCAAGTTTCTTCATCAATTTAGGCCAATATGTATTCTGCTACATTTTTGGTAAAAAAAATCCCAATAAGCATATATTGATTAATTTGTGCAAAAGTTATAATGTCTACAAACTATGTGATATTTTTATTTATTTATTTTCTATTTTTTTTTTTTTACTAAAAATGATGGCGATCAGCAGCTTTTAACAGGACTGCGGTATTGCAACATTGGGACACTAACTGACACTTGTTGGGGACCAGTGACACTAATACAGGGATCAGTGCTAACAGTGTACTGTCACTGTACTAATGACAATGGCTGGGAAGGGGTTAACATCAGGGGTAATCAAAGGGTTAACTGTGTGCCTAGCCAGTGTTTGTGCACTGTGTGGGAGGTGCTTTTACTATGGAAAGGCATTAATCCATGTTCCTGCTTTGCAGGAACACAGGATCAATGCCTTCCCTACTGACAGAACAGTGATCTGCCTTGTTTACATTGCCATTCTGGCTCTCTGCCTAATGACCGGACATTAAGTCTACGGTACCCGCAGATAAGCTCCCGCTACTT
This sequence comes from Pelophylax lessonae, assembly GCF_965119305.1. NCBI lineage: Eukaryota > Metazoa > Chordata > Amphibia > Anura > Ranidae > Pelophylax > Pelophylax lessonae. Next base: position 77,814,930 of record NC_138768.1, read on the forward strand.
CTAATCACAGCAGGAGCGGGTCGCTAACGCCCCAGACCTGGAAGTGCCAGATCACGTACTCGGCCCTATGTATATGTACGGTGAGGAGCATTAGTTAGTTTGTAAAAAATTTAAAGTCAGCAGCTACAAATACTGCAGCTTCTACTTAATAAAAGACACTGTCCAGGGAACCAGTGCTGTAGGTCCCTGGTGCTGCCATGTTTACTGTGGAAAGCCAGTTGTGATTTCTTGTGGCTTCACAGCTGGATCCCCACTGTGAATGCCTGTGCTTTGCTGCGCTATCCAAGTATACAGTATACAGTCTCCTGGGACCTGTGACATGTTCCAAGAGGTTATGGAGGGGGTAGAACTTTTGCTTCGATCATCTAGGCCATCGGAGTAGAATTGGGGAGTGGGTACCCGTCAAAACTAGGTACCCACTCCCTCCAAAAACAAAATTCCAAATAAGATACAGGAGGGGGTGGAGGGGGAAAATTACCCTGTAATTTATTTTTCATGAAATTGTTTCTTACTGGGTTTTTCTGCCTCCTTGTACCATCCTGTTGTTAAGCCAACCATAGATGGATCAAAATTTGGCCGGTTCAGCAGGGACTGGCCGAATTTTGATCCATGTATGGCCATCCCTGTTTAACAGAAGTTGATCATTAGATCAACCTCTGTTGAACTGGAATGTTGGAAAACTTTTGTTGATTGGCCGCAGCCACTGATTAATGTATTCTGACAGCAGAGTAGTCCCTGCTGTCAGAATACAATGTCCCAGTAGGGGGGATCCCTCCATCCACCAATCTTTTGTAGATAAAGGAATCCTTTTTCCTTTTTGTTTGTTTTTTTTGATCAACCCACTGGCTATGGGAAGCTTTATACTATGATAACAGAACAACCAGGATTACATTACAGATCTAACAATAGAGGAGGGGAACAGGGTTCAGTTCTTACTTCCAAAAAAAAAAACGGTCATTCTCTTTGTGTTTTGGTTTTTGTTAATCAAAATGACAGTCAGTAAACTGTATGTAAACCCAAACACTTAACCCAACTACGTTATTGCACATGTCCCTGTAATATCAGAAAGGTAAAGTGACACCTAACAACATCCATATTCTTCAAAAATAATCCATACACCTCCACTATGTAATAGTCCTGCAATCTATTTTTAATAAAAAAAAATCCTACTGTGTTTTCTACCTCATTGTAAGATCTCTCCTTTTCCCCCTCAGTTCTGTTTGTTTGGAATAATCAGTGCACGTTAGTTGTGGTCATGTGCACTGTTCTTTGCACTTTATAAATCCCACAGGTAGGGGAGGGCTACAATCATACAGCGGGACCATGGAGAGTGAACATAGCCACCCTCTAACACACATATGTCAAAAACAGTCCCGGCCTGCCAGGCCTTGTCATGTGGCCCTCACACCCAGTTTTGCAGTCGGAGCCCGGAACAAGGCCGAACTTCTTTCTGCCACCTCCAGCTCTCACTCTATGCCCTGGTTCCCCACTGTAACTTGTAAACACAGAAGCCTTCATTGTATTTAAAGGGACAGCTTTGCTTTCAGCGGCTTCCTGATCTAACATGTCCCTGGACACACTGATAGCCAGGTATGGAGGGGACAGATCTATCTCCAGAACCTGACAGACAGACCGATCTCCCTGCAAGGTGAGGCAGAGCCACCTACACATGGAGGTATTAGAGCCAAATACATGGGTACGAGAGCTGCCTATACAGGGAGGTACTACAACAGAGTACGTGGGTACTAGAGCTGCCTACACAGGGAGGTACTAGAGCAGAGTACACAGTACTAGAGCTGCCTACACAGGGAGGTACTAGAGCAGAGTACACAGTACTAGAGCCGCCTACACAGGGAGGTACTAGGGCAGAGTACACAGTACTAGAGCCGCCTACACAGGGAGGTGCTAGGGCAGAGTACACAGTACTAGAGCCGCCTACACAGGGAGGTACTAGAGCAGAGTACACAGTACTAGAGCTGCCTACACAGGGAGGTACTAGAACAGAGTATGTGGGTACTAGAGCTGCCTACACAGGGAGGTACTAGAGCAGAGTATACAATACTAGAGCCGCCTACACAGGGAGGTACTAGAGCAGAGTACACGGGTACTAGAGCCACCTGCACAGGGAGGTATTAGAGCAGAGTAAACAGGTACTAGATCCGCCTACACAGGGAGGTACTAGAGCAGAGTACACAGTACTAGAGCCGCCTACACAGGGAGGTACTAGAGCAGAGTACACGGGTACTAGAGCCACCTGCACAGGGAGGTATTAGAGCAGAGTAAACAGGTACTAGATCCGTCTACACAGGGAGGTACTAGAGCAGAGTATACGGGTACTAGAGCCACCTACACAGGGAGGTACTAGAGCCGAATACAAGAATATTAGAGCCTCCCTCACAGGGAGGTACTAGAGCTGAGTACACAGGTAAAAGAGGCACCTACACAGGGAGGTACTAGAGCAGAATACAAAATGCAAACAGAAGGAGCAGTGCTAGTACCCATGCAGCTCACCAAAACAAGAGCTCCCGAGTGCCTTATCCACAGCCGTTTAACTGAGTACACATGTAGAAAGATGATCCGCACACTGGTAGCTGCTCTTAAAAAATCTTCATCTTTATTCAGGACCCGCAGAACACAACTGCTGATAAGATCAGTTAACGCGTTTCAGCCTATAAGGCCTTAATCATAATTAGAGCAGAGTACACAGGTACTAGAACCACCTGCACAGGGAGGTACTAGAGCTAAATACGTGGGTACTTAAGCCTACACAGGGAGGTACTAGAGCTGGGCCAGGTTGAAGAGAGTAGAGATGCGAGGAAGCTTTGTGTGTGTGGTGTGTGTGTGTGTAGGGGGGGGGGGGGTTGCGGGTTGCAGACTGTGCACAGCACACCCCTGAACTCTACATTCTGTACATAGCACACCACTGAACTCTACATTCTGTACATAGCACACCCCTGAACTCTACATTCTGTACATAGCACACCACTGAACTCTACATTCTGTACATAGCACACCCCTGAACTCTACATTCTGTACATAGCACACCCCTGAACTCTACATTCTGTACATAGCACACCCCTGAACTCTACATTCTGTACATAGCACACCCCTGAACTCTACATTCTGTACATAGCACACTCCTGAGCACTGGTAAAAGGTGCAAGTGATGTTGGGACCGGCGCTACCACATAAATATTGTGTTTGTGCAATTTCATACACTGTGTAATTCATATAAAACATATAAAAGTGCATATAGTGCTTAAACCAAAGTGCTGCGTGCTGTAAACCTTTTATATATTCGCATGGGCTGTGCTCAGTGTACCATATAAACACATGTATACATATAAAGTGCTGAGTGCTATTGATAACCACGTGTGTGATTGCGTGCTAAACAAAGTTTGGCGCCAGTGGGTGTACCACAAATTGCACCGTTGCTTACCGCACTCTTAGGATGGTGGCTCAGCACTCCCTGGTCACTAGAACAGAAAACAAGCCTCCATTGCGTAGTATATCCTTGTTAGGGTAAAACAACGTAGCATCCACTCACATTTAGGGAGTTCACTATCAGCTTGAGGTGTTCGCCGGGTCGCTTCCGCGTTCCACCAGCTCAAACCACCGTTCCCGGAAGTGACGTACTGACGTACGCAAACCACGCCCTACGCGTTTCGTCATACGACGTCATCTGGAGCGTGCCATCTATCACTACTCCCGGTCTTTTTATAGGCTGGGTCGGCGCCATCTTAGTGTACTGATTTTGAGGCCGGACACGGCGGCCATCTTAGTGCACCCATACCGCAGCCTAAACAGCTTAATTCATCATGTGAACTCCCTATTTGTTACGTGTGCCGCATATATAAACATACATTTTATTTAAAACTTAAAATACGACTCCACATATTAAAACCTTGTAATATAATACATATATATTTTGTGCTATAATTGTGCGAACCAGTGATGTGTCTGATTTGATCGGGGTGAGCCGATAATCAGTGCTGCCGATAAAAATCATAAGTTATGTGAATCAATAGTAAAAAGTGATTCAGTGATGATGTTGACTTTTTCATATTTAATATTTAATAGTGGGCCCAAGTGACTGTGCGATTAATAGACTATAAAAAATTATAAAAGTGCCCATACATGTAGCAATAATATCGGTGAGATAAAAATCGTACAAAAAATTTTTTTATTACTAAAATTATATATATATAAAACTTTATAAAAAGAAATTCTCCATACAAGTCCAATCTTAGATATAAGTCCATGTTGCTTGTGACTTTGTATTTTCTGGGTTAAAACCCATAATTTATGGAAAAAATAATAATAATGCAGTTCCAGGCGAAAAAATATTAAAAGACTGAAAGATGATACCCAATAGGATAAAAACAGGATAACGTAATAGATTGGTGAAACTGAAGGTAATAGGATACTTGCAGTTGGTTATTCCCATGAGGAAGAAACTTTCTTGAAATGAGGAATTTTCAGCGAGAAGTTAAAGGTATAAATATTCTATATGATAAAAAAGGTTCACTTCATAAAAAAGGGGTTTTCTTCATAAAAAAATCTTGGAAGATGATGAAATTAGATGCGTTAAAACCTGCATAAAATGCATTAAAACCGCATCTAAAATTGCAAAATTAAAAAATCAAAAAATCAATCAAAAAATCCGACAATGAAACAGGAGTATGTTGATGCTAAAAATATTTCTCAAACATTCAAAAATTATATATATTAAGGAGATCTAAAAAGGTCAAAGGAGGCTCCTAAAAATTATTAAAAACTCTCAAAAAAGGCCATTAAAACTGTATCTTAAGGAAGGTGGGTCGGGGAGGTTTCCTTAGAAATCGGTGATGAAACAGTTTAAGTCAATATCGATGTTTAGGCCTTTAGGCTGAAGGGTCTGCATCAGATATATCCACTTCGTTTCGTTTTTAGATACATCTATTCTCTTGTTACTTCCTCTCCAGTTATTCTTTATTTTGTCTATGGCATAAAAAACCATTCCCGTGGGGTTCTTTGAATGGTGAGTTTTGAAATGTCGTGACAAGCTGTGTTTATCAAACCCCTTACGGATATTTTTAACATGTTCCCTTATGCGGACGAAAAGGGGTCTGGTGGTGCGGCCTACATATTGTAACCTACATGGACATTCCACCACGTAGGTTACATGCGTGCTTGTGCACGTTATGGTATCTTTAATCTCATAGACTTTTCCTGTACTTTGTGCCGTAAAAGATGTTGTTTTTCTTTTCTTTTCCCTTGATGTTCTACACGGTAAGCATTTTCCGCATCTAAAGAAACCTTTCAGACTGGTTGGAAGATGTATTTTCTTTGGAGGGTCAATGACATTGTGCACTAACCGATTTCTCAGGTTCGGTGCTTTTCTATAGATGAAGGTGGGTTTTGTGGGGAGGATGTCTCTTAAAGTAGTGTCTGCTTTCAATATAGGCCAATGTTTCCTTATAATTTTCTCTAGGGCCTTATGTTGGGTGTTGTATCCTGTTAAGAAAGCAAACTCGGTGTTCTTATTTTCATTTGCTCTATTTGGCGTATCCTTTATCAGATCTTCCCTATCCATCTTTTCCACTATCTTCTTGATATTGATGAGTTCACTGCGTTTGTATCCTTTCTCAACAAACCTATCAATTAATATCTCAGCTTGCGTCTCAAAATCCGTTGGGTCACTGCAATTTCTCCTAATCCTCATCAGTTGCCCTTTGGGGATGTTGCCTAACCACTTGGGATGGTGGCAGCTATTTTTAGGAATGTACCCGTTCCTGTCGGTTTTCTTAAAATATGTTTTGCTGGTGAGTCTGCCATCTTTTTTGGTTAGTTCTAAGTCCAGAAACGCAATATGTTCATGATGAAAATTTCCTGAAAAAGTGATCCCATATATATTAGTGTTGATTTCGTCGAAGAATTCTTGTAAGGAATCCTCGTTTCCCTTCCAAACGATAATGATATCGTCAATGTATCGACGGTAGTATTTCAACTCATTCCTGGGTATACTGAACACCTGCTCCTCTTCCCACTTTTGCATGAAAACGTTTGCCACACTGGGGGCATACTTAGCCCCCATGGCTACGCCTTTCTTCTGTGCAAAATAACTTCCCTTATACCAAAAATAATTGGATTCCATTGCTGTTTTTAATCCTTCTAATATGAATCCAATCTGTGCTTCCTTCATATTCGTGTGGGTATGGAGGGCCCAATCCACTGCTTGTAGGCCATCTTGTTGCTTGATGTTTGTGTAGAGGGAGTTGACATCTATTGTCACCAAGATGTCACTCTCCTCTATTTCCAAATCTTTGATCTCGGCAAGCAATTGCTTGCTGTCCCTTAGGTAGGATTTACCCACTGGCACTAGAGGCTGCAGGAATTGGTCAAGGTATTCCCCTAACCTTGAATGTACAGAATTAATTCCGCTTACAATGGGGCGGCCTGGTGGCTTCTTGTCATTTTTGTGTATCTTTGGAATGTAGTATATGACTGGGGTCTTTGGTTTCTCTAGGCAAATGTACTTGGCCTCCTTCTTGTTTAAAATCCCCATCTCGTTTCCCTTCTTCACGTATTCATGTAGAGTTTTCTCAAATGCTTGTTTTGGATTTCCCTTCAGCTTAATGTAGGTGTCTTTTGTATTAAGAAGATTCTCCATTTCCTCCTCATAGTCCTTTTTGTTTAGAATCACCAGTCCTCCTCCTTTGTCCGCTGGCCTTATTACCACTCCTTTTCTTTTTTCCAGTTTTTTGATGGTTTCCCATGTGTTTTTTTCTTTTCTGTTCTGAATTTTTAATGCTCTAATATCTGCTTCCACCATCCGTTTAAAGACCTCCAAATTCTCATTGTGAGGATTTTTGGGGTTAAACGTGGAGCGATTTTTCAAAGTCGTGTGTTTATATTCACTGTGCGTGGATCTTTGTGTTTGCTTTTGTTTTAATGTGAAATGTTTTTTGATGTTTAGCTTTCTAACATATTTGTTGAGGTCTATGTAGGCCTCAAATTTGTCTAGATTCTTCCCTGGGGCATATTTGAGCCCCAGATCTAGTATTTTCAACTCCTCCTCATCAAATTGTATGTCACTTAGATTAAAAATACCTTTGCCCGATTGAAGAGAAAACACTACAGGAAGGAATAGAGAAATATGACAAAATGATCCAAGGGAAAAAACAGAAAAAATACAAAAGAGATGTTTTAGACTATAAAAATAATGAAGTTTACAGATGGCAGGCAGATGAAGTTTATGGGGTACAAACAGTACAAGTGGATCCAGTGAGTACCCCTTCAAGAGAGACTTCAGAAGATCGAGATGAGGATGACACCTGGATGGAGGTTGGGACCCAAAATGATACACCAAGGGCAAACACCCATGGACAGGTAGAGGTCAGACCACCAAGGGGTGCCCCCAGGCCTAATACACACAACCAAGGGTTTAGAACACCCAGGAATGGCTATCAGAATGCACAAAACAGGACACCGATCAACAACTATAATGGATATGGCAATAGAACACCCATTAACAATTATGGGTATGAGACATACAACAGATATGCCCCATTAGAATATTACACAGAACCTTCATACGACAATCGAGGACCGCCACCACCCCCACCTAGGAGGGGTTTTTTTCAACAAGGCAACAGAGGAAGACCCCCACGAGGAAGAGGAGGCCCACGCAGACCATGGGGACACTGGCAGCAGAATTGGCATCGGGCACCACCACGAGGGGATCACTGGACAGAACAACGACCACAAGGGGATCACCGTGGGAACAGAGAGGATACAATACGGCATCAAGAAAGAGACAGAAACGAAAACCACGAGGAACCCGAGGAGGGAAGAAACGACAGAAAAAGGAGAAGAAATCAATAGGCAAAGGTATTTTTAATCTAAGTGACATACAATTTGATGAGGAGGAGTTGAAAATACTAGATCTGGGGCTCAAATATGCCCCAGGGAAGAATCTAGACAAATTTGAGGCCTACATAGACCTCAACAAATATGTTAGAAAGCTAAACATCAAAAAACATTTCACATTAAAACAAAAGCAAACACAAAGATCCACGCACAGTGAATATAAACACACGACTTTGAAAAATCGCTCCACGTTTAACCCCAAAAATCCTCACAATGAGAATTTGGAGGTCTTTAAACGGATGGTGGAAGCAGATATTAGAGCATTAAAAATTCAGAACAGAAAAGAAAAAAACACATGGGAAACCATCAAAAAACTGGAAAAAAGAAAAGGAGTGGTAATAAGGCCAGCGGACAAAGGAGGAGGACTGGTGATTCTAAACAAAAAGGACTATGAGGAGGAAATGGAGAATCTTCTTAATACAAAAGACACCTACATTAAGCTGAAGGGAAATCCAAAACAAGCATTTGAGAAAACTCTACATGAATACGTGAAGAAGGGAAACGAGATGGGGATTTTAAACAAGAAGGAGGCCAAGTACATTTGCCTAGAGAAACCAAAGACCCCAGTCATATACTACATTCCAAAGATACACAAAAATGACAAGAAGCCACCAGGCCGCCCCATTGTAAGCGGAATTAATTCTGTACATTCAAGGTTAGGGGAATACCTTGACCAATTCCTGCAGCCTCTAGTGCCAGTGGGTAAATCCTACCTAAGGGACAGCAAGCAATTGCTTGCCGAGATCAAAGATTTGGAAATAGAGGAGAGTGACATCTTGGTGACAATAGATGTCAACTCCCTCTACACAAACATCAAGCAACAAGATGGCCTACAAGCAGTGGATTGGGCCCTCCATACCCACACGAATATGAAGGAAGCACAGATTGGATTCATATTAGAAGGATTAAAAACAGCAATGGAATCCAATTATTTTTGGTATAAGGGAAGTTATTTTGCACAGAAGAAAGGCGTAGCCATGGGGGCTAAGTATGCCCCCAGTGTGGCAAACGTTTTCATGCAAAAGTGGGAAGAGGAGCAGGTGTTCAGTATACCCAGGAATGAGTTGAAATACTACCGTCGATACATTGACGATATCATTATCGTTTGGAAGGGAAACGAGGATTCCTTACAAGAATTCTTCGACGAAATCAACACTAATATATATGGGATCACTTTTTCAGGAAATTTTCATCATGAACATATTGCGTTTCTGGACTTAGAACTAACCAAAAAAGATGGCAGACTCACCAGCAAAACATATTTTAAGAAAACCGACAGGAACGGGTACATTCCTAAAAATAGCTGCCACCATCCCAAGTGGTTAGGCAACATCCCCAAAGGGCAACTGATGAGGATTAGGAGAAATTGCAGTGACCCAACGGATTTTGAGACGCAAGCTGAGATATTAATTGATAGGTTTGTTGAGAAAGGATACAAACGCAGTGAACTCATCAATATCAAGAAGATAGTGGAAAAGATGGATAGGGAAGATCTGATAAAGGATACGCCAAATAGAGCAAATGAAAATAAGAACACCGAGTTTGCTTTCTTAACAGGATACAACACCCAACATAAGGCCCTAGAGAAAATTATAAGGAAACATTGGCCTATATTGAAAGCAGACACTACTTTAAGAGACATCCTCCCCACAAAACCCACCTTCATCTATAGAAAAGCACCGAACCTGAGAAATCGGTTAGTGCACAATGTCATTGACCCTCCAAAGAAAATACATCTTCCAACCAGTCTGAAAGGTTTCTTTAGATGCGGAAAATGCTTACCGTGTAGAACATCAAGGGAAAAGAAAAGAAAAACAACATCTTTTACGGCACAAAGTACAGGAAAAGTCTATGAGATTAAAGATACCATAACGTGCACAAGCACGCATGTAACCTACGTGGTGGAATGTCCATGTAGGTTACAATATGTAGGCCGCACCACCAGACCCCTTTTCGTCCGCATAAGGGAACATGTTAAAAATATCCGTAAGGGGTTTGATAAACACAGCTTGTCACGACATTTCAAAACTCACCATTCAAAGAACCCCACGGGAATGGTTTTTTATGCCATAGACAAAATAAAGAATAACTGGAGAGGAAGTAACAAGAGAATAGATGTATCTAAAAACGAAACGAAGTGGATATATCTGATGCAGACCCTTCAGCCTAAAGGCCTAAACATCGATATTGACTTAAACTGTTTCATCACCGATTTCTAAGGAAACCTCCCCGACCCACCTTCCTTAAGATACAGTTTTAATGGCCTTTTTTGAGAGTTTTTAATAATTTTTAGGAGCCTCCTTTGACCTTTTTAGATCTCCTTAATATATATAATTTTTGAATGTTTGAGAAATATTTTTAGCATCAACATACTCCTGTTTCATTGTCGGATTTTTTGATTGATTTTTTGATTTTTTAATTTTGCAATTTTAGATGCGGTTTTAATGCATTTTATGCAGGTTTTAACGCATCTAATTTCATCATCTTCCAAGATTTTTTTATGAAGAAAACCCCTTTTTTATGAAGTGAACCTTTTTTATCATATAGAATATTTATACCTTTAACTTCTCGCTGAAAATTCCTCATTTCAAGAAAGTTTCTTCCTCATGGGAATAACCAACTGCAAGTATCCTATTACCTTCAGTTTCACCAATCTATTACGTTATCCTGTTTTTATCCTATTGGGTATCATCTTTCAGTCTTTTAATATTTTTTCGCCTGGAACTGCATTATTATTATTTTTTCCATAAATTATGGGTTTTAACCCAGAAAATACAAAGTCACAAGCAACATGGACTTATATCTAAGATTGGACTTGTATGGAGAATTTCTTTTTATAAAGTTTTATATATATATAATTTTAGTAATAAAAAAATTTTTTGTACGATTTTTATCTCACCGATATTATTGCTACATGTATGGGCACTTTTATAATTTTTTATAGTCTATTAATCGCACAGTCACTTGGGCCCACTATTAAATATTAAATATGAAAAAGTCAACATCATCACTGAATCACTTTTTACTATTGATTCACATAACTTATGATTTTTATCGGCAGCACTGATTATCGGCTCACCCCGATCAAATCAGACACATCACTGGTTCGCACAATTATAGCACAAAATATATATGTATTATATTACAAGGTTTTAATATGTGGAGTCGTATTTTAAGTTTTAAATAAAATGTATGTTTATATATGCGGCACACGTAACAAATAGGGAGTTCACATGATGAATTAAGCTGTTTAGGCTGCGGTATGGGTGCACCAAGATGGCCGCCGTGTCCGGCCTCAAAATCAGTACACTAAGATGGCGCCGACCCAGCCTATAAAAAGACCGGGAGTAGTGATAGATGGCACGCTCCAGATGACGTCGTATGACGAAACGCGTAGGGCGTGGTTTGCGTACGTCAGTACGTCACTTCCGGGAACGGTGGTTTGAGCTGGTGGAACGCGGAAGCGACCCGGCGAACACCTCAAGCTGATAGTGAACTCCCTAAATGTGAGTGGATGCTACGTTGTTTTACCCTAACAAGGATATACTACGCAATGGAGGCTTGTTTTCTGTTCTAGTGACCAGGGAGTGCTGAGCCACCATCCTAAGAGTGCGGTAAGCAACGGTGCAATTTGTGGTACACCCACTGGCGCCAAACTTTGTTTAGCACGCAATCACACACGTGGTTATCAATAGCACTCAGCACTTTATATGTATACATGTGTTTATATGGTACACTGAGCACAGCCCATGCGAATATATAAAAGGTTTACAGCACGCAGCACTTTGGTTTAAGCACTATATGCACTTTTATATGTTTTATATGAATTACACAGTGTATGAAATTGCACAAACACAATATTTATGTGGTAGCGCCGGTCCCAACATCACTTGCACCTTTTACCATTTTACTACCTCAGTGGTAGGTTGGGGGCAGCTTACACCACCATTTTTTAGTCCAAAAAGTACTGAAAACTCCATAGCGCTGGTATTTAAACCCTTTTCACTCCTGAGCACTGCACTCTGTACACAGTGCACCCCTTAACTAAAACCAGTAATAACTGAATGCAGAGGCAATTAGTTAACATGATAAATAGTAGATACATTTATACAGCTCTTACAGATACCTAAAGAAAAGAGTCTCTCAGCACTCTCAGTTTGAGTCACGAGTAACCATAGAGCATGGATGGTAAAAGCAGAAACAATCACACGAATGTGAAAAGTACTTGAAGTATGATGAATTCTTGGCTCGGAATGGTGGGTGTGGATGGTCAGCAGTCTTGGTAACAGCCAATACAAGTTAAAGATCAGGGATAGATAGATGAGGGGATGAACGGATAATGGCTCGAATTGTTCTGCAGCCAGGCACATCAGATCTGGGAAGGACCTTCGGGAGCATTTAGAGGACAACAGAATGCCCAAGCGCAGGAATCAGTAAAAACATTGTATCATTTATTAAAAAACAAAAAATTACACTTAGGGCTCATTCACACTAGAAACTGCACATCTACTGCACTTTTTTCCTTATATGAATCTATGCATTTGATGTGTTTTAATGCACATTTACATGCAGTTGATGCATGTTTTTTCTGTCTGCATTTGTCCTGTGAGGTCACTTCCTTCTTTCTTTTCCTGGGCGTCTTTGTGCACTGATGTGCCTGCGTTTTTGTGCCTTTGCAGTGCAGCAAAATGCAGCATGTTCTACTTTTTTTTACTGCACTGCATTGCAATAATGCGAACTATGCCCATAGGATTACCTTGATTTCAGACTGTCTATGCAGTTGGAGTACAGTCAAAAAAGGCAGCCAGCTGCATCCCACTGCATTAGGTGTGAATGTGCCTCACATTCAGGATAGAGAAGTGCTGCTTGGACATGGAGGGAGAAGACCGTGTGTGGAATTATGCCCCATACACACGTGCAGATTATCTGCAGACTTTTGTCTGCAGACTTACCAAAACCATATAATATGAGGTCAAACCTAAACACTTTCAATTTGTATGCAATCTGGCAGGCCCTTGCACTACATAGAAAAGGTAAGTCTGCAGACAAAAGTCTGCAGATAATCTGCACATGTGTATGGGCATTAGGGGCAATTCACACCAGAAACTGCACATAACTGCGTGTTTTTGACTGCATGTTTACATGCATTTGAAGCGCCCTTGACGTGTGCTTGAATGTGTTTTGCGCTGCATTTGCAGTGCATTTTTCTATACATGGGCTTGGTTTTCTTAGCCTAAAGGGGTGCTGTGCGGGTGTGGTGCATTTGAAGCATGTTTGTAGCCCATTCCCTGCATTTGCAGTGCAGAAAATAGCAACAATATTAAGGCTAAAATCACACCTATGCATGTACCTTTTGAGCATTTATGTAGTGCTTTTTGCTGTGCTTTCCATGTTTTTTTACCGTGATTTTGCCTGCGATTTGACCTGCGAGATTTTAATGTGTTTTTTTCTTTGAAAAATTTGTTGCTGGGCAGATTTAAATGCAAATCTTGGTAAAATTGCAATACTTGCGTCTTGGATGCAGGTCCATTGAAGTCTATTACATGCAAAATACTGCATTTTGCAGGCAAAAAAGTCCCCGACCTTTTCCAAAAACGCAGAGGCACAAAAATGCATTGATGTGAACGTGTTGAATAGAAATCCACGTTAAAAAAAATTAAATGCAAAAAAAGCAATAAGCACAAAAAAACGCATTAGTGTGAATCCAGCCTTAGGCTTGATTTTCTCCTAATCATGTTGCTTTTAAGCATTTTTGTAGTGCCTTTCACGTTTTTTTTACCACAATTTTGCCACGAGCTTACCGCAATTTTGCTGCGATTTTACAGCGATTTGCGTTTTTTTATGGGGTTTTTTGGAAAGATTTGTTGTTGGGCAGATTTTAATGCAAATTGCGGTAAAAATGCAATACTTGCGTTTTGGATGCAGGTCCATTGAAGTCGATTACATGCAAAATACTGCATTTTACAGACAAAAAAATCCCCGACCTTTTCCAAAAACGCAGAGGCACAAAAATGCTTTGATGTGAACGTGTTGAATAGGAATCCATGTTAAAAAAAATTAAATGCATTTCTGCAATATGCACGAAAAAACACATTAGTGTGAATCCAGCCTTCGGCTTGATTCACACCTATGCATGTTGCTTTTGAGCATTTTTGTAGTGCTTTTCACGTCTGTTTTTACCACAATTTTGCTGCGAGTTTACTGTAATTTTGCTGCGCTTTTTCAACGATTTGAGTTTTTTATGGCTTTTTTTGTGAAAATTTGTTGTTGGGCAGATATAAAATGCAAATCGTGGTAAAAACGCAATACTTGCATTTTGGATGCAGATCTATTGAAGTCTATTACATGCAAAACGCTGCATTGTGCAGGAAAAAAAAAGAAAAAATTCCAGACCTTTTCCAAAAATGCAGAAGCACAAAAATGCATTGATGTGAACATGTTCCATAGGAACCTATGTTAAGAAAATGAAATGCATTTCTGCAAAAATAATGAAACAATGCATTAGTGTGAATCCAGTCTTACTTTTTTTTAACTACACTGAACTGCACTGCAACGATGTGAACTATGCTCATATGATTATCTTGATTTTGGGCTGTCTATGACGTGCAATTAAAAATGCATCCAACTGCAGCCAACTGCATCCAACTGCGTTCAGTATAAAATGGCCTTTATGCCTCGTACACACGCAACGATTATCGGCCGACAGATCGGTCGACTTTTGTCCAGTGTTGTTGTGTTGGTTTAAATGTGCTCTAGACTGCACACAAATTTTCTCGGCCAACAAAAACCAATTTCAGAAGTGATGTCATGTGCTGGTTTACTTTCCGTGTGTTTTTTCTTCTCTGAGCATGCCCAGTCTTGCTCATCAGATTTTTGTCTGCCGTAATCTGTACTGACTGACGGAAAATCGGCCGTGTTGACGGCCAACAAAAATTTTATAGCCTGCACTCCAGATTTTATTCGGCCGAAAAGTCGCAGTTGGTTGTCGAAAGCATCATACTAACAAGCCGAAAATCGGCCGACCGGACGTTGGCCGAAAATTCACGGCCAACTATCGATGCGTGTGTACGAGGCATTAGGATGCACAGTCTGCAGACCAGCAACAGCTGTGATACACTAGAAACCGGACCCGCCATATGGAGATGGAACAGCAGTGGCATCAACGGCCATCCTCAACGAATTGAGCAAGAACCAGGGGGTGAGAAGTGAGCATGTACAATGCGCTTCAGAGGCCCCTTGTACTTTGTCAATTACTTGACTTTTGTTTTTTAATAAAGGATACAATGTTATTACTGATTTCTGCAGTTTGGCCACTTTGTTGTCTTCTAGATCTTACAAATACAACCGACCCCCTTTAAGGGCGGCCATAATGCTGCCGCGGCCTGCGGTGACATTGAGTTTGACTCGCCTGTTCCAACAGAAAGTCAGATCACAGCAGCAAAAAAGAAAAGACTTTGGAGAGTTGGGGGAGGCTGAAAGCAATTGAAGGAGCATTTTTAAAATAAGAACATTTACCTAAAAAGAATGTTTTATTTTTTAAACCAGAGTTTAGTGTCACTTAAAAGCCTAACCAAAATGAACCACTTACCGCCCGCCCGCCGCATATAGACTGCGGCAGGCTGGCTCGACTGCGCGAATCGACGTATGGGTATGTCGGTTCACTGGAGCAGTGCTGAGGGCACCCCGCCGGCAGTGTGCTCCCGCCCCCACTAGGCAGTGGGTAAGCCGATCCACGGGGCCAGCGGCTGCGATTGCCGCCAGGCACCTGTGATCTTTCCCCGCTGAGAGAGAAGGACGGTCAGCTGTTGTAAACACAGCCAACCATTCTTCTCTCTGAAATGATCACAGAGCGCACGTGATCCTTCTTAATAGGAACACAGGTCTCTATGGTCATTTCACAAGTCCCTCCGCCCACAGTTAGAAAACACTCCACTAGTCTCACAGTGAACCCTTTGATCACCCACTAGGTTAACCCCTTCCCTGCCAGTGTCATTATTACAGGAACAGTGCATATTTTTAGCACTGATTACTGTAGTAATATCACTGCCCCCCCCAAAAGTGTCAAAAATGTCATTTAGGGGTCTGAAATTATGGGAATACATGAGGACGCCATATCCCCGTATCCCCACTTTCTATTGCCTGCCCAAGGTCCACAAAGACGTAAGAAATCCACCAGGCCGTCCTATAGTTTCAGGCAATGGTAGTATTACCGAAACAGCAAGCCGGGTGGTGGATGCTCATCTAAGACCGCATGTTACTGGCCTGACATCTTATACCAAAGATACCATCCACATGCTTCAAATTCTAGAGAATGTTACTGTACCTTGTAATGCCCTCCTAGTAACTATAGACGCCGAATGTCTATACAACTCTATACCTCATGAGAAAGGTCTCTCTGCTATCAAAAAAGTTTTGAAACAGAGAGGACTACAGGAACAAAACTACAATAATTTTATCCTTGATATTTTGAGGTTTATTCTCGAACACAATGATGTGTTCTCCTTTGAAGGCTCCCACTACCTCCAGGTACAGGGTGTAGCGATGGGGACTTGTTGTGCCCCATCCTACGCCAACCTGTACCTGGGGGAGTGGGAGCATCTTATTACTACCAGTGAAGACTTGTCGATGTACTTCTGCCACTTTTTATTGTGGCAGAGGTACATCGACGACATCTTCCTGGTATGGGACGGTCCTGCGGAACTATTAGAAGAATGTCTTGTGAAGCTCAATGACAACAATATGAATTTGTTTTTCACCATGCAATATGACCTGTAATCGGTGGATTTTCTGGATATCACCATCACCAAGGGTGATGAGGGCCAGATTTCAACATCCCTATTTAGAAAATCCACAGCGGGAAACACGCTGCTTCATGCAGCTAGTTTCCACCCAGAACCCCTTAAGAAATCTATTCCATATTCACAATATCTAAGAATTAAGAGAAATTGCTCTTCAGAAAAGGTTTATAGGGAAAAGGCTAATGAATTAACAGAGAGACTCCTCGAAAGAGGATACTCTAAGACATGTCTTAGGAAAAGTTATAACAGAGTCCAGACCATGAAGAGAAAGGATTTGCTCTTCAAAAACCCAAAATCTAATGAAGCACCCGTTAAGAACCCTCCTAGAGTAATTCTCAACTACTCTACGGAACATGATAAGATTTATGACATTTTGAAAAAGCACTGGGCAATACTTAGTGAGGACCCTATCCTTCAACAGATAGTGACACCCTCCCCAGCTATCACCTACAGAAGAGCCACCTCTATGAGGGACAGCTTAGTCCAGAGCGAGTATAAAGGTGCAAACAGAGAGGATCCCTGTCGGGATAAAGGGACATTTCCCTGTGGCCATTGTGACCAATGTAAGGTGATAGTTAGATGCAAAACAACTAGGCTCCCTAATGGTGAAATTTTTCACCCCCAACATTTTGTGAACTGCAAAACCAAGGGGGTTGTGTATCTGATGCGTTGCGAATGCAAGGCTTTTTATGTTGGAAAGACCAAGCAGGAAATGGGTAAACGCATCAGTAAACACATGCAAAGCCTAAACATTAGAGACTTGTATCTGCCACTTGGCCGACACATGGCTATTGCCCACAGATACAGGACCCCAATGGTGACTTTTCTTGCCCTGGAAAGGGTGCACATTCCGGCCAGGGGGGGTGATTGGAACAAGCAGCTACTCCAGCGTGAAATGCGCTGGATTGTTAGGCTTGGGGCGACCACCCCCCCCTGGTCTGAATGAAATGGAAAGTTATAGGTCTTTCTTGGAGGGATTTTCCTCCGGGAAGATGGATTAGATGGTCCTCTGTTCCTTCCTTTTCTATCATTATAACCTTTTTTGTTTCCACCCCCTTCCATCTTATATTTTGCTGGTCTACATATGCTTTCAATATAGCCCTGTTACCATCTAAGGCTATACACTAGAAACCTTCCCCTCCCCCAATTTTTCCATTTGTTTGGGGGTTCTTTTAGTTACCCCTCCCTCTCCCTTTCATCTTAAGGGTATATGTTAATGAATATACATTATACTCTATTTAGAAATATACACTCTCTCGGAGTGGGGTAAATATGAAATAACAATGAAATGTTTTTGATGCATTGTATAATGTTAAAATATAATTAAGCAAGAGAATTGTATGATTGCATGTGCGATTTATGTCCTCCCTGGTAATTATGGGGAGGTTTCCTGTTCCTCGAGGGAAATAACCCCTTTTCCTCCCCCCCTCCCCTTTTTTCTTTCCCTTCTCCTCCTCCTCTTTCTTTTCCTTCCCTTCTCCTCCTCCTCTCTCTATTTTTCTTCCTTCCACTAGGTGGATCACGAGCAGAGTGGGATTGCTATATCCTGATCCCTGTGGGGGGATCATCCCCAAGTGGGAGCCCGGCATGGGTGAGACATCTCCAAGGGTGTCCTCAACTTCGGATGTGGCCCCTGAACATCTGGAGAAAGAAGCGTTTTTCGGAATGGTAAATCCCTGGAGACATTTGTTTCCAGAGATTCCAGGTCTGAACCCCTGATAGTTTTCAGGGGTCCAACGCCACTACCCATGCCGGGGCTATATCTGATAACGATTGTCCCTTTTCCCCAAGTGGTGCCCGCCTTAAGTTTTCTCTACTTAGTTGAACCTGTACAACGATTGGATCTTATGTGAGATATAATCATTGATTTATATCCCTATATTTTTGTGATTCCCTTTTCAATTCAATCGGGTTTCACTTATGTGATAAACTTATTCCTTTGCTCATCTTGCTGTGCCTATGAACCGCCGGGATCTCGGGTGGACATTCAATAATGTCCAACACCGAGTAAGGGCGGAAGTAGTCACTAGCGTTGGCTTCATACAACGCCCCGCAACTTGGACATCTAAAACGGAAGTGATGTCATCCACAAAAACCCGCAGGATATCCCGCGATAGACGGAAATGACGACATCATTATATGCAGATCTCGCGATGTTTACCGCGAGATCACGGGCCCCTCTTGGGTTATTTAAGGACACGCCGAGAGTCAGTCCGGAGAGTTATCTCTCCGAAGTCACCTCAGGACTGGTGTTCCTCGAAGCCTTTTACACGATAGTAAGTACCTTTCTAAGGACCTTTATTGTCACATTTATATTTGATCCTGGTTAAGGAGGTTCTTTCTCCCCTCCCTCCAGTCTATTAGGATACACGTGGTGGACGCCATTGCGGCTCTATCAAGGTACCATAGAATTGGATTCTGTCAGCCCTGGTGGATAGCGTGACTCCATGGTTTACTGCCTTCCCTACATTTAATGGTATTATATTTTTTTCTACTTTACTGGAGACATTGATTATTTATTCTAGTCGATATCTCTATATACATTGACATAGATGTATGTATTTTCTTTACATTCATCTTAGGCAAGTAATGGTGCATTTCTCACCAAGGATTTTGGAATATATTTTTATATATATCCCGAGGGACTATATATATGTATTGAACTGACGGAAACACCATAAATGATTCACCGCTACTGAGGTAAGGTACCCCAAACGAAATATGTCCGCCATATTTCATATGACGGTCACTAACATCTATATATGGCTCAGTTTTCCTTTTCTTTTCCTAATATAGGACTTATCAAATTCTGGAGATACTTATATTATGGGATAACCAATTGGAATTTTCCAGGAACATTATCCCCTTTTTTTACCTCAGGGAAAACCCTTTTCTTCTCTTTTTCACATCTTTACTTGTGATAAATCATCGAACCAGGTGAATTGTTTGGAATACTTTTTTGCATAGTGCAGTTTTGCACTCTACATTTTTGGTTTTCTGATCATTTACCATTGTTTCTAGGTTAAGGCCAATAATACACACACCTGACTCTAGCTCTCACCTTGTGGGAATTGAACATATCCCTATTGGGACAGGGTTGTTGGGCTTCCCCATTTCTTGCAGGTATGTGACCTCCTAATCAGTGGTATTCCATCTGGAAGTTTTTCTTTTCTCTTCCCTCCCCCCTTCCCCTCCTTCCCTCCCCCTCTTCCCCTCCTTCCCTTCCCCCCCCCCTCCCCCCCTTTTCCTTTTTTTTTTTTTTCTCGAGAATACATGGTCGCAACTGCAAGATTATTCATATATTTGTAAACTGTATATACTGAACTATGCCCCTCTTTTGGGACTTATTTTGTATGTGGTTACTTTTTCAGGAATATATGCAGATTCCCTGAGGAAGATTCATGTATTATACTACATTTTGAAACGCGTTGGATTCTGCTGTAACCTGTGACTGTATTGTATAAATGTCCATGCATACTGTCCAACATATGTTCTTTTTGTTTTGATGGTTTTTCAATTATTTCACTTCCTTTAAATAAAAGACATGTTTTATTCATAAATCTCTGCCATGAGAGTCAAATATAGTTACCTTTAAAGTCCCAATCATTCCTCAAGGGGGTTTTTTGTCAAAAAACACTCCACTAGTCTCACAGTGAACCCTTTGATCACCCACTAGGTTAACCCCTTCCCTGCCAGTGTCATTATTACAGGAACAGTGCATATTTTAAGCACTGATTACTGTAGTAATATCACTGGCCCCCCCAAAAGTGTCAAAAATGTCATTTAGGGGTCTGATCTGTCCGCCTCAAAGTCGCAGTCCCACTAAAAATCGCAGATCCCTGCCATTACTAGTAAAAATAAATAAGTAAATAAATATAAATAACATAAATCTTTCCCCTAGTTTGTAGACGCGATAACTGTTGCTCAAACCAATCAAAATATGCTTATTGCGATTTTTTTAAAATACAAGAAGTGCGTTGTTAGAGTTTACATCCCCTTTAATGAAGCTAGATGCGTCTATGAGGTGTGACTCCTCCTCCCTAGCAATAAGGCATCTCTTTGCAGTATGGCTTTTCTCTGGCAAGAATACTCTGTCTCTGTTGACCATCTTCCATCGTTGTTGTCAGGAGCATGTAGCGCTTCTGTTCCATCTCAGCTTCTCGCCCCATTCCAGCATCCTGGTTTTGGCAGTGATGAATTCTCCCTTTCTGCTTGTTCACCTTCAAGGTGATTGATGTGGCCAGTCTCTGGGTGGAGACCAAACCTGATTTAAGCCAGCCAAGCTTGCAGTCTCATACTTGTGATATTGTGTTTAGCACCTGCTCCAAGTTCCCTGTTTGTCTGCCCTGTCTGCTAGTTTGGATTCCCTTGTTTATGACCTTGGATTGGATATCGAGTACATTAGGAACTCTGCCTACCTTTTACGGATTTAACCCTGACTATTCTGAACCTTGCCTGCCATGTACCTGGACTGTCATTGAACCACTCTACCGGTATGCCAACCGCAAGTACCTGTTCGCTGTGATCAGTTTTCGATTGCCTCGCATGGTAGCCAGGCACTATAGTAAAAGTCTTGGGGCAAACCTAGCATTGGTAGGCCTGCTTGCCTTATGGGAGAGGGGACTGCTATAGGTGAAGAACACAGAAGCCAACTGTAGTGCCTGACCACCTGTGTTAGGGGTAAGTGTTACAATTGTATTAAATTGGTTTTTAAGCGATATTAAAGCGGTAGTAAACTCATACAAAAAAAAAAACCTGCAAGACAAAGGCATAATGAGCTAGTATGCATGGCATACTAGCTCATTATGAAACGCTTACCTTAGAACGAAGCCCCGACACGGACCCCCGGACACCGCTGTGGGCGCTGACATGATCCCTCGGCGTCTCTTCCGGGTTCGGCGGCTCCGGCGCTGTGATTGGGCGGAGCCGCGATGACGTCACTCCTGCGCATGCATGCGGGAGTCATTTTCCGGCAGTTCCCGGCAAGGAACTCTGAAGGTCCCCCCGGACCTTCAGAGCGCATGCGCCGCACGCATCAGCGGCTGCATGCAAAGCAAATATCTCCTAAACCGTGTAGGTTTAGGAGATATTAATTGTACCTACAGGTAAGCCTTATTATAGGCTTACCTGTAGTTAAAAGTTAAAAAAAAGCAGTATAATACCGCTTTAAACTCAAAAGCAAACATTTAATATATTGCAGCTTACCAGTTCTTAGATGTGGTGGCTGCATTTGTTTTCTTTTTCATCTTTTTTTAGGCTTTCTTTCCTTTATTTTCACCTGGTGATCTGGCCAGTGTGTCTGCTGTTTTTCAACATAACACCCTGTCCTGCAGATGTAGCAGTTAGAGGAGTGAGACAAACCATTTACAGGGTGCTTACAATGATCGGCTGTTATTTCTTTAAGTAATAACTTGATCCCAAAAGGAAAATAACTGTTGCTGTAGCTGCTTGTGAAAGTAGAGTGTATGCTGGAGTTTGGATTCATTTTGTTAGTGTATCTAAATCTGCTAGTCCATCCAACACTCCCCTCCTCCTAGACTGAAAACGCTGCCAGGGCAACCATCAGAAATTTTGGGGCCCCTTACACAGCTTTAGGCCTGGGCCCCTCCAGGCCTAACAACCGATTTTCCCCAGGGCCCACCCTCTGGCCGTCCCACCGAATCCGCCCACTGGCCATCCCACCGAGTCCTTCAGCGCACATACTTTTATTTTAACACTCTTACAGCTTAATATTTGAAAATGAACCCAATCCAGAAAAGATACAGCCCCAAATATTCAGCAAAGAGACACCCCAATCCAGCAAAGAGATGGCTTCAAATATTCAGCAAAGAGAAAGTCCAATCCAGCAAAGAGACATCCCTTCAGCTGCATCGGCTTACTCTGTGGCCACCCTGCTTTAGCAATTTCTAGTTACTATAACAGCAACTACTCGATCTTGTTGATTGGGGCCTGGGCGGCCCCTCAGAATCCCCAGGCCCCCTACATGTGTATGGGCTGTCCCCCCACCCCGATGGCAGCAATGAACGCTGCTGTCCAAAGGTGTCTCTTTTGCTTTTTCATCCAGAGTGGGTGTAGTGTATTAACACAGACAAGCTGTACAGGTTGCTTCTTTATTCACTGCACATCAGCATGCAACTAACCTCAGCCACACCCAGCTCCCAGACATATACATAATTGTAACATTTTGCAGACAGCAACTTAACCCGTTGCTTACCATACTACATTCCCTCCTCTCTTTGAATAAAACATAACATGCACAACGGATTAATAAGATTAACAAAATGCATGGATGAACAACTAAAAATTTAACCTATAAACTCCTGACTATACACATAGTCCTTAAGGTAGGCCGGTGGATTTGTTGCTCGTTTTTCTCTTGGCCATTCCGATGTGGATGGTTGTGGATTGAAGTCTGGATCACTGGCAGTATCATCACTACTCTTTGCCTGTTCGCCATCTTCCGATATTTGACCTTCTGACTCAATAAATTTCTTCACAAATGAGGAATTACGCACTTTTGTGTGTCCATCTAAATCCTCTAAAACCACTTGAGTACCTCTTTTCTCCTTTACAACATAAGGCTCAGGTTCAAAGGACGGAGCCAGTTTGTTAAACCGATCACTTTGAAGCAACACCTTATCACCCTGTTGAAGGCCACTAGGTTGACAATGGCGGCGGTGGTTTGCATACTGTTCAGCCCGGATCTTCCTTTCCTCATCAATATGCCGAAAAGGTTTCTGACTTGTAGGAGGACCCCCAATGTCTGGCAATTTTGTCCTGAATTTGCGACCACAAAGAAGTTCCCGCAGGACTAACGCCAGTGACAGTATGCGGAGTTGTGCGATAAGCCAAAAGAAAACGCCACAGTTCCTTTTTCCAGTCTCTTCTCTCTAAATGAGCAATCCGCAAAGCTTTCAGCAAGGTTCGATTCTGGCGTTCCACTTCCCCGTTAGCCTGTGGCCAGTATGGAGTTGTACGATGATGTTCAATAGCATTTGATTTCAGATAATCCTGAAATTCCTGAGAAGTAAATTGGGCACCATTATCACTCACAATCCCTTTAGGCAACCCATGAGATGCAAAAATGCTCTCCAACCCCTCAATTACAGTTGATGATGTAGCTTTAGTGAGAACTACCACCTCTTGCCACCTTGAATAATAGTCCACAACAACTAAAAGATGGTGTCCAGATGGAATGTCGCACAGATCAATGGCTAAATCTTCCCATGGTCCCTCAGGTAGAACAGTGTGAGTTACTGGTTCTGGTTTAGGTTTGCTGCCCACCAACTGACATGCTCGACATGAAGAAACCAAACGTTCCACATTCTTGTCAATTCCTGGCCACCAGACTTTCTCACGTAATCTTTGTTTGGTGCGTACAATGCCTTGATGGCCCTCATGGGCTAAATGTAATGTACGTTTCCGTAAATCTTTAGGCATCACAATACGATTGCCACGTAGAACTAGTTGTCCTGCAATACTCAGCTCTTGTTTGATTCTGTGATAGCTTGGGTCACAATCCACCCAAACCCCTTGTCTTACACATTTTCTCAACCGAGCAATTTCCGGATCCACAGATGACAATTCTTCAACCTCCCGCGGTGTCAATGCCTGAGGCATGGCGTTAGTAGCCACAAAACGAATGTACTCTTCTGCCAGGTTATGAACAGGTGCAGAAGACTGAGGCAATCTGGAAAGTGCATCTGCCGCATTAGTCGGTCCAGGTCTGTACCGCACTGTAAAGCGATATGGTAACAATCTGAGAACCCATCTCTCAATTCTGGCGGATGGTTTTGAGCGTGGCGAATATATCACTTCCAGAGGCTTGTGGTCTGTGATGATTTCAAAATCAAGGCCGTAGAGATAGGTGTGAAACCTTTCACATCCCCAAACAACAGCCAAAGCTTCTTTCTCGGTCTGAGAATAACGTCTCTCTACATCAGTGAGGGATCTGCTTGCATACTGAATAGGCCTGTAATCGCCTGTGCATTGTCTCTGAACCAAGATGGCGCCTAACCCCACAGGGCTAGCATCGACAATAACTTGGTTGTGTGCAGCAGGATTGAAATAAGCCAAAGTTGTGGCGCAAGTCAGCCGTCTCTTAAGTTCATCAAATGCACCTTGTTCCAAAAAGCCCCACTTCCACGGGACTGCTTTGCGAGTCAACACTCTCAAAGGTTCACTGACAGTCGCCATATCTGGAATAAACTTGGCACAGTAATTCACTAGCCCAAGAAAACTGCGTACTTCTGCAGGGTTTTCAGGATTTCTGGCATCAGACACAGCTTTAATTTTACAGTCCTCCGGACCAATTCCCCTGTCAGACAGCACATGGCCCATAAAAGTCATTTTATTCATTTGAAATGTGCATTTCTTCTCATTTAATGTTAACCCTTTCTCCTTCAAGCGATTTAGCACTGCACGGAGACGTTCGTCGTGCTCCTGTGTGTTTGTTCCCCACACAATTATATCATCAGAAATGTTATGCGTGCCTTCACAACTATGTAGCACTTGCTGAATCACATGTTGATAGGCCTCCGGTGCGGACGATACGCCAAACATCAACCTCTTGTATCTAAAAAGACCTTTATGGCTTGCAAATGTAGTGATGACTCTAGATGCTGGGGTCAATTCAATCTGATGATAACCCCATTTCAAATCCAGTTCACTGAAGACACTTGCCCCGTTCATTGCATGTAGAACATCTTCAATAGTGGGAATTGGATGTCTCTCTCTCTGCACAGCTTGGTTAGCACATCTCATGTCCACACAAATCCGAATATCTGTGCCCTTTGGTACAACAACTAACGGCGATACCCACGGAGTGGGCCCTTCCACAGGTTCAATAATGTCAAGGTCTAGCAGCTCTGCCAGTTTGTGCTCAACAGGTGATCTCAGGCTATAAGGAAGTCTGCGTACTGGCTGTGCAATAGGCTTTACATGTGGATCAATGTGAAGCTCCAACTGAAAATCCTTTAATTTTCCAAACCCAGAGAAGCAATCTTTAAATTCCTCTTTCAATGCAGAAATAGCAGGAGACACCATATTCACTCTTGCGCTGCCTACATCACAGCCAATCTGTAACACCCCTAGTGCCATTGCGGTTTGACGACCAAGCAGAGGCGACCCTGTGCCATCTACAACATAGAATTCGGTCTGCAATGGAGGACCAGTCTCATGTGTTTGAACAGAGGTATAAAATTTGCCTTTAAGTTGTAGTGGTGTACTGGAGCCATAAGTATAAATCTGTTTAGTGGTGTTACACAATTTAAGGTGATTTTCTCTGCCATTAAGACTGTGCCAAGAAGCCAAGTCCATAACATTGCATGTAGCTCCAGAGTCAATCAACACTGACACATCTGTATTTCCAATCTTAATGGTTAATGTCCCAGCTTGCAGAGAACACAGGGAGAATATAAATTCACAGTCAGGAGCACTCTCTTTATCCTCAGCTATAACATTTACTTGTGCAGATTGTCCTTTGGTTTTGTTATCTCTGGTTGTACTTCTACACACAGCTGCAAAATGACCTGTCTTTCCACAAGCAAAGCACATTTTATTCTGTACCACAGCGCAGTCCTGACTTGTGTGTCCCGCCCTGCCACATTTATTGCAGGTGATATGTAAAGTCCTCTTTGGAAAACTCTCTTTCCTACTCCAGATATTCCTATTATTATAGGTAGGTTTGGAGACTGTATTGACAGATGCAGTGTTCTTGGTTTCAATATGCAGAGCCTGGACCTCAGACAGTTCAATGGCTCTTGCAATCTCCTGCAGACTAGTAAGTGTGAGACTAGGTTCTCTCAATAATCTCCTCCTGAGGTGCACAGATGTGCATTTCTCTATGACCTGATTTTTGATTATCTCCTCAGTTACAGTCCCAAAATCACAAGACTTTGCCAGATATTTCAGCCTAGTCACATAACTGTCTGTGGTTTCTCCCAGTTCTTGCACAGCCTGTCTAAACTTATATCTTTCATAGGGAATATTTTTCTTTGGCTCAAAGTACTCACTCAGTCTATTCATGTCTCATAGTCTGAATCTTCCCCTGTTGCTCCCAGGGTTTCAAAAATGTCCTGAACTTGAGGTCCAGCTAGATGCAGCAGCATGGCTCTCTTCTGAGCAGGTGCAGTCACTCCTGTGGCTATAACATAGAGCTGAAATCCCTTCTTCCACTTGTCCCAGCGCTGTGAGAGACTAGTGTGGTCTCCAGACACATCAAACGGTCCGATAGCCGGCAAATCCAGAAAGCTAGCCATCCTCGTCGCCAAAATGTAGTGTATTATCACAGACAAGCTGTACAGGTTGCTTCTTTATTCACTGCACATCAGCATGCAACTAACCTCAGCCACACCCAGCTCCCAGACATATACATAATTGTAACATTTTGCAGACAGCAACTTAACCCGTTGCTTACCATACTACAGTGGGGGCACTCTCTAATAAAGGAAATGTGTTACTGGCCAGATCACCAGAGGGTAAAAAAAATAAAATAAAAAAGGTAAACTAATGCAGCCACCAAAAAAATAAAAAAGGTAAACTAATGCAGCCACCATGTCAAATAATAGGTGTGCTAAAAAAAAATTACATTTTTGTTTTTGGCTTTAATACCACTAAGAATGTAATTAGATGGGAATATGGCCCTTTTTAATCTGCATTGGGATACATTCTAATGTCTGTTAGGCACCCCACACAGCTGATTAAGGCTCATAGATGGAAATAGGGATTAAAGGGGATAAATAGTCTTGTCTGATCTCACTTTTCCCCCTCGAGAAGTTAGAAGTAGAGGTGCCTGCAGCATGCTTGTCTGGAAACATTCCAGAAGACGACTGGATCAAGTCTACAAATCCAGCTGCCCTTTTGTATCTATGGCCAGAGTTACACATGGAATCAATAAATGTTTGCAGAGCTGATTCATAAGACTTTAGTTTTCAAGTACCAGGATTCAGTAATGATTCAGATTCGTCGTCCGTCACATACAAAGTCTGTTGTTTCCTGAAAATGGCCCTTTGTGTGTTTCAATTGGTCCCGGCATGTCCTTGTGGTTATGGCATGAAGCCTTTATTAGAATCCAGCCTGAACAAAAATTGCTTAAAGCATATCTATGGTCAAAATGTAATATCATAATCATTTCCAAATGGTATTTTACTGTAATGTAATTTCCAGCCTACTCCTATTAATCTGAACAATCTTGAAGTCTGTAAACTCACTTTGTGAATGTAGCTCTACTCCCTTGGGAGCTGCTGGTTATGGGTTCCCCTGGGTTACCATTCTGGGTTACCATTAGCAACAACAATATCTCTCCTGCGCTCGAGTGGTATGCGGGAAGGTGAATCTTCTAGGCGGTTTTATGACACAAATGAAGTGGTCTTGCTGCCCCCCTCAGGACCAAGGGTATCCAAAAGGCACTATAAGAAAACAACAAGAGAAGGGCGCACCGACCTTGTGCATTACCACTTAAAAGTTTATTCAAATCAAAGAAGGGTAGCGTACAATATACTCACAAACGTAGCATAAGAACAAGCATATAGGAAATGGGCACCGCTCGCTTCCAGGACACTTCTCTACTGCTGGATAGCGTGATGGCGTCCTCAAAACCTGATGTGGCTTACGCATTTTGAGGGAGGACCCTCTTCCTCAGAGCCAAAATCTCCACTCAGCAGTAGAGAAGTGTCCTGGAAGCGAGCGGTGCCCATTTTCTATATGCTTGTTCTTATGCTACGTTTGTGAGTATATTGTACGCTACCCTTCTTTGATTTTAATAAACTTTTAAGTGGTAATGCACAAGGTCGGTGCTCCCTTCTCTTGTTGTTTTCTTGTAGTACCATTAGCAACAACATGACAGTTTGACAATTTTCCCAAGTGTTTTAGCTCAGTCAGGAAACAGTCCAGTAGCTTTGGTTTTTGTGTTTTTATTTGGAACTTGGATAGGAGAAGGGAATGAGTGGGATACTCCAACTCCTAACTCCACAATAGGCTGGGACAACTTGAAAATAGTAATAGTAAATGAGTAACGCTGAGCAACGCTGAGTAACGCTAGTCACGGCTAGGCCGCTGTTTCACTTTGCCCTTAGCTGTGAAGTATATTTAAATGAGCTTTCTGAGGTAAGCTGTATCCTGAGGTAAACTGTACTGTACTGCAGAACAACTTCAGGGCCCTTCCTGGCATCCCCTTTTGTTCCTAATCTTTAGGGTCAAATACACAGCACCCCCTTTACTGATACACTCCTTATGTCAGCTCGCTCCTTGATCCCCCATGACTTCTCTGGAGCAGTGGAGGCCTGTCAATCGGGGCCACAGGGGCGCCGCCCCCCCCCATCCGAACATCAGCATTTAAGCAAAAAAAAAAATATGTACCTTTAAATGTGAGCGGGGCGCTAGACACGCTGCTGCCTATGGAGAGGGGTGGGAGTTTTGTCATCATGTGCTTTTTTATGTGGCTCTGATTGGCGTCCTTCAGAGTGTCCTCGGGGTGCAGAGCAATGCGCCCCGGACACTCCCACTGTACCACTGCCATCCTGTGATTGGTCCATAGGACATCCGACGTCATAGAGCGGTGCTTGGGCGTCTCTCGGTAGAGCCATTCCACTCAGTGTCTCTGCTGAGGACGGACCGGAGAGGACAACAAGCAAGCCAGCCAGGAGGGGGAGGGCGGCAGCTTTCCCTGGCCGGACTCAAGTTCAACACTCTGCAAACACAAAATGTGAGTGTCTGACACTGGTCACTCTACATTGAAGGGGGCATGCTGTGGTCACTCTACATTGATGGGGGCACGCTGTGGTCACTCTACATTGAAGGGGGCACGCTGTGGTCACTCTACATTGAAGGGGGCACGCTGTGGTCACTCTAAATTGAAGGGAGCATGCTGTGGTCACTCTACATTGAAGGGGGCACGCTGTGGTCACTCTACATTGAAGGGGGCACGCTGTGGTCACTCTACATCGACAGGGGCACGCTGTGGTCACTTCATAATTGGTGCCCTTCATAACTGATCACATGATATTTTCCTGCCTACATTCCTGTACTGAGTGAGTGCCGGTTCACATTGGTGCAATGTGACTTTGGTCTGAATGCGATGCCAATTCAGACATGCAATCTGTATGGCTGAATTTGCATTGCACAGACATCGCATGTGATTTTCAGAGCAGTGCAGTGCGAATCACATGCGATGTCTGACATCGCTAAAGTGTGAACCGCCACTCAAACTACTGAAAACTGAAACTCCTCCGCTTAGCACCTCTGATTGATTAGGTGCACTATTATATTTGTATTATTGATACACTTTTGTTTAAAAGAATTTCATGGGGTATGTAGTCCTTGGAAATTGAAAGTAAACCAAAAGAATGAGCAGAGGAGAAGCTGCAGAGCATGCTGGAAGGATGGTCAGCAGATACAGTAAGCAGAACAACACAAAAGGAAATGTTTCAAGTTTAGCTTATGTAACCATGTGCTGGTCACTGCAAAATGAATAGAGGGGACATCTCCAAAATAAGCCACATAATATTCAGCTCCCTTCCAATGCCTTGGATCTGGACTGTTGCATCACTTCCTGTATATAGAGGGGGAACCGTTCCTCCTGTCAGAGAACGGAGGATCTTACAACCTGTAATCCTGCTGCCAATTCTCACTGTATTCTAGAGCCCCTTTGGGACTACTAATTCCAAAAGAGCTGATTTAAGGGATTTTGGAGAAGCCTATAAATTTGACTTTATCTGGCAGGCTCACTCTCTTGACCTGGAGACATCAATGAGACTGGATGAATGCTGCCGTTTTGCACCTACACGCAGTGGCCCAGCCTGTGCTAGTTGCAGACCATGCATGCATCTGTGCAGCTTCACTGCAGATCACTACGCTGAGTGTTCGCAGCTGCTCTCAACGGACCAGAGATTTTCACAGTTCTCATCATCACCCATCATCACGGTTTTCAGTGCATCAACAGCCATCACTGCTTCTCCGGCAGAGGGGTATAAGACTCGCTCAGCTCATCCCGCAGTGCCAAGGACCGTATCTGAACAGGGAATTGATGAGAGGGCAGTTGCCCACCCTTTGCGTACTGTTGAATAAGGACACTGCTTGCAGACATATACATATATATATATATATATATATATATATATATATATACAGTATCTATCCATATATAAATAATATATATATATATATATATATATATACCGTATACACTATATTACCAAAAGTATTGGGACGCCTGCCTTTACACACACACACATGAAGTTTAATGGCATCCCAGTCTTAGTCCGTAGGGTTCAATATGGAGTTGGCCCACCCTTTGCAGCTGTAACAGCTTCAACTCTTCTGAAGAGGCTGTCCACAAAGTTTAGGAGTGTGTCTATGGGAATGTTTGACCATTCTTTAAGAAGAGCATTTGTGAGGTCAGGAACGGATGTTGGATAGAAAACCCTGGCTCACAATCTGCAATCAAATTCATCCCAAAGGTGTTCTATCGGGTTGAGGTCAGGACTCTGTACAGGCCAGTCAAGTTCCTCCACCCCAAACTTGCTCATCCATGTCTTTATGGACCTTGCTTTGTGCATTGGTCCAAATCAAATGGTGGAGGGGGGGGGGGGTTATGGTGTGGGGTTGTTTTCAGGGGTTAGGCATGGCTCCTTAGTTCCAGTGAAGGGAACTCTTAAGGCGTCAGCAAGCATATCCAGACATTTTGGAAAATTTCATGCTCCCAACTTTGTGGGAACAGTTTGGGGCTTGCCCTTCCTGTTCCAAAATCCAACTTAGATGAGCAAGTTTAGGGTGGAGGAATTTGACTGGCCTGCACAGAGTCCTGACCTCAACCCAATAGAACATCTTTGGGATGAATTAGAGTGCAGACTACGAGCCAGTCCTCCTCTCCAACATCAGTGCCTGACCTCACAAATGCACTTCTGGAAGAATGGTCAAACAATCCCACAGACACACTCCTAAACCTTGTGGACGGCCTTCCCAGAAGAGTTGAACCTAATATAGTTGCAAAGGGTGGGCCAACTCAATATTGATCCCTCCGGACTAAGACAGGGATACTATTAAAGTTCATGTGCATGTAACATGTTAAGCCAGTAAAGGAAACCTTGCTTGCCACTTCTTTGATCCATTTACTGTATGGACTCTTCAACCTTGAAGGACCCCAACTTGCAGGGCCGGTGCTTCCACTAGGCAAACTAGGCAGCCGCCTAGGGCGCATTGCAACCGGCACTCTCTGTCCATCATGAATGATCCTTGTGAGCTGAGGGGAGGGGGCCACAGTGGGGGAGGAAGAATGGACAGAGGAAGGTGCCAGGTGTCTGGGGCAGTGGCTGAACTACCAGGCCCTGGCTTTCCATCACTTTTGGGGGGGGGGGGGGGCCCAAGAGGCAGGAAGGGAGCCAACAGGAGTGCTGCCTGCATGATGATCCTCTTCGGCTGGAGCTGAGAGATGTAAACCCTGGGCAGGAAGTGACTCTCTGCACTGAACTGGTGGGCAGCTGTTCATTTCCCTGGGTCGGTATTAAGCAGGGAGCAGAGGAGAGCTGAACCTGACCCCAAGCTTGGCACTGGAGGGCCGCACCTTTGCTGGAGCAGAAACGACGAGGCATCGGAATGGTCTGAGGAGGTTGGGGATTAGGGAAGTGCGAAGCTATCTGACTGCTGCTTTTCCCTTCACCAGGAGCCGGTTGAAGCTGTGGTGAGCACTGTGGTCCAGGAGAGGAGCATCCTAGGAGAAGGAATCAGCAAAATCACTCTCTTCATACCGCCCAGTGAGTGTCCCCAGAACAGGGGATCAGGGTCCCTGGGTGTGACATGGAGGTTCCCTGGTGTGAAAGGGAATCAGGGTCACCAGGTGTAACAGGGTTTTGTGGTCACCAGGTGTGCCATGAGGAATTGGGGTCCCTGGCTGTGCTATGGGGGATTGAGGTCCCCAGGTGTGACATGGAGGGTCCCCAGGTGTGACATGGAAAAACAGAGTATATTCAAGTAGTAAAACAAAACCTCCTGCGCTCGAGTGCTGTCTGATGGAGTAGAAAGAGGTGCACTACTAACTCAGATGTAGAGAGAGCTGTTTGGTCTTGCTGCCCCCTTCAGGATCAAGGGTATCCAGAACCACTGATAGAAAAGACAAAAAAGAAAAAGAGGGGCGCACCGACCTAGTGCATTACCATAAAACCATTTATTAAAATATTAAAAAGTGTACAAAGTACTCACAAAACTGGTGTGATACAACACACATTAAAGTAGCATATACAGTCTCCAAAGTAGCCAGGTCCCAGTTGAATGGACATGCAGATAGTCACATGGGGCTGCTGTGGCTAGGCTGACGCGTTTCAGGGGCGAGCCCCCTTCCTCAGAGCCAGAGAAAATGCTGCACATATGACATGGAAAAACATCAGGGTCTCTGGGTATGACATGGAGGAGCATCAGGTGCCCCTGGTGTGACATGGAGGATCATTGGGGTCCCTTGGTGTGGCATAGAGGGACATTAGGGTCCCAAGGTGTGACATGGAGGAATATGGGGGTCACTGGGTATGACAGCATAACATAGAGGAACCATCAGATCAGGGTCACTGGGTATGACATAGAGGAGTTTTTAACCCCTTCCCTTTTTACTTTATTTTTTTTGGGGGCGGGGGGGGGGGGTGGGGAGTGCGAGTAGCTGGTCTTGTTGCCTAGGGCGTAAAATAGTCTAGCACCGGCCCTGCCAACTTGCTAGCAGAAAACCTCATCTATAATTTTGGGATTCGCTCTATTTTCTAATCACAAATATCCACCTGTCCTTTAAAGGGGCACCCCTTCTATGTATACTGCATATACAGTATATTGTGGCAAACTGGTTGTAACCCCCCTAAGTATTAACTTGTGTTATTTTGACTTACTCAATACAGTTGTGGTTATCAAAATTTGTGTCTATTGCCCTTTACTCTGTGCTGGGTATTAATGGTGATCAGTTTATTGAACTCTGGTTATCTAAACCCTGTCTGGACCTAGAATGTCAGAAGGGGAGAGGAGCTTGCAAGGTCAGGGCAACATCAGAGGACAGGCATCATCCATGGGCTCCTATGGGGGGTAGCACTACACTTATATTGGATTGTCAAAAATAACAAATGTTTGTATTACTAGCACAATGCCAATGTTAAAAAATAAAAGTGTATTCTGGGACTATAGATCGCCTTTAAATACAAGAATTGTGTATATATTTACCTTAACCAAATAACAATTTGTTTGCTAAAGAACAGTGTATCATAAACAACTGCCATTTAAAAAAAATCAATCATCTTCATCTTTTTGATCCATTTTTTATTTTTACCTCTGATCTCCTACAGTCTCTTTGTAGTCACTTCCTGTCTACATTCACCCCAGTAATGGCTACATGACATTTTTAAAGGCCTGGATTTCTGATGGTGACAATAGTGGACAATGCTCCCATAATATGATGTGAAATGGCCATTTGTAGTCATCATTGGAAGCCAGTGACAGGGTGATATGAAGGAGCACAATTGGGAGACAGGGACAGGGCATTGTCACCTTATAACTGGGAGTACCTGGATAAGGACCTTAATGGTAGGATCACCAGGCATTATTTTAATAAAAGATTTAAAAAATAGAAAATGGCTTGAAACCGCACTAACCTGTAAAAATGTAAATGAGAATTCACTGATTTGATTTACTTATACTTCAGGTTGTGGCGCATGTGGAGCATCACATCTCTTCTACGTAATTGCAGAAACCGTAAATAGTTCAGGTAATCCATGATCATAGCAACACTCCAGGTAATCATGTACTCTTTACTATAGAACACTATCCTGCTGCCAAATTAAAATGTACATTTTGTTTGAAGAGGTTCGCCGTGTTCGATTTTTAGTATTACTGTGAGACAGATTTCGGTTGACCAGATTACCTGCTGAAGCAGTGGTTTCCAAACAGTGGGCCAAGGGCTGGATGCGACCCTTTGCTTATTGTTATCTGACTCTTGGGGCACTATTTTTCCTACTGTTATAAGGCACTCCCCTTCCCACTAACAGCAATGATGGGGCACTATTCCTCCCACTGATACCAATGATGGGGCACTATTCCTCCCACTGATACCAATGATGGGGCACTATTCCTCCCACTGATACCAATGATGGGGCACTATTCCTCCCACTGATACCAATGATGGGGCACTATTCCTCTCACTGATACCAATGATGGGGCACTATTCCTCTCACTGATACCAATGATGGGGCACTATTCCTCCCACTGATACCAATGATGGGGCACTATTCCTCCCACTGATACCAATGATGGGGCACTATTCCTCTCACTTATACCAATGATGAGGCACTATTTCTCCTACTGATACCAATGATGGGGCACTATTCCTCCCACTGATACCAATGATGGGGCACTATTCCTCCCACTGATACCAATGATGGGGCACTATTCCTCCCACTGATACCAATGATGAGGCACTATTCCTCCCACTGATACCAATGATGGGGCACTATTCCTCCCACTGATACCAATGATGGGGCACTATTCCTCTCACTGATACCAATGATGGGGCACCATTCCTCACACTGATACCAATGATGGGGCACTATTACTCCCACTGATACCGATGATGAGGCACTATTCCTCCCACTGATACCAATGATGGGATACTATTCCTCTCACTGATACCAATGATGGGACACTACTCCTCCCACTGATACCAATGATGGGGCACTATTCCTCCCACTGATACCAATGATGAGGCACTATTGCTCCCACTGATACCCATGATGAGGCACTATTCCTCCCACTGATACCAATGATGGGGCACTATTCCTCCCACTGATACCAATGATGGGGCACTATTCCTCCCACTGATACCAATGATGGGGCACTATTCCTCTCACTGATACCAATGATGGGGCACTATTCCTCCCACTGATACCAATGATGGGGCACTATTCCTCCCACTGATACCAATGATGTGGCACTATTCCTCCCACTGATACCAATGATTGGGCACTATTCCTCCCACTGATACCAATGATGGGGCACTATTCCTCCCACTGATACCAATGATGGGGCACTATTCCTCCCACTGATACCAATGATGGGGCACTATTCCTCTCACTGATACCAATGATGGGGCACTGTTCCTCCCACTGATACCAATAATGGGGCACTATTCCTCCCACTGATACCAATGATGGGGCACTGTTCCTCTCACTGATACCAATGATGGGGCACTATTCCTCTCACTGATACCAATGATGGGGCACTATTCCTCCCACTGATACCAATAATGAGGCACTATTCCTCCCACTGATACCAATGATGGGGCACTATTCCTCCCACTGATACCAATGATGGGGCACTATTCCTCCCACTGATACCAATGATGGGGCACTATTCCTCTCACTGATACCAATGATGGGGCACCATTCCTCACACTGATACCAATGATGGGGCACTATTCCTCCCACTGATACCAATGATGGGATACTATTCCTCTCACTGATACCAATGATGGGACACTACTCCTCCCACTGATACCAATGATAGGGCACTATTCCTCCCACTGATACCAATGATGAGGCACTATTGCTCCCACTGATACCCATGATGAGGCACTATTCCTCCCACTGATACCAATGATGGGGCACTATTCCTCCCACTGATACCAATGATGGGGCACTATTCCTCCCACTGATACCAATGATGGGGCACTATTCCTCTCACTGATACCAATGATGGGGCACTATTCCTCCCACTGATACCAATGATGGGGCACTATTCCTCCCACTGATACCAATGATGGGGCACTATTCCTCTCACTGATACCAATGATGGGGCACTATTCCTCCCACTGATACCAATGATGGGGCACTATTCCTCCCACTGATACCAATGATGTGGCACTATTCCTCCCACTGATACCAATGATTGGGCACTATTCCTCCCACTGATACCAATGATGGGGCACTATTCCTCCCACTGATACCAATGATGGGGCACTATTCCTCCCACTGATACCAATGATGGGGCACTATTCCTCTCACTGATACCAATGATGGGGCACTGTTCCTCCCACTGATACCAATGATGGGGCACTATTCCTCCCACTGATACCAATGATGGGGCACTGTTCCTCTCACTGATACCAATGATGGGGCACTATTCCTCTCACTGATACCAATGATGGGGCACTGTTCCTCTCACTGATACCAATGATGAGGCACCATTCCTCACACTGATACCAATGATGGGGCACTATTACTCCCACTGATACCGATGATGAGGCACTATTCCTCCCACTAATACCATTGATGGGGGGTTGGTTACTCTGATGGTTACCATTGATGCCAGGGCATTTTTCTTTTACTCCCAATAGCCAGAGTCTGGTCCCTTGAAGTCTGATGAACAGTATACAGGCCCTTTGTTTAGAAATATAGGCAATCCCTGTGCTAAAGACAAGGCCGTGATTTAAACTTAGGTTGATCATCAAGGACCTTTTATGAAGGCCAGCTTGCCCTTTGGATGAAATTGTAGGTATTAGAGCCTGAATAAACTTGACATGCTGTTCATTTTAATTGGCCCCTGGTGTGCCTTAACACCGGTAACCATATTGAAGAGGTTAGATGAAACAGACAGCAGCTACATGCAGTCTCAGTTCCTGGTTATATCTTTCGATGGACAGGCCATCCTGCAGGCAAACCCCAGCATGATAACTCCAAAATGGAGCTGAAAATACAGAAGGAACTAAGGAAATTGCTGTCTTGATGAATCAATAAATGTCTTGCATGGACCAGTAACTACATGACACAAACATAGCAGCTACTTACATAAAGGCCAGTTCCTTAACCTTTGATAGCCCTCTATTGACATTCCACAAAAGCACAACAAAATAATTAGCATGCCATTGATTTAAAACATTCAGCTTATGAAATTTCATCTAATTAGACATGACTGTTCTAAATTAGAATTGTAATAAATAAGGAGGAATTTGTGAGAGTAAACAGCTGGGATTACTGCACTTGCTACAAGGGTCAAAACATTTTCTCAGCCTTGATATTATCACATTTAACTACTGCTAAAAATTTACTTTCCAGCTCTTATGAGGAAAAATGTATTTTAGTCATGAAGATTTACAGGTCAATATAGATGTCC
This sequence comes from Pelophylax lessonae, assembly GCF_965119305.1. Lineage (NCBI taxonomy): Eukaryota > Metazoa > Chordata > Amphibia > Anura > Ranidae > Pelophylax > Pelophylax lessonae. The sequence continues at coordinate 77,852,765 of NC_138768.1, forward strand.
GTTTTATTTTGGAAGATCTTCAGCCATTGACCATACACATGACAGTTTTATGCCCGTTTCAACCACCAAGGGTGTATGCGGAAGTTGTATTGGGCTCATTAACACTTCCTTAATGGTTGGGAATGGGAGATGATCAATTAATGTAGTGGTTTTTAAAAGAGAAGTATGGGATTTTTTAAAATTTTAGAATCATACTTACTTAGGTGGATGCAGCTTTGGACCGTTTCTGCATCTGTTCCTGCTGGCTCTAAGACTGAGAACCGAGCTATCAAACACCAACAATCGCTCAGTTCTCAGAGCTCCCTAAGCAGAGAGCTGGTGACTGGTACAGAAAATGATAAGAAAGCCAAAATTTTAGAATTGTCATAGGATGTCAGGGGAAATTTTCCAATGAAAACACCTGCTGGCACTTTATAAATTAGGTGAAATAATAATACGTTTTATATACAGTAAATTCCCCTCCATCGATCGCGGAGGTTACGTTCCAGACCCACCCGCGATAAGTGAAAATCCGCAAAATAGAAATACCCCATTTAAATACACCCTAGGCATGTTTTTATAACTTTTACGGTATTTTTAAAAGCATTTTAAGGTCTTTAAACACACTTTTAAAACAATAGAAACACATTTAAACACATAAAAGATACTGAGAGAGAGAGCAAGAGCAATGGAAAACACAAAAATATTTAATTACTAATTAATTAATTAAATAATATTAACTGGTTGCCGAGTAGATCTACGTCGCTCGCCTGTCACTGGGATTTGAGCCAATAGCGGGCGAGCGGGCGCCCGCTGAGGCGCGCGCCCGCCTCGGCTCGTTCAGGGAGGAGTGCGGGCGTGTGACCGGCGGACCCGATGTCCGCCGGTCACACTACGATCGTCGGTACAGCGGGAGAAAGGCAGAGCGGCTAATGTAAACAAGCTGCCTGTCATTCTCCCCTATGTAGAACCGTTGATCTCTGTTTTTACACCAATAGCCATGTCCCACTACAGTTAGAATCACGCCCCTAGGACACACTTAACCCCTCCCTGTCCAATACAGTTAACCCCTTCCCTGCCAGTGTCATTTTTACAGTAACAGTGCACATGTATAGCACTGATTACTGCAGTAATGTCACTGGTACCCCCAAAAGTGTCAAAAATGTCAGTCAAGGGTCCGATCTGTCCGCCACGCCAAAAAAAATCACAGATCGCTGCCATTACTCGTTAAAAAAAAAAACACCAAAAATGACAAAAATCTTTCCCTTTGTTAGTAAACGCGATAACTTTTGCGCAAACCAATCAAAATACGCTTTTTGAGATTTTTTTTTACCAAACATATGTAGCATAAAACAATTTGGCCGAAAATGTTAAAAAATTTAGATTTTTACATTTTTTTGGGGGGAATTTCATATAAAAAAAAAGTGAAAAATATTATTTTTGCAAAAATTACGCTCTTTTTTTGTTTATAGCGCATGATCAAAAAATCGCACAGGTGATCAAAAACCACCGAAAGAAACCTCTGTTTGTGAGAAAAAAAGGACGTGAAATTCGTTTAGGTACAGCGTCGAACGACCGCGCAATTGTCCGTTAAAGTCACACAGTAAAAAATCGCAAAAAAACCCCTGGTCAGGAAGGGGGTAAAATCTTCCGGGGCTTAAGTGGTTAATAGGTCTTACAGAAAAAAAAAAAAAACGCAAACTACCGGGACCGCGAAAACTGAACCGCGATATAAGGGGGGTTTACTGTACCTATACTTTTTTGTACCTTGTTTTATTTGTATCCATTTTTTGAATCCTAGTACTTTTCCACTCTATTGAGAACTTGATACTTGTAGCTCGGTATATCTTATGGCGCCAAGCCATAAAGGTTTACATGCATACATCCAGGAGCACCGTACAGAGTTTATACTAATCTTGCACTTTGTGACCATTAACAATTTTAACATTCCTCGGCAGCGAGTCAGCGAGAGCCCGGGTTCCTTGCTCGGTTATAATGAGGTCATACGTGGACATGTAGCAGGTCCTCTGGTGACACTGCAGGCTATTTTTTGCACAGCTTGGTTTCAGCTGCAATAGCTGGAGTAGGACAGTCTCCTCTGATCCATACCTGTAAATGTAAACCAGTTGGTGATTCCTGCTAAGCAGTCAGCTGCTATGGGTGTTTACATTGCTGGGGCCCATGACAGGAGAGCTTTTCTACACATCTCCCCAGATGCATCCACTGTCATAATACAGAGGCTCCCCCTTATTTGTATTTCATTTGTGGAAAAATGTAGGCGAGGGATTTCTGTAAATGATGATATAACCCCTCATGGAGCACCCATCCCCTGTTCTCTATATGGTGTCTTTGCTTCTCTTTTATAATAGCCAGCACAAAAGTAGAACTGGTAATTAAAGGGGAACTAAAAACTGAAAACACCATTTTATTCTTTTTTACTTGTAGCACCCTACAGGTAGGTGCCAGGTAAATGTATAGTGGGCCTTGTCTGCCTAACAGCAGGGCTGTGATTTGTTAGGTAGGGTGTCAGGGCTTCCAGATGTGCCTGCTGAGGGTAGAAGTATCCCCACTGGCTCCTGTGAGAGGTTTCTCATAAGGCAGTGTGGGAAGCCCAATCAGGGGACACATCCCAGCTTGTAACTACCCCAGAAGGCAGATTAGGCTGCAAAGGATTCTGGGAGTGGGTATAAGTTTGGGGGGAAGTGCGTGGTACAGTGTCTTTGGCGGGAGCAGAGTCCCAGGAAGGAGAGTGCGGCTGTCTCTCCTCCTGTCAGAGGAAGAGGATATCTCGGGGTGTCGCCTGAGTATCCAGAGAGAGTTGAGCTGAGGGGATCCGGTGTGCCGAGAGCCTGTTGAGAGCGAGAGGGGTCCAATCCCAGGATTCCGATACTAATGGCAGACCCACATCAGGCCACAGGCCTGGAAACCTTGCTACATAATATTCAAAGCAAACTCACCCATCCATCTATCCATGCTTTATTTTGTTGAGAAATCACTTTGAAAAACAACCCCCTAGCCACAGCTATCTTGAGTAAAGGCAGGTGAATCATGTAGCATTTATTTATTTTGAATCAATTTGACCTTAGCTGAGGCATGCAGGCAGGCTTGTTTAGCTGAGAAAGGCCCTTCTCCCTTCCTCCAGATGAAAGAAAAAAAAAATGCCAATGAAAACTCCTGGGATGTATGACATCATTTTGGCCTAGGCCAGGAACCAGGAAACAACTGAAAAAATGTAAAAAAAAAGTTTAAAACAAGTAAATATAATCTACTTTCCTATCTATTTACAATGCTAGCAGCATAAGGAATGAACATTGCTAAAGTGGAACTAAACCCAAAAATTTAGCAGTTTCCCAAAACAGTTACTATACATTTAAGGCATGCCATGAATGAGAACTGTCACATCTGCCTGTACTTTCAACTGAACTGAGAGTTATAGCTGATCTCATGTGCAACACCATGGAAACTGTAGCTCAAACAGAGGCTGAGATGGCAGCTTCCTTGGCTTTAAAGAATAGGAAGGTTTAGTTTGACTGAGAGTTGACTGAGAGTAAAGTTCTGCTTTAAAGTTCCACCCAGAACAAAGTCAAACAGATGAGGGGAACTTCCTACATCCCCCTCCAAAACTTTGGGGATTTTTTCTTTTCTCTAATCCCGTTTTTTGTTTCTACTTACCTTAATATATAATTCATATAATTTTATATAAACGAAGATAACAATCTACTTACTTGAATATATATATATTTTTACAAAATCTCCCAAACTGTTAGACGATCTCTATCAATGTGGATTCTGCCACTCAAAGCCACATTGGATCCTGGATCGGGTCTTTCGATTCAGCAAGTAAATATCACCAGTTTTGAAGCCTTTTAAACACTTTCTATACTCCTTCAATGTACTCATGCAGCATATTTGTTCCTGCAGCACCTGGACAAAACCTGGGAAGGCATGGTCTTAGGAAGTGGACAATACAATTGTATGTTAACCTACAGATGTTTAAATTATGTATGTTTTCAGTACAATATTCCCCTACCTGATACCCCTTTTTTTGATTATCTGTAGAATCGGTGAAATATCCTTGATAAAGGCCTAAGTTGGCCGAAACATGTCGGATCACCGATCTGGCACCTTCTCTGCACTCATCCCAGTCTTTGACATGATGAACAGCAGAGCAAGACCACTTACTAACCACTTCTAAGTCACTTATTACCACATGCCAAACACACTTTATTTCTTCCTCTTCACTGCACAATGGGACTTTACCCATTAAAGTCACTATTTAATTGTTGTATATATATTGCTACAATGCAATAAACTTTGTGTATTATACTATTTCTGCTTATTGTCGCATACTCCTGCCCATAAAATCCCATACTTGACCTGGGGCACCAACAACCACAAACAATTTCATCGGGATGGTGGCAGAAACGACTATAATCTTCCAATGTAAGATCCAAAAAACTTATCTCTTAAAGTTCCACCCAAAAGTGGAATTTCCACTCTTTCGCTTCCTCCCTCCTCCGGTGCCACATTTGGCACCTTTCAGTCAGGAGGGGGGAACGGGTACCTGTTTTTGACAGGTACCCTTCCCCACTTCCAGGACACGGTGCCGCGGCCGTCCTTCCCAGGAAGTTCGGCCCCCTCCTCCTTCCCCCGCCGCCGAGCCAACAGAAATGCACAGCACGCTTTGTGAATGCGCAGTAGGGACCCGGCCGTGAAGCCGCAAGGCTTCACTGCTGGGTTCCCTTACCGGCAATGGCGGCGGCAGCACCCGACAGCCTATGGAAACATCAGCTGCGGTGCTGACATCGCTGGACTCCAGGACAGGTAAGTGTCCTAATATTAAAAGTCAGCAGCTCCAGTATGTGTAGCTGCTGACTTTTAATTTTTGGAGGGGAAGGCGGAACTCCGCTTTCTTTAAGGCCTAATTCTAGAATTTTTGTCTTTTATATTGGGTTTTGCTGGAGCAGGGAAGAGCTAATATTTTCGTCACATTTTTGTTGTAAAAAGTCCAAATCAAAGGGTAAATCCAGCTTGGGAAAATGTTGTTTCCTGCAGGGTTTAAGCCGATGTAGTGCCTTGAGGAACTCGGCAACCAGCACCTGATTTGCATGTAGACAGGTGGCACTCCACTCCACGGCAATGCAGATGGGATAGGAAGTTAAGAGAAGATGTGTTTCTCTATGATTTCCTTGGGCACTCGGGCAGTGATCCCATTTGATGTACAAGCCTCATGTGACCATCTTAGGTCAAACAGAGTCTATTTAAGACCCCCCCCCCCGGGTTTTGCGCACTTTATGCGAGTGGACAGATTAGGGACAGGTCCCCCTGTCTGACAGGGACAGGTCCAGCAATAGGGAGAGGATCTGGTAGAGTAAGGAGAGAGCAGGGACTACAGCTACCTTTTCAGAAAGCTTCCCATTTGCGTAAGGACCAGCCAGGCCGGACTCCGCTCCTCATGGCAGATGCTTTTGGCATTTCTGAGTCTTCTGACTGCTGTCTATTTTTTGCATAGTTGTAGGTGGCACCTTAAAAGAGTACTATACCTTTAAGAGTGTAGAGCTCATTTGAGAAGACCTTTAGTTTTCAAGAACCGGGTCATTATCTACAGGCAAGATGAGCAAGGATGGAACACTGATTTTAAGGATCAATCTAGATCAGCTTTTCTCAACCTTTTCAACACAGAGGAACCCTTGAAATACATTTCTGGTCTAAGGGAACCCCTGCTAAAAATGAAAAATCTACAACTCATGACACATTAGTATGACAGTCAGTGGGAAGAATGCTCCTTACTCTTGTCATCATTGGGAAGAATTACCCCCTTACAGATAGCTAAAAGGAACAATGGTATCATTGAAAAACTTATCTGAGAGGCAGAAATTGCCCGTTGCTTAAGAAACCCCTAGCAATCTCAGGAGGATCCCTAGGGTTCAACGGAACCCTGATTGAGAAACCCTGATCTAGATCAATCTAGGTCTCAAGGATCAATAACTGTAGGCTTCACTGAGCTGAAGCAAAAGTGGAGACCACGGCCTGTTTGGGTAATGAATATGTGCCAAGAAAAGAGTAATCAAAAACCACCAATACATAACAGCAGTCCACACGAGTTTACATTAACCACTTAAGCCCCGGAGGATTTGGCTGCTAAAGGTCCAGACCCCTTTTTTCAACTTGGCACTTCGTGACTTTAACTGATAATTGCGCGGTCATGCAATGCAGTACCTAAACGAAATTTACGTCCTTTTTTTCCCACAAACAGAGCTTTCTTTTGGTGGTATTTGATCACCTCTGCGCTTTTTATTTTTTGCGATATTAATAAAAAAAGAGCGAAAATTTTGCAAAAAAATGACATTTTCAACTTTGTCTTTTAAAAAATATCCAATATACTCAATTTATGTCATTTTTTTTGGCCAAAATATATTTAGCTACATGTCTTTGACAAAAAAAAAATCAATGAGCGTATTTTTATTGGTTTGCGCAAAAGTTATAGCGTCTACAAACTATGGTGTAAATACTGAAATTTACGAAGCTTTAATTTCTGACTGCCTATCTCATTTCATGAAGTGCTAAAATGGCGGGGCAGTACAAAACCCCCCCAAACTACCACTTTTTGGAAAGTAGACATCCTAAGGAATGTTCTGAGGGGCATGTTGAGCTCATTGAATATTTTATTTTTTTGTCACAGGTGTTTGAAAAATGACAAAAATAATTTTTTTTTTTTTTTTTACACAAAGTTGTCATTGAAATGATATATTGCTCACACATGCCATGGGTATATGTGTAATTACACCCCAAAATATATTCTGCTGCTTCTCCTGAGTACAGGGATACCACATATGTGAGACTTTTTGGGAGCGTAGCTGTGTACGGGAGCCGGAAAACAAATCACCACCATCAGAATTTCAAAGGGCGTACATTTTTCATTGCATTTTCTCACTACCTATAACGGTTTTGGAGGCCCTGAAATGTCAAGATACCACAAAACCCCCCCAAATGACCCCATTTTGGAAAGTAGACACCCCAAGCTGTTTGCTGAGAGGCATGGTGAGTCCATGGAATATTTTATATTTTGCCACAAGTTTCGGGAAAATTACAATTTTTTTTTTTAATTTTTTTTTTTTACACAACGTTGTCACTAAAAGATAAATTTCTCACACATGCCATGGGTATATGTGGAATGACACCCCAAAATACATTCTGCCACTTCTCCTGAGTATGGGGATGCCCCATGTGTGAGACTTTTTGGGAGCCTAGCTGTGTACAGGACCGCGAAAACCAATCAACACTCTCAGGTTTTCTAATGGCGTAAATTGTTCATGTCACCTCTGCACTACCTGTCGCAGTTTCGGAGGCCCTAAAATTCCAAAATAGCACAAAACCCCCCCAAATGACCCCATTTTGCAAAGTAGACACCCCAAGCTATTTGCTGAGAGGCATGGTGAGTCCATGGAATATTTTATATTTTGCCACAAGTTCCGGGAAATATATATATATATATATATTTTTTTTTTTTTTACACAAAGTTGTCAGTAAATGATATATTGCTCACACATGCCATGGGTATATGTGAAATGACACCCCAAAATACATTCTGCTGCTTCTCCTGAGTACAAGGATACCCCATGTGTAAGACTTTTTTGCAGTCTAGCCGCGTACAGGACCCGGAAAACCAATCTGCACCTTCTGGCTTTCTAAGGGCGTAAATTGTTGATCTCACTCCTTACTACCTATCACACTTTTGAAGTCCATAAAAGGCCAAGATGGCACAAAACCCCCCCAAATGACCCCATTTTGCAAAGTAGACACTCCAATCTATTTGCTGAGAGGCATGGTGAGTATTTTGCAGCTCTCATTTTTTTTGGAAAATGAAGAAAAAACAGGAAAATGCATTTTTTTTCCTCTTTTTTCAATTTCCAAAACTTTGTGACAAAAAGTGAGATCTGCAAAACACTCAACATGCCTCTCTGCAAATAGCTCAGGGTGTCTACTTTCCAAAATGGGGTCATTTGGGGGGGTTTTGTGCTATCTTGGAATTTTAGGGCCTCCGAAACTGTGATAGGTAGTCAGGAGTGAAATCAACAATTTACGCCCTTGGAAAGCCTGAAAGTGGAGGTTGGTTTTCGGGGTCCTGTACTCGGCTAGACTGCAAAAAAGTCTCACACATGGGGTATCCCTGTACTCAGGAGAAGCAGCAGAATGTATATTGGGGTGTCATTTCACATATACCCGTGGCATGTGTGAGCAATATATCATTTACTGACAGCTTTGTGTAAAAAAAAAAAAAAAATATATATATATATATATTTCCCGGAACTTGTGGTAAAATATAAAATATTCCATGGACTCACCATGCCTCTCAGCAAACAGCTTGGGGTGTCTACTTTCCAAAATGGGGTCATTTGGGGGGGTTTTGTGCTATCTTAGAATTTTAGGGCCTCCGAAACTGTGATAGGTAGTCAGGAGTGAAATCAACAATTTACGCCCTTGGAAAGCCTGAAAGTGGAGGTTGGATTTCGGGGTCCTGTACTCGGCTAGACTGCAAAAAAGTCTCACACATGGGGTATCCCTGTACTCAGGAGAAGCAGCAGAATGTATTTTGGGGTGTCATTTCACATATACCCGTGGCATGTGTGAGCAATATATCATTTACTGACAGCTTTGTGTAAAAAAAAAAAATATATATATATATATATATATTTCCCGGAACTTGTGGTAAAATATAAAATATTCCATGGACTCACCATGCCTCTCAGCAAACAGCTTGGGGTGTCTACTTTCCAAAATGGGGTCATTTGGGGGGGTTTTGTGCTATCTTAGAATTTTAGGGCCTCCGAAACTGTGATAGGTAGTCAGGAGTGAAATCAACAATTTACGCCCTTGGAAAGCCTGAAAGTGGAGGTTGGATTTCGGGGTCCTGTACTCGGCTAGACTGCAAAAAAGTCTCACACATGGGGTATCCCTGTACTCAGGAGAAGCAGCAGAATGTATATTGGGGTGTCATTTCACATATACCCATGGCATGTGTGAGCAATATATCATTTACTGACAGCTTTTTGTAAAAAAAAAAAAATATATATATATATATATATTTCCCGGAACTTGTGGCAAAATATAAAATATTCCATGGACTCACCATGCCTCTCAGCAAACAGCTTGGGGTGTCTACTTTCCAAAATGGGGTCATTTGGGGGGGTTTTGTGCTATCTTAGAATTTTAGGGCCTCCGAAACTGTGATAGGTAGTCAGGAGTGAAATCAACAATTTACGCCTTTGGAAAGCCTGAAAGTGGGGACTGGTTTTCGGGGACCTGTACTCGGCTAGACTGCAAAAAAGTTTCACACATGGGGTATCCCTGTACTCAGGATAAGCAGCAGAATGTATTTTGGGGTGTCATTTCACATATACACATGGCATGTGTGAGCAATATATCATTTAGTGACAACTTTCTGTAAAAAAACAACAAAAAAAAAAGAAATAATAATTTTCCCGACACTTGTAGCAAAATATAAAATATTCCATGGACTCACCATGCCTCTCAGCAAATAGCTTTGGGTGTCTACTTTTCAAAAAGGGGTCATTTGGGGGGTGTTTGAACAGTCCCGGCATTTTACGCTCAATCTTAGCCACACATCACCCACTCTTCTAACCACTTGAAAACCAAGCCTTTTCTGTGCCTTTTTGTTTACATGAAAAAATATTTTTTTTTTACTAGAAAATTACTTTGAACCCCCAAACATTATATATTTCTTTAAAGCAGAGGCCCTATAGAATAAAATGGTGGATGTTGCAATTTTTTTTGTCACACGGTATTTGCGCACAGATTTTCCAAACGCAATTTTTGCGAAAAAAATACATTTTTTTTAAATTTATTGCACAAATACACTATATAATTCCAATTTGTTTGGTAAAATTTAAAAGATGATCTTATGCCGAGTTCATAGACACCTGACATGACATGCTTTAAAAATTGCGCACACCTGCGCAGCGGCAAAAACGTACGTACATTTTTAAAAACCTTTAAAAGTCTCTACAGGTTACCACTTTAGACTTACAGAGGAGGTCTACTGCAAGAATTACTGCACTCGATCTGGCGATCGCGGCGATACCTCACATGCATGCTGAAATTGCGGTTTACATATGACACTAGACCAACGCGTGCGTGTGCCATTGCGCGCAAGCACGGGGGAAAGGGGGCGGAGCTCGATTTTTTTTTTTTTTTTTGCTCTTTTATGTTATTTTGACACCTTTCCTTTAATTTTTTTTTTTTTAAATCATTTTTATTGCTATCACAGTGAATTTAGATATCCCCTATGATAGCAATCGGTAGTGACAGGTACTCTTTTTTTTAAAAATTGGGGTCTTTTATACTCTAGATCTCTCCTCTGACCTTAATGCTTCTGACCACGCCAAAATTGGTGTGATAAAATACTTTCCCAATTTCCCAATGGCCCTGTTTATTTCTGGCGAAAAAGAAGTCATGAAATGCTCGTAGCCTCCGGCATCTTAGGCCATAGAGATGATTGGAGCCATTCTAATCTTCAATTAGCTCTATGGTTAGATAACTGAACCACCGGCTGCACTCTCGGGTTAACCGGTGGGACAGGAGAGCCCGAGAAAAACCACGGAAGGCTGCGGAAGGCGGCGGTGGGGGGGGGGAGGCCCCTCCCACTGCATGTAAAAGCAGTCTAGCGGCCAATTACCTGCTAGGATTGCTTTTACATGTAAGCCGACCGCTGGCTGTAAAAAACGATACCAAGATGATGCCTAAATCTGCAGGCATCATCCTGGTATAACCACTCAAAGTCCAGCAACGTACCAGTACATTGCTAGTCCTTGTTTGGCATATAGGTTTTTTTTTTTTCATGCAGCCTGTGGGCTGAACGGAAAAAAAGAGAACCTATCAGAAATCAGCACAAGAATAATGCGTAGTATTACTCATCATTAACCGCCCAAACAACCACCCACTGAATTTAATGATGGGTATACACGGCACTATCCACGTATACCAAAATAGGATTTTAACTGCAGTGCTGAAATCAGAAAATCACCACAGCTGCTATCAGCAAAGGTATCCATATATGCTGAGCGCAAACGCTGTTTGTGTCAGAATATATAAAATCAATGCGTGGTAGCCGACGAGGGACCTGCAAGAGAAACAGGTCACAAAAGAATGAAAAAACAAAGTACATTAAAAAAAGTACATTAGGAAGAGTAGGACATATAAAATGACTGACAACAACAAAAGTTTTTGGATTCTCATCATTAACCGCCCAAACAACCACCCACTGAATTTAATGATGGGTATACACGGCGCTATCCACGTATACCAAAATAGGATTTTAACTGCAGTGCTGAAATCAGAAAATCACCACAGCTGCTATCAGCAAAGGTATCCATATATGCTGAGCGCAAACACTGTTTGTGTCAGAATATATAAAATCAATGCGTGGTAGCCGACAAGTACCTGCAAGAGAAACAGGTCACAAAAGAATGAAAAAACAAAGTACATTAAAAAAAAGTACATTAGGAAGAGTAGGACATATAAAATGACTGACAACAACAAAAGTTTTTGGATTCTCATCATTAACCGCCCAAACAGCCACCCACTGAATTTAATGATGGGTATACACGGCGCTATCCACGTATACCAAAATAGGATTTTAACTGCAGTGCTGAAATCAGAAAATCACCACAGCTGCTATCAGCAAAGGTATCCATATATGCTGAGCGCAAACACTGTTTGTGTCAGAATATATAAAATCAATGCGTGGTAGCCGACGAGTACCTGCAGGAGAAACAGGTCACAAAAGAATGAAAAAACAAACAAAGGACATTTAAATGTACAGTAAGAAGAGTAGAAGGACATATAAAATGACTGACACAACAACAGTTTTTGGATCCTTTTATTTTTCTTTCTAACTGTTTCTTCATGTCTTGATTTGGGAGGGACTGCGATCTTCTGCGATCTTCTCTTCCAGCTTGGGTCTCTCAAAATGTCGATGGACATCCAACATCCTTCGAGACCCTGTGTTTGTGTGCCCTACACTGTGTCGTGCTGTACCCTACACTAAAACTCCACTAGTGTATGGTAGCGCTCAAAACATTCCCCGATGCAGAGACCAGGTTGGTCAGGACATTTGGGACAATAATAACGGGTGTCACGCCTAAATCCGCGCCTGCTACAGACACGACATCTTCTTTTGGGCCATCTTTGGGTAGGGGTACTCGGGAGGGCATAAGGAAAATGCCTCTCATGCAGCCGGCTCACTGCATCTGGAAGGGGAAGTTGGGCAGGCATGCCTCCTGGGTACAGGTAGGCAAGGATGATCTCTTCCTGGAATTCCCGGAAAGATCCAGTTCGTCCTGACGCCTTGTATAGGACAAAGGCGTTCAGCATCGCCAATTGGAATAAATAAACAGACACTTTTTTGTACCAGCGTCTGGCTTTACGGGCAACTAAATACGGCGCCAAAATCTGGTCGTTAAGGTCCACCCCTCCCATGTTAAGGTTATATTCGTGGACACAGAGGGGTTTCTCCACAACGCCAGTTGCCGTAGTGATTTGGATTGTCGTGTCTGCGTGAAGGGAGGACAGAACATAAACATCCCGTGTATCCTTCCACTTCACCGCAAGCAATTTGTCCGTTTTCAAGCAGGCTCTCGCCCCCCGACTAAGACGGGAATCTACAAGCCGTTGGGGGAAGCCCCAGCGATTATGTCGCACGGTGCCACATGCGCCAATTTGTAATTCGAGCAGGTGACTAAATAGTGGCACGCTTGTATAAAAGTTGTCCACGTACAAATGGTACCCCTTTCCGGATAAGGGTGACACCAAGTCCCAAACGATCTTACCGCTGCTCCCTATGTAGTCTGGGCAGTTGGGGGGCTCCACACAGCTATCTTTTCCCTCATAGACCCGGAAACTAACTGTATAGCCTGTGGCCCTGTCACACAATTTATACAGTTTGACCCCGTATCTGGCACGCTTGCTGGGGAGGTACTGTTTCATAGCAAGGCGGCCAGTAAATTTAATCAGGGACTCGTCAACGCAGACAACTTGTTCGGGGGTAAACAAGGCTGCAAACCGCTGATTGAAGTGGTCTATGAGGGGCCGAATTTTGTGGAGCCGATCGTATGCAGGGTCTCCCCGAGGACGACAGATTTCATTGTCGCTGAAATGCATAAATCGCAGAATTTGCTCATATCTCGCCCTGGACATGGAGGCAGAGTACATGCGCATATGGTGAAGTGGGCTAGTGGACCAATATAGCCGCAATTCACTCTGTTTAGTTATGCCCATGTGGAGGGAAAGGCCCAGAAAGATCTTAAATTCGGAAACCGTTAAAGGTTTCCAGCCGAATTGTCTGGCAAGGGGCGAATTTGGGTTGGCGGCGATAAATTGTTGAGCATATAAATTTGATTGATCCACAATAGATCTGAAAAGATCTTCCGTGAAGAACAGCTCATAAAAGTTCAGGGGCGTAAAACCAGCTGTCTCCACGTGGATTCCAGGTTGGGCGGTGAATGGGGGAAGTACTGGCGCTGTAGTATCAGTGGGTTGCCAATTAGGAAATGCCAGCGCATCAGGGAGGGCACTATGGGCTCTACGGGCCTGTCTTCGAATACGCGGTGGCTGCGGGCCACTACTTGTGCTAGCCACCGCACCAGCTTCAACTGCACTTAGGGGACTCGCCACGTCACCAGGTCTTACTGCAGTGCTGGTTGTACTAGGTCCAGGGTGTACTAGGCCGCTGGCGCTTGCCAGGTCGCCAGAAGGATGAGCGGCACTAGTACCCACACTCTGCTCCATACGAGCACCCTGCGATTCCTGCATCTCAACAACACCAGAATGGGGTCGGGTACGCCTGGGTCTAACAGGGACCCATCTGTCGTCGGAGCTATCTGTCAGGGAGCCGCTGCTGTCATTTGGTTCGTATACTGACCCTGATTCTGCCGGTGAGGCTTCCCCATCGCTCTCACCTGACATGGTCATCATACTGTAAATAGCTTCATCACTGTACGAACGTTTAGACATTTTGGTAACTAAATTTACCCGTACAGTGATGCGACTCACAGGTAATAAAAGCACCTGGTTGTCGAAGACTATTTCAAGCGCTACCAAAAAAACTGCTAAAGCTAGCAGGGATCAGGCCTGACTCTGCTAACACAGCGGTTTTGTGTCTTGTGTTTTTTTGTAAGTGACAGTAATCTGTTGATTACTACACTTACCTGGGTGAAAGGGTTAAACGCAGGTGCTGGCAGGAATCAGTGCTGATCGTGCAAACACTGCGTTTTGGGAACCCTAAACTATGGGGGCGCTAGTATAGCTCTGATCAGATCAGATATTGATCTGTTCAAACACTATACTAGAAATGGAAGTGTAGGTGCGTGCGTGTGTGCGTGCGTGCGTGTGTGGCAATCAAGGGGTTACTTCTAAACTATGCGCTGGGGATCTGGGGGGGGTGGCGGGGACCCTAAACCTCCTTTGGGAAAGAAACTAGCTAGCTAGCACAACCTCAAGTCACAATGACACCAATACAAAATACAGTAAAAACAGTATATTATGTGTGTATTAGTGCTAATGTGACAGAGGGTGTAGGGGTTAACGGGATGTGATCAGGGGGGGATCAGGGGTTTAAATCTTTATTGGAAGGGGCTGGCGGGTATCCTAAGGATAAAAGGAATGGTGGCAAGCGCTAAACCTGGTCACAAGTCACACTTATACAGGTATATAGAAAATGCTATATACTGTATACAGTGTGCGTTGTGGCAGGGGGTGTAGGGGTGATCAGGGGGGGATCAGGGGATTAAATCTTTATTGGGCGGGTGGGGGGGACCCTAAACCTGCTTGGGACACAAACTTAGTCGCCTGCGCTAATTCTGATCACAATCACACTAATACAAAAATACAAAAACACAGTATATTACGTTTGTATTAGTGCTGATGTGACAGAGGGTGTAGGGGTTAACTAGCGGTGATCAGGAGGGGATCAGGGGGGATCAGGGGCTCAAATCTTTATTAGGGGGGGGTGGCGGGTAATTCAAGTGGAAAAAGGGGGGTCGCAAGCGCTAGACCTGACCACAAATCACACTTATACGGGTATATAGCAAAATGCTATATACTGTATACGGTGTGTGTTATGGCAGGGGGTGTAGGGGTGATCAGGGGGGGGTCAGGGGCTTAAATCTTTATTGGGCGGGTGGCGGGGACCCTAAACCTTCTTGGGACAGAAACTTAGTCGCCTGCGCTAATTCTGATCACAATGACACTAATACAAAAATACAATAACACCGTATATTGCGTTTGTATTAGTGCTGATGTGACAGAGGGTGTAGGGGTTAACGGCGGTGATCAGGGGGGGTTCAGGGGGGATCAGTGGGTTAAATCTTTATTAGGGGGGGGTGGGGGGTAATTTGAGTGGAAAAGGGGGGGTCGCAAGGGCTACACCTGTTCACAAATCACACTTATACAGGTATATAGGTATATGCTATATGCTGTATATAGTGTGTGTTGTGTCAGGTGCTGTAGGGGTTAATTGGGGGGGCGATCGGGGGTGAAATGTGCCTATCTAGCTGTGTGTGATGTGCTTGGTGCAATTACTCACAGTAAGATGTGCTCTCCTCTCACGCTGGATCCGAAAAGACCGTTGGGAGGGGAGGGCACATCTCCTCTAAGCCTGTGTTTACATTTCACAGGCTTAGAGGGAGATCTGATTGGGCAGGACCGATCAACAGGTCCAGACCAAAAATGATTGGCCTGGACCTGATGACTGATCGGTTCTGAACCCAATCGAGTCATCGGCGGCGGCGGCGGGGCGCGGGAGCGCGCACAGGGCCGGCAAAAAGTGCTGACGTAGGCCTACGTCAGTTTGCCTGGCCGGGGCTGAGCGCCGACGTAGATCGTCGTGCGCCGGTCGTTAAGTGGTTAATACTATAGTGACTGATTTCACCTTACTGGAGTCTTAATATATCAAATCCCCCCAAAAATTATATATATATATAAAAAAAATCTCCACAACGAAAGTAAAAAAAACAAAAACAAAAATGTCCAATTCAGTCTCCATATTTCTGAAATCAATCTGCCCAGTGTCAAAGCAAGTGTCCACATCACAAAATGGGCAAATGCACAGTTCTTTATAAGATGTGATATCCACCCAAAAAGTGTTATTATCAATGTTCTTAATCAAAATATTCAATGATGTGCTTACAAAGGTGTGTCCCTCCACCAACATATGAACAGACACTCACCAACTTTTAGGCCTCATGCACTCTAGGCTCTTCTGAATGCCTTTCTCCTGAAAGGAGTAAAGCGGAGTTAAAGTATTTGGGCATTTATTAATATCTTTGGCCTCTTTCACACGGCCGTTTAGTTTTTTTATCTCCGCTCCGGTGCTTTTTTTATTTTTTATCACGGAGTGGATGACACTTCTGTCATCCGCTCCGTATGTCCGCATATCATCCCATCCGTTTGCGGATGATATACGGACATAATGCATGTCTATGGGCATTGCGGATGTCAGCGGATGACACCGCTGACATCCGATTTTGCATCCGTTCCGTTTTTTGAACGGAACAAAAGTAGGGTTCTGTTCCGTTCCAAAAAATGGAACAGAACTGAAAGGATGAAAATCGGATGTCAGCGGATGGTCATCTGCTGACATCCGCAATGCCATTGACCTTCATTATGTCCGTATATCATCCGCAAAAAAATAGGATGAGTTGCGGACATGCGGAACGCCCGTGTGAAAGGGCCCTTTGGCCAGAATATTAATTTATTCTGGCCATTAAAATGAATAAACGTACAAGAGCTAAATGTGCCTAGCATTTAGGCACATTTAGATGCATTTACATGTGTTTTTACGCATGTCAGTTTTTTCTGTGTCCAAATGCTCCTCTCCCAAAACCAACTTTGGTGTGTTCAGCATTCTGCCCGTAAATACCCCTGCCTCTAAAGGCCTGTAAACACCTATGTGTGCATTGACACATAGGCTAACATAGAGGGGAGTTTGGAGGCAAAAGAAAAAATGGCAGATGCCTGCAAAACAGGCGTTTGAAAGCTGCAGGCCTAATTGCCTATCTTTCCCAAGAAAGCCAAACTTCCTTTGGGAAGCTCAGGCTGATGACATAGAAGTTTAGGAGAAAACCTGCTCATTCCTGTCAGGATTAATCCTCGTTTCTCAGAAAAAAGGAATGCCACATAGTGTAATATTGTAACACATAAATTTTTTAAAAACAATGATGCACTTACAAAATAATCATCCTTTCCACAGCAATATACAAACTGTCAGCTTCTCTGAAATAGCAGAGATGCTTTCCCTGCATTAGACATACAGCCGGCCGCACTGCATGTAAGTGTCCTCTGCTCTGCTCTCTGATCTTGCAAACACTGATGGGCTCCGCCCCAATGCGTCTCGTCCTTATAACCAATTTATCACCCCCTGGTGTTGAAATCCTCAAGTTTGCAGTAGCATGGGGGGTGAATGTATGGTTTCATGCCTAGACTCAGAATCCACCTAAGAACTTCTAAGTTCATGGACCACACATTGTTGTACAACTGAGAGTGGAGCAGTAAGTCGGCTTGTGGGTTATGTACTCCATATATTGTTATTTATATCATAAAGAAGATCAGTGTCATACTCAGAAAAAATGTCTTTATCTTTAAATATTACAACCTACATTACCATGATTTTCACTTTTCAGTAAATGCCAGCGGTAAGGAAAGACCTTTGGACATACTTTGTCTATATATATTATGCAGGGCTTCTTACTCAAGATGGAATTCTAGGTCACTTAAAATTAGCATGAGGTATTAGTGGCTGACAGAGCACTGATGTAATGTATGTCTCAGTGCTCACAGCAACTGTACTTTTCCCTAGAGGTCATTTAAAAACATACTTTACTATCGCTACCAATAGGATATCATAGAAAACAACCTTTCTATGTATACAGTATAGGGTTTTGCAATTTTACAAATGTCAGTTTAGGATTTTACTAAAAGAATAATAATGCTTTTTCAGATTTGGAAAGGAAAACAAGGAAGTATAAAAAAAAAGTAATATATTACTTTCTTACTTTCCATGCAAGATGCTACTCCAGGTACATTGCTACAGTATTGCCTGCTATATTGGAGTCTTTATAGTATTATGTATTGTATACCCCAAGAATGAACTTTTTTACTTTATTCTTTTTGGTTTGTTAAATATACAATTAAAAGCATTTAGTTATATCTATCTGTTCATTAAGTGCCAAAAATATACTTTTACAAGCCTCTCTGGAAATATTCATAGAAAAAAAAAAACAGGTTAAAACCCAACTCAAGACATAGTTACATAGTTAGTGAGTGTGAAAAAAGACACCAGTCCACCCAGTTCAACCTATGATGTGTGTATGTATATGTGTTAATAGTACATTGTATACCCCTTTATGTTGTGGTCGTTAAGGTGCCCATCTAATCGTTTTTTAAACTATTTATTTATTTATTTCAGGTACTTATATAGCACTGTCAATTTACGCAGCGTTTTACATATACATTGTACATTCACATCAGTCCCTGCCCTCAAGACGCTTACAATCTAAGGTCCCTAACTCACATACATACGCAGTAGGGCCAATTTTTTTTTTATACAGGATCCAATTAACCTACCAGCATGTCTTTGGACTATCGATGCTCCCTGCTGATACCACTGCTTGTGAAAGAGAATTCCACATCCTTACCGCTCTGACAGTAAAGAACCCTTTAAGCAGTTTAAGGTGGGCAACTACATTGCAAATGCGAGAAGGGGAGGTTTAATGTTGAAAAATGTAAGGTAATGCATTTGGATGCCAAAAATACAAACACAAGTTACTCTCACTAGGGGGAGAACCCCTGGGGGAATCTAGGATGGAAAAGGACCAAGGGCTCCTAGTAGATGACAAGCTCAGCAATGGCATGCAATGCAAAACATTTGTTTTAGGTAGAATGATTAGGGATAGGGCCTCTGTCAGGATTTTATTGCAGTCTGTATTCCTATTGGAGAGGACAGCAGAAAAAGCATGTCAGCAATATACCTGAATGCATAAATGGCAGCAATGAGGCCAGCAAGCTTCTTGGTGCCAAGTATAATAATTACAGGTAATCATCATCTCTCTGTACTAGTGCTTTGGTGAGAATGATTGGGACTAGGGCTGCCACCTCATCCCTTTAAAACTGAACACATATTAATTACACAGGTTCTATGGCTGATTAAAGTGGTAATTAAATTCACTTAGTGCCTTTTATGCATTAAATTTGCTCCAGAACCTGTGTAATAAATATGTGTTCTGTTTTAAAGGGATGAGGTGGCAACCCTAATTGGAACCCCTCTTTAGTAATGCTGCCATGTTTGCTTGTTTCAGTCCTCTCTGTCACAGGTCCAAGGCCAGTGTTTCTTCGGTGATACTTTTGGCTCACATACATGAGAACTTTATGGTATAAATTTGCGTAAATCTACATTAGTTATTTTATGTGGTATGTGCGCTAGATAAGACAATACGCATACAATTGTGTATATATGTACTGTATAATCGTATTTTATTTATATATATATATATATATATGTGTGTGTGTGTGTATATATATACACTATGTGTATATATATATATATATATATATATATATATATATATATATATATATATATATATATATATATATGTATGTGTGTGTGTATATATACTTGATCTATATATGATTTTCTAGGTTTTCTCCACAAGTGTGCACCCTATTTGTGGAAATAGGAAATACAATAATCAGAAAGCAGAAATACTCATGTCCTGAAGAAGCAAAAAAAAAAAAAACATGAAACACGTAGACATATGGGAAGTTCACTGAAAATGATGTACTGTGCAGATGTATATGTTAGCATGCGTGCCCCTACAGGCTGCATGGGGGAACTGCATGCTTGTTGACTGTCATGTATCACCATTTATGTGGGCTATCGCCAATAAATTACCAGAGGCCAAAGTACTTCTACACTGATTTTCCTTCTCCACCTCTTCTTAGAACTGTACACTTAACCATGTCCAGCTAGGCAAAAAGGGAAGCCACAGTACTTGCACACATGTGGTTCCAGGTCCAGTCCCTAGGAGGGTTTTGTTCCACAACGGGCCCTAGTTAAGGGACACTGTCTTTCAGTGAGGTATGCCAAGTATCAAGCCACCTCTGCCTACAGAGCCTCCATCACCATCCACCACTTCTTCTCCGAAGCTGGCTGCTTCTCCTTCTTGAAACTCCTTATTACATAACTTTAAAGGTAACTGTGATACACACCTTATTCTATACCCTTAAGTGTATTCTTTATTCTTCAGTTCTTTAATACATTGTGGATACACTGTTTAAGTAGACTATTGGTTCCTCTTCCCAAAGTAATTCAGACCAGACGATTCCCTAACCAGAAACATAGTTTATGCGTAAATGATACTTACAGCGCATACAGTTGTACTCTGGTACAATTGGCTTTACAAACATATGTATTTTGCTTTCACTTTCTTAGGAAAACTACATTGGATGTAGGCTGGGCTGTGCTATTGAAAAGTGGTGATGTCCATACATTTTAAATTAGATTAAATCCACAAAACAATGTTCATAATCCATTCCTTGGAACGGGGTTTCCTAAAAATGGTAACTCTTCCGTAACTACCACTTACTTATTGATACAGCCTGTCCTCCCTGACTGCATCCCATCCCTGGACAGCTTCGAATTCTGATCTTTTCCTGCATATATCACTTCAGAAGCGAGAAGTGAGTCATACAGTGGAAGACACATCACAGTACAAAACATTAACCCCAGTAGTACCAGCCACCCATTCTTGGTACACCAAACACAAATGTACCTTAGTATGAACCTGTCTACATATATAAGTTTGCAATTTAACTTTTTAGAGATAGACATGGCTGCCAAGGCTGGGGAGCGCACAGCTATGTCCCCTGGGACTGCTCCACCTGAAGATTCAGCCATTACTGCGATCCTGGTGGCCATAGAGCCTAGTAAGACGTCTTTAATGTATAAAATGTACTCCCTGATGCTGGAGTGTGGGCTAATTTGGCAGGACCAAGATAAAATCCATGGTCGCATGAGCTCCACTGAGACTCTCATATGTGATGTGGAGGACACTACCACCACACATGCCCGCACCCTGTCAGAGTTGCAACAATGTGAGGGTGGTTGGATGGCCCAAGGATACTGAAAGGGATGATCCTGCCTTCTTTGCTGAGATTTTTTTTCAAGCAAGTTCTAAATCTCCAATGGGTCTCCCCAGCCTGATTTATCGTAACCTAACGCAATGTGCTGTGCAAAAGAGTGCTGTCAACCTCTTTGAGAAATGGGAAAGGAACAGCAAACTATTAGCCTATTGATGGCTGATTCTCCTAATGGGATTCTCCAGACTTCGAGTGAGGGAGTACTCCAGGCATTTGTCGATTACTATATATCATTATACTCTCCTTTACTGGCTGATGATGTGACTGCCTTGTCTACATTTTTAGCTGATCCCCCATTGCCCACCCTGTCAGATGAGGCTAGGTCTAACTTGTATGCTACATAGTTTTTTTCCAAATTGTAAATCGCCGGGCCCTGATAGGCTTTCGGTAAAGTGGTATAAGCATTATACAGAGAAATTGTCCCCTAGATTGCTACACCTACATGGGGATTTTGTCTTCGTACTAATTCTCTGCCCCAAACTTTTAATGAAGCCCATGTAGTTCTCCTAGCCAAACCACATAAAGATACTCTGCAATATGCCTCATACAGGCCCGATGCTCTTTTAAACATGGATCTAAAAATTTTAACCAAAATCCTAGCTACCAGGCTATCCGAAATACTACACCTTTTAGTGTCCCCTGACCAGAGGGGATTTATGCCACATAACGTGACCAATATTAATTTGAGTAGAGTCTTTATTCATACTGAACTGCCCCCTGAAGGTCCAGATGCATGTGCCATGGTATTTCTAGTTCTAGAGAAAGCATTTGATTCTGTAGATTAGGGGTACATGGGAGAAGTTCTGGTCTGTATGGGATTTGGTGAGGTATTTCTTAAGAGGGTTGGTTTACTTTATGATCACCCAGTAGCAGCCATTAAATTGAGCGTTATGCTCTCCAAATTCTTTCCTGTTGGTTGAGGCACTTGGCAGGGTTGCCTCATATCCCCAGGCCTTTTTGCTCTGATAATTGGATGGAGCCTATTGCCATGAATGGGAACCTCCACAGTAGTACATGGCGTCCAGGTAGGCAGGTTAGTTTAAAACAGCCCTGTACCCTGATGACGTAGTACTCTTTTTAGATGACTCTGTGGTGTCGCTGCCTGTGGCTTTGACTATTTTGGATCTTGTGGCCCTTATTTTCTGGCTTGAGAGTAATTAGGCACAGGTCCCAGCTTCTCCCCCTTGGTGGGGATGCCTGCCCCCCTTGGTTGATTACATCCACTCTTCAGTGGGTGACCCAGGTTGTATACTATTGGTTGTATATTACTAAGTCTGTATCTGATTTCATACGCCTGAATATTACTCCTATTAATACAATACTCAAGCAAAAGATTGGCGCCTGGAGGAATCTCTATCTTTTGATGATAGAGAAAGTTAATTTGATTAAAATTAAGTTTCATCCCCTTTTATTTTATGCCATACGCAATGCCCCTGTGTGGATTCCTAAGTCCATTTTACATTCCCTACATAGTCTGATTACTGACTTCCTTTGGCAGGGAGGTGCACCTAGGCTTAAATCAGTGGTCCTGAAACAACCTTTGAAGGAAGGTTGTATGGTGGTGCCAAATTTTATAAATATTTTCTTGCCGGGCAGTTAGTGTTTGTTCATAGATGGTTGGTTGGACCCTTTGATGATACTGCATTTGCCCAGAAGATGGCTGTGATGGGATCTTATGAGACCCTGGCACATTTCATTCATAGGGGCTTTAGGTCTCCTCACAAAAAAAACTGTATCAATGAGATCTGTTCTGCGGGTTTGGCTGGTGGCACATGAGGGCGAATTTGGAGGACCTTCCCCTCCTCCCCTCATGCTCCTCTTTGCAGAAATCCCAACTTTGCTCACTTCCTTACTTATGAGGATTCTATTGTGTGGACGCAATATGAGGTTTAGAAGCTCGGTGATGTTGTACATAATTGGATTTTGAGAACTTTTGATAAGTTAAAGGTTCTTTAATATCTTCCCAATGTTTAGTTTTTTAGGTATATACAACTTAGGCATGCTATTAACCACAGTTTGGGAGCAATCAGACTTCCTTTGCCTCATCTGATTTAAAAACTTTGCTACAAAATGAGGATTTGACCAAGGCATTGTCCGCTATTCATAAGTTTCTTTTCCCTGAAACGTATGGACTACTCAGTCAATGTAGGTCTCGTTGGGGATCAGTCATCCCCAACCTTGATACTGAAGATTGGGAAGATGTTTGGGATGCTTCCTTTACTAGGCTTACTGTATATCTGCCCTGGATCAACTCATTCATTATAAGTTTTCCACCATATTTACATGACTCCTGCTAGGCTGGAAAATATTTTTTGGGGATATTTCTTCCTCATGCTGGTATTTCTCGACTACTGGAGCTGATTTCATGCATGTTTTTTGGGATTTCAGGAATACTACCGTTGATTTTAATAGTTTTGGCTTGTTTCCTTTTTCAAAAATGTAATAAAAATGAGTTTAAACACATAAAAAGTGTATTACAGCGTAATCTGCTGTTTTACTGCACGTAATTTGAATATACAGTGGGTAGAAAAATGAATCACCCCCCTTTAAAGTAATCACATTATGTTGCTTTGCAAATAAAGGCAGACACAATTTTTGTTTTATCCAGCTGTATTTACTAGTGCAATTTATAACATCCAAGTATAAGATGAAATATCAACATGTCAGAAAAAATAAAACCAATTCAAAAAAAGAATCACTGAGTTGGAAAAAGGATCCCCCCCTTTTATCAGTACAGTATTTTGTTGGACTACATTTTGCTTTAATTACAGCTTTTAGTCTGTTGGGATATGTCTCTACTAACTTTGCACATCTAGAATTTGCAATATTTGCCCACTCTTCCTGACAGAACTGCTAAGTTCAGTTAAATTTGATGGTGACCGTTTGTGGACTGCAGTCTGCAAGTTATTCCACAGATTTTGAATGGGGTTTAGATTTGGGGCTGACTAGGCCATGCAAGGATATTCACCTTTTCTCCTTGTGTTCTTTGGGTCATTGTCATGTTGGAAAGTAAACCTTCCTCCCATTGACAACTTTGGCAGAGGGCAGCATATTTTCTTCAAGATTTTGACTGTATTTTGCCCCATCCATTTTTCCTTTTATCCTGACAAGGGCTCCAATTCCTACTGCAGAGAACACCTCCATAACATAGGGTGACCAGATGTCCCTGGTTTCTGGGGACTGTCCCCTGTTTTATCCCCGGACAGGGTTGCCATCTGTCCGGTATTGCTGTGACCTGGACTTAACATACTTCCAGTCCCATCCATCCATCCAGTAAATATGTCCTGGGGATAGAGCTAGTGCCGGACCAAGTTCCACACTCCACTCAATGAGATTCCTGACATGCTTTTTCTGCCATTCACACTGCATAGTAGGAGGTAAATAGCCCTAGAGTGGCTCTACCTCCCAGCTCTGCCCCCCAGCTTGGCTCTCACACTTTCCTCCTTGGTTGCAGTAGCTCCCGGGTCCCACTGGTAAGACAATCTGAATGGATGTGTTAAAGAGGCCAGGGGGCGCTGATAAAAAAAGGGGGGTTCTCTCTGATCTCTGGAGGTCTCTAAGGAAGGGAGTGGGGGGCACTGAAATAAGGGGACTGTGAGCTAATGGGGGTTTCTAAGAGAGGGTACTGACTGGTGATCATTAGATCAGCAGCACACCCTTTAGAGACCACCATTAGCTCACACTCCTCTTATATCAGTGCCGCCCTTCCTTATCAATAATGCCTGTCAGTTCCACCTATTAGTGCCCATCATTGCCACCCATCAGTGCTCATCATCGACACCTATCAGTGGCCATCAGTGCAGCCTCATCAGTGGCCATCATTGCCACTTATCAGTGCCCATAATTGCCACCTATCAGTGCCAATCAGTGCCCATCATTGCCACATATCAGTCCCACCTATCCATGGCCATCATTGCCGCCTCTCAGTGCCCATCATTGCCGCATATCAGTGCTGCCTATAAGTGCCCATAATTACCGCCTATCAGTGTCCATCATTGCCGCATATCAGTGCCCAATATTGCTGCCTATCAGTGCTGCCTGTCAGTGCCCATCATTGCCGCCTATCACTGCCCATCATTGCTGCATATCAGTGCTGTCTATCAGTGCCCTTTATTGTCTCCTATCAGTGCCCATTATTGTTGCCTATCAGTGCTGCATGTCAGTGCCCATCATTGCCGCCTTTTAGGGGATGGAGCTAGTGCCAGAACAAGTTCCACGCTCCACTCTGCTTTTTCTGCCATTCACATTGCATAGTAGGAGGTAAATAGCCCTAGAGCGGCTCCACCTCCCAGCTCTGCCCCCCAGCTTGACTCTCACACTTTCCTCCTTGGTTGCAGTAGCTCCCGGGTCCCGTTGGTAAGGCAATCTGAATGGATGTTTTCAAGAGGGCAGGGGACGCTGATATAAAGGGGGGGGGTCTCTCTGATCTCTGGAGGTCTCTAAGGAAGGTGGTGGGGGGCACTGATATAAGGGGACTGTGAGCTAATGGGGGTCTCTAAGAGGGGTATTGACTGCTGATCTAATGGTTGGAGATCAACCATTAGATCAGCAGCACTCCCTCTAGAGACCACCATTAGCTCACAGTCCCCTTATATCAGTGCCCACCCTTTCTTATCAGTAATGCCTGTCAGTGCCACCTATCAGTGCCCATTATTTCCGCCAATCAGTGCTGCCTGTCGGTGTCCATCATTGCCACCTATCAGTACCCATCATTGCTACATTTTTTTAATTTTTTTACCATCTTACAAGGATTCAACATGTCTTTAAAATGTGTTGCTTATGACATGAGCGCCTAAACACTCTGCAGTATATTTAATATAAAAAAAACTGAATCCGTTCTGAAGCAAAGTGCTGAGTTTGGAGCAATTAGCAGAAACATTACATTGGTTTCTAAAACGATAGCTCCAAATTTAGCACTTTGTCTCCACATTGATCCAGTTTTAGTTTGATAAATTTGGCCAATTGGGGATTTGTATAAGGAGATCTTCTGGTGAAAAACACTTTGCTACAGAACTGCTCTTTATGCATATGACAGATTGTGTATAACCACACTGCTTCACTCTAAGTTCTATATGTATTAATTCCATGATCTAATCACAAATAGATATTCAGCTTTTAGCTTTTACTGGTCCCATAAAAATGGTATGTGCTTGGAATTTAAAAGGAACACTCCAGGCCCCAAAATGAAGTTGTTATGGTGCTGGAATGTCCCTGGCGCTGGTTCACCATTCTCCAATAGTTTAACCCCAATGTCTGTGTTCCAGCACCAATCTTCCAGCATCCTGACTCCTCCGGTTTAGAAATCTCTCTAAATTTGAAGGCTCCTGCAGGCCAGGCCAGTGACGTCTCTGATTGGCTGAGAGCGGTTAGCTGACGCTCTAAGCCAGGGGTCTTCAAACTATGGCCCTCCAGTTGTTCAGGAACTACAATTCCCATCATGCCGAGTCATGTCTGTGAATATCAGAGTTTTACAATGCCTCATGGGATGTGTAGTTCTTCAACAGCTGGAGGGCCGTAGTTTGAAGATCCCAGCTCTAAGCCATTCAGTGACTCCCATTCATAAAACTGGCTTGGAAAAAGGAACATATCTTTTTCAAGCCAGTTTTATGAATGGGAGTCACTGGTAGGCTGAGAGCATCAGCTGACTGCTTTCAGCCAATCAGAGGCGCTACTGGAACATCGACGCTGGAACACAGACTTTGGGGTTAAACTGTTCGAGAATGGTTTAATCCCATACGGTAAGACAGGGCTCTAAGACCTCCTGACACCATAAAAACTTCATTTAGATTAAGTGCCTAACTGTTCCTTTAACATTTGTAGTCTTATAAAAGTTAGCTATTAACCACTTTACCACCGGAGGATTTTGCTGTCTTCCGTCCAGGCCACTTTTTGCAATTCGGCGCTGTGCAACTTTAACTGACAATTGCGCGGTCGTGCGACGCCGTACCCAAACGAAATTGACGTCCTTTTTTTCCCACAAACAGAGCTTTCTTTTGGTGGTATTTGATCACCTGTGCGATTTTTACTTTTTGCGCTATAAACAAAAAAAGAGCGTTTATTTTGAAAAAATAACAATATTTTCCACATTTTTTTATATGAAATTCCCCCCCAAAAAAATGTAAAAATCAAATTTTTTTAAAATTTTTGGCCAATTTGTTTTCTGCTACCTATGTTTCGTAAAAAAAATCGCAATAAGCGTATTTTGATTGGTTTGCGCAAAAGTTATTGCGTTTACTAACTAAGGGAAAGATTTCTGTCATTTTTGGTGTTTTTCTTTTTAACGCGTAATGGTTTTTCTTTTTAACGCGTATTTTTTGCGGGACTGCGACATTGCGGCGGACAGATCGGACCCTTGACGGACATTTTTGACACTTTTGGGGGTACCAGTGACATTTCTACAGTAATCAGTGCTATATATATGCACTGTTACTGTAAAAATGACACTGGCAGGGAAGGGGTTAATTTTATTGGAGAGGGAGGGGTTAATGTATGCCTGGTGCTTACTAACGTGTGGGGGGGGGGGGTGACTGTGTGACAGATCGGATGTCCAGCTATGCTGAACACTCCGATCTGTCAGTCCCTGTCACTATGGAGATCCGCCCGCTGTGTTCTCCAGACTCGATCCCCGACGATCGGGGCAGAGCAGCGGCAATCGCTGCTGCTCCTCCGCTGGCCCGACTCCAGCTGTGAATGAACACAGCGGGAGCGAGCCTCCGGCGGCGCGCGAGCGCCGCCCACAAGGGGCGGAGTCCAGCGACGTAGGTCTACGTCGCTGGATGGGATCGCGGCACTTTGCCGCAGTAGCCTCCATGTGAGCGGAGGTAAAGTGGTTAATATTTGATTATTTATGTTTGAAGGTATCCTACATGTTGTTACCATGCAATATTTTACTGTTCTGAATTGTTAATTTATATTATTTTTGTTGAACCAAAATTCTTTGGTATGTGATTCTGTTTTTGATTTTTTTTTTCTGACATGTTGGTGTTTTTTACTTGAATGTTGTAAGTTGCACTAGTAAATAAAGCTGAATAAAACAAAAACTGTGTCTCTCTTCAGTTCAGGCTGCAAAGCAACCAATCACCAATGTGATTATTTTAAATGGGGGGTGATTCTTTTCTTTACCCACTGTACAATATATCTTGTATATGGATTTTAGCAGTAAACTCCACAACCCTGTCACATGATTTATGAAAACTGCTAATTTATTTCTATACACATATACTATATATCCTTGTCACTGTACGTAGATGAACACCATGTTTCAGAATGGAGGTGTATTCTGCCTGTCACAAGATGTTTTTATATGTTTGTCCCTAAAAGACTACATGAAAGAAATAAATGAAATAAGGAGAAAATGTCTTTCAAATGTTTCTAGGGGTCAAAGATGCTTTACATTAACCACTTAAGCCCCGGAAGATTTTACCCCCTTCCTGACCAGGGCCTATTTTGCGATTCGGCACTGCGTGACTTTAACGGACAATTGTGTGGTCGTGCGACGCTGTACCTAAACAAATTTGACGTCCTTTTTTTCCCTCAAACAGGGCTTTCTTTTGGTGGTATTTGATCACCTGTGCAATTTTTTTTGATCATGTGCTATAAACAAAAAAAAAAGAGCGTCAATTTTGCAAAAATAACAATATTTTTCACATTTTTTTATATGAAATTCCCCCCCCTAAAAAATGTAAAAATCAAAATTTTTTAACATTTTAGGCCAATTTGTTTTCTGCTACATATGTTTGGTAAAAAAAAAAAAATCGCAAAAAGCGTATTTTGATTGGTTTGCGCAAAAGTTATTGCGTTTACTAACTAAGGGAAAGATTTTTGTCATTTTTTTTTTTTTTTTTAACGAGTAATGGCGGCGATCTGCGATTTTTTTTGCGGGACTGCGACATTGCGGCGGACCCTTGACTGACATTTTTGACACTTTTGGGGTTACCAGTGACATTACTACAGTAATCAGTGCTATACATATGCACTGTTACTGTAAAAATGACACTGGCAGGGAAGGAGTTAACTTTATTTGAGAAGGAGGGGTTAAGTGCGTGCTTCTAACTGTGATTGGCTGTGGCTTGAGGTGTAAGAACAAAGATCAACGGTCCTACATAGCAGAACCGTATAATCTCCATTCTTACACAGGGGAGAATGACAGACGGCTGTGTTTACATTAGCCGCCTGCCTTTCTCCCGCTGTATCGGAAAATCGCGAGTGCCCGGGGGACATCGGGTCCGCCGGGCACACGCGCGGGGAGGTCCGTGAGGGAGCGGGAGCGCGCCTCCAGCGGCGCGCGCTCGCTCCCTAGAGCCTCACAGGCTAGCGACGTAGACCTACGCCGCTTTGCCTGTGAGGGGCTGACTGCCGACGTAAATCGTCGTTACGCAGTCAGCAAGTGGTTGATTTTAAGTGGTATTTAACTGCATCCAAAAGAAAAAAGCAAGCAGTTTAAGTCATATTGTGCTAATATGCACCTCATACTAGCACATTATGACAGACTTACCTGAAAATGAAGCCCTCCAGTGGCTCGATGTCACAGCTGAAGGCACTTCCATCTTCATCCGGTCTTTTTTCCGGGTTCCTGGTTTTCGGCATGCGCACCATTCCTTCAGAGCGCATGTGCTGGTGACATCAGCAGCTGCATCTAAAGTAAATATCTTGTAAATGGTGCACATTTAGGAAACATTTACAGTACCTATAGGTAAGCCTTAAAAATCATACATGGGAGTTTGCTCCCACTTTAAGTCCTGCCTAGTTGGCAAAATCCCAGAGCGAGGTTGCTGTCTGGCAGTTTTTTCGCCAACCTGGTACGTAAAAATGGGACGTGTTGCTAAATGTATAAATAGAGGAGAAATCAAAAGGCTGGCTTTTCCCCTGAAATGAAGGAACCTTAAAGGAATTGTAAAGGCAGAAGGTTTTTTTTGCATTAAGATAAAAAAAAAAAACCTTCTGTGTGCAGCAGCCCCCTTCAGCTCTCCCAATACTTACCTGAGCCTGTCTTTATCCAGTGATGTTGCAGGAGTGTCTAAGCTGCCTGGGACTCCCCTCCTCATTGACTGAGACAGCAGCGTGGCACGATTGGCTCCCACTGTCAATCAAAATCTTTTAGCCAATCTGGAGAGAGAGGGGCAGGGCCACAGGAATGAACACAGGGAGCTGTGACTCAGCTCAGGTGCCCCCATAGCAAGCGGCTTGCTGTGGGGGCACTCAGCAAGAGGGAGGGGCCAGGAGAGCCAAAGAGGGACCCGAAAAGAGGAGGATCCGGGCTGCTCTATGCAAAATCAATTGCACAGAGGAGGTAAGTGTAACATGTTTGTTATTTTATTTTTATTTTTTTTAAATTAGACTCAATCACTTTAAGCCCCGGTTCACACTTGTGCGTGTGCGGGGTTCGCATGTAATGTCGGAACGCACTGCTCCGACATTACATGCGATCGGCTGTGCGGTGCGAGTTTAGCCATACAGTTTGTATGGCTAAATTCGCACCGCAGCCGCAGCAAACACGCACAGGGACCCTTTTTGGCAGCCGCATCCGGATCGGATCGCACAGCGGTTCACACTTGTGCGATCCGATCCTGTGCGAACTGCAAGATCGCACTGCGATATGCGATCAAACTGGGGGTGTCGTTAAGATTACATTGACACCCCCAGCGTATCGCATATGGCAGTGTGAACTGCCGGGGGTGCGTGTGCGATGCGGGAACAGGCTGCGGATTCGCAGCCTTCCCGCATCGCATAAATGTGAACCGAGGCTCAAGGATAAGTTCACTGTTTTACAAAAAATAATAAATGCACATTTTTTTGTAGGTAAAAAAAATGTGCATTTATTATTTTTTGTAGTAGGAGCCTGTAAAGCATTGCACCAGCGATCAGCAGGACTCCTACAGACCTGTCAGTGTATCTGCTTGCTCACACCTCGTATGGGCAAGCCGATACACTCTGACAGGAAGACTCAATGAACTACCACTTGTAGTTTTCCATTCACAGAACACTGTAAATGAGTAATGCGGCCGGGTGGCCACGTGTTTTTTTTTTTTTTTTAATTTGACAGCAAGCAAGGGGAAAAGATCTTCCACTGGCTGTCATAGTGGGGGATCAGGGGGGAGCGGGGGCTGGTCCTTTCATAACATGTTACACCCTGAATATGGGTGTAACGTGTTGTGAAAGGTGAACTTATCCTTTAAGGTAGAACAGGAAAAATTGCTTTTTCTTTTTGAATAGAGTAAAGAATGGTTTAACCCTTATCAGTTTTTTTTTTTTGTCATCTGTATGTATTGGGGAGATTTCCTTTCACTTCCTGTCCTATAGCCAAAACAGGAAGTGAGAGGAAATCCCTCCATAGTGAGGAAATCCCTGGCTGTCCCAGTGTCACCAGAACTAGTGTCCACATTGGAAGCATATTCCTCTATCATTTTTCTGGGGACAACCCACATTTTGGGATTTTTTTTTTCCATTTTCACTTTTAATTACTGTAACAGGACAAATAAAAAGGGGGCAAAAACAACAATAAAAACCTTACACGTGTTCTAATTCGTTTCCACTCTATCCAAACCTAAAAAAAATTGCGATTAGCCATACTTTAAAAATGTAGGGCACAATTTGGTAAGCAATATGTTACCGCATCGGAGTATGCAGTAAAATAACGCACAACGTTTTGAAAATAAAAACTGTGTAATTCACAAAGATACTCTCCTTAAAAACTTGCATGCGTTATCTTTCCGAAGTATGCCTCAAATACCGCATGAAACTGTGCGGTAAGATATTGCAAGTGTGATTGTGCAGTATAACTGTGACCTTTCCCCTTTTCTCCTGATGCATGATGGGGAAGGGGCTGTACCAGGAAGTCAGACACAGTGTGTGAAGCCTGGAAGCAGCAGCATGGTACAGAGAAGAGATCCCATCTGTTAGGAACAGAAGCTGTTATATTATGACTCCTCATGTCAGCATGTCTCTGAGTGAGTAATAAACCTCTCCCTGGTTAAGAAGTAAATCCAGCCTGTGTGTAACTTGCTGAGCAGATACTGGCAGCATTGCTAGCAACACCCTCGTGTCTAAGGGACATAACAGCAAGCTTCTCTGTGTTGAGGGCTCAAGGTACCCAATGAGTTTGGTATAAAGCTCCATGATAAGTGGCTTAGATAACCTGAACTTCTGCAGGGTATCATCATCGGTAAATTGATCCAGCAGTGTGTGCTCCTTAACCACTTCCCGACCGCCAGCAGTACATATACTGCGACAGGTCGGCTCTATTGCGTGAAACTACGTACCTGTACGTTGTTTCATACAATAGCCAGTGGGGGCACACGCACGCCATGGGGGAGCCAATCAGCGGGTCCAGCGGACATGACGTCCTCTGGCTACCTGCGATCGCTCCCCAGAGAGACAGATTGGCGGTCTGCCGATGTAAACAAGGCAGACCGCCCTTCTTACACAGATGAACAAAGGGATCTTGTGTTCCTGCTATTTAGGAACACGGATCTCTGTGTTCATCTAGTCAGTCCATCCCCCACACAGTTAGCAAGCATTCCCTAGGGACACACTTAACCCTTTGATCGACCCTGGTGTTAACCCCTTCCCTGCCAGTGTCATTATTACAGTAACAGTGCATATTTTTAGCACTGACTACTGTAGTATTGTCACTGGTCCCCTCAAAAGTGTCAAAAATGTCAGTTAGGTCTACGATCTATCCACCGCAATGTCGCAGTCCCGCTAAAAATTGCTGATCGTCGCCATTACTAGTAAAAAAAATAA
The DNA here is from genome assembly GCF_965119305.1 of Pelophylax lessonae. Taxonomy (NCBI): domain Eukaryota; kingdom Metazoa; phylum Chordata; class Amphibia; order Anura; family Ranidae; genus Pelophylax; species Pelophylax lessonae. The sequence goes on from NC_138768.1 coordinate 77,885,699, forward strand.
AAATGCCATAAATCCATCCCATAGTTTGTAGACCTGACAACTTTTGCGGAAACCAATCAGTATACACTTATTGGGACTTTTTTTTAACCAAAAATATGTGGCAGAGTACATATTGGCCTAAAATTAGATTTTTTAAATTTTTTTTTATTGCATATGTTTTATAGCACAAAGTAAAAAATATAGTTTTTTTTTGTTTGTTTTAGAATTGTCTGTCTTTTTTTGTTTATAGCGCAATAAATAAAAGCCACAGAGGTCAAATACCACCAGAAGAAAGGCGAAAGAGACAGTTCCTTAGGTCCAATCTGTGTTGAAAGAGGATATAGGAAACAACAACTCCACACAGTGATCCCCCTCCACCATACTGTAAAGCACACTGATGCCCTCACCTCATGATTTGACCACTGTGTTACCAGAGGTCAAAAATTGCAGTGTCAATCCACATCAACAAGCAGGCTTCAGGTACATATGTATACACTCCTTGATAACTAAGGACCAGATAGGACTCACAGACCGCATTCCCCAGATGTAGACATTCAAGGTATTCCGAGGTATAAATAAAAGAAGAGAACCTCTAAGTGCAGACTGCCAGTACTAAACTTCTTTAATGAATAAAGTTTGCACTTACATGATAAACGATAAACACAGGCACATCAGTACAGGTACACATCGATATGACTTCAGCGTCGTGGGCTGTGTATTCCAGCAGCCAGCCACACACGCTCGGAACAGCAGCAGCAGCGGGTGACGTCAGACGGATGCGGCTCAACCTCCCGTACGTACGTTACATCCACCAGGACTTCGTCGAATACCTGAAGCCTGCTTGTTGATGTGGATTGACACTGCGATTTTTGACCTCTGGTAACACAGTGGTCAAATTATGAGGTGAGGGCATCAGCTTTATGGTGGAGGGAGATCACTGTGTGGAGTCGTTGTCTCCTATATCCTCTTTCAACACAGATTGGACCTAAGGAACTGTCTCTTTCATCTTTTGGGACTCTTTATTTCTTATGCCATTATTCACAGGATTTGCGCTGCATCATTTTGTTTGTCATATTTCTCTGGGATTTTTTGCTGCGTTTCCCGGGTCGGTGTTCAGCTAGCATTTCCATCTAGTTTAGCTACACTCACCTGTCTGCGCTGATTGTTTTTCATTTATTGACCACCAGAAGAAAGCTCTATTTGTGGGGAAAAAGGACATTCATTTTATTTCGGTACAGCGTCTCACAACTGTGCAATTGTCTGTTAAAGTAATGCAGTGCCTAATCGCAAAAAATGGCCTGGTCATTAAGGGGTAAAATTAAGGGGACTTAAAAAAAAAAAAAAAGAAAAAAATCCCATGTACATAAGTATTCACAGCCTTTGCTCAATACTTTGTTGAAGCACCTTTGGCACCAATTACAGCCTCAAGTCTTTTTGAGTATGATGCTACAAGCTTGGCACTCCTATTTTTGGGCAGTTTCTCCCATTCTTCTTCCCAGGATCTCTCAAGCTCCATGAGGTTGGATGAAGTGTCGATGCATTTTCATATCTCTCCAGAGATGTTCAGTCGGGTTCAAGTCTGGGCTCTGGCTAGGCTACTCAAGGGCATTCACAGATTTGTCCCGTAGCCACTCCTTTGTTATCTTGGCTGTGAGCTTAGGGTCGTTGTCCTGTTGGAAGATCAAGGTTTTCATCAAAGATGTCTCTGCACATTTCTGCATTTATCTTTCCCTCGATCCTGAAAAGACTCCCAGTTCCTGCTGCTGAAAACATCCCCACAGCTTGATGCTGCCACCACCATGCTTCACTGTAGGGATTGTATTGGTTAGATGATGAGCGGTGCCTGGTTTCCTCCAGACATGGCGCTTGCCATTCAGGCCAAATAGTTCAATCTTTAATTCATCAGACCAGAGAATTTTGTTTTTCATGGTCTGACAGTCCTTCAGTTACTTTTTGGCAAACTTCAGGTGCGCTGTCATGTGCCTTTTACCGAGGAGTGGCTTCTGTCTTGCCACTCTATCATACAGGCCTGATTGGTGGAGTGCTGCAGAGATGGTTGTTCTTCTGGAAGGTTCTCCTCTCTCCACAGAGAAACACTGGAGCTCTATCAGTGTGACCATCGGGTTCTTGGTCACCTCCCTGACTAAGGCCCTTTTCCCCCAGTGGGTGGCCCACGCTAGGAAGAGTGCTGGTAGTTCCAAACTTCTTCCATTTACAGATAATGGAGGCCACTGTCCTTTTTGGGACTTTCAATGCTGCAGAAATTTTTCTGTGCCCTTCCCCAGATCTGTGCCTGAATACAATCCTGTCTCAGAGGTCTATAGACAATTCCTTGGACTTCATGGCTTGGTTTGTGCTCTGAGATGCACTGGTAACTGTGGAACCTTATATAGACAGGTGTGTGCCTTTCCAAATCATTCCCAAAAAAAAGATTTTACCACAGGTGGACTCCAATCAAGTTGTATAATCATCTCAAGGATGATCTGTGAAAACAGGATGCACCTGAGCTCAATTTTGAGTGTCACAGTAAAGGCTGTAAATATTTATGTACATGTGATTTTTTTTAAATTTTAATATATTTGCAAAGATTTCAAACAAAATTCTTTCACCTTGTCATTATGTGGTATTGTTTGTAGAATTTTGAGGAAAATAATGAATATGATGCATTTTGGAATAAGACTGTAACATAAAAAAATGTGGAAAAAGTGAAGCGCTGTGATTACTTTCCGGATGCACTGTACATTTATAATATATAACTGATTTTTATTGATCTTTATCATTATATTCTATAGTGTGATAGTGTTTCAATTGCTGCTATTAGAAATATTAGGAGAGATCACGTAGGGAGGAAGCCGGGTCGTGGGAAAGGACTGTGCGATCTTAGCATTTAGAGTGCCCTGGCTCAAGTTAAGATCAGTCTTGCTTTGAATGCCAATGGCCAAGAGCAGCGCGCCTGAGTAACAGCAGCACCCGTTTGATGCCAGCCTTAAACATGTATACTTGGTATTTCATTTCTTATTTTAAAAGGAAGCTCTCTACTATGCCAATGTGCTTTGTTTTAACTTTTTGGTATTTAATAAATTACATCCAAATGGAAAGGGGTCAGCTGGTTCCTAGGCTGGCTGTGGTCCAGGCTATAACCAAATGCCAATGGCCACGAGCAGCAGACCTGAGTAACAGCAGCACCCGTTTGATGCCAGCCTTAAACATGTATACTTGTGAGTGCAACAACTATGTATTTAATTTCTTAATTTCAAAGGAAGCTCTCTATTATGCCAATGTGCTATGTTTTAACTTTTTGGTATTTAATAAATTACATCCAAATGGAAAGGGGTCAGCTGGTTCCTAGGTTGTCTATGGTCCGGGCTATAATGGAATGCCAGTGGCCACGAGCAGCAGGCCTGAGTAACAGCAGCACCCGTTTGATGCCAGCCTTAAACATGTATGCTTGTGATTGCAGGAAGGTAATGGGTCCTTTATTTTAGGCAAATTGGCATTTACTAACATTTCCCAAGAGAAACGAGTACCAGCAGATTCCTTATATTACCCTTATCTGTTTAAGTAGGATCATCAGCTACGTGACATATTTGTTGACAATGTCAATAACACTAGACAGACCTGTACCTGCAGCTAGCAAGATTCCTGGTTGGGAGAGTGTCAGTAGTTTTCCACTCACCTCTTATCACGTTGCAGTTTACCTGAGGTCGAAATACAGACAAGGGACTTTCTCGAAAATTCTTGCAGGTGTATGAGAAAAGCTAAAGCAAATACAAAGGCAACTTTTATCCATTGAGGCAGAAGGCTATTTTTTTGTCCTATTTTGGATTTTTAACATTATAAAGAAATACTAATACTTAAAAGCAGTATTAAACCCAGAAGGAAACATTTCTTATATTGCAATTTACTAATTCTTAGATGTGATGGCTGCATTAGTTTCCTTTTTTAAGGCTTTCTTTCTTCTATTTTTATCTTATGATCCAGGCAGCAAGTCTGTTGTTTTTCAACAGAAAGCTCTCTTACGGGGATGAGACAGACCATTTAAAGAGGAAGTAAACCCTCCTCTGCCACTTGTACCTATAGGTAAGCCTATGATAAGGCTTACTTATAGGTACTGTAAATATCTCCTAAACATGTACCGTTTAGGAGATATTTACCTTTCATGCAGCCAGTGACATCACTGGCGCATGCGCTTTGAAGGAAGGGCCGCTGGTGCCGTTCCTTCAGAGCCCCGTGCCGTGACCGTCGGCTCCCGCACGCGTGCGCGGGAGTGACGTCACCGCGGCTCCGGCCAATCAGATGACCGGATGCCGCAATCCCGGAAGACGGGTGACTGAACATGTCGCCCGTCATAGAGGTAAGCGGGCGGCACGGCGAGGGCTCGTTCTAAGGTAAGTATTTCATAATGAGCTCGTTTTCAATGCATACTAGCTCATTATGTGTTTCTCTTTCAGGGTGAAAAAAATTGGGTTTACCACCTCTTTAACACTGACAGGGGTGCTTAGAATTTTGAGCCTTTATTTAACTTCCCTGGCGGTATGATTCTTTTGGATTTTAGGTGCTGAAAGCGGTACCATTATTTTGCATGTAATTCTTTTGAATGAGCAGCCCAAACCAACTGTATACTATACATTTATTATATATATATATATATGTATACATATATTATATATATATATAATAAATGTATACAGTTGGTTTGGGCTGCTCATTCACAAGAATTACATATATATATATATATATATATATATATATATATATATACACGTGTGTGTGTGTGTGTATATATATATATATATTTATATATATATATATATATACGTATATATATACACATAAAAAGTACAGTAAAACTGCAGGAAAGGGCACTGGGGGGCAAACTAATTTGATTTTTTTTTTATTTTGAATGGTATCAGTGTGTTTGGTGGGTTTTTTACATTTGAATTTGCCGCCTGTTCCACCCCCCTGCGAACGTCACGTCGCAGGAGACGGAAGCCAGGGGAAGGAGACGATCGGGGGGAAGATCCGCCGCGAGACACCGCCGGGACACATCGCTGGATCCCGGTGACAAGGTAAGTAACCTCTCTTACAGGATCCAGCGATGCTTCTGGCGGTACCCCGAGTGTGGCTCGGGGTTACCACTTTTGGCTCTGAAATGTAACCCCGAGCCACACTCGGGAATACCGCTAAGAAGGTTAATTATGTAAAACCTTTATCCAAAAAGGAAAAAAAAAAAAACCCATCTGTAACTGATTATAAAGTATTAGCTAGAGTTCAGCTTCAATATGTTACTGTATTTAAATTTGTTAGTACTTCTAACACTCCCCCCCTCCACCGCCCCCTTCTTTCTTACAACTCAGACAAGCTTTTTAAATTCTCGACTTTGAAGGGCTGTAGAGAAGAGAAGACTGCAGATAAACAGGAACAACTCATAGAGGGGTGTTTGTTTCACCCCTGTGTATCACCTGAGGCCAGTCACTTTAAAAGTAATGATTTTAATTGAAGATGGGCTCACACAGTGGGGACTTTGCTGTTCAATGTGCTCAGTTTTGCATTCAAATTTTCTTTCGATTTGGCATTAGATCAACTGAATTTACCAATAATTATAAAGTAAAAGGACCCTCTTAAACAAATTAGTTGATGTCCACTTAAGTCATTACATAACTGGTGTTTGGTCAGCTTAAGGACAAAACTAAACGTCAGGCATGCTGTAAAAGAAGCAGATAGATACTCACCTCTCCGGTGGGCGTGAGGGCAATCCTTGTTTTCTTCAAGAGCTTTGGACTCTGCCACTATTTGTTATCTCAACCTTTTTGCCCAAGAGGAACCCTTGAAATAATTTCAACCCTTGTTGAAAACAAATTCATTGGTGGTCATTGAGAAAAATGACCCTTACAATAATGGTGGTCAGTAGGAAGAATGCCCCCCTTACCATGGTGGTCAGACAGCTAAAAAGTTCATTGGTGTCATTCTGTTGTCATTGCTAAATGGCATTATGCCCGGAATTATGCAGACACCAATAGACCGAGTTGTATAAAGTACTCGAAACCCATACTTGAGTAAAAGTACAAGTGCTCGATCAAAAAGTGACTTGAGTAGAAGTGGAAGTGCTCGATCAAAAAGTGACTTGAGTAGAAGTACTTAAGTATTCAACATTTTTTGTACTTAAGTATTGCAAGTAGTTTTTTTTAAAATTTTGCTACTCAAGTACTGAAAGTAAAAGTACCAGTAGTTTTGAAAAAAAAATTGCTACTCAAGTACTGAAAGTAAAAGTACAAGTACTGTGTTATGTAGTTATTAAAGAAAGAAGTCAAAAGTTTGAACATTTATTATTATTTCAAATGCAGCTTTTATTTATGCATACAGTAGCATTTATTTTCGTATGCGCTGATAATACACATGTTTTGAGCTTCATGAAACCTGCCATCTACTGTTCTGGCAGTGGTAATTTTTATAATTGTAACGAGTAACTATGCAGCACAAAAAAAAAATATCGGAGTAGAAGTATTGAAATCATTGAAAAAATGTAGTGAAGTAAAAGTGGTAGTAGGAGAAAAAAATTCTACTCTAGGAAAGTACAGATACCGCCTTTCGGTACTTAAGTACAGTAGTGAAGTAGTTCTACTTAGTTACTATACATCTCTGCCAATAGATGAGAAGTCAATCAGCCACAGCTTAAGGAACCCTTAGCAAACTTCTGAAGGAACCCATGGGTTCCACAGAACAGAGAATGGCTGCTTTAACCACTTGATCTCCAGAAGATTTACCCACCTGCATGACCAGGCCATTTTTTGCGATACGGCACTGCGTTACTTTACCTGAAAATTGCACGGTCGTGCGACGCTGTACCCATACAGCTGTGGTATAAACAAAAAAGACTTAGGGTCCTTTCACACGGGCTTTCCGATCAGGTCCGCTTGTCAGTTTTTCAGATGGACTTGATCGGATGCTCCATGCACCCCTATGGAGCGGCGGATGTCAGTGGTGACATGTCTGCTGACACCCGCTACTATCCGATCCGATCCTGTCAGTGAAATCCAGACAGATGGAAACCCTATTTTCCATCTGTCTGAAGGATTGAATAGAATTGGATGAAAGCGGACAGGTGGTCCATTTTGATCCGATCTCCCATAGAGGAGAGCGGGGCTCTGACAGCTCCATCTCAGCAGAGTGAGCAGAGACGGATCTGTCATCCACCTGCTCAGCGGGGATCGGTGGATCGAACAATCTGTTTTACACTAAAAAACACAGCCAATAAAAAAAATGAGAAAAATCTAACGTCTTCAAAAATTTAGGCCAATATGTATTCTGCTACATATTTTTGGTAAAAAAATTCCATTAAGTATACAGTATATTTATTGGTTTGTGCAAAACTTATAGCGTCTACAAACTATGGGATATTTTTATTTATTTATTTTTACTTTTTTTTTTTACTAGTAATGGCGGTGATCACCGACATATAGCAGGACTGCAATATTGCAGCAGACATTCAGGCACAAACTGACACTTTTGACACTTTGTGGGAAACAGTGACACCAACACAGTGGTCAGTGCTAAAAATATCCACTGTCACTGTACTAATGACACTGGCTGGGAAGGGGTTAACATCAGAGGCAATCAAAGGTTTAGCTTTGTGCCTAGCTAGTGTTTGTGCACTGTGTGGGAGGTGCTTTTATTAGGGGAAGGCATTGATCCATGTTCTTGCTTTACAGGAGCACAGGATCATTGCCTTCCCTACTGCAATCTGTCTTGTTTACATAGGCAGATCGCTGTTCTGGCTCTCTGTCTAATGATTGGGGTGTGCTGGCAGGTACCGGCAGATCAGCTACCGCTGTGTCTACTCACGATGGAAGCGGGTTGCCAGCGGTGTGCATGCACGACCCAGGCCCGGAAGTGTCGGATCACATACCTAGTATGTGATCCAGTGCAGCAGTGCCACCTTGCTGCAGTATAATTATGTTATACTGGCGGCAAGGGATTAAAGTAGAACTATAGGCAAAACATTTTTTTAATTTTACATAGAACAAGGAAGGCTTATGACCCCTGTCAGATTTTTTCTTTTTTTTTTTTTGCCATTTGTGTCCCATTACTTAGCTTTACCTTAATTTCCTGTCTCATAGCCAAACAGATAGCGAGAGGAAATCCCTGCAAATTTGGAGGAATTAATTGGGGACCCCCAGGTCACTGGAACTAGTGCTTCCATTGGAAGATTTCCCCTCCATTACTTTTCTGGGTACAACCCAATATTTAGGATTTTCTTTTACTTTCACTTTCAATAATAATGGAAAACAGGACAAATAGAGAGGGCGAATCTCCCTAACAGGGATACAGCAATAAAAACTGACAGGGCTTCTAATTCCTCTCCACTCTTTAAAAAACCAAAATAAAAGTTGTGCCTTTAAATATATTTTAAGGTGTGGCGGATAGTACTGTATGTCCTCCAGTTAGGCACTGTAGTTCCTCCCACTTACCCTTATGTCACTGCAGGACACAGTTCTGATGTAGGGATCGGTGGAAGGGACAACAGCTACCAGCAGGGGGCATGCTATTCCACACACCGAGATTATTGGTATACCGACTGAACTTTTATATAAAGATAGCCTCGCATATTTGTACTGCAGGTGGTGTTCAACCGCAGCACCATTACATAGGGAGGGAAAGTCAGAAGTCAGGAGGAACATGGTTCCTCACTGGTTTTCTGGGTCACTGGGGCAGCACTCCGGTTGGATGCTGACAGCCCAGGTGAGTCTGGCGGACATCTTGAGTCAGGCAGAGTCTATTTAGGACCCTGGCTCCTGGGTTTAGCATGTTTTTAGTGTGTGGGTAGTTTAGGGACAGATCACCTGTCTGTCTGACAGTGCAGAGGAAGAGGAAGACTGGAGGAACGTGGTTCCTCTATGGTTTCTTGGGTTACTGGGGCAGTGATCCGGTTGGATGGGACTGCAGCAGCCCATGTGACTCTGGCAGCCATCTTGGGTCAGGGAGAGTCTATTTAAGACCCTGGCTCTTGGGTTTGGTATGCATTTAGCGTGTCGTTAGTTTAACAGTCCCGTCTGTCAGGGACAGTATTAGCAGTAGAAGGTTCCAGACGAGTAGGGAAAGCATAGGGACCTGCCACTCTTTCTGGAATCTTCCCCAATTGGGATTGGACTGACCAGGCCACATTCCAACCCTCAAGACAGACGCCTTCAGCTAGGCTGAGACCTGCTCTCTTATACACTGCTGTCCTCCATCAGTGTTCCCGGTTGGGCTTCTTTCCCCCCAGGCTTGTTGTGAACTGTTTTACTGTGACATCAATACAAGTTCTTTCAATTGTATCTGGACTGAGCGTGTGGTATTGTCCCCACTCCACGCTGCACCCACCCACATACTTACATGTAAATATATAGAGAAGAATATAGCATTGGATACAAGTAAAATGCAAACATCACATCAAAATTCTTGTTTTAAAAGGGAAAAATGTACCTAATTTTAAACATAGGTTTATTATTGGATGACTGAGGAGGTCACAAATTTCTTATCTTAAACCGGGATCCAGGCTCATGTTTTTCAGCTTTTATTGAGTAAATGCTTACATCAGACAAGTTACTCTAAAAAAGGAGACAGTTTATTTAAAGCACAAAGCATGGAGAGCACTTGGGGTAAAGCAGAGGAAGAGAATCTGACATATCAGGATGGGTCATGTAAGGTATTCAATGAATAGACCCAATGACTCTATTGTGTATCTAGTTATTTGGAAACATGCCAAACTTAGAACCGAGCAATAAGTTAAGACAATATAAGTCAAGGGTGTAGCTAGGAAACCATAAAATAAAAAATGCACATCAGTTCCCCTGGTATTATAAATCTATAAAAAAAACCTAATTATCATTTTTACAATATCAGTAAATTGTTTAAGGGCTGGATCCCATCAGATGTGGTGGGACTGCATTTGGCGGCTATTCTAGCGCAGTCCCACCACATGGACAAGGCAAAATGCCTTGTCTCCTATGTGCCGGATCACACCACTGCATTGCAGTGGTGGGTGGTCACGATGCATTGGAAAAATAGTACTGCAAGCAGTATTTTTTCCAGTGCAGCACTGTGCGAGACAATCCACGCGTGGCCAGCAGTTTAAAGAGGAAGTAAACCCTCCTCTGCGACTTGTACCTATAGGTAAGCCTATGATAAGACTTACCTATAGGTACTGTAAATATCTCCTAAACATGTACCGTTTAGGAGATATTTACTTTGCATGCAGCCAGTGACATCACTGGCGCATGCGCTCTGAAGGAACGGCCGCTCGTGCCGTTCCTTCAGAGCCCCGTGCCGCGACCGCCGGCTCCCGCGCGTTGAGTGACATCATCGCGTCCCCAGCCAATCAGATTGCCAGATGCCGCAAACCCGGAAGAAGGGTGACCAAACATGTCACCCATGAGACAGGTAAGCGGGAGGCACTGCGGGGGCTTCGTTCTAAGGTAAGTATTTCATAATGAGCTAGTATACTAGCTCTTTATGTGTTTGTCTTTCAGGTGTTCATTTATTTATTTTTTTTTTATTTTAGAGGTTTACAACCTCTTTAAAGCGGAGTTCCGGCCACAAAATCGACATAGTCGATTTTGGGCCATCCGCTTGCTATAGCTCACCTGAAAAAGAAATGGGTAGTTAGTATTTTTTTTATTTTTTTTACTTACCTTGTAATTGCAGAAAAAAAATACTCACCTTCTTTCCACTTCCTCCCTCGGCCGCACGGCCCGCGCCGTCACTTCCGCTTTGCAATGATTCCTGGGAGCTGAACGTCATCGCTCCCAGGAATCAATGCGCCTGCACCGGCCCCGACGTCAGTTCCGGTTCAGGCGCGTGATACCTTGCTAAACAGCTTCTGGGTATGGCCAGAAGCTGTGCAGGGATGACGCTGCAGACCCGGAAGTGACGGCGGGGCCGGCGCAGTGCATCGTGGGACCGAAGAGGACGCGGAACAGGATTGCGCTGGCTTCAAGCTGCCCACACCTGAGATGGCAGCGCTGGAGAAGAAATTTTAAAAGTAAGTATTTCTTCTAAAAGGTAAGTGCGAACCGGGACAGATCAGAGGCTATCCATTGTGGAATACACTACCCTGACTGTCCCGGGGGTATGTTCATTGAAATTTTTTTTTTTTTTTGTGGCCGGAACTCCGCTTTAACTAATGAATCATCTGTGCTGCAATGCAGTGGCTGGTGTGAACCAGTGCTTAGACTTGTTGAGTTGTAGTTTTAAATCTCTTAGGGCCAGTTCAAGCCACAATTTCTGCGTTCTGGATAAATTTCTCCATACGTGTTTTTGATGTGTTCCGGTGCTTTTTGATGCATTTTTAAGGCTTCATGAACACTGAACGTTATAAAAACGCCAGTAGCTTTAGCTGTAGAATGTAGCATTACAAACACGAGTTCTTGCATTCACATTTTTTAAATCTTTTTTCTTAGCAAAAATATACTCCCACAAAAGCTTATGGCTCAAAAACACTCATAAAAACACTTTTTTCAGCATTTGGAGTTGGAGTCTTTTATAGCTGAAAAACTCCTCTTCAAACCCACTAGTTCTGAGGTTTTTTTCCCAGCCAGAAAACACCCCTGTCAAAAAACGCTGATAAAAGCCTATGTGTGCATGGACACACAGGATAACATGCTGGGGAGTTTACTGGCTGCAGAAATGCAGAAAAAACGCCTGAAGCCAAAAGCAGCAGCTGTAAAAAAAATCCATGAGGCCTGATGCATTCCAGTGCGTTTTTTCCCCTCCTTTTTTTCATCTCAATTAAAAACATGTGTGTTCCGGTATGTTTTCGATATGTTCTAGTGCGTTCCATGTGTTTTGATGCATTTTGCCACATTCCAGATGCATTCCATACAGAAAAAGTGCATAATTTTGTTGACTGCACTGGAATCCACTGCACTAGTGTGAAGTACGACCATTGGAATCCATGTTAAACACTGTCCATGCATATTTAAAACAGAATACAATAACGCACTGGGCTGCATCTGGTGTGAACCAGCCCAGAGCTGAAGACTAAAGTTGTGAGGTTTTAATCATTCTCGCCATTAAAGGATAAGTCCACCCTAAAACTAAAATCCCTGCATCTTTAGATCTCCACGTTCTAACACTAACCTTTTTGGCTCTGTTAAGAAGAAATCAGTATACTTACCTTTTTTGAAGCTGATCCGACCTGGTCTCCAGCGGCGGAAGCTCTGAAGAGGACATGGCCGACAACGGCTGTGAAATGAATGGGAAGTGACAAGTGATGGACGAACATCGGCCGGGGCGGTTCGCGAACGCCAGCCGCAAATTTTCTCAAAAGTCCGCAAACCGCGAGTTCGCGGCGGACCCCATTGACTTTAATGGGAGGCGAACTTTAAAAATCTTTAGGTCTCATTTGCAGCCACAAAATACGTACTAGCTGTGCACAAATAGTCCCAGCACATGGACAATGTCATAACAGAAGTATTGCAATTGAAAAAGTTGCCCTAAATTTTTTTATTTTTTTTTTTATAGCAAAAAATATATATATTTTTTTCATAAATCAGCCAGAACTGACAGCAGCCGGTAAATACATTGTCTAATACATATAGGGTCCATTCACACATGTGTAAAATAGGTCCGCATCTATTCCACAATTTGGCGGAACCTTTACAGACCCATTGTTTTTCATTTCCAGTCTGAAAAATGAGGCATTCACAGGATAAAGAAGTAAGTGTCGGCCATTCCAGGCCCCAAAAATTAGCCCACATGCGTTTATCTGACAGCTAAGAACGTAGTTTTCTGTGGCTGAAGGTACATTAGACATTCACAGGTAACAGAAGTAAGTGTCGGCCATAAAAAATAGCCCACATGGGTTTACCTGACAGCTAAGAATGTAGTATTCTGTGGCTGAAGGTACATTAGGCATTCACAGGATACAGAAGTAAGTGTCACCCATTCCAGGCCCCAAACATTAGCCCACATGGGTTTACCTGACAGCTAAGTACGTAGTATTCTGTGGCTGAAGGTACATTAGGCATTCACACAGTATACAGAAGTAAGTGTCGGCCTGTATAGGCTGCAAAAATTAGCTCACATGGTTTGAACTGACAGCAAAAAACTTAGTTTTTGATGGCTAGAGGTATGGTAGGTGTTCACAGTACACAGAACCGTAAGTGTCGGCCTGTATAGGCTATATATAGGCTGTATATGTGCTATTGGGGGGCCACTGGTCTATCACACCAGTTCTACAAATAATTGGCCAGGGAGTTTGCCACTGTGTGTAGTGTTGCTGCAGAAACGCTCAGTCTCACCACCACACCTGTCACAATGCTGCACAGTGCACAATAATAGTACTAATCCACTATAATATGCTTTCTACAAAGTATATTATACTGTGGATTGCCCCCCCCCCCCTTTTTTAATGCACTGCACAGCAATACTAAAACATTTGCAGCCCTTTACATGACTTTTGTGGACATTAACAGAGCAATTTGTGTGCGACTGCAGCCGATCTCTAACTGCCCCTAAAGCAACCACAGGATACCTGGCCCTATAGTAAAGAGACTGTAATAGACCCTATAATGACATTGGAGCATTTTAAATGACTTTTGTGGACATTGACAGAGCGATTTCTGTGTGAATGCAGCTGATCTCTAACTGCCCCTAAAGAAACCACAGGATACCTCTCCCTAAGCTCAAAAGATACTAGACCTATACCGAAATACCTGAAGAGAGGAGTTTTCAGGGATTTGCCTAAAAGCAACAGAGTAGGAGACAGTCGGACACATTGGGGCGGGGGGTTCCATAGGATAAGAAAGGCTCTGGAAAAGTCCAGAAGGCGAGCATGGGAGGAGGTGACGAGAGTGCTAGAAAGCAGGAGGTCTTGGGAGGAACAAAGAGAACGATAAGGTTGGTATTTTGAGGCTAGGTTAGTGATGTAGCTGGGGGCTGAGGTGTGGATGGCTTCGTAAGTTTTTTTAATTTAGTTTGTTGGATGAGCGGAAGCAAATGGAGGTAACGACAGAAGAGAGGTGGCAGACGCTGAGCGGTTTGTAAGGTGGATGATTTGTACCAGTTTTCCTTTGATAAAAATAAAATCAGGAAATATCTTTTACAATCTACCACCAAATGAAAGCCCATTTTGTCATAAAAAAACAAGGTATAATTCACCTGGGTACTGTAAGATGTTGCAATAATATGTTCAGTTTTACTTACTTGTATCAAAGTTGCAAAACTGAGTTCAGGTGTTAAGATTTGTTTTACCTTTCTCATGAAGGGGTTAGTCGCAAATTGTCTGGAGTTTAAAGGAGATGTAAGGTCAAAGTTCTTTTGGCCCTACTTCTCCTAGGGGTCACAGGAGTGCACTTGGTTCTGCACAGCGGGATAAAGTTTGCTGTCGACTGACATGATTTAGCCGGTCCACGCTCTGGAGAGATCCCGACTTTAATGTCTGGATCCACTCAGGTGACTGAGCAGCAGCTGGCTCAGCCTCTTAGCACACTGCTGAGAGCCTGAGCCAGCCGCTTATACCCCCTGCACAGTGCAGTGCTCCATTGAACACTGGGGTGGGCAGAGCAGTAGCTGGCAGGCACTGGCTCTCTGCCCACTGAAGATGATCAGTGGTAATTGATCACTGAGTTCTCAGTCTTAGAGGCGGCAAAGAGAGATGTGCCATCTAGATGAGTATGACACATCTGTGAGACTGGAGCAGTCACCTTTATTGAACTATAGCTGAACCCTTGAATGTCTCGAAATCTCAACTTCTATTCATATTCCATAGCTCCTACTGTAATTGAGTTACTGTTCTAAAGAGTGGCTATACTAATGTGGATGCCACTCAGTTGAACACAAATCACATGAATGGGATGAAACTCTTACAACATCAGGTTGAACTTAAAGTAATTTTAAGGGTTGTCATTAAAAAAAGAAAAAAAAAAAACAGACATGTTATACTTACCTGCTCTGTGCAATAGTTTTGCACAAAGCATACCCAATTCTTTTCTTTTTGGTCCTGGCTCCTCCACCCTGCCGAAGCCTCCTGCTACAGGGGCAGTCGAGCAGGCTCACTCCCGAGCCACCCTCCTATAAATAGACATTGTCCATTCACACACAGAGCATGGCTCTGACCCGCCTCCCGCTCTCTTCTCATTGGCTTACTGGTTGCATAGAATGCATTAAGGGCTTGATCCCCCTGGAAGCTGGAAATCACTGTAGTAAGCACTGCTCTCCTGATCTCCACTAGATTTTAGATCCTATGCCAAGCAGCTGCCCAAATTCTTACTGAACACAGGAGATTTCTCAGTCACCATAGGCATCATTCAGAGAACACACCATTCAAAGAATGCAATTCCAAATTAATGCAAGGAGTTCTCTGATTGGACAAGGTGAAGAGGGAGGCAGTGACTTCACAATCTCCCCTTCATCTAATTGGAGAATGCTTTGCATTCATTGAGCTAAATAGGCATTGCCATGAAGGGCCTGTGCCAACGCCAATTTTTTTAACAGACTACAGCAGAGACAGGGTTCTGTTTATGCAGCTGTAAGAAAATGTGTCCGAAAATTTGGCGGGTAGCGAACAAGCAAAATTCGCCGCGAACCGACCGCCGGGCGCAACCGCAAGGCCATCTCTAGAAGTGACGTCACCCATAGACTTACTATGAGGCTTCCGTTGTCGGCTGTGTCCTCTCCACCCACCTACACAGCGACAGCTGAGGCTGACAGCTCAGCTCAACTGATTTCTCCTTTACAGGGCTAGATAGGTTACTGTTACTAAAGAGGCAGAGATTTCCGTTTTAGGGTGAACTTATCCTTTAATGCCCACTCTGTGAATAGAATTTTTGTTCTTGGTCTTGTCTTTGGCCACACTGGAAAGATTTCTCATCACTTCCCGTTCTGACAAAACCAAAACCACACATGGAACTTTGGGTTTTCCTTTCAGAAGTAGGGATTCCTTGGGAAGAGAGCAGTGGCAGATTGATCTCTTGTCTTCCCTGACCACCATTGTAAGGGGGCACTACACTTTTCACTGTTTGTGTTTATGTTCTGGGCATAATTATTATTCATTTCCATTTATGATTTTTAAAGGAACCCTCATCCTATTTTATTTTAATTAAACCTCTTTACAATCTACTGACCACACTAATGTTGTAGGGCTAACAATTTTTAGGGGTTCCATGGAAAAACGGTTGAGAGCAGCTGCTTTTAACCTTCCCTGTTCCAAAACAAAATAAAACATTTTGTCTGGAGCTGGGCTTTATGATTTATTGAGATTATTGAGTATTTAAAGTTGAACTCCAGGGAAAGTAAAAACACTCCCCTGTAGGGGCTCCCTCTGTACTGCAAGGGCTTAATGCTCATTTAGGTCTAAAGCAGTGGTCTCTAAACTGTGGCCCGCGGGCCAGATCAGGCACCAACTGACTTAAACAACAAAGCTCTAACCCTTTCACTGGCACCAATGATGGGGCACTATTACATAGAAACATAGAAAAGTCATGGAAGAAAAAGGCAGAGTGGTCTATCAAGTTTCTTTCACCAAAACCTTTTACCATTTTTGCTACCCATCTCTGGACTCGTTCTATTTTATCAATATTTTTGTGTCAGTGAGGTCTCCGGAACTGGACACAGTATTCTAAATGAGGTATCAAAAAAGATCTATATAGGGGAATCAGATACTCCTTCCTCCTGCTTGTGATCCCTCTAGTGATGCATCCTAAAATTCTATTCACTTTTCCCACTGCCAGGTCACAGAATACAGTGTCCAGTTCTGGAGACCTCACTTACAGAAAGATATTGATAAAACATTACTCCCATTGACACCAACAATGGGGCATTATGCCTCCCACTGACACCAATGATGGGACACTATTCCTTCCACTGACACCAACGATGGGGCACTATTCCTCCCAATGACACCAACGATGGGATGGATTTTCCCCTACTGATACAAATGATGGGGCAATGTTTACTGATGCTGAGCCACAATAGCCACAGTCTGGCCCTCCTAAAGTCTGAAGGACGGTGAACTGTTCCTTTGTTTCGATAGAATGGAGACCCCTGGTCTAGAGCGGGGGGGTCTTCAAATTTTCTAAACAAGGGCCAGTTACAGTCCTTCAGACTTTGGGGGGGGGGGGGGCAGACATTCCTAATCTCAGGAGTAAAAAGATTACACAGTACCTGTGGTGTGTTGGAGGAGGAATAGTGTCCCATCGTTGGTGTCTGTGGGAGGAAAAGTGCCTAATCATTGATGTAAGTGGGAGGAATATTGACTCACTGTTGGTGTCAGTGGGAAAAATAGTGCCCTGTTGTTGGTGACAGTGGAAGGAATAGTGCCCCATCATTGGTATCAGTGGAAGATATAAGGCCCTGTTTGTTTCAATGGAAGGAATAGTGCCCTATCGTTGGTGTCAGTGGGAAGAATAGTGCCTTATATCAGTGGGATTAACAGTGCCCCAAGGGCCGCAATAAAAGAAAGCAAAGGACCACATTTGGCCAAGGGGCTGCAGTTTGGAAACCCCTGGTCTAGAGGAACAAGAACAATCAGTTTTACTTACCCGATTCTCCACTCGCTTGTAACGCTCCTGCGTTTTTGTAGCAGGCTGGATTTGCAGCTGCAGAATCTCCACTCAGTAGTCATGTAGAGATGTGTTGAATAACCAGATCCAACTCTCCAGACTCATCACTGTGGGCCTGTCAGCTTCAGCATACAGATATACACACTCAATAAGATGTTCCTGGAGTGATAGGATGTATATGTTAGTATGAAGATGATGTGCTGAAGGGACAGGTGTGAACAGTGACAGAGATGGTAAGCACTTTAATAGAAATGTTCAGGAGAGTATTAGATGGTATTAGGTAGAATGCAGATAGGTTAGTAATCGAGTATGGTAACAGGTGGTAAGGACAGCAGATGACAAATACAGGATAGACTAACCCAGTGCAAGGATAGATGGTAGTAGACTCCAGAGCTAGCAATCTATGTAACAGTGCAGATGATAGAATTAGTATGCATAGATAGTAACAGTCCTTAATGTGCAGAGGTAGATAGTGTAAGTAAGGTTATGGAGGATTCCCCTGTGGGGTACTTATCACTAGTAAGGTTAGTAGTAGAAGGGCCCAGTAGTGAGGGAGTGATCCAGTAGCGAGATACAGGGATCAGTAGCGAGGTTCCGGTCTGTTTCCAAGTAAAAGAGAATAGCTGGAGGTTCCGGTAGCAAGACAAGCTTGTAAGCATGTGGACACACAGGCAGGTTGAACGAACAACGTGAGAGAGAACGCCGGCGGTTGAAATAGCCGCTCTGCGGCGCTCGGCGATGACGTCATCTGTCTTAAAGGTGTATGCGTACCACCTAATTAGAAAGGTGGGACGCATATCAAAAGAAAATAGAAAATAAGGGTACCAGAGGTACCAGAATCTTACAGTACCCCCCCCTTAAGGCCGGCTCCGGAAGGCCTATAGCACTGGTTTCTCCGGGTATTTCGAGTGAAACCTTCGTATAAGCCTAGGTGCGTGAACATCAGTGGTATCCAACCAGGTGTCGTCTTGGGGTCCATAGTTCTTCCATCTTATGAGATACTGGAGTCTTCCTCTGTGGATACGAGAATCCAAAATCTCCTTAATCTCATATTCTTCTCCGCCTTCAACTTGTACTGGAGGTGGAGGCAAGATGGTAGGCCTTATTCCTTGATTAGGAACATGGGGTTTCAGTAGCGACACATGGAAGATGGGATGGATCTTGAGATCTGCTGGTAAGGTGAGCTGTACTGCAGCTTTTCCAATAAGTTTCTTAATTGGGAAGGGTCCCAGAAATAAAGGTCCAAGCTTTTTGCTAGGGATCTTTAATCTTAAATTTCTTGTCGATAGCCAAACGAGGTCCCCAATAGCATACTGAGGAGAAGGTCTTCTACGTAGGTCGTAGTACCTTTTTTGTTGGCTGTGGGCGTGTGAGATAGTGGTATTAAGTAAACCCAGAGAGTCCTTTATTTGGGTAAGATAGTCTGAGGCTACTGGGTTACTTGATGGTAGGATGCGTGGTGGAAGAAGTGTGGGATGAAACCCATAGTTCAAGTAGAACGGACTTTGCTTAGTAGTACTGTGGGTTGCGTTGTTATAAGCAAATTCCGCCAGAGGGAGAAGGTCCACCCAATCATCCTGTAGGTATGATGTGTAGCAACGCAGATATTGTTCTATACACTGGTTGACTCTTTCAGTCTGTCCGTTGGTCTGAGGGTGGTAGGGAGAAGTGAGCTTTCGCTCAATCCGTAATATTTGACAAAGAGCTTGCCAAAATTTGGAGATGAACTGTGAACCACGGCCGAATAAAAGAGTCTTTGGAATTCCGTGTAACTTGAACACATGTTTCATCAGTAGTTCCGCTGTTTGTTTAGATGAAGGTAGTCTACGGATAGCGATGAAATGTGCCATCTTTGTCAGGTGGTCCACTGACACTAGAATGGTATTAAATCCTTTAGAAGGTGGTAGTTCTACTATAAAGTCTAAGGACACAACATCCCATGGAACCTGGGGTATTGGTAGACTGCAGAGTAGACCAGATGGTTTTGTAGTGTCAATTTTGGACCTTGCACAGATGTCACATGAAGATACAAATTTTTGTACAGACGTCTTCATATCAGGCCACCAAAACTGCCTAGTAAGCAAATTAAGGGTTTTCGTCATACCCATATGTCCTGCCATGGGCACATCATGTGATAACTCCAAGATCTTGGTACGCATAGTAGGGGGTATGTAGAGTTTGTCGTTGTAGTAGAGGAAGCCTTCTGCATCAGTACTTAGTTGTGGTGGAGGTGAATCCAATCTTATACTGTGCAAAATCTCTTCCTTCAGGGAACGAACAACCCCAATAATACGTTCATAGGGTATTATAGGAATAGAAGGGATTTCAGCGCAGTTATCTTCGGTTAATCGTGATAGCGCATCCGCTTTTTTATTTTTGTCTGCAGGCGTGTAGGTCACTAAGAAGTTGAATCTTAGGAAAAATAATGACCATCGTACCTGCCGGTGGGAGAGAGTTTTGTTAGTCTGGAGGTATTGAAGGTTTTTGTGATCTGTATATATTAGTATTGGTAACCGGGAATCCCTCAAGTAGATGTCGCCAATTCTCCAGTGCCAGTTTTATGGCAAGCAACTCCTTTTCACCCACTGGGTAATTCACCTCTGGGCTGCTTAATGATTTTGAAAAGAAAGCAACTGGGTGGAGTGGTGAAGTATTTGTTGGTCGTTGGGAGAGAACTGCTCCTACTGCCATATTTGACGCATCTACCTCCAGAATATATTGGAGGGATGGGTCTGGTTGGTGTAGTATGGGAGCAGAAGTAAAGCTTGATTTTAACAAGCAGAAAGCTCGATTTGCTTCTTCTGACCATTTGAATGGTTTCTTTATACTTGTCAGTTATGTGAGAGGTCTCACAATGGCAGAAAAGTTCTTGATGAACTTCCTATAGAAGTTTGAAAATCCAAGGAATCGCTGTAATGCCTTACGAGTTGTTGGTATAGGCCAGTCCAGAATACAGGATATCTTGCTCATATCCATCTTAATTCCGGTTTTGGATATGATGTATCCTAGGAATAATATTTCTTCTTTATGAAATAGGCATTTTTTTAATTTCACGTATAGATTGTGTGCGAGTAATCTGGATAACACAAGTCTTACATGTTTTATATGTTCAGAGAGAGATCGAGAATAGATAAGTATATCATCCAGATATACTACAACACAGACATCAAGTAAGTCTCTAAAGATGTCGTTTATGAACCTTTGGAAGGCTGCGGGAGCATTACACAACCCGAATGGCATCACAAGATATTCGAATAATCCGTATCTGGTTCTGAATGCTGTTTTCCACTCATCTCCGTCACGGATTCGGATTAGGTTGTATGCCCCTTTCAGGTCTAATTTAGAGAAGTAAGTAGCCCCACGCACTTGTTTAATGAGTTCAGGGATGAGCGGTAAAGGATAGCAATCCTTTATTGTAATCGTATTTAATTGCCTATAATCGATAATAGGCCTAAGACTTGAATCCTTATTGCGGACAAAAAAAAGTCCTGCAGCTGTGGAAGAAGTAGAGGGTCTGATGAACCCTTTTGTCAAATTCTCATCCAAGTATTCCTTGAGATGAGAAAGTTCATCCTGTGAAAGAGGATAAACATGACCGAAAGGCAATTTGCTGTTAGGGAGTAGATCGATAGTGCAATCATAATCCCTATGGGGAGGCAACATTTGAGCATTTTTTTTCAAGGAATACTTCGGACAGATCCTGATAGCATAGTGGTGCAATCTCATCTGACACCACAGACAGGATCTTTCCATAAGATGGGAGGTTACACGTAATCTCACAATAGTGAGAAGGGAAAGACAAAGTCCGTCTTTTCCAATCTATGATTGGTTGATGTGTGTGTAACCAGGGGAGTCCCAAAATAATAGAAAAATGGGGTGAAGATAGTATATCAAAAGTGGTGGTCTCCATATGAGTCTCGTTAGTAGTGACGAGGAGTGCTTGTGTCTGGTTGGTGATTGGACCAGAAGATAGTGGGATACCGTTAATGAAACTAACAGAAACAGGTTTAGGTTTTAAAATAATAGGTATTTTATTTAAGGTAACAAAACATGTTTTAATATAGTTTCCACAAGATCCGGTGTCGATCATAGCCTTGGTGGTAATCCTAGTCTGGTCCCACTGTAATGTCAGATGAACAAAGAGATAGGGGTTAGAAAAGGAAGTCGTTAATCCTCCTAGCAAGACATGTGAACACTCACCCTCTTTTTTGCGGACAAGGGGACAGACGCTTATCAAATGATCCGGGGATGCGCAGTACATGCAGAGGTTTCTGGATCTTCTTCTGGCTCGTTCAGTAGTTGATAAAGGTGGGCGTATGGTTCCTACCTCCATGGGAGTAGGGTCAACGGCCGAAATCCGAGAAGGACTAGACAATGGCATTCCCATTTTCTCAGCCCTTCTTTCACGCAGTCGCCTGTCGATGTTGATACTGAGTTGTATTAAGGCATCCAAGGTGCCAGGTAAATCCGCTCGGGCGAGCTCGTCTTTAACAGCTTCTGACAACCCGAGTCTGAATTGAGTTCGCAGAGATGTATCATTCCACCCTGAATCAAGGGTCCATCTTTTGAACTCAGCTACAAAGTCTTCTACAGGTCTCCTTCCTTGTTTTAAAGCCCTCAATTGAATATCAGCAGTACTCTGCCTGTTGGGGTCATCATATAAACTAGCGAGTTCCGCTAGGAATAAAGAATAGGAGTTGAGAAGCTGATCATTTTTCTCAAAGAGAGAGCCTGCCCAGGCCCGTGGATCACCCGTTAAGTATGAGATAACGGTACAGACTTTAATTTGATCAGTAGGGTATGTACGAGGTTTTAACAAAAAAAGCAATTGACATGCGTTTTTGAATTCACAAAATTTTTTCCGATCACCTGTAAACACTAGAGGAGGGTTTATTTTAGGTTCAGGGGGTTGAGCAGCAGTAAACCATGAAAGACGGGTTACCTGCTGTATCAGAGTCTGATTTTCTTCTTTTACTTCAGTAAGAGCAAGCATTAATGCATTTACTTGTTGTGTTAATTGTGTCACTTGAGTGGGTAATTCTGCTGAATCCATTTTTTAGGTTCGTTCAATCTGTAACGCTCCTGCGTTTTTGTAGTAGGCTGGATTTGCAGCTGCAGAATCTCCACTCAGTTGTCATGTAGAGATGTGTTGAATAACCAGATCCAACTCTCCAGACTCATCACTGTGGGCCTGTCAGCTTCAGCATACAGATATACACACTCAATAAGATGTTCCTGGAGTGATAGGATGTATATGATAGTATGAAGATGATGTGCTGAAGGGACAGGTGTGAGCAGTGACAGAGATGGTAAGCACTTGATAGAAATGTTCAGGAGAGTATTAGATGGTATTAGGTAGAATGCAGATAGGTTAGTAATCGAGTATGGTAACAGGTGGTAAGGACAGCAGATGACAAATACAGGATAGACTAACCCAGTGCAAGGATAGATGGTAGTAGACTCCAGAGCTAGCAATCTATGTAACAGTGCAGATGATAGAATTAGTATGCATAGATAGTAACAGTCCTTAATGTGCAGAGGTAGATAGTGTAAGGTTATGGAGGATTCTCCTGTGGGGTACTTATCACTAGTAAGGTTAGTAGTAGAAGGGTCCAGTAGTGAGGGAGTGATCCAGTAGCGAGATACAGGGATCAGTAGCGAGGTTCCGGTCTGTTTCCAAGTAAAAGAGAATAGCTGGAGGTTCCGGTAGCAAGACAAGCTTGTAAGCATGTGGACACACAGGCAGGTTGAACGAACAACGTGAGAGAGAACGCCGGCGGTTGAAATAGCCGCTCTGCGGCGCTCGGCGATGATGTCATCCATCTTAAAGGTGTATGCGTACCACCTAATTAGAAAGGTGGGACGCATATCAAAAGAAAATAGAAAATAAGGGTACCAGAGGTATCAGAATCTTACATCGCTCAGGCTCGCTCTATGCTGTAAGATGCCCCTGCAACCAATTCCCCATTATGCCCCAGTTGCAGGTCCTCTGACATCATCGATATTAATGCAGAGCCCATAGCCCTACACTAGACATGGGGATGCTGAGGAGCAGTCCACCCTTGGAGATTAGGAGAGCACGAAGCAGAGGGCCGTGCAAGTAAAACAGTTTTTCCTGTTTCACACTTGAAGTGTGGGGGCAGAGCCACTGCAAGGAAGGGTATTTATTTTTCTTGGAGTTAAACAAACTGCCACATCATTTATAAACCTCTTATGACTAGTAGGGATGCACTGATACCTGTTTTGTAAGAGCGAGTGTGAGTACGGTACTTGTGCTCAAGTACTCACCAATACCGTTACCGTGCGGATCGGTGCAGTTTGAGCCCATACAAAATGAATAGGCTCAAATCGTGCTGCAAAGAATCGCATGTGATTTGACAAGTACTCGTGCAATTGCTTAGTATCAGCGCTGATACCGGTATTGGTATCGGTGCAACCCTAATGACTAGTACTGGGTTTCTACAGTTTATATTGTACTCAGACAGTTCAGCTCAATAAAAAAGTGTTCCTGGAAATCCCCTGATTGGATGACCAAGCCCAAAGAATTTGTATAATGTGTATATAGTATACAGTACTTGAATTCACTAGCATGTGGTACACAAATTACCTCTGTAATTACATCTACCAATTTTTTAAACTTTCTTTTTGGTAAACTTCAGCTCAGGATACCACATATTTTATGATGCTTTGAAGAATAAGAGACAAACCTAAAACTGGCCATACGTTAGCAAATATTTAAACAAATGTTTGTAGGCTCATTCATTAAAAAATTTGTATGAATAAAAGTAAAACCTTGGATTGTGAGTAATTTGGTCTGCGAGTGTTTTACAAGACGAGAACATTTTTTAAAATAAATTTTAACTTGATAAATGAGTGAGGTCTTGCAATACGAGCAGTGTCACGTTACAACTGAGTTTAAAAGAGAAGAGAAATCCCATTTTAGTCAATGAGAGCTGTCCTAATTAGCACTACTGAAGTCACTCCGACATTAGAAAAGTTTCCTGTACTACTTCAAGGCAGGGGCGTGCAGTCAGGGGAGGCAGGTCATGCACATAAAAAAAAAACATGATCGAGCTTCGAGGGTCGTAGCTCGGCGACCTGGGGTCACAGAGACCCTAAATTTGGGGGGTAGGAAGCTGAAGTCCTACCCCACCACTGGTCAAAATGGGGCTCCTAGCACCTATGGTTCCAGAGATACAGGGCTCCTTGCACAGCCTGTCAGAAGCTACATACAGTGCGGCCAGTTTAAATACAAGCTGTCACAGGCTATTTGCAGTAGACTGAGAGGATGAGCTTACAGTGCCTGACATAAAGTCAGAGGCACTGTAAGCAATGGAGCCACTGTAGCTTGGAGCCTTGGATCAATGGTAAAGCACCATTGGTCCAAGTTGTCCAATAAAAATGCTGCAGTAGAGGCTCTCCTCTCACTGCAGTGTAAGGCTCCATTCACACCTGGGCGTTTTTTGAGTGTTTTTCAGCTCCAAAAAATTTTTTTATGGAATACTGTCTTATTTTGTTTTTATGCCTCCTTGTAAAGTTTGTTTGTAACGAGCAGTGCGTGTTAGTTGCAGTTATGTGCTCTGCACTACGTACACTACACATCCCATAGTCCATCTCAGGAGGGAAAGAGAGAGGGGGCTAGGTTCCTACATACAGTGGGACCACGGAGAACAAACCCTCTAACAGGAAGTCCATTCACAGCAGAAAAAAGACAGTGAAGTGGAGTTCCACCCTTAAAAGTAATTTTTCCCCTGAAAAATAAATGGATAATCACAATTTTTTTTTTCTTTACTTACCCTGTTTTAGAAGAAAATATACTCACCTTACTTCCTCTTCCTCTCTCTTCAGCCGTGCACCGGCCCCGCTCCTCAGTTCTGGTGCAGGCATGTCATTCACTGCTAAACAGCTTCTGGGCATGCCCAGAAGCTGTGCAGGAATGATGTGCCTGCACCGGACATGCCGAGCGGGGCCGGTGCAGGGCATTCTGGGATGAAGAGGACACAGAAGAGGACGCCGAAGAGCACGCGCTGGCTTCAGCTGCCCACACCTGAGATGCCAGCGCTGGACAAGACATTTTCAAGGTAAGTATTTCTTCTAAAAGGTAAGTGCGACCCGGGACAGTTCAGAGGCTATCCATTGTGGAATGCACTAGCCCTGACTGTCCCGGGGGTATTTTTATTTAAAAAAAAGGGTGGAACTCCGCTTTAAGAGTACATTTTTAAAAATCTGTTTTTGTAACCAGTGTTTAGCGTTTTTTTTTTATAAAGCCCGTGGTGTGTGAAACACACTCAAAAGACTTACACTCGGTGCATAAAAAAGTGCACACACGCAAACGTGAGACACACAAAAAGTGCACAAGGCGTACACATGGCCCTCCTCCGAAGAGGAAGGGCCCTGACCCTGATCCCCCGGGGCGGGAAGCTCCTGACAGGAACTGAGGTACTCAATTTGGTAGATCGGTGAGAATTGAGGCACCCCTGGGCTGCCACCCCAGGGGCAAGTACACCACAGGCTTTTTCGTTCTCAGCCCCTGGCCAGACCCAGTGTAGCCCTTACCTACCAGGAGGCTTGGAACGTGGACAGCTTAGGGAGAGCCTGCCTTCAACTGGGGACAAGCCTTTTGCAAGGCCAGATTCAACCCAGGAGGAAAGGCCCACCCACCGCCATCCAAATTCCTTACCAATTACATCCAGGAGCAATACTAACCGTCTTTTCCCAGCTTTCTTGCTCCCTTCAAACTGGTAGGGGCGGCCCCTTTCAAATCAGAAGGCAGCGGACCCATCCAGCTTTCTCTGACAGTGCCTACTTCCCGGTCCTCCAGTTACGCCCAGAGCGCCCCGGTTCGTTTCAGCCCCTGCCGATACTAACCATCAAGGTCCATACCAACTGATAAGAACAGATACTACACTTGATCTTAGCCAAAAGGCCGAGAAGCGATTGTTTAGTGTTGCTTTAAGAATGGCATTGAAGGGAGAAGTTTGGGGTTTGTAAAAAAAACAAAAAAAACAAAAACAAACAAGCACCCATACTCACCTGTATGCTGCAGCATCGGTGAGAGGCTGCAGCTTTTCCACACCAATTCCAAGCCTGAGAACGGAGTGATCACTTGACTCTTCGGAGCCTGAGCAGTGACTGTTGGTCACCACTCTCTGTTCTGATTCATTCTCCAGGGCTCTCTGAAGCACTGGCCTGGAGAGGGAGTGGGAGCAGCTGGCTCCGACTCTCAGCAGCACGCTAAAAGGCAGAGCCAGCTGTGAATCAGGCAGTTGTATGGATCCTAACAATATTGTTGGGATCCTCCAGATATTCTGGGTCACAGAAGAGCAAAAGTAAGTGCACTTCTGTAACCTACAAGAGAAGTATCGATAAAAAAAAGCTTTGGAAATACTTCTCTTTGAAAGAGAGGGGGTAAAATTTTAATATTTGTCCCTATTGTCTCTCCCTGTCCTCAGCATGACACATGTTCTGCACTAGAAAAAAAAGTAAGTTTCAAGTGCCGCTGTCCACTTGTTTGTGCAAAGATAAGTGGAGGCCGCTCATAACCTTTACCTGAATTCTTCATCAACACAGCACGAAGTACACAGGGATACAGTAGCTGCTGGCATTATCAATCATCTCTGAAAAATTTCAGGGCCAGAGGGTGGAATTGTATAGGGCGGTGGAAATCAACGGTCTGGGTCATATTAAGCGAGCAGCTTGTCAATCAAATGTAAGGTTCACTAATGTGGAGGCTCTAGGCAAAAATAACTGGGATGTTAGAGGAATCACCCACCTTTGGAATATCATGTACGAAGATGAAATCTGCATGAGAAAACAGAAAATTGTTATCAAATACTGTATTTTCCTTTATTGGTCTATCCTCACGCCAGCACACAATGGGTTAACGTCTCCTCTTGAGCCCACAGGACCACCTCTTCCTAGCTAAATAAAGATAACCCCCTCCCACTGAAGTGTTCGATAACCTAGCCTGCAACAGGCCACCTGGGAGGGAGTCCTATGCTGAAGTGAGGATAGGCTATGAAAGGAAAATTACGGTAAGTATTTGATAACAATTTTCTGTTTTCCTGGCCCTACCTCACGTCAGCACACAATGGGATATGACTAGTTGAATACATGGACAGGAGAGAACCCATGAAAAGAAATATTGACAATCAAAGAAAAGCTGCCAAAGACAAAAATAATTAATATGTTGCATCCCAAACTTTGCAGAACTTGCTGATTGCACGCCTAGCTTATAAAGTTGAATGAAGGGCTAGCTGTCTCACATACATCTTCCACTGAAATCCTGGCATAACTGCCCCAGAGACTGCCACCCTTTAGGTCGAATGGGCTTGCACTTGTTCCTGAGCAGAAAGGCCTACTTCCTGCATGGCAATCTAATCACCCTGGTAAACCAATAGAAGATGACTCGAGAATCTGACAGCGAAATTAAAAGATTGTCTCAGGTCTTTTGACCTTTGCATGTACACTGGTAGCAACTTGTCAATGTGTAAGGAACTGAAGTCTTCCTGCTCTGTACTAAGCGACTCAGTGTAAATGCTTGGAGGGACTGCCTACATTTTTCCTGGAAACTGGATACCACTTTAGAATTGAACTTTGGAGATGGACGTAGTATCACTATTTCTGGTAAAAAGACACAAACGTAATCTTTGCAGGAAAGGGCTGCAATCTCCAACATCCTTCTGTCTGAAGCCACTGTTTTTGATTAAGAACAACAATGCATTGGACTGCATCTGGTCCACTTTTCCATCCAAAAGATCCTTAAAGGCATTGAAAGGCAAAGACACTTGCGCACCAGATGCTGGCAGGCCCCATCCACTCCTGGAAGTGATAGTGCAAGGGAACAGCGCAGATTTGATGTATTAAAAATAACTAAAATATTCACCCGTGACAATGAATAAATATAAATGTGTATAAAATTGTATATAAATTATTATAAAAATATGAAAATGCACCTATTATAAATACAATCACTTTAAAAACACCCCGTGAAGTGAGAAAGAAAAAATCATGAAAAATACAATTCATAAATCTCAAAGAGCAAACAGTCCAATGCTACTCCAGCAAGTAGCCAGTGAAAGATAACCGGCTGTGAAACCAGAAAATAAAGTGCTCAGGTGCTAGAGTTCTTGTGCAAATTCATGCTGCAATGGTGAGGTGGAAGGTGACTAGTCCTCTCCCCCAAGATTTTAAACTTACCGGACCATGAGGACCCTAGAAACTTTACAGTGTCAGGGTCACACAGGCAAAGTCCGGCTAGGGATCGGGAATACACTCTTTGATCTTGGCTGGGACCACCAGAGTTCTCCTATAAGCTTCCACCAAATCAGGGTAGAGATCGTGTATAAAAGAAAAAAAGGTCTCCAATAGTGTAATATTGCTAAGACTTCTCGTTTATTTAGAAAAGGCAGATAAAACACTCACATTGGGTGATTTAAAAACAGGCGTTGTGTAGTCATAAGCCCGGTATAATGGCCAGCAATCGCGGTGTGCAGCGGGCTCCTCTGGCTCCGGCGTGCGTTCCACCGCTACCGGAAATGACGTATCGGAAGGCGTGTTTCGCCCTCCCACTGGGCGTTATCACAGACGTCTGTGATTTGGTGGAAGCTTATAGGAGAACCCTGGTGGTCCCAGCCAAGATCAAAGAGTGTATTCCCGATCCCTAGCCGGACTTTGCCTGTGTGACCCTGACACTGTAAAGTTTCTAGGGTCCACTTGGTCCGGTAAGTTTAAAATCTTGGGGGAGAGGACTAGTCACCTTCCACCTCACCATTGCAGCATGAATTTGCACAAGAACTCTAGCACCTGAGCACTTTATTTTCTGGTTTCACAGCCGGTTATCTTTCACTGGCTACTTGCTGGAGTAGCATTGAACTGTTTGCTCTTTGAGATTTATGAATTGTATTTTTCATGATTTTTTCTTTCTCACTTCACGGGGTGTTTTTAAAGTGATTGTATTTATAATAGGTGCATTTTCATATTTTTATAATAATTTATATACAATTTTATACACATTTATATTTATTCATTGTCACGGGTGAATATTTTAGTTATTTTTAATACGTCAAATCTGCACTATCACGTTCAAAATCCTTTTGATTTTTCACACAGCAGCATTTTTGAGACACTTGTATCACCATAGCGCAGCTTTAATTTTGTTTTTTATTATTTACTCCTGGAAGTGCGTTGCTTAAACATGAATCAGTCAGTTTCATTAGATAAAGCTTGGAGACTTTCTACTGTAAATTGTTCTTCTTATCAGATCCATTCTTCTTTAATGAGCTTATAACTCTATGTCATTATGGGAAAAGAAGGCCCTTCCTTTTTCACATTTGAAAATATCTGTGTGCTTTTGCGATGATTGGGCCTGTGTCTTGCCTGTGGCATGGATATTTGCCGCAAACTTTCAGCTGCAGCCTCTAGGCTTTAAAATGTGTGCATCTGCTTACTTATCCATTGTCATTTGAGGCAATCCATGCAAATTAATTTCCTGCCACTGCAGACTGCATGCAGGTCCAACATGCACCCAGGACTGGGCAAGGCATTTTCTATTGCGCTGATTTAAACATGTGAACCATTGCCATGTGAGCTGCATGAGGAGCATGAAAGCTGCCCTGTGCAGGAATGTGAAGAATGCAGATTGTCCTGGTCAGTAGATGACCAGTGGCAGGTCTTATGTTTTCTGGAGTGTTTGCATTTAAGACTTCTGCTCCTAAAATAATGCAAAACACCATACATTGCATTCCTTGCGCACTCTTTTAAAAACATGTCCCATGTTGCCCCCTCGTATCTTTTGCTAGTCTTCTGTGCCACTGACAGATGTGGTCAGCTCATGCAAAAAAATATGGAAAAAACATAATTCTCTCACCAAGAAAAACAGGTACACTGTCCCTTTAAGACCCATCTACTTTCATCCACTTGCTTCAGAAGCCATAGCAGATGAGGATTGTGGGAAGTGGAGATCATCTATCATTACCATGTGGGGGCTAACAAGCTGCTTTAGACTAAGCTTATTTGCTAGGTCACACTCATTGAGGTGAGAACCCACCCAATAGGGGGTAACATGAGTGGAGGTGGTACATCTGACAAGCCTTTACACTTTCTTCAATAACAAAATGTTTTATTAGCACTGATTGGGATCACTAATCAGTTCTCACCATTTCTTGACCAAATCCTTACATATTATCTGTCATTTAGAGCCGGTTCACACTACCACTACCAGAAAGTCGCCCCGTGACTTGAAGAGACTTGTTTAGAGACTTGGAAGAGACTTGTGCACTACTTTGAAGAGACTTGGAAGAGACTTGGAAGAGACTTGGAAGAGACTTGGAAGAGACAGGCGACTTTGTCTGTGGGGAATGCCTGGCTAATCTCTTTTTTCTTCCTGGAAAGTCTGATAACAAGTCGTGTCAATTAAGATAAGGAGGCGACTCCCATTGAAGTATATGGGACAGTCGGATCACAGGTCGCCTCAAAGTAGTACAGGACCCTTTTCTGAAGTCGGAGCAACTTCAGTAGTGCCAATTAAGACGGCACTGATTGATTAACATTGCTTTTGTTATGTCAAGCTACCTGGGGCAACACAAGTTGCCTCACAAGTCGCGCTAGTGTGAATGGGCTCTTATTGTTCATTGTTTATCACATTCATCAGTTGAAACATTGTATTTTTATTATGAGAGATTATGCATGTTTTTAACATTTTATTGAATGATTATTTTTAAGCATATTTATTATCGATTGTTTCAAAATAGATGCACCATTTTCTGCGCAGCACTTTATACTTATGTTTTAGAACACCATCCCCACTGTCAAACATGGAGGTAAAAACATTATGCTTTGGGGGTGTTTTTCTGCTAAGGGGGAGGACAACTTCAATGCATCAAAGGGACAATGGACGGGGCCATGTACCGTAAAATCTTGGGTGAGAACCTCCTTCCCTCATCCAGGGCAAAGAAAATGGGTTGTGGATAGGTATTTCCAGCATGACAATGACCCAAAACACATGGCCAAGGCAACAAAGGAGTGGCTCAAGAAGAAGCACATTAAGGTCCTGGAGTTTCCTAGCCAGTCTCCAGACCTTAATCCCATAGAAAATATGTGGAGGGAGCTGAAGGTTCGAATTACCAAATGCCAGCCTCGAAACCTTAAAGACTTGAAGAGGATCTGCAAAGAGGAGTGGGACAAAATCCCTCCTGAGATGTGTGCAAACTTGGTGGCAAAGTAAAAGAAACATCTGACCTCTGTGATTGCCAACAAGGGTTTTGCCACCAAGTGCTAAGTCATGTTTTGCAAAGGGGTCAAATAATTATTTCACTTATTAAAATGCAAATAGATTTATAACTTATTTAAAATGCATTTTTCTGGATATTATTGTTGTTTTTCTGTCTCTCACTGTAAAAATAAATGTAAAAAATATAGTGGTCTGGTGCACTAAACGAGATATAATTCGCTTATGCCTTATATCTAAATGAAAAAAACACAAATACAACGATCTGTATAACAATCATGAAAACCACAAGTGATCCAAACTGTGACAATGATATATACCCCAAACAGGGTGTGAACCTTCATAAATATATTAACCACTTGCCGACTACCGTCAGTAGATTTACTGCGGCAGTCAGCCCCTCGCAGGCAAAGCGACGTAGGTCTACGTCGCTAGCCTGTGAGGCTCTGGGGAGCACGCGCGCGCCGCCGAATGCACGCTCCCGCTCGGTCACTGACCCCCCGCGTGTGTGCCCGGCGGACCCGATGTCCGCCGGGCACTCGCGATTGTCCGTGACGTAATGTAAACAAAGCCGCCTGTCATTCTCCCTTGTGTAAAAATGGTGATCATACGGTTCTACTATGTAGAACCGTTGATCACTGTTCTTACACAACTAGCCACAGCCAATCACAGTAAGAATCACGCCCCTAGGGACATACTTAACCCCTCCCTCTCAAAAAAGTTAACCCCTTCACTGCCAGTGTCATTTTTACATTAACAGTGCATATGTATAGCACTGATTACTGTAGTAATGTCACTGGTAACCCCAAAAGTGTCAAAAATGTCAGTCAAGGGTCCGATCTGTCCACCGCAATGTCGCAGTCCCGCAAAAAAATCGCAGATCGCCGCCATTACGCGTTAAAAAAAAAAATGACAAAAATCTTTCCCTTAGTTAGTAAACGCAACAACTTTTGCGCAAACCAATCAAAATACGCTTTTTGCAATTTTTTTTTACCAAAAATATTTAGCATAAAACAAATTGGCCTAAAATGTTAAAAAATTTTGATTTTTACTTTTTTTCGGGGGGAATTTCATATCAAAAAATGTGAAAAATATTGTTATTTTTGCAAAATTTACACTCTTTTTTTGTTTATAGCGCTTGATCAAAAAATCGCACAGGTGATCAAATACCACCAAAAGAAAGCTCTGTTTGTGGGAAAAAAAGGACGTCAAATTAGTTTAGGTACAGCGTCGCACAACCGTGCAATTGTCCGTTAAAATCACGCAGTGCCGAATCGCAAAATAGGCCCTGGTCAGGAAGGGGGTAAAATCTTCCGGGGCTTACGTGCTTAATGTCCAAATGTGATTTCCAACACACTTTTCATAGTTACATAGTTACATAGTAGGTGAGGTTGAATAAAGACAATAGTCCATCCAGTTCAACCTGTGTAGGTGTGTGTGGCTGTAATCATCTCTCATACCCCTGAATGTTCTGATCCTTGAGATGTACGTCCAATAGTCTTTTGAAAGCCACCATACTACCCGCAGAAACCACCTCTTGTGGTAGAGAATTCCACAATCTTGTAGCCCTAACAGTAAAGAACCCCCCACGTTGCCTGAGGTTAAAACGCTTCTCCTCTAATCGCATTGTATGCCCCCGAGTCCTCATGCAATCCCTTCGACTAAACAGCTTTTTTTCTAAGCTGAGATCCCCATTGAGATATTTAAAAATTGCTATCATGTCCTCCCTCAGGCGTCTCTTCTCCAGGGAGAATAAATAAAGCGATTGCAGACGCTCTTCATAATCAAGGTCCACCAATCCCCTAGTGTTTGGACTAAAACTCTTGACAGGGAAATAACTGATGTGAATCCAAGTAGTGAATGTGAATCCAATAGTGAATATCCAAACAAAAAATTGCCAGGTGTTATGTAGTGAATCCCACCACCTCTAGGATTAGCTGCTTACCAACAGGTTAGGATATTAAGGCAGTAAACTCCACCCAAGAGTGGTGACTCCCTGTGCTGTGGAAGTGACTTCTTTACACCTCGTGGAAGAGACAAACAAACCAGTCCCTTACCGGATGGATGTTATTATGAAGCATGTATCTGTCCCTTTGAAAGACCTTCACTCCAACAGCAGCAGTGGATAAATGCTTGGGTTCCTCACTGGTGATCTCATATGGCTTTTAAGCTCCTCTAAAATCATCCTCCACAGGTTCTCTCCAGAAGCTTCTCCTTCAACTTCTTCTCTGGCTCTGACTGCACCATGTTAGAGGAGGAAATAAATGTACCATAAAATTATAGACTGATCATTTCTTTAACAGTGGGCAAACACACAAAATCAGAATAGGATCAAATTGTTTTCCCCTCACTGTAGTGTCTCCAAAATCGAACTAAACAGTCACTGTAATTTTCATTGCTGATTAAAGTATAACTAAAGGCAATTTTTTTTTTTTAAGTTTTGAAAAGAGTGGAAAGGGGTTACAACACCTATCAGGTTTTATTGTTGTGTGTGCTCCTATTAGGTTGTCTGGATTGTCACCAGAAGAGGGATAGAGGGGAAATCTTCCGATGGGGACACTAGTTCTAGTGGCAACCAGGGTTTTCCTCACTTTGGAGGGATTTCCTCTGACTTCCTGTTTTGGCTATGGAACAGGAAGTGA
This sequence comes from Pelophylax lessonae, assembly GCF_965119305.1. Taxonomy (NCBI): domain Eukaryota; kingdom Metazoa; phylum Chordata; class Amphibia; order Anura; family Ranidae; genus Pelophylax; species Pelophylax lessonae. The sequence continues at coordinate 77,920,087 of NC_138768.1, forward strand.
AATTACCCCAATGGGACACAGATGGCAGAAAAAAAACCTGACAGGGGTTATAATCCGGCCTTACTCTTTCCAAAATAAAAAAAGGTTTCTAGCCGTTACCTATCCCATCCAAAGCAAAAAAGTCAAAGTAAAAGTAAAACCAAAATTTTGAGTTGTCACCAGAATAGGAATAGAAGGAAATCTTCCAATGGATAAATTAGTTCTGGTGTCCTTGGTGATGACTAGGGGTTTCCTCACTTTTTTTCTTTACAGATAAAAAACTCACAAATTAAACAAAACCCCCCAAAAAAGAGAGAAACATGTTCTACCCACGCCGGGGTGCTAGAGAAGGGTTGACACATTAACAATTGTTTCTTGCATGGACAGCATATGAATATATATGGTGTGGCTAAACAGAACATTACAGTAAATAGGTTAGCAAGAAATAGGGTAGCAGAAGTACAAACCAAGATCAAACACTCCAAAGATGATCTCGCCCAGTATGGTATAGGAGAATCAAGGACAGCGTTTCCCTTACAATATATGTGATTCATTATGGTGTAGCCCTGGTAGGATTAGTTAGCCACTTAGACCATACCTTGTGGAATTTTGCAGGACAACCTCTATTCACATAAGTGTCTTTATATAGTAGGAGGCTGTTATTTACTAAGGTTCTCCAGAAGGCAGTAGAGGGACAGTAGCAACCAGGTTACAGATTTCTATTGAGGAGGGTATTTTAGTTACTGACACCCTGTTGATAACAGTCAACACTTCTGAACAAACGCCTGCAATAACCGGACAGGACCAGAAAATGTGCCAAAAATCACCGGGGGCATGACCGTATCTCCACCATTCTGAAGGATAAGAGGAACTCATGAGATGAAGTCTAGACGGCGTGTAGTAGGCCCTGTGGGCCATCTTGTACTGGATTAATCTGTCCCATGAGGAAACCAGAGAACAGAATGGAAGGTCTCAAATGTCGTCCCAATCGTCATCGTCCAGGTGCTGGATATCATGCTGCCATTTAGCTTTAAGGCCAGACAGGGTGGGAAGAGAAAGTGGGTGGGCATACAGGTGAGATGTGGGTTTCTCTTTACAATCTAACCAAATCAATCGCTCAAGGGCTGGTTGAGCTAAAACTAGGGAGGCATGTGGAAATTTGGTGGAAAAGGTATGGGAGAGCTGTAGATAATGAAACAAACAATGAGGAGGAAGATTGAAATCTGATGATAGTTGTGACCAGGGCTTCCGTGGTAGTGCCATCAGTAATTTGTGAGATGCTCTTTACAGTAAATTTGGCCCAGGCACATGGATCAGGTAGGGTTTCCTCACTTTAGAGGGATTTCCTCTCACTTCCTACTTTGCCTATAGGACAGGAAGTGAAGGGAAATTTCTCAAACAGGACACAGATACCAAAAAAGAAAACAACACTCACAAGAGTTATAAATCTCCCTTGGTCTATCCAATAAATATATTTTAGGCCAACTTTAAAGTGGTTCTAAAGCTTTAAGGTTCTTCACCTTAATGCATTCTATGGGGGCCCTTGCCAAACAGCGGGAGCCTGGAGCGCCAGCGAGGGACCAAAGAAGAGGATTGGAGCTGCTCTGTGCAAAACCATTACACAGAGCTGGTAAGTATAACATGTTTGTTATTTTAATAATAAAAAAATGTGGCTTTAATATCGCTTTAAGGCAATGGAGACATGTCCCCCACATTTGTGAAAATGGCCGCAGATTGCAAAGTAATGCAATTGCAGAATAAAAATAAAATTCAAGGTGTAAAATTCCGGGGCGTGCATTGGCCATTTGGTTCAACAATAATGGCAGATTTTCTTTTTCAAGTTCCGCAGTGCAGTGCAGTGCAAATACTCAAAACTAACACGAGGTGCAAAAAAAATAGTGAGCACACAAAAAGTGCGCACTGTATATACTGTACATATTCCTCCTTTGAAGAGGAAGGATCCTGGCCCTGATCACTTAAGACTCCTGATGGGGAGTGGGATACTTGTGGTTCACTCAATCAAAACCAGGCAAACCCTTTTCTTTGGGAGATCTGCCGAAGCAAGGTCCACCCAAGTACTTGGTGGAGCTTCCCTGAAAGGAGACCCCGTGAGAGGAGAACCTGATCTTGGGGCCACATACCCTTCCCTCAAGACTTTCAGGACAAGCCTAAGGACCAGATCGCTGTGCAAATATGGAAATGTGGCAGTATTAATAAAGGCATTTTTTTCTCTAAGCATGCACTGGCCAGCTCAGGGATAGCATATTTGGGCTCACAATCAAACATAGGAATGCAAAGTCATTGGATGGATCTCCTCCACACCACTACTATACCATATACACTGTAGGAGCATTCAGCCTTGAATATGTGGCTGATCAGTCACAAGGGGTTCTGTGCAGCCCTATTCCCTTCATATTCTGTGTGACACGTTGGTAGGGAAGATTTTAAAATGTTTTTTTGTAAAAGGGATATTTGAATTTAGCAGTAGCCCAGTTTTGGTCTGATGTTTCCAGTTGCCGGTGGCTTAAAGCGCTGCTCATGTCTGCATAGTTCTGGGTTGACTATGGAAAAAAAAAATATCAGTGGCCTCTAGTAAGACAGTGCCCCTAGTGTTTAAATATGGGAAGTGTTTAAAACCCATGTCTGCTGGTGTTAAAAAACTCGCAATGATGCGTATTATTTACCTAAGACCTGCATTTATTTCCTCTTGTTTTTCACCACTTTACCTTTCTATTCCTCCCTCCAGCTCCATTCAAATTTTTAATCAGGCAGAATACCTGAAAAGAGAAAAAAAATGTTGTTTTCTGTATAAAAAAAACAATAGCGTGAAGTTTACACCCTGTAGCAAAGCTCATTGGCAAAACACAGCTTGTATATGTATTGAAGCTGGCTATACACAGATTTTCTTTTATATTTTCCAATGGAATTCTAAAACATAGCTGTAACAGCATTCAATGGGCCATTATTAAGTCAACTAATTTTGAAAGCCCCTACAATATTTATCCAGACCTGCTACTTGAATTTATTTCCAGACATAGTAAACACTTTTTTTTTTAATTGTGTTTTAAATCAACAAAAGAATTATGCAAAGAAAAGTTTATTTAAATTTATATTTAAATTTGTACTACCTATTCAGAAGCATTCATTCAAAATAATTTAAAAGAATGACCACAAAAGTTATTTCTGGATTAAACTGTTTTTAAAACAATCTGCTTAGGCCAAACTGCCCCCCTCACACCCCCAGCATAGGTACCAGTGACCACAATAATAACCCCCAACTTTGATGCCAATGACCATAATAATAACCCTCAACCTGGTGGCAGTGATCCCAATATTAACCCCCAGCATTGGTGGCAATGACTGCAATAACAAACACCAGCACTGATCCCAGTGGCCCCAATAATAACCCCCAGCACTCATGCCAGTGACCACAATAATCCAAATCATCGGTGCCATTTACCTCAATAACGAAATACAGCACCAGTAGCAGTGACCACAATAATGACCACCAGCATTAGTGTCAGTGACTGCAATAACAACACCTTTATTGGAGCCAGTAACCGCAATACCAACCCTCCGCACTGGTGCCAGTGACTGTATTAATAAACCCCAGCACTATTATCAATGACCACAATAATAACCCCCATTACTGTTGCCAGACAGTGTCCGCAGTTATTAACCCCAGCATTGGTGCCAGTGACTGTAATATGAGAGCATCAGCCTGCTGCTCTCAAGTCTGTTACCTACCTTACATAAAACCTCCTGAATTGCACCACTCTTTTCCTGGCTGTGAACAATGTTATATCAGAGGAGTGGGCTGGGACAAACCTTCACCTGTTGGGCAGTGATCACTCTGCCTGACAATAGTGTAGCTTCTTCTAGTCCCGCTGGGTGCAGGAGCGCAGAGAGAGCACCCAAGCAATCGGGACACTACTGCCACTCTGTAAGGTGCTGTGCTGCTCCGCATGTATTGGGCAGCTGGGCTGGTAGCAATACATGGTGTCACTCCCCTGGTAACGGGCATGTAGCTCCGCCATACCTATTCAACTGCTGCACCTGGGGCACCTATCCCTTCCCCCTCATCCGTTTCCTGGCCCTGCACCTCATATTAAGTATTAGGGATGGGCCGAATGACCCCCTGTTAGGTTCACACCAGAACTTCTGAACATCACGAAAGTTCAGAACCGAATAACGAACCCCATTGAAGTCTGTGAGACCCAAACTGGAAAAATCAAAAGTGCCCATTTAAAGGCTTATATACAAGTAATTGGGCATACAATGGTTATAGGGGCCAGGTACTGCCCTGTGAAAATGAATCAATAAAAAAAAGTTTCTAAAAAAATTCATTTTAAAATGAGCAGTGATTTACTGATGCTTAAAGTGAAAGCAAAAAAATGAGAAATAACCTTAAGAAGTCCTTTAAATATAGTACCTGGGGGGTCCCCTTAGTCTACCTGTAAAGTGCGACATCTGTACTATGTATAGAAGCTTCTGCAGCAATAATTGCATTTATAAAGTCAAAAAAATTACGTTTTTTTCCTGCAAGCTTTCTTTATTTTGTAAACCACGGCTTGGGGAGCCAGTCTGCATGACTAGGGAGAATTTGAATAGAAGTAACAGGTGCAGAAAAATTGGTCTTTGAAAAATTGGTCTTTGGGTGTCGGAGGTGCCTTCACACTGTAACCCTGTAGAGGTACTCTTGATGTAAACAAGAACTGCCTTGCTGTCAAAAATCGAAATGATATGCACCTGTCAAACAGGTGCAAAAAACCTGGTCTCTGGGTGTCTGTGGTGCCTTCACACCGTAACCCTATAAAGGTACTTTTGATGAAAGCAAGAAACGCCTTGCTGTCAAAATTAAAATGATATGCACCTGTCAAACAGGTGTGGAAAAATGAGTCTTTAGGTGTCCGTGGTGCCTTCACACCGTAACCCTATAGAGGTACTCTTGCTGAAAGCAAGAATGGGCCATGCTGCCAAAAATTTAAATGATATGCACCTGTCAAACAGGTGCAGAAAAATCGGTCTTTGGGTGTTATTTGTACCCATAAAACCTACACCAAATAATTTCTTCCAGATGAAATCAACACCCACAATGCTAGGCAGCCTAGAAGTCTTGCAGAGATTGCACATGCCAAAAACACTTAATCAGCGACATCAGGGGCTTCATAGCTGCCAGTAATCCAGGACTGATTCATTTTGATAAATGTCAGTCGGTCCACGGAGTCTGTGGACAGAAGCGTTCTATTATCAGTAACAAAACCTCCGGCAGCACTGAATGACTTTTCGGAAAGCACGTTGGATGCTAGGCAGCCTAGTAGCTCAATTGCATATTGGACAAGCTCTGGCCAGTGGTTTATTCTCATGACCCAGTAACAGAGTGGATCGGACTAACGTACTGAAATATACTGCGTTAAACGGCATGCAATGCACAGAAATATACTGGGTTAAATGTGCCATAATGCACTGAAATATACTGCGTTAAACATGCAGTAACCCACATAAATATACTGCGTTAAATGTGCAATAATGCACAGAAATATACTGCGTTAAACGTGCAGTAACACACTGAAATATGCTGCGTTAAACATGCAGTAACGTACTGAAATATACTGCTTTAAACAAGCGCTAACGCACTAACCCACTAACGCACTAAAATATACTGTGTTAAACGTGCAGTAACGCACTGAACTATACTGCAGTAAACCTGTCCTGACAAAAAAAAAAACTGACACTAATATAACTGACTGAACTATCACTAGATTCACACTAAAGTAACAATAAAGTAAAAATGAGTGGTCACTACACTCACACTGACAGAACTATCACTAGATTCACTCTAAACTGATATTCTACACTGACAATAGAATCACAATGGCACACTATAGCACACTAACTAGTAGCACTGAACAGAGCCCTGTTCTATCTCTCTCCACGCCAATATCATACTGCAAATGACCACTATTGAAATAATACTTTTTTAGTGTAGGAAGCAACGAGCCATGATTGGATAGTCATCATGACAGCATCCAATCATGGCTCTGACAGTGCTATGTGCCCTGATTGGGCAAAGCTTTCATTGCTTAAGCCAATCAGGGCTTCCAATGCACTGTGCAGGGGTGCATTGCATTGTGGTCATTTGGCGGGCCAAACAAATGGTTGGACGGCCCGTTATTCAGGTGTTCATCGAATGGGCGAACGCCCAAACTCATGCTCGGCCCAAACCATTCGCCCATCCCCATTAAGTATGATTTTCCTTGCCTACATTAACAATTTTCCATCTTTCACTTCTATTTTTTCACCACTTCAGTTTCAAAAACAAATATTTTTGAATAAAATTCGGCCAGCTTAGAAGTTCCAACTTTTTTGTGCTTTTCATTCAACGTGCTTGTTTTGTGTTTGTGACTGAAGTATTAATGCCAGACACAGTCAGAAAAATAGCGTTGTCAGAAGACGGTAACCCCCATATAACTCTTATTGCAGGGAATTCATGTGAATGTAATAAATTATTGCTAACCTGTTTGCAATTTGCTCTGCAATCATTGCACAAGCATAATAAGTGTTTAGCTAAATGGCACTGTGGGTGTAACTGTTGTATATACCATTTAGAACTCTTATCTTGTGTATGTAAAGATTACTCTTGGTGAGTGACTACTTTAATCCACAAAAATTCTCCTTAAAAAAACATGGATATTGTTTTTTATCTACTGACTCAGAGGAGAACAACAATATGTTTTTCTACCAACTGGATCTTCTTGTGTAATGATGACAATCTCAAATGTCTTTCTGCTGTAAACACGTACACATTGACATTACAGGGTGCACGCCACAGGTCCCCTTTTCGTGCCACAGTTGCCTATGGCCACCATGTTGGTGCCCCACATAAAATAACCCAATTGTTATCAAATATGCCAGCTGCTGGATCTTCATTAGGGATAAAGTAATCTGAACACACCTGGGTTCAATTTGCCTGAACTTATCAAAAGTTCGGATGCTAAATCTGAACCCCATTAATGTCAATAGGAGACAAATCTATCAAAAAGATTTTTTTTTTTAATGTTAGGTTTAATAGCCAAGAGATTGGCAAAAAAAAGTGTGGGGGCTGGGCACTGCCCCAGGGAATGTGTATCAATGGAAAAAAAAAGTTTAAAAATACAGTTTTGCAGGGAGCAGTAAATTTAATAATGCTAAAATTGTGACATTAAGCATGCACTATTTATTTTATTTTTAAAAGCCTGCTTGGGAGTCCCCTAAAACTGCCTGTGAAGCAGTGCATCTCTACAATGTAAACAAAGTAGTATAGCAAAAATTACAAAACACATACCAGACCATTGCATTATTGAAAAATATAAAGGAAGCTTGCTGGGAAAAGTGAATTAATGGCTTTTTTCCTAAAAAGGGTCCCTTTCTGAATCACTATCCAAAACAGGTGAGTGGGTCAGGAGCTTTGACTATTCTGACTCAGACTTGCTTATCTTGTTCTAGGTCGTTGACCTCACATGCCACTGCTCCTATTGAGAAATAACTGAATAATAGTGATGAGTTAAAATCCACTGTGAAAATAGTGCCTAAACAGTCCATGGAAGTCAAATCTTGTTTCCTGGCCTTTTTCAAGGACAGTTTGCAAGCTTTTTAAAAAAAAAAAAAAATGGCTTGGGTATCTGGCCACTGCCATGGGAGACATCTACCAAGGCATACTCTAAAAATATAATTCGGTGGAGAGTGGGTTTTTAATAAGTCTTAAAGGTCAACATAAAATTCACAATTCCTTTAAATGACATGCTTGGTGGGAAGCCTTAATCCTGCTTGTTAAGTTGTGCAAATATGACACACAAAAAAACACTGCTTTGTAAACAAAGCGGTTGGGGAATCATGGTTGAAATCACTGACCAAATTTGGTCATAAGCTTTTTTTATCAATGATATCAGCCAGATTCCACTTTGCTGTTGATTACATTCCATTAGCACCAGGGAACTGTTATTTGCGATGAGAGTCCGGCTGCAGGTGAGGATCGTTGTGGCGTGGGTTGTCATGTTCATGTAGGCGGGAAGTCTCTCATCGTTACTGACGATGGATCCACATCATTGGATAATCTTCATGTTTTTTTTTTTAACAAATTACTTTATTGTCTTTGTTTTTATTTACTGTCTTTTTTTTTTTTTTTAATGAATGAATGAATGTGAGTAACATGGGTTACTATGTGCCCCGTACTCATTCACATAGGACAGAGGTCCGCAAACCCATACATCCACTGGGCAAGGTATGTGGGGATGAAGCCCTTCTCCCTATGTTGAGTGCATATGGCTTGGCATAGTTTGGGTGCAGGGCAAACATTTGCTAGTATTTAGGGGGCCACCCCTTACCATTACCGAATACCCCTGCCCGCCTTGCATCCCTACAGTGGCTCTTTAGTTGGTTCATTTAGAACAATACAACCCCTCAAATTGACCTTTTATATCTAACCTAAGCACTTGGAAGGCATCAGACTCCTTAATATTAAGCCATATTTTTGGATTTGACAACTTACATGAGTAGTGGACTGGCATTTACATGAATCCCCAAAAGGTTGTGTGACTTTGGTGCACTGGTTTGCATATGTAGCAGGATTTCCAGGCATTGGGCCTGATGTGGGTCTGCCATTGTTACCGGTAACACTTCCAACACATTTAAGTTTAAAACCCAAGTGTGAGAGCTGAACCAAAATGACCATTCCGGCATCTTTGGTTTGTTTTGTTTATTTTGTGATGTGGATGGGAGAAGTGAATGAGTGGGATACTTCTCTGGCTCAACTAGGTTTAACTGGGACACTTTGTAGGAAAAATCCCTGTTAGTGCTGTCCTGACCTGTCCTGCCAGCTGAATGCCAACCAATGCTTCCTGGCGCTTGAAAATACTGTTTTGCTAAAATGTGCTGGAACCTCAACTTTAACTCCTTGGTTAACTCAGAAGATCCAAGACTGTAATAACTCTTTACTCTTGCATTCTGTCTAGCTCAAAAGTCCTGCGAATGGCTCCCTCCAGCCCTTCACTGACTGGGGTAGCTCCTTGTAACTGCTTGTGTTGCTGCAATCCTTAACTCTGTACACTTGACTCTTCAGGGCCCAACCGCTGTTGCCCCCTCTACACTTTCAGGGTCCTCTCACTAGGCACCCCCTCTGACAATTCACGGTCCTCTCACTAAGCACCCCTCTGACACTTCAGGGTCCTCTCACTAGGCACCCCCTTGACACTAACTGGCTCCTGGATCCCTGGGACCTTCACCGGAGTGGTCCCCTCTACACTGGGCAGACCCCCAGGGGCAATTCACAGTACTCACGAACTTGGCATGCTTTCCTGGAACTGAACCCCTCTATCTATACTGGTCCTCGGCACACCGGATCCTCTCTGCAACTCAGCTCAGTTCTCTCTCTGGATTCTCAGGCAGCCACCCGAGACACCCGATCCTTCTGACAGGAGGAGAGACAGCCGTACTCTCCCTCCTGGGACTCTGCTTCCGTCAAAGACGCTGCGTCATGCGTTCCCCTCAGACTTATACCCACTCCCAGAATCCTGTGAGGCAGAGTCTGCCTTTCTGGGGTAGATACAGGCCTGAATGTGCCACTGATTGGGATTCTCCACTGCCCAATGAGAACCCTTCTCATGGAGCCAGTTGGGAGACTCCCCAGCCTCAAGAGCAACACCTGGGAGACATGACAGCCCAGCTGAAAATCATGGCTCTGCTGTTAGGCAGCCAAGGCCCACTATACTTTGCCTAGCACCTACCTGGTAGGGTGCTACACATATTATTCTATTAACACAGGTAACTAGCTTGACCCTGCTGGTAGTTCCCAAAGACCTGACTGTTCAACCCTTCATTGGAGTTATCATTTACAGTTTTCGTACTGCCTGTACTATGCATCTCGACAGTGCCTGATCCTCTGATCTGAACTTCTACCCAGGTATGTCCACATTTTTTTTCAGAGACCACTGGACACCTCACAGACTTCTTTAAAAAGGACCTTTTTTTGGGACTCACTAGGCCTAACCAACCAGTCTCAAGTTGAGCCATTTTCCATGTGGTCTTATCTACAGATTTGAAATTTCCTGAACCAGCCCCACACTAGGCAACATAAATATGGGAGAGGACTAGGGATGACTGAGAGAAGGAATATTTCACCAGCACAAAAGCAAGAGGCTGGTGGCATATTGCTTCCTCTGAATCATTCCAGTCTCCTGAAGATAACCGCTACAGCACCCACCTACTTTTCTGCGATTTTCAGGACCGTGTGCATTGGGAATATTGCTCAGGACTAGGGAAGACTTCTAGATTTGCGGTGATGTAGGGTTCTCAGGAAACTTGTAGTGAATGGGCTCATTCTTGTTGCAGTGCCTAAGCAAGAACCCTATAAATCTGGCCATCAAGGAGAGGGATCATTACTGGTTGGCCAAACTTTTGGATTCACGTTACAAGAACAAAATACCAGAGCTCATCCTGCCATCACAGAGGAGACAAAAAATGTTCCATCTCGAAGAGGTGCTGCAGAGGAACCTCTTAACTGCCGGTCAAGGTGGCTTTAGAAGTAGATATGCTTATGTGCCAACATGTAGAACAAGGATCTTTAGCAGTCAGTCACGTGTGCAGGCTAAACCATGCAGGCATGTTACTTTGATTTCTGATTGTGCCGGTGTTTAGGCACGCACACCTAATTCCAGACTTGGCACCAGGCAGACTATTTCAAAAAAAGATGACCTAGAAAGTTGCTGGATGAGCTTCAGCTGTTTCCCTATTACCTGGACTTGCATTTGTTCCTGTGATCTACTTACCTGTCACTGACTCGGCTTGTATCTGGACTCTTCTATGCTCTGAACTCCTTTTCTGACCTGGCCCGACCTTGACTTTTTCTTATCTGTCTATCCATTGCTGGCCCCAGTAGCTCTTGGCCACAGCTCATCTATCCTGCCTTCCTGATTTTGACTACGACCTGCTTCCTGCCTATGAGTTTTCTGATTTCCTGTTTCTGGCCTTAGCCTTCAACATGACCACAACTCTGTCTCCTGCCCTGCTTGCTAGCTTATTTTCCCATTTGCAATCATCGCCGGCCTCAGACCCCATTTCCAGATTGTCGTGGGTCTCAGTGTTCCTGCAAGCTGTTGTCCATGTCTGCTTCTATGTTACATCCTCACCTAGTATTTGGTGATCCTCTCTACAGTCTGCAAGAGCTGCCCTCTGCCAAGTCATCTACTAGAAATGAACACCCTTTCTTCTTAGCATTTCTGGAATGTTTGGACCAGAGCTGTAAGTTCATCAATTCAACATCTAGCCATCTAACCAGGTGCATGATTATGCCTTTCCACAGAGTGTCAGGATCTCCTTTTATGGCCAATGTGCCTCAGATCCTCAGGTCAGGAAACAGAGCAGTGGTGGCGGTGGTTGCTAAAGCAAGGCTTTCAAGCCCTTCTTCATTATGCACCGCCCAGACCTTGCTGCTGGCAGCAATCATAGGCAGAGCCTAACAAATATGAATGTATGATGATTATATGGAGTCAAGCCATATGATTATACGGATTTTATGGAGTCAACCCATATGGCCTATATGATTATATGGAGTCAAGGTCAGATGCAGACACTATGATAATGGATCACTCCCTTGACTACTGGGTGTTGAGGATGGTCCATACCAGTGCAGCTAAAACATACATAGAAAAGTGAAGGCAGAAAAAAGACCAAGTGGCTAAAGATTACATTTTTTCATTTGAATGTGGCTCTAAAACCATATTATACTACACGCTACTAGCCTGTTGCCTTTGCCATCTCCTTCTACAGCTGATGATGTGCCATCCTTTTCCATCTACTGCCATGGCTCCAGGTCTGCCTTCATAACCATCTCATGCTGTCTTTACAACTCTAGTCACTATCAACTGGCTAAAGCTTTTTTTTACACAGTTGCTCCCCAGTTGTCAAAATTTTGGGCAGTTTTTGTTCTGCACGGTCATTTCTGTGTTGCACCTCAATGTTTGCCTTGTATTATGCTGCTTTGGCATTGGAAAGGTGTCACAGCAAATTTTTGAGCAGTTGCTCCTCAGCTGTCCAATTTGGCCTAATCTTTATTTAAATTTAGCAAACTCTTTCTTCAGGCTCACTCTTATGTTGCACCTCAATGTCTGCAGCGTATTATGCTGCTGCAGCACTGTCAAGGTGTCACAGCTAATTTTTATGCAGTTGATCCTCAGCTGCCATATTTGGACACTTTGTTCTGCAGGGTAATTTTTGCAGAAATTTCCACAGCTGCTCCCATGTTCTAAAGGCTGAATCATGATCTTTGTCTCTTATTTTTCGGTCTATATCATTGGTCTGTCAATCAAAAATATTTTTGCTTATTTTCTCATTGAATTAGTGTAGTCTAACAGTCATTTTATTTTCTTACGTGTTCGTAGAAACATTAGGGTTATGATAGTATATATCCGTTTGCAAAGCCGATATTCGGACATAGCATAGAGATGAAAAGGTCAACCGAAGACAGTAATATATCAAATATAAACAAACCAGAAGGTCCTCCATGAGAATGGTAGAATGGGTGGATGACTGGTGGAATTATGATTGATGGTGTCAGACATGGGATGGAATAAAAAAAGTGGTGGTGATGGTGGGGTGAAGGGATAGTGAAAATGGATATAGTAGTCAGATGATAGTGATTTTTTTTTATTAAAGCCTGTTTAGTTTCTCCACAATAACCCGCAAGCTGATAAAAGTTCTTACATATAGTCTGTAAAATATTTGGTAACCTGTCTTTGGCTTAATAATGCATTCTAATGTTTATGTTTTAAATACAAGCTGCCTGGTACCTCTCCTATTTAACTACTCATGGAAATCCCCCAGTACAAAATTTTCTGAAGTCCATTTACAGCTTAACAGGACCATGATCAACGAGAAACTAGGGGCTATCTTCTCTGATACCTAGGGAAGTTTTGTAAAATATGGACGCCTTGGATCTTATATAGCCAACCAAATCCAGGTGCTTTAAGTTCTTAACCATTTACTTTCCCCCAGAGACCCATGGGGGAGGGACTTCCCCTTCCTAACCTCCCCCCCCCCCACTACCCCATCCTCTCCTCCCCCGCTCTCCCTCTTTTTCCTTCTTCTCATACGTTCTTTGCTCTCCCTTCTTTTTCACTGTTACCTTTACTTTCACTTGTGTCACAACAACATACTTTAACTATGCTGACTGTCTCCTCTGTACAACTCTGTAAGCCAAAACTCTTGAGTTGGTTTCTCCCCATGGTATATGTCAGTCCACCTGGAGCAACTGTCAGTTTTCTTGGTATACCCTTTTCTTTTTCCTTTTATTGATGATTTCATTAAACACCTTTTGCTACGCAATGCAACAGAAATACCTCCTATTTTGCCTAAATGTGGCGTTTGTTCTTCATTTTGTAACAATCTGTCATGAGGTTGTTTCCCTGTTTTTGTTCCTATTGTATTGCTTAAAACATTTAATAAAAGGGATTAAACAAGAAAACTAGATGACCCCTATTGCAGTCTGTTCCATGTCTAGTTGCTGTTTCATTGTTTAAAACATTTACTTTCACTAACCCTGCACAGTGCTGTAAGCATCAAACATCCGCTGCTGAATAATAAAGGCCAGATGGGAGTACTTAGATCACTGCGGGTCACTTGCTATGCAATTCTGCCATTCACAAAACATCTAACATTCTTTTCAATTAATGCAAGGTGCTTTGTGATTGGCGAAGGTGTGGATGAATATCACAATCTCTCCTAATCACAGAAGACCTTTCATTTGCTGAAAACAATACCACCATTTACAAATGCTCCTTAAATGTTAATATCTAAAAAAAGGCTATAAACTACAAACAGGACGGTACAGAATACCTTTACCACTTCGCAGAACCAACTCAACCATTTTTAATCTTTGCTGGAGATGTACATTTGAGAAATGAACACTACTGCATTTATGGTGGCAATGCCCATGCTTTATCTGTATTGGTCATCATGACCGCATCTATTTTTAAACTATATTTCTCCTCTTCCTATACCTATTACATACCTAGGAAACAATACATAAAATCCTTAACCATGCATATGGTTAACACGGCTAGAATGTGTATCCCGATCTGCTGGAAAACAATACACACACCTTCATTTCCTGGATTCACTACAAAACAACTCCCAAATTCAAAAACATCTTGGCCCACACCTGGTAACCAATAACCGATATAGAGAATACTAAACTCAGATCTGGAACATTGGTAATTACCTGAATCTCAAAAAAAATGTTTAACAAAAATTAAAATGTATTTACAAAACTGTAATGACATGGACAATTATGCTAATATGGGACTGCCCAGGACATGAACTGGAAAAAGGGTCTGTTTTTACCAGTTCTTCACCATGTATGATTCAGGGGCAGTATGGTCTTAGTTTACCCCATCAAGGGAAAAAAGTGCCATAGAACAAGAGAATGTAAAACCTGTTATGTCATGGATCATCAGACTACAGTGATCACATTCCATTTCAAGCTCCCACAAATAGAACTTTGAGATGTTGATTTAAAAAAATATTTAAATTGCTGTCTCTGCCCATGTTTGCTTGACAGGGGTGGCCTTACAAGGAAGAAAAAAAGTGTCTTAACCCTCAATTCTCAAGCAAGTCCCAAGTTACTGTGGCGAAAAGCAAGCAAGTCAAGTTGAGTCCCAGTTAGAAGTCAAGCAAGTCAAATCAAGTAATTTATTTTGGTCAAGTCACAAATCAAGTCAAAATACTGATCTACCCCAATTTTCACCTTTAAATCAGTTAAAAGTCAGTGATCAGGAAAGGTTTTATTTTATTTTCAACATTAACAAAACTGCTTAGTGCCTTTTTCTTGGCATATTAACCACTTTACCGCCTGAGGATTTTGCTGTCTTACGTCCAGGCCACTTTTTGCGATTCGGCACTGTGCGAATTTAACGGACAATTGCGCGGTCGTGCGAAGCCGTACCCGAACGAAATTTACATCCTTTTTTTCCCACAAACAGAGCTTTCTTTTGGTGGTATTTGATCACCTGTGCGATTTTTTACTTTTTGCGCTATAAACAAAAAAATAGCATAAATTTTGAAAAAATAACAATATTTTTCACATTTTTTTATATGAAATTCCCCCCCAAAAAAATGTAAAAATCTAATTTTTTTAAAATTTTTGGCCAATTTGTTTTCTGCTACATATGTTTGGTAAAAAAATCACAATAAGCGTATTTTGATTGGTTTGCGCAAAATTATTGCGTTTACTAACTAAGGGAAAGATTTCTGTGATTTTTGGTGTTTTTTTTTAACAAGTAATGGCGGCGATCTGCGAATTTTTTTGCGGGACTGCGACATTGCGGCGGACAGATCGGAACCTTGACATTTTTGACACTTTTGGGGGTACCAGTGACATTACTACAGTAATCAGTGCTATAAATATGCACTGTTACTGTAAAAATAACACTGGCATGGAAGGGGTTAATTGTATTGGAGAGGGAGGGGTTAATGTATGCCTGGTGCTTACTAATGTGTGGGGGGAGGTGACTGAGTGACACAAGGACAGATCGCATATTCAGCTATGCTGAACCCTGCAATCTGTCACTATCTGTCACTTAGGAGATCCGCCCGCTTTGTTTACACAAGCGGGCGGATCTCCGAACTCGATTCCCTGACGATCGCCGCTGCTCCTCCCCTGGCCCGACTCCCGCTGTGAATGAATACAGCGGGAGCGAGCCTCCGGTGGCACGCAAGCGCCGCCCACAAGGGGAGGAGTCCAGCGACGTAGGTTACGTCGCTGGACGATAACTAACCACATTGCTGCAGTAGAAAAAGCAAAGTAAAAAAAACACTTTGAATGTCCAAACAGCTCAAAATCCTTTGTCCGGTCATGTTTCAACACCACAGTCACTAAAAACATGTTAAGTATTTCCATTGTTAAACAGCCAGTGTCCTAAAAATCAGAACACACTGAGGTGTTTTACGTGACTGTGGTGTCAGAAATATAACTGGCACATTCATTTTGCTTTACCACATCTTGAGAAAATGCAAATATTTAATAACTTAAAAAAGTAAAGTCATTTTGAGTCATATGTCTCAAGTCAAAGTCAAGTCTCAAGTCATGAATACCAAGTCAAAGTCAAGTCTCAAGTCATGAATACCAAGTCAAAATCAAGTCGAGACTTTTATTAATTTTAGTCAAGCAAGTCTCAAGTCCTCAAACTGGTGACTTAAGTCTGACTTAAGTCAAGTCCTGTGACTCGAGTCCCCCACCTCTGGTAACTACTCCCAGTCACAATTTTTACTCTGCAAAAAGGGGCCAATTTGGTACAGGCATCCTAGATAATGAGCCACTGACAGGGTTAACACCCCTCCCTCCCAGCTCTCCAGGGCCCTCATAATCACATTGAAGGAGAAGGCAGAGGAGAAAAAAGTAAAGGAGGAAGGCAGACATCCCAACCTGCAAAAACTCATTTCAGGGAGGTGAGCCCCCCCCACACGCCGACGCCCCCCCCCCCCCCACGCACGCCTGCGCCGCACCCCCCCCCTTTTCCAATTTAACACTACCAGAGAATAATGAAATGAAATGTAATCAGTATACCTGGTCACTGGTGCTGGTCACTGATGCTGGTACTGTACTGGTCTGGTAACTGGTGCGGGTACTGGTCACTGGTACTGGACACTGATGCTGGTACTGGACACTGATGCTGGTACTGGACACTGATGCTGGTACTGGTCACTGGTGCTGGTACTGGTCACTGGTGCTGGTCACTGGTGATGGTACCGGTCACTAGTGCTGGTGCCGGTCACTGGAGCTCGTACTGGCCTTGTCACTGGTGCTGGTACTGGTCTCTGGTACTGCCCTGGTCACTGGTGCTGGTATTGGCCTGGTCACTGGTGCTGGTCACTGGTGCTGGCCTGGTCACTGGTGCTTGTCACTGGTGCTGGTACTGGCCTGGTCACTGGTGCTGGTACTGGCCTGGTCACTGGTGCTGGCCTGGTCACCGGTGCTGGCCTGGTCACCGGTGCTGGCCTGGTCACCGATGCTGGTGCTGGCCTGGTCACTGGTGCTGGTACTGGCCTGGTCACTGGTGCTGGTACTGGCCTGGTCACTGGTGCTGGCCTGGTCACTGGTGCTGGTGCTGGCCTGGTCACTGGTGCTGGCCTGGTCACTGGTGCTGGTGCTGGCCTGGTCACTGGTGCTGGTGCTGGCCTGGTCATTGGTGCTGGCCTGGTCACTGGTGCTGGTACTGGCCTGGTCACTGGTGCTTGTCACTGGTGCTGGTACTGGCCTGGTCACTGGTGCTGGTACTGGCCTGGTCACTGGTGCTGGTACTGGCCTGGTCACTGGTGCTGGTACCGGTGCTGGTACTGGCCTGGTCACTGGTGCTGTTACTGGCCTGGTCACTGGTGCTGTTACTGGCCTGGTCACTGGTGCTTGTCACTGGTGCTGGTACTGGCCTGGTCACTGGTGCTGGTACTGGCCTGGTCACTGGTGCTGGTACTGGCCTGGTTACTGGTGCTGGTACTGGCCTGGTCACTGGTGCTGGTACTGGCCTGGTCACTGGTGCTTGTCACTGGTGCTGGTACTGGCCTGGTCACTGGTGCTGGTACTGGCCTGGTCACTGGTGCTGGTACTGGCCTGGTCACTGGTGCTGGTACTGGCCTGGTCACTGGTGCTGGTCACTGGTGCTGGTACTGGCCTGGTCACTGGTGCTCGTCACTGGTGCTGGTACTGGCCTGGTCACTGGTGCTGGTACTGGCCTGGTCACTGGTGCTGGTGCTGGCCTGGTCACTGGTGCTGGCCTGGTCACTGGTGCTGGTACTGGCCTGGTCACTGGTGCTTGTCACTGGTGCTGGTACTGGCCTGGTCACTGGTGCTGGTACTGGCCTGGTCACTGGTGCTGGTACTGGCCTGGTCACTGGTACCGGTGCTGGTACTGGCCTGGTCACTGGTGCTTGTCACTGGTGCTGGTACTGGCCTGGTCACTGGTGCTGGTACTGGCCTGGTCACTGGTGCTGGTACTGGCCTGGTCACTGGTGCTGGCCTGGTCACTGGTGCTGGTACTGGCCTGGTCACTTGCTGGTACTGGCCTGGTCACTGGTGCTGGTACTGGCCTGGTCACTGGTGCTGGTACTGGCCTGGTCACTGGTGCTGGTCACTGGTGCTGGTACTGGCCTGGTCACTGGTGCTGGTACTGGCCTGGTCACTGGTGCTGGTACTGGCCTGGTCACTGGTGCTGGTACTGACCTGGTCACTGGTGCTGGTACTGACCTGGTCACTTGCTGGTGCTGGTACTGGCCTGGTCACTTGCTGGTACTGGCCTGGTCACTGGTGCTGGTACTGGCCTGGTCACTGGTGCTTGTCACTGGTGCTGGTACTGGCCTGGTCACTGGTGCTGGTACTGGCCTGGTCACTGGTGCTGGTACTGGCCTGGTCACTGGTGCTGGTCACTGGTGCTGGTACTGGCCTGGTCACTGGTGCTGGTACTGGCCTGGTCACTGGTACTGGCCTGGTCACTGGTGCTGGTACTGGCCTGGTCACTGGTGCAGGTACTGGCCTGGTCACTGGTGCTGGTACTGGCCTGGTCACTGGTGCTGGTACTGGCCTGGTCACTTGCTGGTACTGGCCTGGTCACTTGCTGATACTGGCCTGGTCACTGGTGCTGGTACTGGCCTGGTCACTGGTGCTGGTACTGGCCTGGTCACTGGTGCTGGTACTGGCCTGGTCACTGGTGCTGGTCACTGGTGCTGGTACTGGCCTGGTCACTGGTGCTGGTACTGGCCTGGTCACTTGCTGGTACTGACCTGGTCACTTGCTGGTACTGGCCTGGTCACTGGTGCTGGTACTGGCCTGGTCACTGGTGCTTGTCACTGGTGCTGGTACTGGCCTGGTCACTGGTGCTGGTACTGGCCTGGTCACTGGTGCTGGTACTGGCCTGGTCACTTGCTGGTACTGGCCTGGTCACTGGTGCTGGTACTGGCCTGGTCACTGGTGCTGGTACTGGCCTGGTCACTTGCTGGTACTGGCCTGGTCACTGGTGCTGGTACTGGCCTGGTCACTGGTGCTGGTACTGGCCTGGTCACTGGTGCTGGTACTGGCCTGGTCACTGGTGCTGGTCACTGGTGCTGGTACTGGCCTGGTCACTGGTGCTGGTACTGGCCTGGTCACTGGTGCTGGTACTGGCCTGGTCACTGGTGCTTGTCACTGGTGCTGGTACTGGCCTGGTCACTGGTGCTGGTACTGGCCTGGTCACTGGTGCTGGTACTGGCCTGGTCACTGGTGCTGGTACTGGCCTGGTCACTGGTGCTTGTCACTGGTGCTGGTACTGGCCTGGTCACTGGTGCTGGTACTGGCCTGGTCACTGGTGCTGGTACTGGCCTGGTCACTTGCTGGTACTGGCCTGGTCACTGGTGCTGGTACTGGCCTGGTCACTTGCTGGTACTGACCTGGTCACTTGCTGGTGCTGGTACTGGCCTGGTCACTTGCTGGTACTACTACTGGCACAGAGTGGGGTGTCACAGTGTCACGGTCCCGCGCGTGCCAAAATGCCTCCTGGAGTAGAATGTGGCTGTAGTAGAGAGCAAATCCGCTGCTTGCTCTCTGCAGCTCCTCCCACAGCCGGAGTGCATGACTCATATCACTCCGCCTGTGAGCCGGATCTACTTCGGCTCCGACGTGATTTCTCTGAGTGTGCAGGCTCAGCTTGCTGACAGCTGACACACTCCTGCATGCATCGATGAGTCATCTCATCTGAGTGACTCACTCTGTGACTGACTCACAGCCGGGATATTGCCCTGAGCTCGCGGGTGTCCGTGAGCTCAGGGCGGATAGCGGGAGTCTCCCGCGACTTGCGGGAGACTTGAGATGTCTGAGGAAGGGGAGGAGGAGGAAGAGGTCACATCAGCAATGCTCAGCACCTACTACCTTTACATGGCACCACTTCTACATCTATCCTATGATCATAGTACTCTATTTATTTATTATTCTACTGCATGCTAATACCCTTGGCCATAGGGTTTCCCTCCTCCACCTTCTGCTGCCTAACCTTCCCCCTTAACTGTAGAAGAATGGACAGCCTATGACCATAGGATTTACTTCCTGATTAAATAGCAAATAATACAGAAAAAATTGAAACACGAACATGAAAAAAAGTAAGTAAAAATAAAATAAAAAAATAAAAATTGTGGCTGGGTTTAGAAAATTTCCATTAGATTGTATGGAAGGCTTTTCAGTATAAAGAGCTTGGACTACCAGACCTAGATGTGGTTATAGTGTAGCTTTTTTTGATGCTCCAGATGGCAACTGATGCCTGAAGTACTTGCTACCCTGCTCCCTCTACCAGCACTTCATTGCTCTTCTACTTCTACCTCTTCTTTAGGTATGTCCTGCTCTCTCTCCCCCCCCCCCCGCCTACCTTGTCCTGTATCTAACATATCATCTTTATATTGCTCACTAGGGCACAGCTTGTAGAAGGCGTAAGTTGCTGGTTCTTCAAAAGATGGTGCTGCTGCATAGCTTCTGTCCTCCACCTGGCGTGGCAATTTTTTAAGCTCCAGATGGCAACCGATGCCTGATGTACTTGTGATATTCCCCTGCTCCCTCTTCCAGCACTTCATTGCTCTTCTACTTCTACCTCTTCTTTAGGTATGTCCTGCTCTCTCTCCCCCCCCTCCCCCCACCACCTTGTCCTGTTTCTAACATATCATCTTTATATTGCTCACTAGGGCACAACTTGTAGAAGGCGTGAGTTGCTGGTCCTTCAAAAGATGGTGCTGCTGCGTCCTCCACCTGGCGTGGCCTTCTCAAGAGTCAGGCCAGGTTCTAATTCCACGCTCCCTTGCACTGCTTTTGTAATCATTTCCAATCCCTGCCAGCTCTCCTCCCGAGAAGAAAAATAAAGATATGCATGGCTCCACATTCAGCAAACCAGAAATGAAGTGCACTGGGTCTGGGTTCATTCAGAGCCAGCTTTAGGGTTATGGTGGGATTAGTGGAGGAGGAGGAACAGGGTGCATCAGCAATGCCAGCTTTTTTATGTCAACAAAATAGTATTGTGTGGCTATAACGTCTGCCAGTCAAGCCACTTGAAAAAAATTAGTTTTTTAACTGATATCAATAAAGTGAAAGTAGAATTGTATGCTCTGCAATATGTAGTTTCTCAGCCAAAAAATATGCTGCCAAAGTATACTGTACAAAGTACATATTGTATATTTGTAGGCAGGTGTAGTCTCTTTTTCCACTGCAGGTGGCACTCATTCACAGCGGCAATGCAGGAGGAGAGGAAGACGCAAAGAACATGGTTCCTCTATGGTTTGCTGGGTCACTATCCGGTTGGATTCTGACAGCCAATGTGCCTCTGGTAGCCATTTTGGGTCAGGCTGAGTCTATTTAATATATATATATATATATACAGGGCTTTTTTTCTCAGGCAATAGGTGCAGGAACTCCCCTCTTTCCGAGGTACTCCTTTTCTCTGGCCCTACCCACCTCCGAGCACCATTCCTTGGTCCTACCCCGAACACTATTCCTTGGTTCCACCCCCAACCCACCTCCGAGCACCATTCCTTGATTCCATCTCCTACCCACCTCCCAATACTGCCCTTTTAGACAATACAGAACCAAATATAATTGTGTGGTGCTAAGTAATTTGTATATAGTTTGGGAGTGATAACAAGAAAGGTAGTAAAATAGCTCCCCTGCAGCGAGCAACAATAGATCCTCCTAACAATGGACCACAAATCCCCCCCCCCCCAGGAACAATAGACTCAGGGAGCAACAACAGATCTCCCTACAGCTAGCATCAATCGACCCCTCCCTCAACAGTAGATCTCTCCCAGCAAAAACGGACCCCCCAGCAACATAGAACCCATCGCCAGCAACAATAGATCCCCCCTTGCTAAATTATATCCCCTCCAGTTAGAGTAGATCCCCTCACAGCAAGAATCAATAGACCCTGCAGCACACCCCAGCACCCCTTACCATTACATACAGTCAGTTCTGGAGGTGCCGGAACTGCGTTCCCCCGCGTTCCCGCTGAAAAAAAGCCCTGTGTATATATATATATATATAATTATTATTACCAGCTCATCTGAGCTTGAATAAAAATCCCCACCTGCTTTTCTTATGGGAAAATACAAGATTTGACTAACTTTCCCAAGGAACAATCTAACTATGTAGCCAACATAAGAGTGCATATTTAGAATGCTCCAGCAATCCTATTTTCACTGATATTTTGTGATCACAAATGCACTTTTCTTATGCGATGTGATTCTTTCCTCCAGGCATTTCTGGACTCTTGTGTGCCTGCTTCTTTATCACCTTTCTGCATCGGATCCCCAGGATATCCGATGAAGAATGGTGCAGGAAACATGTCATTTATAGGCCCATTCTCCACCTCTTCTGTTATCAGATTCCATTGTGTAAACATTAATTTCAAGCATTATTTTGAAGCTTGCAATCAGAAACATCCATGTGCTAAAATATTATTTCAGTCGGTAAAATACTATGATAGCAAGCGTTATCAAAAGTGGGCAATAATAATTCTGACTTATAACAGGTTTTCCCTCTAACATTACAGAGCGGTAACAAAACAACATGAAAAATGGGAGTAGTTGTCACATTGGTGGTGGATTCATGGTGACCTAACTACCTTTAATCACGGGACTCTTAATATATGATATTATTTCATCATTCATCTTCTTCACAGAACTGTGTAATATTCAGCGATGTGTTGGAATTTTTTTCTTTGAAGTTTTTTCTTTGAAGTTTGCTGATTTTATATTATTGGCAGACTGTCATTTCACAAATATTTTTTCACATGGTTTAAAACTTTCAAATGTATTCACTTTTATTGCGCAGCTTGGTGTTTTAGCTCATTTGAGCTGGGATTACATATTTTTTTAGTTATTTGATTTAGAGTTGCTGCATCATATAAATTTATTTGATATACTTAGTGTATTCACTGACACATGAGAAATATTTGCGCACTATACATATTTTTATTATTTTAGCGTGAGAGATTACATATTTATATGAAATAAAAACTGTTTTTTTTTTACTTGGAGATTTTTTCTTGGTGTGGTACCATTAAAGTCCTATTTAGCTTTGTGTCTTACAGCTGCATAAACAGAACCCTGTCTCTGCTGTAGTCTGTTAAAAAAAATTGGCGTTGGCACAGGCCCTTCATGGCAATGCCTATTTAGCTCAATGAATGCAAAGCATTCTCCAATTAGATGAAGGGGAGATTGTGAAGTCACTGCCTCCCTCTTCACCTTGTCCAATCAGAGAACTCCTTGCATTAATTTGGAATTGCATTCTTTGAATGGTGTGTTCTCTGAATGATGCCTATGGTGACTGAGAAATCTCCTGTGTTCAGTAAGAATTTGGGCAGCTGCTTGGCATAGGATCTAAAATCTAGTGGAGATCAGGAGAGCAGTGCTTACTACAGTGATTTCCAGCTTCCAGGGGGATCAAGCCCTTAATGCATTCTATGCAACCAGTAAGCCAATGAGAAGAGAGCGGGAGGCGGGTCAGAGCCATGCTCTGTGTGTGAATGGACAATGTCTATTTATAGGAGGGTGGCTCGGGAGTGAGCCTGCTCGACTGCCCCTGTAGCAGGAGGCTTCGGCAGGGTGGAGGAGCCAGGACCAAAAAGAAAAGAATTGGGTATGCTTTGTGCAAAACTATTGCACAGAGCAGGTAAGTATAACATGTCTGTTTTTTTTTTTTCTTTTTTTAATGACAACCCTTAAAATTACTTTAAGTTCAACCTGATGTTGTAAGAGTTTCATCCCATTCATGTGATTTGTGTTCAACTGAGTGGCATCCACATTAGTATAGCCACTCTTTAGAACAGTAACTCAATTACAGTAGGAGCTATGGAATATGAATAGAAGTTGAGATTTCGAGACATTCAAGGGTTCAGCTATAGTTCAATAAAGGTGACTGCTCCAGTCTCACAGATGTGTCATACTCATCTAGATGGCACATCTCTCTTTGCCGCCTCTAAGACTGAGAACTCAGTGATCAATTACCACTGATCATCTTCAGTGGGCAGAGAGCCAGTGCCTGCCAGCTACTGCTCTGCCCACCCCAGTGTTCAATGGAGCACTGCACTGTGCAGGGGGTGGAAGCGGCTGGCTCAGGCTCTCAGCAGTGTGCTAAGAGGCTGAGCCAGCTGCTGCTCAGTCACCTGAGTGGATCCAGACATTAAAGTCGGGATCTCTCCAGAGCGTGGACCGGCTAAATCATGTCAGTCGACCGCAAACTTTATCCCGCTGTGCAGAACCAAGTGCACTCCTGTGACCCCTAGGAGAAGTAGGGCCAAAAGAACTTTGACCTTACATCTCCTTTAAACTCCAGACAATTTGCGACTAACCCCTTCATGAGAAAGGTAAAACAAATCTTAACACCTGAACTCAGTTTTGCAACTTTGATACAAGTAAGTAAAACTGAACATATTATTGCAACATCTTACAGTACCCAGGTGAATTATACCTTGTTTTTTTATGACAAAATGGGCTTTCATTTGGTGGTAGATTGTAAAAGATATTTCCTGATTTTATTTTTATCAAAGGAAAACTGGTACAAATCATCCACCTTACAAACCGCTCAGCGTCTGCCACCTCTCTTCTGTCGTTACCTCCATTTGCTTCCGCTCATCCAACAAACTAAATTAAAAAAACTTACGAAGCCATCCACACCTCAGCCCCCAGCTACATCACTAACCTAGCCTCAAAATACCAACCTTATCGTTCTCTTTGTTCCTCCCAAGACCTCCTGCTTTCTAGCACTCTCGTCACCTCCTCCCATGCTCGCCTTCAGGACTTTTCCAGAGCCTCTCCTATCCTATGGAACCCCCCGCCCCAATGTGTCCGACTGTCTCCTACTCTGTTGCTTTTAGGCAAATCCCTGAAAACTCCTCTCTTCAGGGAAGCCTATTCTGCATCCACCTAACAACTGTACTTTTATTTTCTCCATCAGCTATTCCCCCACAGCTATTACCTTTTGTATCACTTGACCCTACCTCCTAGATTGTAAGCTCTAAGGAGCAGAGCTCTCTGATTCCACCTGTATTGCATTGTATTGTAACTGAACTGTCTGCTCATATGTAAAGGGCTCCAGAAACAGTTAGCGCAATATAAATCCTGTATAATAATAATAATAATAATACATTTCTTTGCCTTGTTTTGCCAAATTTATTTCTCTGTTGTTTCAGAACTTATTATTATTTTTTTTTTTTTTTTACAAACAAGGTTGCTCTTTATTGAAAAACAAGGAAGAAAGTTACAAAATACAACAGAAAGTGTAGCCAGTGTACATCATCACATAGGAGGGGGGAACGGGTGTGCAAAGAAGAATAACAAACATTCAGGGGGAAGTGCACCGCAAAACAATGTGAAATACACAGAAGGTACAATATACAGAATACAAGAGAATTTAGACAAATGAGGCAGTAAAAGGACACACAATAATCCTAACAGTCCAACCAGGGTTGCCAGATTTTCTCATATTTCTGGGGGCAATTCCTATTAACCACTTGCCGACTGCCTAACGCCGATCTACGTCGGCAGTCAGCCCCTCACAGGCAAAGTGACGTAGGGCTACGTCACTAGCTTGTGAGGGTCTAGGGAGCGAGCGCGTGCCCCCGGAGGCGCGCTCCCGCTCCCGCGTGGTCACGGACCCCCCCGCGCGTGTGACCGGCGGACCCGATGTCCGCCGGTCACTCGGCGATCGGCGGGGGAGAGGGAGAATGTCAGGCAGCCTGTGTAAACAAGCTGCCTGTCATTCTCCTTGCTGTTAGGATACTGATCACTCGGATCTAGTATGTAGATCCGTTGATCAGTGTCCATACAGCTCAAGCCCCAGCCAATCACAGTAGAAAGCACGCCCCTAGGGATACACACAGCCCCTCCCTCCCAAATAAAGTTAACCCCTTCACTACCAGTGTATTTTTACAGTAACAGTTCATATATATAGCACTGATTACTGTAGAAATGTCACTGGTAACCCCAAAAGTGTCAAAAATGTCAGTCAAGGGTCCGATCTGTCCGCCCCAATGTCGCAGTACCGCAAAAAAAATCGCAGATCGCCGCCATTACGCGTTAAAAAAAAAAACAGCAAAAATGACAGAAATCTTTCCCTTTGTTAGTAAACGCGATAACTTTTGCGCAAACCAATCAAAATACGCTTTTTGCGATTTTTTTTACCAAACATAGGTAGCATAAAACAAATTGGCCGAAAAAGTAAAAAAATTTTGATTTTTAAATTTTTTTTTTGGGGAATTTCATATAAAAAAATGTGAAAAATATTGCTATTTTTGCAAAATTGACGCTCTTTTTTTGTTTATAGCACGTGATCAAAAAATCGCACAGGTGATCAAATACCCCCAAAAGAAAGCTCTGTTTGTGGGAAAAAAAGGACGCCAAATTTGTTTAGGTACAGCGTCGCACGACCGCGCAATTGTCCGTTAAAGTCACGCAGTGCCGAATCGCAAAATACCCCCTGGTCGGAATGGGGGTAAAATCTTCCGGGGCTTAAGTGGTTAATATAGGTGAGTTTATACATCGGGAGGGCCCCGTTGACCAGGGCCAGGGCCTCCCACGACCCAGTGAAGGAAAATCTCCTTCTTAGCATAGTAGAGTAGCAGAGAAATCAATGAGCGAGTATACTTAGACCGTCTAACTGTATCTGGAATGCCAAGTAGCGCCAGCTCCGGGGCACAAGTAACCGAGAGCTGCAGGCGAGTATTCAGAGTGTCAAACACCGACCCCCAGAACTCAGCCACCCGTGGCCATGTCCAGAAAATATGGAAGTACGAACCCTCTGCGGTAGGACATTTAGGGCATGTAGCTGATCTGGCAGGATAAATGAGTTTGTCCCTAGACGCTATCACCAATTTGGAGCCGCCCCCAAGCAGTCCTCCAAGTCCTCCCCATTCAGGTCAGGCATGTCCGTGGACCACCGCTGCCAGAGACGCTCTAGCGCAGGCGAGTCCGTGGTCAGCAGGGAAGCATAAAGGGCCGATAACGGCTTAGGCAATTCTGCCTGCGCCAACACGTCCTCCAAACGGTCAGTCTGTAGAACAGGAGTGACAGGGAACTGAGCCCTAACCGCATGGCGTAACTGCAAATAGCGGAAACCTATCCAGCGGGGTAAGTCAAACGAGCCTTTCAATGTACGGAGCGTCCCAAGGGGCATGATATCCGAAGCCATTGTATACAACACAGAGCCCACACCTGCGGATTGGGAAGCATCCGCAGTTAGGGCAGCGATAGGTTGCCCCATAGAGGCTGATAGGGAGACCAGGTATAAGGTTGGAGAAAATGTGCCCGGGCTGCCGTCCAAATCTGCAGGGTTGCTCTAGTGGAAGAGGAAGGGACGGATACGCACCGAGCCCCGATAGGCCAGATTGCTGAGCCCAGCCAGGGAGCCCAGGCAAGCCGCCTCCAGGCAGATGGCCGCATTTGACCGAGAACCCAAGAAGCACCAATGAATGGTGACCAACACGGCCGCCCAAAAATAAAATTTAAAATTAGGAAGGGCCAACCTCCCCAAGGTGACCGGGAGCTGCAGAGTAGACCGCGCCAAGCGGGGCTGCGACCCAGCCCAGAGAAAAGAGCCAATAAAGCTCTCCAGGTCCCGGAAAAAGGCGCTAGGAATCCATGAAGGGGAATGACGAAAAACGCAAAGAAATTTTGGGAAAAAAAAAAAACATTTTAATGATATTAATTCGGCCCAGAACATTCAGAGGCAGGTTGGCCCAGCCAGCACAGCGCGCACGCAGCTGGTCCAAAATCGGTAGAACATTGTTATCAAAGTACGCCCCGAGATCTTTAGTGACCCTGACACCAAGATATTTAAATTCCTCAACCCACAACAGAGGGGTAGGAGCCGCCAGGGCCTTAGAACTTATTATTATTAATATTAATATTATTATTATTATTGTTATAATCATTTCTTTGTGTTGTTTTGCCAAATTTATTTCTCTGTTGTTTCAGAACTTATTTATAACAATAACTTATTAATAACAATAATAATAATAATTTCTTTGCCTTGTTTTGCCAAAGTTTTGACAAAGTTATTTCTCTGCTGTTTCAGAACTTATTATCAATATTATTATTATACCATGACGATTACAAAAAACGAATTTATTTATTTTTTCCGACCTGCAAATATTTGTAAAATATACGATGTGGTCCTCATATTGAAAAGTTTGGAGACTCCTGATGTAAGGTGCTAACAGAAACTTAAAAATTTACCTAAAATGTTCACATTTCCAAGATAAAAAAAACATATAGTTTGATGACGATTTCCTGCGTTTTTCCTGTGTGAAAGACATCAAAAATCCAAATGTGAACAAGCCAATAGCCTTTTGAGAACGCAGCGCTGACATTCTACTTTCAGTGTCTACAGTCCCAGTATTACTTTGTCTCTCTCTCTGCACAATCCAGTGTGTGTGGCCCACAGGCATTGTGTGCTCTTCATCAAGTCCTGGGCCTGTGCCAAATCCAGGCAGAGGAGGGGGGTGAGGAGTCTCTGGTTTGTTGGCTTCTCTCAGGGCGGTCTCAGGCTGTGATATCCAGATGAATCCGGCAAGCCTAGAGCTGAAGACTCCATCTGCCACGAGCAGGCACAGTCACGAGGCCAGAGCCTGGAGTAGGCAGGCCTGGAGGTGATACAACTTCGACACAGCCCTTCGCAAGGCATGATGCAACATCGCTTTAACCCTTGTACAATACTCTACATTGTTTTATAATTGAGCTGGAAAAAAAGGAGAAAAAGGAAAAGGAGAAAAAAAGCATGCAATCCATTTAACCACTTAAGGGCCAAGCCTTTTTCTGACACATGTTGTTTACAAGTTAAAATCTGTATTCTTTTGCTAGAAAAATACTTAGAACCCCCAAACATTATATATAACATTTTTTTAGCAATATTTTTTGTTATGCAGTATTTCAAAACGCAATTTTTTAAAAAAAAAATACATTTAACTGCATTTAACCACTTTACCACCGGAGGATTTTGCTGTCTTCCGTCCAGGCCACTTTTTGCGATTCGGCGCTGTGCGACTTCAACTGACAATTGCGCGGTCGTGCGACGCCGTACCCAAATGAAATTTACGTCCTTTTTTTCCCACAAACAGAGCTTTCTTTTGGTGGTATTTGATCACCTGTGCGATTTTTACTTTTTGCGCTATAAACAAAAAAAGAGCGTTTATTTTGAAAAAATAACAATATTTTTAAATTTTTTTTATATGAAATTCCCCCCAAAAAAGATGTAAAAACCAATTTTTTTAAAAATTTTTGGCCAATTTGTTTTCTGCTACCTATGTTTGGTAAAAAAAATCGCAATAAGCGTATTTTGATTGGTTTGCGCAAAAGTTATTGCGTTTACTAACAAAGGGAAAGATTTCTGTCATTTTTGGTGTTTTTTTTTTTTAACGCGTAATGGCGGCGATCTGCGATTTTTTTTGCGGGACTGCGACATTGCGGCGGACAGATCGGACCCTTGACTGACATTTTTGACACTTTTGGGGGTACCAGTGACATTACTGCAGTAATCAGTGCTATATATATGCACTGTTACTGTAAAAATGACACTGGCAGGGAAGGGGTTAATTTTATTGGAGAGGGAGGGGTTAATGTATGCCTGGTGCTTACTGACGTGTGGGGGGGGGGAGGTGACTGAGTGAGTCATGGACAGATCGGATGTCCAGCTATGCTGAACAGTCCGATCTGTCACTCCCTGTCACTATGGAGATCCGCCCGCTGTGTTTACACACAGCGAGCGGATCTCCAGACTCGATCCCCGACGATCAGGTAAGAGCAGCGGCGATCGCCGCTGCTCCTCCCCTGGCCCGACTCCCGCTGTGAATGAAAACAGCGGGAGCGAGCCTCCGGCCGCGCGCAAGCGCCGCCCAGAAGGGGGAGTGTCTGACGACATAGCACTACGTCGTCAGACGATAACGAGCCACTCTGCCGCAGTAATATTACTGCGAGCAGTCGTAAAGTGGTTAAAAAAAACTAAACAGTAAAGTTAGCCTAATGTTTTTGTATATTGTGAAAGATGATGTCACGCCGAGTAAATAGTATCTATTTAAAGCGGAGTTCCACCCTGAAATTTTTTTTTTTCACCGTCCGCTTGCTTTAACCACTTGACCACCGGCCACTGTGCTGCTACTGCGGCACAGTGGCTCGTTCCCGTCCAGCGACGTAGACCTACGTCGCTGGACTCCTCCCCCTGTAGGCGGCAATCGCGCGCCGCCGGAGGCGCGCTCCCGCTGTTTTCATTCACAGCGGGAGTCGGGCCAGGGGAGGAGCAGCGGCGATCGCCGCTGCTCTTACCCGATCGTCGGGGATCGAGTCTGGAGATCTCCATAGTGACAGGGAGTGACAGATCGGACTGTTCAGCATAGCTGGACATCCGATCTGTCCTTCTGTCACACAGTCACCTCCCCCCCAACACGTCAGTAAGCATTAGGCATACATTAACCCCTCCCTCTCCAATAAAATTAACCCCTTCACTGCCAGTGTCATTTTTACAGTAACAGTGCATATGTATAGCACTGATTACTGCAGTAATGTCACTGGTACCCCCAAAAGTTTTAAAAATGTCAGTCAAGGGTCCGATCTGTCCGCCGCAATGTCGCAGTCCCGCAAAAAAAATCGCAGATCACCGCCATTACGCGTTAAAAAAAAAAACACCAAAAATGACAGAAATCTTTCCCTTAGTTTGTAAACGCAATAACTTTTGCGCAAACCAATCAAAATACGCTTATTGCGATTTTTTTTACCAAACATAGGTAGCAGAAAACAAATTGGCCAAAAATTTAAAAAAAAATTGATTTTTACATATTTTTTGGGGGGAATTTCATATAAAAAAATGTTAAAAATATTGTTATTTTTTCAAAATAAACGCTCTTTTTTTGTTAATAGCGCAAAAAGTAAAAATCGCACAGGTGATCAAATACCACCAAAAGAAAGCTCTGTTTGTGGGAAAAAAAGGACGTAAATTTCGTTTGGGTACGGCGTCGCGCGACCGCGCAATTGTCAGTTAAAGTCGCACAGCGCCGAATCGCAAAAAGTGGCCTGGACGGAAGACAGCAAAATCCTCCGGTGGTAAAGTGGTTAATTTACCTGAAAAAGAATTGGATAATGAAAATTTTTTTTTGTTTCACTTACCTTCTTTTTAATGAAAATATACTTACCTTCCTTCCTCTTCCTCCCTCTGCGGCCGCGACCCACTCCGTCACTTCCTCCTTGCATTGACTCCTGGGAGATGAGCCTCATCGATCCCAGGAATCAATGCGCCTGCACCGGCCCTGCTCGTCAGTTCCGGTGGAGGCGCATCATTCCCTGCTGAACAGCTTCTGGGCATGCCCCAATTAGACCGCAATTTTGAATACTGACAGTTTTTTAAGATCACAGTTTTTTTTTAAAATCGAACATTTAAGGGGCAGGAGTACAGAGTAGCCTAGTAAACCGGAAGGGACGTTGTGAAGTCACTTCCAGGTTACTACATCGAAGACCTGATCAAAGCCGAATCCAGCTTTGTTCGGGACTCTAACCAGGCGGGGGGAACTCCCCTCCGGCTCACTGGGATAATTGCCGAGCGGCTGCTGAGCAGCATCGGCTGTTATCTCCTGAATGCTGACCGCCGGCTCTATTGTTCCTGGGGTGGATTATTGTTGCTCAGGGGATCTATTGTTGCGTGGGGGCTATTGTTACAGGCTGCAGGGGATCTATTTTACTGCATTTCTTATTATCATGAACAAATTCACTGCAAATTACTTAGCACCACAAAATTATACTTGATAATGTTTTCTCTAAAAGGGGCAGTAGTGGGAGGTGGGTAGAGCATGGGACGAAAGGACGGAACTTGGAGATTGGTAGGGGGCAGAGACAAGCGGTGACTTGAAAGAGTATCTGTACCTATTCTCTGAGAAAAAAAGTCCTGAGAACAGTAGTAAATGTAATAGATATTTCAAGACATGTCTTAAATGCAAGGCTGGCCATGCATTAGACAATCTGATTGTACAATCTCTCTACAATCTTTTTTTTATGGTGGCCTCACACAGATTTTCTTACCTGATTGATGTGTGATTTAATCAAAACAATTCAATCTGCAAATAATCGAGTAGCTATAATTTCCTACCTAAAGCAGAACTAAACCATCAATTAAACCGTTTAAAAAGACAGTTACATTCAAGGCCAGCCAGGAGTGCTGTCACATTTGCTTGTGTCCTCAACCAAACTGTCAAACCATCAAATGTCTGGTGTCATAACTGATCACATGTGCAGCAACCATGGCAGTTGCAGAATGCAGATCAAACAGAGATTAAGATGGCGGCTTCCATGGCTGAAAGGATAGGAGGGTTTAGTTCTGCTTTAAAGCAGAACTGAAGTTCTGCTGTAGGAAACAGTGAGTGGGCAGGCTATTATTGCAGAAGAGACTATTGTCTATTTTACAATAAAATGCCCCTATCTGCCTGCTCCCTGTCCTCTCCGGCATTGAAAACTGAGCTGCGCATGCCAAGGCTTTAAAGAGGAGGGTTAGCAGTAATTTTCCCAGGTGCAAAGAAGAAGAGGACGAAGGCTCTCTTTCTGTGGGGAGGCCAGCGGGTTTACAGACCATGAGAATATGAGTACAGTGAGTGGGAAATCTTTATCTGAAAACAGGGGAAGAAGAGCGGACGTTATCCCTGAGCCTTGGCCTGCGACCTGGACCACAGGAAGCCTGCTGTGCAGTAACCACACACTGCAGCCTAGCAGTGGGACAGCCTTGCCAGCTAAAGAACACTTTACTTTTGCATGCACCAACTCCTAAAGGGACACTACCTGGAACACTCCAATGCAAGGTTTTGGGCCCCAAGGATCTAACCAGCAGAAGGTTTAGTACACTTGAACTACTTACTGTTGCTGCGGTACCCACATAACTGGTAACCTGCTGTAGGTTAAGGCATAGGGTTGCATTGAAGCAAATCCATGGTAATGTTCAATCTATAAATATTCCACTTACCAATTTCTTTCTAGTCACCAGCTCTGCCAACCCCCTCCATGCTTTCAGACACTTATTAATGGTGAATAGTGAGGCTCAGGAAGTGGGCACAGCTGGCGACCATGGGAGGTGTTAGTTGTTTATAGGAGCACAAGACTAATTGGGGGCATAGGCCCACTGCAGACAGTCTACCCAGATGTACAGGTGCCTGGAGGTAACGTCTCTATGCAGTAAGTGGTGAATTATTGTTTTTACATGGTTCACTGTTAAAAAACTCTGTCATAAAAAATTGCTGCAAGTATAAGTTTCCAGAGAACAATTTGGTGCATGTTTCCCAAAGCATGACAACACTCATCATGAAGGCTTCCAATATACAGTATTCAGTGGTGCCCGTTCACACCTGAGCATTGAGCATTGTGCTGCAGCTTGTCACACAAAGTGCATGAGCTTTTTTTTCCAGTAAGAATGATGTCCTTTTGGAGTGGCTGATAGTGCACATCATATGTGTTGCAACCTCAAGCCTGTGAAGAAAATGTCCATGCTGAACATGGAGACTTTCTTTCTCTTGGTGAGAGATGACAGAGCGAGACCCTGTCACTGTGAAAATGGTGAAGAGTATGACACAGGATGCACATTAAGGTTAATGCGAGGTTCCAGGCTATCGTTTCTGAGCGGAGGAAGCTGTGTTTTTGGTTTTCTTCAGATTCTGTAGTTCTGGATCGGAAACTTCAATCCTGTGTCTGGGTTTTACCAGATGCCTGCAGCCTGTCTGGGTACACAGGTGTGCAGGGTCATTAAATACTCAGGCCTGAGGATATCTCAGTTTGGAGACAGAAGGTCTCACCCAGTGGTCAGAAGAGCCCCAGCCAGAAGCTAAGAGACAGGAGGTCTCACCCGGGGAGTCAAGAGACAGGAGGTCTCACCCAGGAGTCAAGAGACAGGAGGTTTCACCCAGGAGTCAGAGACAGGAGGTCTTACCCAGGGGTCAGAGGTGCCCCAGCCAGCATCAAGGAGACAGGGGGTCTCATTCCAGGGATCAGAGATGCCCCAGCCGGGAGACAGAAGATCTCATTCCAGGAATCAGATGGGCTCCTATCTGAGTGTCAGGAGAACCCCTATGCATAGGCCAAGATCTGGCCGAGCAGCAGGGCAATGTTAGTAAAGGCTAAGAGAGCCAAGTGAACCAGTAGTGCTGGACAACACAGTGCGTGGGCAACTGATGTCTATTTATTTATTAAACAGTGGGCTGCCTTGCCCTAAAATACATTTTGGACTGGTGCAACTTATTGAAACAGCACCTACTACATGAGTGTAATCTCCCCAATACCACAGGGCCCACAAAACCTCTACAACCCCAGTGATGCCCAATGCAAGAACTATGACAAGCAGCATAGGGCCTATGAATAAATTAGCATAGCGGACATGGTTCAAGAGCTCCAACAGCACAAGACACCACAACACTACACAGAAAAACCAGGAAGCAGACGCAAGGATGATGACGATAAATTATCTCATACAGTAGATGATACTGCTTTCTATTGGACAAAACAAAAATGTCTGAACCTTGAAAACACATGAATTTTCAAGAATCAATTGAGTGTTCACATGCATAAAAATATGCCAAAAGGCTTCAAAAATCACCTGAAAATGCTTAAGCTCAAGTGTGAATGAGGGCTAAAGTGCAGGCTAAAGGTGCCTACACCTACCTTCACAACCCCCACCTAATGGCAACTGAATCTCTGTCTATTCCAACAGTTAAAGCTTGGGCATTCCCTAAAAGAGTCAAAGCTTTCTTACCACTTCCTGCCTTCTACACATTCATAGTGTTGGGCCCATAGGAACATTTAGGGGGCAGGAGGTAGTAGAATGCTTGATTTGGTCATAGTGCATAAGAATTGGGGAATTTGCTGCAAGTACAATATATTTTAAGGAACTTTTGAGCCGGACGGCTAGATGGACTCCCTACGAATATTCAGGAACACACAGAGACACACACGAGGGTAGAGTCAAAGCCTGCTCCTTTATTTCAGGAAATGTTCCGAGCATATACACAGTTAGAACAACAGAAAAATTA
Source organism: Pelophylax lessonae (assembly GCF_965119305.1). Lineage (NCBI taxonomy): Eukaryota > Metazoa > Chordata > Amphibia > Anura > Ranidae > Pelophylax > Pelophylax lessonae. Next base: position 77,955,132 of record NC_138768.1, read on the forward strand.
ATTTTGCAATAAGGGGCTTGGCTTCAGTATGACTCGCGATCACATGATACATTTTGGTATACTACACAAGTTTAAACTGTTCCATACCAATCAAGATGTTCTTATATGAAATTATTTCTGCAATCAGACATAGCCAAACAAACAAGATGTTATGACTAGGGTTGAGCGAACACCTAGATGTCCGTGTTCGACGGGTTCGGCCGAACTTTAAAAAAAAGTCCGGGTCCGTGTCCCGGACTTTTACCGAACTTTTCCCGGACACCGAACCCCATTGAAGTCAATGGGGACCCGAACTTTAAGGCACTAAAATGGCTCTAAAACACCAAAGGAAAGGGCTAGAGTGCTGCAAATGGCAGCAAAACGTAATTAAGAGCATGGCAAGTGCTCTGCAAACAAATGTGGATAGGGAAATAACTTAAAACAACAAAAAAAAACAGAAAAATAAAACAATGTTCTTCTTCATCTCTGAAGGACGAGGCCCATATGGAGTAGGAGGGAGGTTGAGGTGGTGGTGGATGTGGCGGTGACTAGACATATGCCGGTTTTCGGTAATTCGATATATCGCGGTATTGCATAGCCACGGTATTGTTATTGTGGCATTTTTAAAATACCGAGTTTCTCTGTCAAGTCTGCCTGACTTGTGAATTGATACATTTCAGTGAGCTGGATGACTCATTCACTCACTCAGCTAACACCTTTCAGCATTAAGTCTCCTAACTATAAACAAAAATGATTACATTGTATCTTTTCCTTCCCTCTGCCAGGGAGAAAGGAAGTTTAACCTCTTAAAGACTGGATCTTTTTCTGACACTTGCTGTTTGCAAGTTAAAATCAGTTTTTTTTTTGCTAGAAAAGTACTTAGAACCCCCAAACATTTTATATATTTTTTTAGCAGAGACCCTACAGAATAAAATGGCGATTGTTGTAATATTTTATGTCACACTGTATTTGCGCAGCAGTCTTTCAAACGCAATGATTAGACTTTAATGAATAAAAAAAAAAAAAAAAACGTAACAGTAAAGTTATCCCAATTTTTTTTTTTTTTGTTACACAGAGAATCGTGAGAGAATCGTGATCTTTATTCCAAGCTAAAAAATCGTGATTCTCATTTTGGCCAGAATCGTGCAGCTCTAATAAATATATATATACACACACACACGCCTAGCAGCCCACATTACATTATTATATAGCCATCAAGCAGTGTCTGGCCTACCTGGTGATGACTGGTCCTGGCGCTCTGATCCGATGGCCTGGTCTTTAAAGGGGCAAATCCTTGCGATCCAGAAGTGGTTAAACCTGCAGGAGGACCGGTGTTTTTATCTATTAATGACTTTACTATTGCTTTAGGCCTGGTTCACATGTATGCGGGTTGGTGGTTCACATGTATGCGGGTTGGCGGTTCACATGTATGCGGGTTGGCGGCCCACATTTGCACAGGCATAGCAGCCCATTGATTTGAACGGGCTGCTATGCCCTCATTTTCCGCAGAAAAAAGGTGCATGCAGCATTTTTTTTAAATTCAGTGGCCTTGAAATCCATCCTGCTTTTGCACCATGCGACTAACCTGCAGTTCCTGCTCTGGCAAGCTTTCTGCATTTTTTGTATACGTGGGCACGGCATTTAAAAATAAACAGTTTGCGTGTGCAGCAACGGCAGGTAAGTCGCATGGTGCAAAAGAAGGATGGATTTCATGGCCACTGCATTTTTTTAAATTCTGCATGCACCTTTTTTCAGCTGAAAACGCAGGCATAGCAGCTCAAGCCCATTCACATCAATGGGCTGCTATGCCTGTGCAAATGTGGGCCCCCAACCCGCATACATGTGAACCAGGCCTAAAGCAATAGTAAAGTCATTAATAGATAAAAACACCGGTCCTCCTGCAGGTTTAACCAATTAATGACTTTACTATTGCTTTAGGCCTGGTTCACATGTATGCGGGTTGGGGGCCCACATTTGCACAGGCATAGCAGCCCATTGATGTGAATGGGCTTGAGCTGCTATGCCTGCGTTTTCAGCTGAAAAAAGGTGCATGCAGAATTTAAAAAAATGCAGTGGCCATGAAATCCATCCTTCTTTTGCACCATGCGACTTACCTGCCGTTGCTGCACACGCAAACTGTTTATTTTTAAATGCCGTGCCCACGTATACAAAAAATGCAGAAAGCTTGCCAGAGCAGGAACTGCAGGTTAGTCGCATGGTGCAAAAGCAGGATGGATTTCAAGGCCACTGAATTTTAAAAAAATGCTGCATGCACCTTTTTTCTGCGGAAAATGAGGGCATAGCAGCCCATTCAAATCAATGGGCTGCTATGCCTGTGCAAATGTGAACCACCAACCCGCATACATGTGAACCAGGCCTAAAGCAATAGTAAAGTAATTTATAAACAACACCTCCTTCAGGTTTAACCACTTCTTGACCACAAGGATTTGCCCTCTTAATGACCAGGCCATCGGATCGGAGCCGAGCGCCAGAACCAGTTATCACCAGTTAGGCCAGACACTGCTTGATGACCTATTTTAGGCCTGGTTCACAGAGTCTGTACTGACTGACTATATAATAATGTGCATAAGTGAACCAAAGCCCCTAAATTCAGCAATGAAATTGAAGTGAGGTGGAAATTTAATAATTTAAATTTAATAATAGAATACCGTGATAATACCGTATACCGTGGCAAAACCTTAATCAATTAATCGCAGCATGAAAATCTGATACCGTCACAAGCCTAGCGGTGACATAGGCGTGCGCACAGGGTGTGCTGGGTGTGCCTGGGCACACCCTAATCACCTAGGGCACATAGCATTGCCAGTGAGGAGATGGGAAAGATCTCCCTGGGACCTGCTCTGCTCTATTTCTCCTTGCCTACAGGTACATGGCCCCGATACATTACTCTCCCTGCTGGCAAACACATGCATGTGTATTTCAACTTTGGGGTGCACACCTTAATGCAATAGGCTGCGCACACCTATGGGCGGTGTAGGTGGAAGCGGCGGTGGAGGAGGACCAGGGCCGGATTAACAGCATCATGGGCTTGGTGCTGAGGATTTTGAAGGGCCTTAAGGGCCGTGCCTTGCCATGCACCCAGAGGAGGAAGGGTGCAGCCATGCATGCCTAATTCAACATGGGATGCTGTCTCTGAAGCCCATAAACACATCCATGCATCGCCAACTGTCCCTCCTTGTCCGGCCTTCACGCTGTGTGGGGAGGTTCTGAGGGTGCTGCCTGGGGAAGCGAGCATAGAAGCCAGACTTCTGTGTTTACAAGTGACAGAAGAGCGGTAACAGTGAATATGGCCAACCCGGGGCCTATATAAAAGGTAGGGGCCTGGAGCTGCAGCTCCAATAGCCCCTACATTAATCTGGCCCTGAGGAGGAGGACGAGGTAGCCAACACTGCTTCTTTTCAAAAATTTTAAATGAGGGTACACCCCAAAAGAGTGAGAAAGAGCAAAAATGGAACAATGGGTGGGTAAGGTCGGTATCCATTGCTATTCTGCATAAGGTACGGAAAAGTCCCGTGGGATCCATGCCTGGTTCATTTTAATGAACGTGAGCTTGTCCACATTGTCTCTGGACAGGCGGCTGCGCTTGTCTGTTATAACGCCCCCAGCCGTGCTAAATACCCGTTCAGATAATACACTGGCTGCAGGGCACGCCAGCACCTCCAAGGCGTAAAGGGCAAGCTCAAGCCATGTGCCCAATTTGGAGACCCAGAAGTTGAAGGGGGCAGACCCGTCATTCACTACATGTAGGCGTGTGCACACATACTGCTCCACCATGTTGGTAAAATGCTGCCTCCTGCTAAGACGTTCCATCTGAGCTGCTGGTGCTGCTGTTTGTTGTGGCGTGCTGACAAAGCTTTTCCACATTTCGGCCATGCTAACCCTGCCTTCTGAGGTGCTGGCGGTGCCCTGGTTGCGTTGGCGACCTCCTCCTCCTCCTCCTCTGCCTTGTGCTTCCACTGTGGCCCCGCTGTCAGATGGGAATGCCAGCAGCATGGCGTCTACCAGCGTGCGCTTGTACTCGCGCATCTTGCGATCGCGCTCCAGTGAGTGAATTAAGGACGGTACGTTGTCCTTGTAACGGGGATCCAGCAGCGTGGCCACCCAGTAATCAGCACAAGTTAGAATGTGGGCAACTCGGCGGTCGTTGTGGAGACACTGCAGCATGTAATCGCTCATGTGTGCCAGGCTGCCCAGAGGCAACGAAAGGCTGTCCTCTGTGGGAGGTGTATCGTCCGTGTCCTCTGTATCCCCCCAGCCACGCACCAGTGATGGCCATGAGCTGGCCTGGGTGCCACCCTGCTGTGAACATGGTTCCATCTCCTCCTCCAGCTCCTCCTCCTCCTCATCCTCCAGAACTGTGCCCCTGCTGGACAATTGCGTCCCTGGCGTTTGCGTGTGCAGGAACCCACCCTCGGAGCCCCTTGCGAATGACTGCCCTGAAAGCCTTGGAAATGTTACCTCTTCATCCTCCTCCTCCTCCTCATCCTGTGCCACATCCTCTTCCATCATCGCCCGAATTGTTTTTTCAAGGAGGCATGGAAGTGGGATAGTTAAGCTGAGAACGGCGTCATTGCCACTGGCCATGTTGGTGGAGTACTCAAAACAGCGCAACAAGGCACACAGGTCTCGCATGGAGGCCCAGTTAAATTAAATAGCGGAATAGAAAATATGATCCAAAAAAAGTGTATGTATATCACACGTACACAACCACACTGGGCCCCAATTACTATTGTTTGTACCCCTAAAAGGCTAGATGAGGAGTAGGGGGAGTATGGAACAGGCAGCACCCTCAAACCTTCAGAAGTATGAGATGAACCCCAACAACTTGGAAAGGTGGATCTCTCTCACACGTACCGACACAGACTATCCCGCAATTCAATTGATCCTCAAAGGTTTTTATTGAATAGCGGAATAGGAAATATGATCAAAAAAAGTGTATGTATCTCGCACGTACACAACCACACTAGGCCCCAATTACTATTGTTTGTACCCCTAAAAGGCTAGATGAGGAGTAGGGGGGGTATGGAACAGGCAGCACCCTCAAACCTTCAGAAGTATGAGATGAACCCCAACAACTTGGAAAGGTGGATCTCTCTCACACGTACCGACACAGACTATCCCCCAATTTAACTGATCCCCAAAGGTTTTTGATTAAATAGCGGAATAGAAAATATGATCCAAAAAAAGTGTATGTATATCACACGTACACAACCACACTAGGCCCCAATTACTATTGTTTGTACCCCTAAAAGGCTAGATGAGGAGTAGGGGGGGTATGGAACAGGCAGCACCCTCAAACCTTCAGAAGTATGAGATGAACCCCAACAACTTGGAAAGGTGGATCTCTCTCACACGTACCGACACAGACTATCCCGCAATTCAATTGATCCTCAAAGGTTTTTATTGAATAGCGGAATAGGAAATATGATCAAAAAAAGTGTATGTATCTCGCACGTACACAACCACACTAGGCCCCAATTACTATTGTTTGTACCCCTAAAAGGCTAGATGAGGAGTAGGGGGGGTATGGAACAGGCAGCACCCTCAAACCTTCAGAAGTATGAGATGAACCCCAACAACTTGGAAAGGTGGATCTCTCTCACACGTACCGACACAGACTATCCCCCAATTTAACTGATCCCCAAAGGTTTTTGATTAAATAGCGGAATAGAAAATATGATCCAAAAAAAGTGTATGTATATCACACGTACACAACCACACTAGGCCCCAATTACTATTGTTTGTACCCCTAAAAGGCTAGATGAGGAGTAGGGGGGGTATGGAACAGGCAGCACCCTCAAACCTTCAGAAGTATGAGATGAACCCCAACAACTTGGAAAGGTGGATCTCTCTCACACGTACCGACACAGACTATCCCCCAATTTAACTGATCCCCAAAGGTTTTTGATTAAATAGCGGAATAGAAAATATGATCCCAAAAAAGTGTATGTATATCACACGTACACAACCACACTGGGCCCCAATTACTATTGTTTGTACCCCTAAAAGGCTAGATGAGGAGTAGGGGGAGTATGGAACAGGCAGCACCCTCAAACCTTCAGAAGTATGAGATGAACCCCAACAACTTGGAAAGGTGGATCTCTCTCACACGTACCAACACAGACTATCCCCCAATTTAACTGATCCCCAAAGGTTTTTGATTAAATAGCGGAATAGAAAATATGATCCAAAAAAAGTGTATGTATATCACACGTACACAACCACACTAGGCCCCAATTACTATTGTTTGTACCCCTAAAAGGCTAGATGAGGAGTAGGGGGAGTATGGAACAGGCAGCACCCTCAAACCTTAAGAAGTATGAGATGAACCCCAACAACTTGGAAAGGTGGATCTCTCTCACACGTACCGACACAGACTATCCCGCAATTCAATTGATCCTCAAAGGTTTTTATTGAATAGCGGAGTAGGAAATATGATCAAAAAAAGTGTATGTATCTCGCACGTACACAACCACACTAGGCCCCAATTACTATTGTTTGTACCCCTAAAAGGCTAGATGAGGAGTAGGGGGGGTATGGAACAGGCAGCACCCTCAAACCTTCAGAAGTATGAGATGAACCCCAACAACTTGGAAAGGTGGATCTCTCTCACACGTACCGACACAGACTATCCCCCAATTTAACTGATCCCCAAAGGTTTTTGATTAAATAGCGGAATAGAAAATATGATCCCAAAAAAGTGTATGTATATCACACGTACACAACCACACTGGGCCCCAATTACTATTGTTTGTACCCCTAAAAGGCTAGATGAGGAGTAGGGGGAGTATGGAACAGGCAGCACCCTCAAACCTTCAGAAGTATGAGATGAACCCCAACAACTTGGAAAGGTGGATCTCTCTCACACGTACCAACACAGACTATCCCCCAATTTAACTGATCCCCAAAGGTTTTTGATTAAATAGCGGAATAGAAAATATGATCCCAAAAAAGTGTATGTATATCACACGTACACAACCACACTAGGCCCCAATTACTATTGTTTGTACCCCTAAAAGGCTAGGAGTAGGGGGAGTATGGAACAGGCAGCACCCTCAAACCTTCAGAAGTATGAGATGAACCCCAACAACTTGGAAAGGTGGATCTCTCTCACACGTACCAACACAGACTATCCCCCAATTTAACTGATCCCCAAAGGTTTTTGATTAAATAGCGGAATAGAAAATATGATCCAAAAAAAGTGTATGTATATCACACGTACACAACCACACTAGGCCCCAATTACTATTGTTTGTACCCCTAAAAGGCTAGGAGTAGGGGGAGTATGGAACAGGCAGCACCCTCAAACCTTCAGAAGTATGAGATGAACCCCAACAACTTGGAAAGGTGGATCTCTCTCACACGTACCAACACAGACTATCCCCCAATTTAACTGATCCCCAAAGGTTTTTGATTAAATAGCGGAATAGAAAATATGATCCCAAAAAAGTGTATGTATATCACACGTACACAACCACACTAGGCCCCAATTACTATTGTTTGTACCCCTAAAAGGCTAGGAGTAGGGGGAGTATGGAACAGGCAGCACCCTCAAACCTTCAGAAGTATGAGATGAACCCCAACAACTTGGAAAGGTGGATCTCTCTCACACGTACCAACACAGACTATCCCCCAATTTAACTGATCCCCAGAGGTTTTTGATTAAATAGCGGAATAGAAAATATGATCCCAAAAAAGTGTATGTATATCACACGTACACAACCACACTAGGCCCCAATTACTATTGTTTGTACCCCTAAAAGGCTAGGAGTAGGGGGAGTATGGAACAGGCAGCACCCTCAAACCTTCAGAAGTATGAGATGAACCTCAACAACTTGGAAAGGTGGATCTCTCTCACACGTACCAACACAGACTATCCCCCAATTTAACTGATCCCCAAAGGTTTTTGATTAAATAGCGGAATAGAAAATATGATCCCAAAAAAGTGTATGTATATCACACGTACACAACCACACTAGGCCCCAATTACTATTGTTTGTACCCCTAAAAGGCTAGGAGTAGGGGGAGTATGGAACAGGCAGCACCCTCAAACCTTCAGAAGTATGAGATGAACCCCAACAACTTGGAAAGGTGGATCTCTCTCACACGTACCAACACAGACTATCCCCCAATTTAACTGATCCCCAAAGGTTTTTGATTAAATAGCGGAATAGAAAATATGATCCCAAAAAAGTGTATGTATATCACACGTACACAACCACACTAGGCCCCAATTACTATTGTTTGTACCCCTAAAAGGCTAGATGAGGAGTAGGGGGAGTATGGAACAGGCAGCACCCTCAAACCTTCAGTATGAGATTGTGTTCACTGTACCCCACAAAGATTGAGTTCACTGCACCCCACAATGATTGTGTTCACTGCACCCCACAAAGATTGTGTTCACTGCACCTCACAAAGATTGTGTTCACTGTACCCCCCAAAGATTGTGTTCACTGCACCCCACAAAGATTCTGTTCACTGTACCCCACAAAGATTGTGTTCACTGCACCCCAAAAAGATTGTGTTCACTGCACCCCAAAAAGGATGTTGTTCACTGCACCCCAAAAAGGATGTTGTTCACTCCACCCCAAAAAGATTGTGTTCACTGCACCCCACAAAGATTGTGTTCACTGCACCCCAAAAAGATTGTGTTCACTGCACCCCAAAAATGATTTTGTTCACTGCACCCCAAAAAGGATTTTGTTCACTGCACCCCAAAAAGGATGTTGTTCACTCCACCCCAAAAAGATTGTGTTCACTGCACCCCAAAAAGATTGTGTTCACTGCACCCCACAAAGGATTTTGTTCACTGCACCCCAAAAAGATTGTGTTCACTGCACCCCAAAAAGGATGTTGTTCACTGCACCCCAAAAAGGATTTTGTTCACTGCACCCCAAAAAGATTGTGTTCACTGCACCCCACAAAGGATTTTGTTCACTGCACCCCACAAAGATTGTGTTCACTGCACACCAAAAAGGATTGTGTTCACTGCACCCCAAAAAGATTTTGTTCACTGCACCCCAAAAAGATTGTGTTCACTGCAGCCCAAAAAGATTGTGTTCACTGCAGCCCAAAAAGATTGTGTTCACTGCAGCCCAAAAAGATTGTGTTCACTGCAGCCCAAAAAGATTGTGTTCACTGCAGCCCAAAAAGATTGTGTTCACTGCAGCTCACACACAGAAAAATGGATGTGGATCACTGACACCTGCCTATCTCCAATCCCACACCACACAGCAATATCGATTGTAGTTTGTAGAACACAGTTTCCCTAAAATTCAGCAGACTCTGTCCCTAACAGGATTGAGAAGAGATCGTAGATCAGGATTGAGTGCAGACCCCACCCCCCACACAGCAATATCGATTGTAGTTTGTAGAAGACACTGACCCTATATAATTCAGCAGACTCTATCCCTAAAATGCCTACAACTCGCCCTGCCTAAACACTCCGACCTGTCCCTCAATTCTATCCGGACACAAATGGTTTTTTCCTGCCTATCTTTCCCTAATCAGCAGCCAGCACGTTGATGTGTGCTCTGTCCCTGAATCTAAGCAGCATAATGACGCCGCTGCGGCTGCCTCGAACTTATAAAGACTTGGTCACATGCTTCAGACGGCCAATCACAGCTACTGAGACATTTGCAGGCATGGCTGGGATGGCTTAAGGCACACCAGTTAAACGATTGTTGATTGGCTGTTGAAAGCCCGCCATGAAAAGAGCGCCAAAGCATGCAAAACCCGGAAATAAAACGACCGAACACGGATTTTTACCCGAACATACAGTAAAGTGTCCGTGTCCGTGTTCGGGTACAAAAAATCCAATTATTCGGTACGAACACGAATAATACAGTCCGTGTTCGCTCAACACTAGTTATGACTATAAATCAGGCATAATTGTAGGAATAAAAGAGAAGAATATACAGCATGAAAACACCATTAACCCTTCAAATATGAAGGTACCTTTAAAATGCCCACTCTTTAAATCTGCAATCTGGGGTTGCAGTTTTCCAGAGAAGCCTGTGAACTTTTCTTTTTCACAGAAAATAAAAACACCACAGACCTCAGCAGTCCAGTTCTCTCCAGATTGGCTGGAATGTCACAAATCTCTAAAAGGAATTGGTAAATACATGACTCATTCACAAAGAAAACTTGTTTCAGTAGGGCACTATGAACAAAAACATAAGAGAGTATGGGAAACATTCTAATTGCAGGTATTAAACTGCCCATTGGCTTTGTTTTTCTCACCACAGAGAGGTAAAATTTTCCTATAGATGACTGCAAGGTGTGTCATTTTCTTTCACATGGAAAGCTCCTGTCAAGAAATGCTTGAATATTTTAGTTATTTAAATTTTATGGGACTTTGTGCACATAGGACATCTAGCTACTGGACAGCCAATACCCACTTTTTATTGTGCATGGAAGGTACAGGTGCAGCATCCAGCCCAACTGCCTGCAATAGTCTATGGAAGTCTGGAATATGCTTCAGCTCGACAGGGCTGAATGATGTACCATGTGATATTCATGTTTGGGTCCTATGCATTCAGAGACAAATCCCCCTAATGCAGTTATTCTGCATCACCCCTATGCCCGCAGTGGGTCATCAGGAGAAACCATGGTGACCAGACTTGCTATATAACAATTCCGAGAGGTCAGTATTATTTATTTATTTTTTAAAGATACTTAGATAGCATCATTAATTTAAACAATGCTTTCCATATACAGTATCTCACAAAAGTGAGTACACCCCTCACATATTTATAAATATTTTATTATATCTTTTCATGCGACAACACTGAAGAAATGACACTTTGCTACAATGTAAAGTAGTGAGTGTACAGCTTGTATAAGAGTCCATGGTCGCCTGACAAGTCGCGGTCGGTCGCTCGCCATTGAGTAGTACAGGACCCGTTCTAATAGGAGCGACACAAGTCGCTCCGACTTAGAAAAAGGGTCCTGTACTACTTTGGGGGCGGCCTGGAGGCGACTTGCATTGACTTCAATTATATGAAGTCCGTGCAAGTCGCGCCGAAGTCTTCACAGGTCGCCCCACAAAGTCGTGTCGCGCCAGTCTGAATGGGCTGTAACAGTGTAAATTTGCTGTCCCCTCAAAATAACTCAACACACAGCCAATTCTTCAATGTTGTCACATGAAAAGATATATTAAAATATTTACAACAATGTGAGGGGTGTCCTTACTTTTGTGAGATACTTTATATTGTACATTCACTTCAGTCCCTGCCCACAAGGAGCTTACAATCTGAGGTCCCTAACTCACATTCATAAATACACATACTGGGGCCAAGTTAGATAGGAGCAAATTAACCTACCAGCATGTCTTTGGAGTAGGGGAGGAAACCCACACAGGCACAGGGAGAACATGCAAACTCCAGGCAGGTAGTGTCATAGTTGGGATTACAACCAGCGACCCCATGGTATGTATGTGAGCCACTCAGGCTGCTAGGAAGTGTAGTCCTGTGCTTGCTGCTATGAATGCTGGCTGGGAAGGAGCTCGCCCGCTCGCTCTCCAGACAATGACAGATAGGAGCAGAAGATCCTGGGAGAACAAGACCTGCTGTGTGTAGACCAGTGTCAGTCTTAGCCTGGCCCCTGCCAAGTCAAGCCCCCAGCGTGTTTTACTCCACCCCCGGAGCTTACTCATGGGGCAGAATCTCTGTGTATTTTCCTTGGATTCCCTGTTTTGACCCAACTTGTTCCTGACCTGTTTGATCTCCTTCTCCTGGCGTTGACCAGCTGGCTTGCTTACCTACCTTGCTCCTGTTTAAACACCCATGTATGACCCCGGCTTGCCTCGCCAACTCCTCAAATACTTTTTTTTCCCTGTTAATAGAGTTTTATTAAAGTAAGATGAGTTTACAAAAAACTTGTATAAAATACATTGATATATGATATAAAACAGGCACATAGAATTGGTAAACAATCATAATGCCACTATAAGGTGGTCATAATACTTTCAACTAGACTCCTCAAATACTTGCCTGCCTACCTGCCTTCCTGTGTATGACCCCAGCTCACATTACAGACTTTGCTATTACTACCTGCCTGCTCTCCTGCTGTGACCTCGGCCAAGTTCCTGTTCTTGCTAACTGCCTTGTCCCTGGCTGACAACCCGTGTTTGATCCTCAGCCTGGCTTCTACTACTGCTCCCTGTGTGCACAAGTTTACCAAGTACATCTGGTGTTCCCGAGAGACATCTGTCTTGCTGTGTATCCTGTTATCTCCAGCATCCACCAGGTGTTCACTGGCCCAGCTCTTCAGCACCCTGTTGGCAACCTGTGTATCTTTGGGTGCTACGCCTCCTGTACCACCTTCAGTGATGTGTCGCACTTATCCGCAAGGAGAGCCCTCTCAGCACCTTGGCCTCGGATCAGGTACGTGACAGGTTGACAGAGGTGCTTCCCCGCTCGAGGCTTTGTGCCAGCAAGTCACTGTCCTTACCCAGGCAGTACAGAGACTAAAAGAAGGCCCGGGCTGAGACTGCCGGTTGTCTGCACACAGCAGGTCTTGTTCTGATGTGCGGCTCCCGGGATCTTCTGCTCTATTCTGTCATTCTAACTGGTGACCCCAGTGCTGCTAGGTAAAAGTGTTAACCACTTAGCCACTGTGCTGCTCACTATAAAAAAAATGTCTTGTCTTAATGCAACGCACGTAAAAATGTGACATAAGGCGTGTTAATACACTGCACACATGTAAACGGGGCCTGCAGCAATCTTCAGGTCTAATTAAAGTGATCCAGGGGGTTAAAAGTAATTCAAATTGTAGCAATTGTAACCAAGGTCTCTTTGGTTTCGTCAAGAGTTATGGACTTTCACAAAAATCTTCATGGGGTACCTATATAGACTTAACACATGGATCCACAGTGATCTCTGGTCACGCCGACAAAGGCAAACTTCAACAAGACCAGCAGATCGTTCATTCCAGTCACAATTAAAGTGACCTTCGATTTCATGCATGGCTTTATACTATTAACTTTGCATCCTCAGGCCACCAATCTATGTCTAATGTACAGTAATTCGTCTTATATAGCAGTAGCTTTGTCCACTGTCAAGCTAGCATTTCCCCCACTGTAGTTTCTGTAGATGTAGCTTTTTTCGGGTAGTGGGACATCACCTTCACTGCAAATAAGTAGATAATTGCAGACTATTTGAGTGATTTTCTCAGGGCCACCAACCCAGAACCTTCGGTTCCATTAGAAGCTGCAACCAAACTATTTGTTATACTTTGGAAGTGGGCTTGGGCACTCTTACTCTACAGGTGACTATATTGGCCAAATACTCCGAAAAATTCTCTTTTAACACCCACAGAATGACTAGCAGTTTTAACTTAAACAAACTGTGAATTTAAAAGGTCACATTTGGTGGGTCAGAGACTACAGCCTTTTTGTAAGCCCCTATCTGTTTACCATTGAAACAGAATCTGATAGTCCACATACCCCAGTATCTACCAACTTTTCCTCTAACAGCTCAAAACTTCCTGTTGCTTGGTTTCCCAAGACAGGGCCAAAGCGAGTGCCCCTCAGGGACTTGTGGCAGCATTTGCTTCTACAGAAATGGTTAATTTCTGTGATAATTGCATAACATGCAGTCTTAAAATTTTTGATAAGCTGCAGGCCCCTAAGGGGACTGTTCTTTTGAAAGTCGAGATCAGCTATGTTTAATAATTTCATACTTTAAAAATCAGTCATGTTGAGGATCAAACTAACCTTACTGTACGTCAGATTATTAAAGTAGCACCATGCTTTTAGTTCAGTATGAATAACACAGACCATTTTTGAACTACCATTTCATTTTTTTTTTTTTGTTTAATATATTTTTATTCGAGAAAAGAACAAAATATTACAACAGCTGACAGTCATTTAAGCCAGTGGTTCTCAATTCCGGTCCTCGGGACCCACCAACAGGCCAGGTTTGCAAGATAACTAAATTATATCACAGGTGATCTCATTTGCTGCTCAGTGATTGCAGTATTCTAGTCTGCATCCCCCAAGGTAATACTTAAAATCTGGCCTGTTAGTGGGTCCCGAGGACCGGGATTGAGAACCACTGATTTAAGCAATAAAAATAATATTTTCTGAAAGTACAAGGTGACGTAAATATGAATTTAGAACACCAGGGTCACTCATTCTGTCTGTGAAGGCAGAAATATGGCATTAAATATTTGCCTGGGACTGAGTCTGGGATAACGTCATTAAAACAGTGTCAAGCAGTAACGGAATCCAAAGTATAAACTAAGATAAAATAGTTAAGTAATAGTCATAGTATATAAATATAATGGAAATAGAAAGAGATAGAATAAAAGAAGAGATGAGATGAGTAAGAGGCTAAGAGGAATGGGGGAAAGAACATAGAGAAGGTAAAAGAGAGGGGGATAGAGGGTATGGGGGGGGGGGCTGGGCAGCGGTGGAGTGCGTCTCTATAAGAAGGATCAATACAATCAACTAATGGCAAACACTGAAAAGAAGCATCATGAAAGTCTCAAACCAAGAGGGTCAGGGGCGAGCCCCCTCTCCTCTGGCTCAAACAGGGTCATCATTAATGCCAGTATAAGTATCTGAGGTTTTGAAGGCGAACCAACCGGCCCATATGGTAGTGTCACCTCTGACAACATAGGTGAGGTCCTCCAGGAGAAAGATTTCATTTACTTTCCAGAGCCATTGCTGCACTGTAGGAACCTCTGGACGACCCCACAGGACAGGAATAAGAGCTTTCGCAGCATTAGGTAAGTGAGGCAAGATTGAACGCCTATATGGGCCAATAGGTTCATGGGTACAATGGAACAGACTAAACCACGGATCAATAGGTACAGATAGGTGATAAATACGTTGAATTAGAGCAAAAACCTCTAACCAGTATTTGTGAATCCGAGGGCACGACCACCATATATGTGAATGAAAAGCATTGTTCCCATAACCCCTCCAATATAACGGGGAGTTGGAAGGGAACATCCTATGTAATTTTAGCGGTGAGTAGTTCCACCTTGCCAGGAGCTTGTAGTTAAGTTCGGCAGTTTTTGAAGCAATAGATGAGGACTGTGATAGTAAAAGCATAGTGTCTTTCTCAGCATCCGTTAGTGAACATTGAAGTTCAGCTTGCCATTTGTTCAGGTATGGTGGGTAGGAAGGAGAGTCTAATTCCACCAGTGTTTTATAGAATAGTGACAATCTGTGTGAGGGTGGAACCATTTCATTTTTTATTGAATGCAGTGTAGCAATAGCAAAATCCTGTTGGATAGAATTTGGAAAATCGATACACACATTTTTCCCAGACTATGGACAATAAACGATTTACAAAGTGTTAACAAGCACAGAAAAAAGTGCCAAACAAAGCCATTCCTGACCTCAGTAGCTGCTTTTACTGTAAAGTTTTCATTCCCAAAAATCACACTAAAGACTCCAATGAAGGCCCCTTGAGCCCATGGGGCATGACTAGGAACTGGGCGTGGTAATATGCAATATGTAAAGTAGTTTAAAACAATTGGCTACCTAGAAGTGGGGTGAGGAGGCTGGGTCTGAACTCTTATAAAATTCCTCACTGAGGCAACCGTCAGTGCCTTGAGGAACTGCAGCTGAGAAATGTTGTCTGCCCTTCTGCCCTGTATATGGTGTTTGAAATTGTCAAAGCTTTATCAGTGGTTTTGACCTTGCCAGCGTTAACAGTTGCCTCAATGGGTTATACCCTTGATTGGAAGTTGGGTCAATAAAATGTCTGTATACCACTCATGGTAAAGACAGGTCTGTTATACTTGATAAAGTTAATGTCAAGTGTTCTCACAGTATTACTGTAGCTGGCACTGGTTAAGTGTTTGCACTGGAAATTGTGTTGAAATTTTAAATAAAGCCGTGGCCTTGCGCTTTCCAACATAATTGGTCTACATGTTGTTTTTTGGGAAGGCAAGGTTACCGTTGGGTTTCTAAGCCTTTGCTCCTTAGCAGTCTTGTTCAGTTTAGAGCACCCAGTGGCTGTTTACGTTAGAGGACTGGCAGTCTGCCAAAATTATGTTCTCACAGAAAAATTCTAAGCAAATGTACGTTTTAAAAATTAGCTCTCCACAATGTTTATAGATACAGCACTGAATGAGTGCATGTTTTATATATTTAATATCTTTCACTGCTTGTTCAAAATATGCCAATATTTTAATTATAACCCTCACCCTTATTTAAAAGCAGTTAATTATAATACCTACCATAGGTAATACTTGATTATGAATGTCCCTATTAAGCAGCAGCTCATTTAAATATCCCCAAGTCAGGCAGCAGTAGATTATAATTTAGTGGTCTGTCCTGGCTGTCTTGCTGTTTAAGATGAAATTGTGCCATAAAAAAGGCAGGCAGGTGGCAAAGGACAAGTCACCGGTATTTTCTGTTGTCTCCTTGCGTGGGGGAGAAGTGACCAGTATACAGTGTGGGGGGCAATGACCTGTTTTACAGTGGAGGGGGGGCAGTGACCAGCATACAGTGGGGGAGGGGCAGTGACCAGTAAACAGTGTGTGTGTGTGTGTGTGTGTGTGTGTGTGGGTGGGTGGGGGGGGGGGAACCCTTGCAGACACTGAGAGAACATGCAAATTCCAGGTACGTAGTTACATTCCTTAGTAAAAGCAGCACACAGTACACACATAAACACTGGTTAGGCACACATTTAACCCTTTGATCATCCCTGATGTTAACCCCTTCCCAGCCAGTGTCATTAGTACCTTCACAGTGCATATTTTTAGCACTGATCACTGAGTTAGTGTCACTGCTTCCCATAAAGTGTGAGTTGGTGTCAGACTGCCCGCCATGCTATCACAGTTCCGCTATAAGTCGCTAAACGATGCAATTACCAGTATAACAAAATATATCAATAAAAATTCCAGTATATATATGCCATCAAACAATACAATAGTGCTGCGCAATAAATACCTGTAAAACATTTAAAAATTGTATATATATATATATTTAGTGTATAAAATATGAATAGAACGTGATCATATAAAATGTACTCAAGTAAATAAAAAAATTTTATGAAAAAAAATTATATTACACAGTAATTCATCAATAAAAATCAATGTGGACAGCCAAAAAAGTGCAAAGTGCAAAAAAGTGTCTGGAAAATCTTCAATGTGCTAGTCCCAGTGATGATATGTATATAAATATATACCAGACCATAAATAATAACAGCCGGTGTACATGCAGGTACCATGGTGGTATAGTGGGAGATGCTGCAGCTGTGTGTGTCCTCCTACGCTGACACAGCCCGACAGTCTCGCTTACAACGAAGCGCTCCATCCGTCCTTGCCCCTCCCCTGATGAAGACACGTGGTCCCTTGTGTCGTCACGCGTAGGGGAGGGGCAAGGACGGACGGAGCACTTCGTTGTTAGCGAGACTGTCGGGCTGTGTCAGCGTAGGAGGACACACACAGCTGCAGCATCTCCCACTACATCACCATGGTACCTGCATGTACACCGGCTGTTATTATATGGCAATTTAAAGGTGCATGGATGCACCGATATATGTGAGTGTAATAGATTACATTTTTATCTGAATAAAAGTTTTTTAAAGATATAAGCACTATTGGAAGTTTTTGTTTCTACATGTCACGCTGGTATTGAGCTTGATTGACCTGATTTGAGCTTCTGAAGTGAAACCACCCAGATGGGACATCTCCAAAGATCCCCTGCATTTGTGCCTGATTGAATCTTATCTGAGGTGAGCACCCACTCACAAGGGGGGGCACGGCTAATATTTGATCTGTGACACTCTGGTCACTCACTCTTCTGGGGAAGCACCAGCCACCCTCAGGTGGCCTGAGCACTTACTGAAGATTTTGGTTATTTGCACTTTTCACAAAGACTGTTATATAAATGTATTATTTTATTTTCACAATTATTTATGGTCTGGTATATATTTATATACATATCATCACTGGGACTAGCACACTGAAGATTTTCCAGACACTTTTTTGCACTTTGCACTTTTTTGGCTGTCAACATTGATTTTTATTGATGAATTACTGTGTAATATAATTTTTTTTCATAGAATTTTTTTATTTACTTTATGTACATTTTATATGATCACGTTCTATTCATATTTTATACACTAAATATATATATACAATTTTTATATGTTTTACAGGTATTTATTGCGCAGCACTATTGCATTGTTTGTTTATATTTTCCACTTTTATTGAGAAGTGAGGTGTCTGCAGCATTTAATATCTGTCATAGGGAGGTTACTCACAGGAATGTTTGATATATATGCCATCATTTTTAGACTCTATGACATCAATATATGCCAAAAATATGTAGCAGATTATACATTGGCCTAAGTTTATGAAGAAATCTGATTTTTTACATTTTTTTTTTATTGGATATGATTTACAGCAAAAGGTAAAAAATATTGTTTGTTTTTCAAAATGTTCAGTCTTTTTTTCATTTAGAGCACAAAAAATAAAAAAAAACCCAGATGTGATCAAATACCACCAAAAGAAAGTTCTATTTGTGGGGAAAAAATGAAATACATTTTGTTTGTGTACAGCGTTGCAATTGTAACGCAGTGCCAAAAAGTTAAAAATGGCCTGGTCATGAAGGGGGATAAATCTTCCAGAGGGCAACTGGTTAACCAGTCAGTACATTCTTTATTTGTCCGTTTTCTTTAACAGAGTAACAACGCTGCTCCTTATGCAATGAAATCATTGTAACGTTGTCATGCTGTAGACAAGGTAATATTAGATCAGGGGTCTAACTATGGCCCGCTGCAAAATATTTTTTTATACCCCCAACTAGGGTCAGTGGCATATCTTTAATGTGCACAAACGGAAGATTAAGGTCAGAAGAGGCTACCAATGGTAACTGGTCACAACATTCCTCCATGTCACAGGAGACTCTAATGTAAGGAGGACTCTGATGGGTACCCTAATGTAACAGGGATTCTATTGAAAGGGGGGCTCTGATGGGGAACCTAATGTAAAGGGATTTTAATGGGGACACTGATAGAAGGAGCACCCTGCTTTAACAGAAGGTTTAATAGGGACTCCGATGGGGACCCTGCTGTAAAGAGCACACTGATGGGGGCCTGTGTGATATAAAAGGGATGGAGGTCTGGACCTAGAGCATAGCGAAGCAAAGGGAAAGAGAAGAAGGAGTTCAATTTAGGCCTGGTCCACTTTGCTAGGCCCACCTGATGCTGTTACCAGAGTCTGAATGGCCTGTAACATACCAAAGTCAGAGCTAGATTGCAGACACAGACTCAACCAGTATTGGACTTTTGCTTTAGAAGGTATGCTGGGGCAACCACAAGCCTGAAGTTAGGGCCTAGGGATGTTAGTGAATGTTGACACTTTATCTTGGACAGTTGATTGTCTCTGTAATTATTTTAATTTATTCTTCAAGTAAAAAATCTGAAACGTTTCCTTTGCTTGGTCTGAAGTTACTAAAGGGGTTCACATGACCCTTGCTTGGTGCCCAACAAGGAGGGAAACATGGAGGACGTGATGACCACCCCATCACTCTGCCTGACAACACATTTCTGTTACATAATTGGCTTGTACTGTAAATGTGGAGGAAAAAATATAATTAAAGGTATAAGAAAAAAAAAAGAATTAATATATTGAATAGTGCCATTTTAGGTATTATATTAGCACCTATACAGTGATGGCCAGTTTATACCACATGCAGTCCAGTGCATTTTTTTTCGGCATCAAAAACGCATGGAAAGTAGGGTATATGGTTTCCAATGGCATAGTTTACACCAGTGCTTGCAGTTCCAGAGCGTTCCAGTTCCAGAAAAAAAGTAGAACATGCTGCATTTTTCCTACACTGGACTGTACTGGAACGCTGTAAAATGTAACAAAAGCGCACTGGAACACACCTAAATTCTCCAAAAATGCACTGGAACACACATGTCCATATTTAGGGTGAGAAAAAAGAGGAGGAAAAATGCACTGGACTGCATCAAAAACGCACCAAAAATGCACTAGAACGCATCAAAAACGTGCATGCAAAAAAGCATCTGGAACGCATCCGGACTGCGTTTCTGAAGGTGTGAACTGGCCCTTAACAGAATACTTTCATTTTCAGTAAAATGGTCTTTTTCTTCTGCTCTTCCTGTAAGTTAGTGCGCTGTGGATAGTGCCATAAATGCCCAATTGTCAGGATATTGGGAGAATGAGAGACACTGAAGCTGTGGTATGAAAATAGCTGCTTTACCACTAGGGTCGTCGGTTCAAATCCCAACTGCGGCACTACCTGCATGGAGTTTGCATATTCTCTCTGTGCCTGTGTGGGTTTCCTCCGGATACTCTGGGTTTTCGCTAACACTTTAAAGACATGCTGGTAGGTTAATTGGCTCCTATCTAAATTGGCCCTAGTATGTGTATATAGGAATGTGAG
Organism: Pelophylax lessonae; assembly: GCF_965119305.1. Classification (NCBI taxonomy): domain Eukaryota; kingdom Metazoa; phylum Chordata; class Amphibia; order Anura; family Ranidae; genus Pelophylax; species Pelophylax lessonae. The sequence continues at coordinate 77,975,512 of NC_138768.1, forward strand.
TTAGGCTCCGTTCACATCTAGGCGTTTTGGGGCGTTTTTGGGGCGTTTTTCTGCTCTAGGATCAGCTCTCAAAACGCCCAACAAGACAAATCCTATTCATTTCAATGGCCCCTGTTCACATCTGAGCGTTTTGAAGCTGTATACAAAACGCCCAACGCTCAAAAAAGTACATGAGCTTCTTTTTGGGCAGATTACAGGCGTTTTCCATTGATCTCTATTCAATCTAAAAACGCCTGCACAAAAATCGCGGTAAAAAACGCCGCAAAAATCGCGGTAAAATCGCGGTAAAAAACGCGCGAAAAACGATACGCTCAGGTGTGAATGTAGCCTTAGGGACCTCAGATTGTAAGCTCCTTGAAGGCAGAAACTGATGTGAATGTTCAATATTTATATATAAAGCACTGTGTAAAATGTCCGCGCTATATAAATACCTATAATAAATAAATATGTAGCACCACCCCCGCAGCAGCTGCTGATTATATTATTGGGTCTACACCCTGCCTAACAACCCAATCAAATTGGCTCGATCCCTCCTCAGGCACAACTGACCCAGAATAGGACTGGACTATCAAATAGATACACAGGTTGGAATACAATACAAGTCCATAAAAGGTTATTTAAAACAGCTTTAAAAAGGTAAAAGAATACCCCCACACTCCTCCTGCATTAAGGCTAGACACAGTACCAGGTAGGTGGGCCTATCTGAGTCCCTCCCCCAGAGTTCTCTTCTTTCTTGTTGATCTTCGCTAGCAAGGTTATTGAATAGAGCTCATTTGTAATCCAGATTAGGAATAAAGATCAAGAGAGAGAAAACAACGAGCTGTTAGTTGTCACCGCAGGGTGTCTGCGTAACTGAGCAATAACTTCTGCGAGAGAGATAAGCCTCTGGCGACTCCTTTACAGACCTTATTGTTTGTCTATGAGTCTCCTGAGAGAGTATGGTGATAAACCCCGGGGTTTTATCACCTCCTGCTGCGCTACCGCTATCTGTAGATAAAACTGTCTCTTCAGCAGATAAAGTCAGTTATTGGGCATGTGCCCTCTCACCAACAGAAGTTTCTCCTTCGCGCGCTTCCACTGCGGTCTCAGTCCTTTGGCTATATGCCAGCCGCGCGGGGTCCTTCTGGCGGATGACTTCCGGTCTCGGCAAACAGCAGTATGACCTCCAGGAATGTGCCTCGTGCTTGAGATGGGACGGTTCCACGTCGTCCCTCCAGGCTAAAAGGCTCTGGCCCAATATCCAGTGTCAGTCCTTCACTCTCGCTCGCTGGTTCCTCAGAGTCCAGCGCAGAAAGGCGCCCCCTTCGCGCGCTTCTCTCTTCCTTTAAATAACCTCCCCCATAGTGCCGTGCGGTGCAGCCGTGCACCCTGGATCTTGCAAAGCAGCCTGGGAGATGTAGTTTCTTCATCTTGTGAAAAGGAAGTCACAGCCCGGGAAATTCCATGCAGCTACCACTAGAGGGAGCCTAGTTCCTGGATCTTGCAAAGCAGCCTGGGAGATGTAGTTTCTTCATCTTGGGAAAAGGAAGTCACAGCCCGGGAAATTCCATGCAGCTACCACTAGAGGGAGCCTAGTTCCTGCCCACATATCAAACAGTGTCTTTAGGCATGTTTAACCCCGCTACACACTCCCCCCACTTGAGAAACTTTGGTCCCCAAAGAGGTCAACAGTATGTACCCTAGTGCATAGGTTGGCATTATACAACAAAAACATTAACATTTTGCTGAAATAAGTCAATCTGAATATATCCAATTTTGTATTATAATAGCAGTGCAACAGTAAAACGATAAAGTGCAATTAATAAGCAAATAAGTGATTTCTACAGTGTTAATATAGTGCTGATTTCTAGTGCTTTTATATAGTGCTCCTTTAAAAAGCACATGTGCCTTTGCAATTTCTTAAACACTTACATCTTAAAGTTTGTGTTGTAAAAAAAAAACATCAAAAGGTGAGAAAGAGAAAAAAAACATATAGTGAGGTCAGAGCAACAAAATGTGCACAAACCTTAACTCACAAAGTAAACCAAATTGTGAACATCAAAAACTGTGCTTATTATAATGGCCAAACCCAATATCCTTATGTACAAACTTAAATGCAAACGTTTTCTACTTCAATACTTTGTTCTCATGATCTCTCACAGACCCCCCGAAACTTGGGTGGCTTGTACAGTTGTGCCTGGGGGTGAGCTAGGGTTGTCCCCCACCAAATCTACAGTGGAGGAACTAGGCTGGTCAGGAGATCTTTTGGAGGTAAAAACAGCTTCTTCCGAACATTCACCCAATTGATCATAGGTCAGTCTCTTAGGTGGGTGAATGACTCTCCTTTCCCTCTGTTCCCGTGGAGGCATGCTCTCAGAGGTACTAGAATCAGGCACTTCTGAGGATTCTTCAATGTCCACCTCCTCATGTTCCAACACGGAGGAACCTGATGGTTCAAGAGAGGTCAGTTCTTCTTCAGAGAAGGGTGCAACCTCCTCCTCAGGATCTTCATCCTCAGCTGCTTCTTCTGGAAGCATATGAAAGGGTATGAATTCAGGGGCTTCTGCCCGAAGGGCTCCTCTATCAGCCAAGTCAGATGAAGACAGGGAGGCAGGTGTGGGTTCTGGCAACTGAGATGACCACAACCAGTCGGGTACCTCCTCTTCATCTTCCAAATCTTCAGATAGAGAACTTCCCTCTCCCTCATCTGGGAGCGTCGTCTGAGATCTGGTAACTGGTCTGGACCGGCGAGAAGTCGAAGGGGCCTCTGACAAGTCTTCCACAGGGGGCATACGAATCGCTTCAGAGAGAGGCAGCAAATGGTTCCGATGCCAAGCCTTCAATGGACCCACACTTCCCTCAGGCCGAATTTGGTACACAGGAAGGTTTGGCAGTTGCTTACAGATAACATAAGGTTGGGACTTCCAGCGGTCTGCCAACTTGTGTTTTCCCGGGACACCCAAGTTTCTCAACAAAACCCTGTCCCCTGGCTGCAGGTCATGGATCCGAACTTTTAGGTCGAAACTTTTTTTATTCCGCAGTCCACGTTGATCAGATGTAGCCTGGGCCTTGTCATAGGCCGCTTTCAGACTCTTCCGCAGTCGGTCCACATATCCTCTATGCGATGCTGAAGAGGTATGATCAGGCGAAATGCCAAAGGCCAAATCCACTGGTAACCGAGCCTCCCTTCCAAACATCAGCCGATAAGGGGAATATCCAGTAGCATCACTGACAGTGCTGTTGTAGGCATGCACAATGGCAGCTACGTGCTTGCCCCAATGCTGTTTCTTCTCTGAGCTCAAAGTCCCCAACATATCCAAAAGAGTCCTGTTAAATCGTTCAGGCTGGGCATCCCCCTGTGGATGGTAGGGAGTGGTTCTAGTCTTTTGAATGCCTAACATATCTAACAGTCTCTTGATCAGTCTGCTTTCAAAGTCCCTTCCCTGATCAGAATGGAGGCGTTGTGGTAACCCATAATGTACAAAGAACTTCTCTACAAGAACTTTGGCTACCGTTGAGGCCTTCTGATCCCTTGTTGGGAATGCTTGAGCATATCTGGTAAAATGGTCTGTTACCACAAGGACATTCCCCTGGCCACTCAGATCAGGCTCTAAGCAAAGGAAATCAATGCACACCAGCTCCATGGGTCCCTGACTTTGTAGATGGCCCATTGGGGCTGCTTGACGTGGCAGAGTCTTCCTCTGTATACACCGGACACAAGAATGACAGTATCCTTCAACTTCGGCCCTCATACAAGGCCAGTAGAACCTGTCCCTGACAAGCTGAAAGGTTCTTTCGGGCCCCAGATGGCCATGATTATCATGAAGAGCGGCCAGAACTCCCTCTCTGTATTTAGCTGGTAAGAACAGTTGCCACTTCTCCTCCAGATCTTCAGATGGACCTCTCCGGTAGGCCACTCCTTCTCTGATCTGTAACCGGGTCCACTCTCTATGTAACAGACGGGCCCCCTGAGGGGAGTCAGTTAGAAGCAACTCAGGGCTCTGGATCTCCAAGGCTTCCAAGAGAAGTTTTCCCAAAGAGTCTTCCAACTGCTCCTTCCGCAAGTCCCTTTTGGACAGCCGGGGCAAACCCTCCCCTTCAACCTGGGTCACCTGGCAGTAGCATTTGGGCACTCCGATAGCCGAAACCCCAATCTCTTCTGCTCTTGACCCTCCTCGGGATCGAAATTCAGTTCCCTGATATAAGGCACGCACCCCTTCTGGAGCCAAATGAGTCCATTCTTCCGCAGGTTCCTGTGGAGCATGCAACCTTCTGGACAGGGCATCTGCATCCCTATTTCCGATTCCTGGCCGATACTTCAGACTAAAATTGAAGCTAGAGAGGGCAGCCAACCATCGGTGTCCTGTTGCATCCAGCTTGGCCGTAGTCAACAGATAGGTGAGGGGATTATTATCTGTCTTGACAATGAATTCAGCTCCGTACAGGTAGTCTTTCAATTTGTCAACCACTGCCCACTTCAAGGCCAAGAATTCAAGTTTGTGGGTAGGATAATTCCTTTCAGCAGGCAGTAGGCTTCTGCTCACATAGGCAACAGGTCGCAGATGACCCTCATGCTCCTGATAAAGTACCCCCCCCAGCCCATCTCGGCTGGCATCAACATGCAGTTCATATGGTTTTGTGGGGTCCGCATAGGCCAACACAGGGGCAGTGGTTAGGGTTTCCTTCAGCTGGACAAAGGCCCCTTCGCATTCCGGGGTCCACTGATCCTGGATGGATTCCTTAGCCTTCCGGGGGCCCATGGTGGACTTCGCCGGCTTTACCAACTCAGGGACATCATCTTCTTCATTCTTCAGGAGCTCATTTAGGGGTCGGGCAATCTGGGCGAACCCCTCCACAAACCTCCTGTAATAGGAGCAAAAGCCCAAGAATGACCGGAGTTCGGTCACATTTGTGGGTCTCGGCCAGGAAGCAACAGCATCCAGCTTGTCCGGGTCAGTGGCCACCCCTTCTTCAGACACAATATGGCCCAGGTAATGGACCGAGGACTGATAGAATTGGCACTTCTCAGGAGAAAGTTTCAGACCTTCTTCATGTAGCCTCTTCAAGACCTTTTCCAACCTCTCCTCATGTTCTTCCAAAGTTCTGCCAAACACGATAACATCATCCAAGTATACCAGTACCTCTATCAAATTCATATCTCCAACGGTCCTCTCCATCAGCCTTTGGAAGGTAGCAGGGGCCCCGGACAACCCCTGAGGCATGCGATTGAACTCAAAGAACCCCACAGGGGTGATGAAGGCTGTTTTCTCCCGATCTTCAGGGTGCATGGGGATCTGATAATACCCACTCTTTAAGTCCATCACACTGAACTACTTCGCCCCTGACAGACTCTGTAGGGCATCTTCGATTCGAGGAGTGGTATACTGGTCTGGGATGGTTCTTCTGTTCAGCGTTCGGTAGTCGATACAAAGCCTCAGAGATCCATTTTTCTTCCGGACTACCACTATCGGGGAAGCATACGGGCTCCTGGATTCTCGGATAATCCCGATCTTTTTGAGCTCTGCCAGCTGTTGACGTAGATCTTCTAAGTCACCTAAGGGGACTCGCCGGACTCTCTCCCTGAAAGGCTTGTCCTCACTCAGGCGGATCTTATGAGTGGCACTCCTGGCACATCCCACGTCAAACTCGTCCTTAGAGAATATTTCCCTCCATCGAGCAAGTTGTGCCTTGGCCCTCTTCACCCATTCCGGTGGGAGGGCAGCGTTTCCAGAGCAGAGCTCCTCTATAACCGCTTCACCCTGTTCCTTTTCTTTGAAATCAATGGGGGCAACTGGGGTAGCCGGGTTGACTTGGCCCAGGAGCACTCTGGCCGGTACCTTCACCGGTGTAATAGAGGTGTTTCTGACACTCACTAAAACCCTTCCACGGTTTTCCTGTAACACCTTCAAAGGGATCACCTCAGGGATCACTTCTATCCCTCTCTGTCTCTCCTTTTGACCTGATTCAAAGATAATGAAAGGACCCAGCTGTTGCCATGTGAGTTTAACAGAAGCCTTAAAACAGGCCACCTCTCCTGGCTGTAAGACCTTTTCCGCTCTGTCCAGCTTCCAGAGTCGTCCAACTCCTTCTGCGGGGGTCTCTTGCTCCAACACTAATCGTTGGTAGGCCTGCCGTAGCATGGGATGGATCCTTGGCGCCTGAGCATCTTGTCCCTGGACCAGTTGTATCAGAAGGCGCCTTACCAGGTCAGTGTTTGTTCCTACGATGAGAGAGCTTTTGTTGGCCCCTGGTGGACGAGGACAGACCACCGCTAAGGTGTCGAAGGTTTCCGCTTCACCAGCCACTGATGGATCAAAGGTCAACTTGATTGGCAGATACCCGTCATAGGGAAAACTTTGGGTCCCAATACCCCATATCTCCAGATCTTCCAACTTCTGCAAAGGTAGATGGGTAAGGTATTTATCATAGAAGTCTCTATACAAAAGAGTCACCTGGGCCCCTGTGTCAAGGAGGGCTCTTGCGTAAATTCCTTCTACCTGAACCGAAACCACTGGGGAGGGCCCGACCAAGTTAGTTGGGAATTCTCTTGATGTAGCCTTGTTATCTGATTCAGTTCTCTGTACCCTGGCCCTCTTCTCCTTTTTCTTCCTTGATCTGGGCCCCCGCTGAACCCGGTGTGCATTGACTTTCCTTCCCTCAGTAACCCGGAGTCTAGAACTGGGGGTGTTATATTTGGGTCTGACCCCCTGACTCGGTTTCCCTGATCCTGCACCACTCCTGGAGTCCCTTAAAACTGGCGGACACCCGGTTGACTCCTTCACCGGTGTCCTCTGAAGTTTCCCGCTGGCTCGCGAGGTTTCGTGGCAACCTTTCCTGAGCTGGGACATACCCTTCTAACATGCCCAACTCCCCCGCAGTTGAAACAAGTTAACAATCTTGCAGGCTGTGGCTCTGGATCTGTGCTGAGACTAACAGGTTCATCTGGCCTCTCCGATATACTCCCCTTGGGTAGAGTGGATACCTGACCAGTCAGGATGGACACCATTTCTATCAACTGAGACACTTGGGTCTTTAGGAGTTCAACTTGAGAGTCACCCTCTTCCACACTTATCACTCCAACCCGGGCAGTTGAGTCAAACTGCCGACTTTTCTTCTTGTTGTCCAACATGACCTCTTCCTCTCTGACCATTCGAATCAGGTCGGGATATTCTAGAATGCCGCCATCTCGACGAGTTCGTAACAGTATGGCAATGGGATCCAAAGGTTGAGCCCCTTTCAGAACCTGTCGTGCACGAGTCTCATCTATTTTCCGGGGGTCTATTCCTTTCTTTAACAGAATCTGGTGGATAATCCTATCCAGACGTTTAATGAATTCGGACAACTTCTCCCCCTCTTCTTGATAACAGTGGTCCAACTGGTAGAGAAGTTCAGCCGCGTTCTCCGTCCGACCAAACACATCTTGCAGAATGTCCAAATAATCCTGTGCAGTGCAGTTCTTCTTGCTAAGCTTTAGATTACGTACAGCCTCTAATGCAGGTCCCCTTAAACTCTCTGTGATTCTCTGCTTCTTGTGCTGTTCTGGTACCTCCCATTCCTCCAAAGCCTGAGTGGCGGTATCTAACCACTCTTCGAACCCATCTTCTGCTGAAGGCACAGGCTGTTTCCCAGAGAATGTCCGGAGCTTCCTATATCCAGTCATCAGATAGCTCGAGGAGTCCCTACTACATTTTGCCACAATCTCCCCAAGAACAGCACACAGTTCTGAGCTAAAAGTCGACAAAGGTGATGACTCAGGATGCCCTTCTTGGACACCTTTTTCTTGGCTGGATACCCCAGGGGTGGTGGATGAGGGACCCGCAATAGGAACTCCTGGATGTATCAGGAAAAGTTCTGTTTGGTCAGTAGTTTTTACACTGTTTCCGTTGAAATAATCAGGGACCCCCTTCCTCCACTCACACAGTGCATACGTGTGTGGGGCAGTGGTGTCAGTTTTTATGTCAATCACCCAGAATTTCCTGTCTGTGGATAGTGCCCTTAAAACAGGGAGGAGCTTTTCTTCAGTCCAGGCTTCTCCCTTGATTTCAACCACCAGGCCATTTTCCACTATGACATTCTCTTCCTTGCACCACTCAGCAGCAGCGACAGGATCCATTTCTGCGTGGGAGGGGATTCTGGGGCTGAGAGGGTTGTGTTGCAGGACTGTAGAAATCCCGGACGAGCCCCCACGTGTAGCACCACCCCCGCAGGAGCTGCTGATTATATTATTGGGTCTACACCCTGCCTAACAACCCAATCAAATTGGCTCGATCCCTCCTCAGGCACAACTGACCCAGAATAGGACTGGACTATCAAATAGATACACAGGTTGGAATACAATACAAGTCCATAAAAGGTTATTTAAAACAGCTTTAAAAAGGTAAAAGAATACCCCCACACTCCTCCTGCATTAAGGCTAGACACAGTACCAGGTAGGTGGGCCTATCTGAGTCCCTCCCCCAGAGTTCTCTTCTTTCTTGTTGATCTTCGCTAGCAAGGTTATTGAATAGAGCTCATTTGTAATCCAGATTAGGAATAAAGATCAAGAGAGAGAAAACAACGAGCTGTTAGTTGTCACCGCAGGGTGTCTGCGTAACTGAGCAATAACTTCTGCGAGAGAGATAAGCCTCTGGCGACTCCTTTACAGACCTTATTGTTTGTCTATGAGTCTCCTGAGAGAGTATGGTGATAAACCCCGGGGTTTTATCACCTCCTGCTGCGCTACCGCTATCTGTAGATAAAACTGTCTCTTCAGCAGATAAAGTCAGTTATTGGGCATGTGCCCTCTCACCAACAGAAGTTTCTCCTTCGCGCGCTTCCACTGCGGTCTCAGTCCTTTGGCTATATGCCAGCCGCGCGGGGTCCTTCTGGCGGATTACTTCCGGTCTCGGCAAACAGCAGTATGACCTCCAGGAATGTGCCTCGTGCTTGAGATGGGACGGTTCCACGTCGTCCCTCCAGGCTAAAAGGCTCTGGCCCAATATCCAGTGTCAGTCCTTCACTCTCGCTCGCTGGTTCCTCAGAGTCCAGCGCAGAAAGGCGCCCCCTTCGCGCGCTTCTCTCTTCCTTTAAATAACCTCCCCCATAGTGCCGTGCGGTGCAGCCGTGCACCCTGGATCTTGCAAAGCAGCCTGGGAGATGTAGTTTCTTCATCTTGTGAAAAGGAAGTCACAGCCCGGGAAATTCCATGCAGCTACCACTAGAGGGAGCCTAGTTCCTGGATCTTGCAAAGCAGCCTGGGAGATGTAGTTTCTTCATCTTGTGAAAAGGAAGTCACAGCCCGGGAAATTCCATGCAGCTACCACTAGAGGGAGCCTAGTTCCTGCCCACATATCAAACAGTGTCTTTAGGCATGTTTAACCCCGCTACAAATACGTTTATTGAAAACATCGTAACAGAAAAGATACAAGCTTGCAATTACTGGAATGTAGGAGGGAGGGCTTTATGTTACATAGATCGATATATTCAGAGTAAAGGCACTACTCCAATATACGTATATCAAAAGAAATGTTCACATAGAAAGCCCCTAATAGTGCAGATAAAACAGAAAAATAAAATAAAAATAAAATAAGAACTTTCAGACGAGCCGGATCATCGGCAAAAAATTGCAAACTGAAAACGCTCCTGGCTCTGTGCCAAAATATGGTACATGAGCTTCTTTGGAGAGTTTTTGGAGCGGAGGAAGACACATTCAAATGACGCTCCACTAAAAAACAAAAAAAAACAAAAAAAAAAAAGCTGTCGCTGCAGATCGCTCTGGTGTGAATGAAGCCTAAAGTGTGGCTGCCCTCTGAAAAAGTGCTTACGCCCCTTCCAAAGAATATATTAAAAAGTTTAGGTGGTGCTACAAAAAGAGAAATATTCAACAATATCTATAAACGGATTCATATATACTTTTAAAAATAAGTCCATATGAAAGTCCATAAATCCAATGTGCGTTTGCAATATTTTGGATGGTTGGTGCCCCTGAAGTGAAGAAGGGATGAGAGCTGAGAATACCATATGCATAAAACATTATTTGACCTCATAATTTGGGTGTCAACTCTTTCTGGTGAGTGGATCATTTGCACATTAACTGCTTGCCGACCAGCAGAGATTTTAGCAAAGACCCTAGGCAGTGGCGTCACTGGGGGGGGGAGGGGGCAAAGAGGGCCATGACCCCCTAACATTATGGTGTGCCCCCCCAACAGGATCCGGCACTAGAGGAAGCAGAGCCGTTGCTTCCTGTATAGTTCCGGCTCCTGTCACAGGCGGAGTCATCCCAAATGACAGGAGCGATACAGAAAGCATCGGCTCTTCTCTCTACTGCAGCCGAATGCTTCTTCCAGTGCCTCTCCTGTCACACTCCGTTGTTGTCTCAGAGGAGCTAGCTGTCCCAGCCAGCAGTACCCACCAGCAGTACTCACCAGCAGTACCAGCCAGCAGTACCCACCAGCAGTGCCAGCCAGCAGTACCAGCTAGCAGTACCCACCAGCAGTACCCACAAGCAGTATCAGCCAGCAGTACCCACAAGCAGTACCAGCCATCAGTACCCACCAGCAGTATCTAGCAGCAGTACACGCCAGCAGTACCAGCCATCAGTACTTACTTGCAGTACCAGCCAGCAGTACCCACAAGCAGTACCAGCCATCAGCACCCACCAGCAGTATCTAGCAGCAGTACCCACTAGCAGTACCAGCCCTGGAGGACAGCCTGCAGAAGCCACCAGCTATACCTGCCTGGGGTCAGCAGCAGCCAGCGATACCTGCAGGAATCCTGAGGAAGAAGTGAAGTTTGAGGTCAGTTGAGGTGCAGGTAAACCGCAGTGCATCCGTGTGAAAGCAGCCTTAGGCCCCTTTCACACAATCTGTCTGATCAGGTCCACCTGTCTGTTTTTCAGGTGGACTCAATTGGACCCTCCATTCACCTCTATAAAGTTGAATGTGTCCATTTACATCTGCCTATCTTCTATCTGATCCACTTAAAAAAACAGAATGGGAATCCGCTCCCTTCTGTATGGGCGGAATCAGAGGGCCCATAGAGTACAACGGGCTGTGTCCATGTCTGCTCTACATATGCTGAGTGGACACGGACCTGTCATCTGTCCGCTCTGCTCATTGTGACCCGCGACCGGTTACCAAGTCACTAAATTGGACCTCAAAAGGAGAGCACCCCTGCTGTAGGGGCATAAGTACCGGATTCAGAGATGTATAGTAAGGAAGCAGAACTACTTCACTACTGTATTTAACTACTAAAAGGCGGTATCTGTACTTTACTAGAGTATAATTTTTTTCTCCTACTTCCACTTTTACTTCAGTACATATTTTCGATGAGTTTAATACTTTTACTCTGATATTATTTTGCTGCATAGTTACTCGTTACAATTATAAAATTTTTTACGAATCATTCCATTTCAAACCCGCACCGCCGCTGACTTTTTTTACTCGAGTCTCACTGTCTCTGAGACTCACAAGTCACAACCAATCCCCGACCCGATGCGATGGCTCAGGGGCAGAGCCTTGCCGCCTCTGCCCTCCCTTGGCTCGAGTCCCGCCTCCTGCTCGGCTCTCAAGTGAAGTGGTGGTGGCGAGAGAGGAGAGACACCTGCCTGCGGAGTGATCTCTCTGGGCCCTGGCTGGGGGAGGGACTGTGAGTTACTAGAGTCTAGACTACTAGACTGTCTCTGGGCACTGTGCAGCGCGGCCGCCCAGCGCTGGAGAACTGGATGGAGGTAGGAATATATTCTTCTTTCAGCAGGGGGACTGGACTGGGGACTGTGGAGAGAGAGGCTGGAGGACTCGAGACAGCCTAAGGTAGGAGAAGTAAGAACTGTCTTAAAGTCAAGTCACACTAGGGGATAGGATCTATTCAATGGGGGGAGGGACCTGCCCTGGCCTGCCCTGCTCTAAGGGGATGTATAATGGGAGGGGGACCCTGGCCTGCTCTAAGGGGGATCTAAAATGGGAGGGGGGCCCTGGCCTTTTGACTACTTTCTTTAATAACTACATAACACAATACTTGTACTTTTACTTTCAGTACTTGAGTAGTACATTTTAAAATAAACTACTTGCAATTAGGGATGATCGAACGGTTCGGGTCCACCATCGGTTCGGCCCGAACATTGGGTGTTCGAGGTTCGGCCGAATTTAGAACTTTTTGCCCAAAAAGTTCGGAATTCGGCAACCAGAACCGACCAAAATGCAATGCTTCAGGAAATGGGCTTTAAAAGCCCGTGATTGGACCAGAACCATTAGCAAAAACCAATTGAGGGGGCAGGAGAATGCTAGGAATGTGATTGGAGTGACTAGGGGGTCCCTAGACCAATCATTAGTGAATATGCCCCCCAGTATATAAGATCGCCCCCGCCAAATTCCTAGCATTCTTGTACGGGACATGGAAGAGAGTGGAATGCTGTTCTGTTCTAATGTGTTACAAAGTGTCATTTAGCTATTTTTAGTGTGAGGAAAGGGATATCTAGTGTAGTTAGAGTGCTCCTTTACACTTAAGTTAGCTTCAAAAATTTAGTTTCTGTAGGGAAAGTGTTAAGTGTAAAGGGACCGTAGTGTAGTGTAGGGTTAACTGACAGTGACTGCTATGGAAGGGTGACAAAACCCTTCCATAGCAGGGTGACAAAACCCTTGCATAGCAGGGTGACCGCTATAGAGAAATGATCTTTTCTCTGAGTTGCTTCGGGACAGGCATATGGCTTCTCACCAGCCAAGCATTTTTCATGCTGCAGGGGCTGCCACTGCCAGTGCTTTTTTGAGGACATGTTTGATGTCAGACATGACATCTGAACATGTGTATAGGGGGTATATATACACATATATGTCTGTATATATACCCCTAGACATATATAGGTGTGATAGTAGCAGAAATATATGCTTGCGCTAATGAAATCATTTACAGTAATATATTTCTGCTACTATCACACCTATATATGGCTAGGTGTCTATATACATATAATTATGTGTGTATATATACCACTATACACAAGTTCAGATGTTTTGCCTGCCTCAAAAGAACCCAAAAAAATGCCAAAAAAACGCTAGCTTCAAAAAAAAAAAATGCCCAGGTGTGTTTTTGCTGGCATTTTTTGGGGGGTTTTGGAGGCAGGCAAAACATCTGAACTTGTGTATAGTGGTGTATATACACACATACATATATTTATATACACACCTAGACATATATAGGTGTGATAGTAGCAGAAATATATGCTTGCGCTAATGAAATCATTTACAGTAATATATTTCTGCTACTATCACACCTATATATGGCTAGGTGTCTATATACATATAATTATGTGTGTATATATACCACTATACACAAGTTCAGATGTTTTGCCTGCCTCAAAAGAACCCAAAAAAATGCCAAAAAAACGCTAGCGTCAAAAAAAAAAAAAAAAATGCCCAGGTGTGTTTTTGCTGGCATTTTTTGGGGGGTTTTGGAGGCAGGCAAAACATCTGAACTTGTATATAGTGGTGTATATACACACATACATATATTTATATACACACCTAGACATATATAGGTGTGATAGTAGCAGAAATATATGCTTGCGCTAATGAAATCATTTACAGTAATATATTTCTGCTACTATCACACCTATATATGGCTAGGTGTCTATATACATATGATTATGTATGTATATATACCACTATACACAAGTTCAGATGTTTTGCCTGCCTCAAAAGAACCCCCAAAAATGCCAAAAAAAACGCTAGCGTCAAAAAAAAAAATGCCCAGGTGTGTTTTTGCTGGCATTTTTTGGGGTTTTTTGGAGGCAGGCAAAACATCAGAACTTGTGCACAGTACCACTATACACAAGTTCAGATGTTTTTCCTGACTGCAAAGAACCCAAAAAAATGCCTGCTATTAAACCGGCAAGGTGTGAAAACTCTTGGGCTGAAAGTGTTCTAATACAAACGATCTTTTTTTTTATGGTTCTGGACATGCTACAGAGCTGAAACTTCACATGTTTGTGTGATTTTGTGTCTGGGGGGTCTAAAAGGTGTACCTGTGAAGTTTCAGCTCTGTAGCATGTCCAGAACCAGAAAAAAAAAGATCATATAGGAGTAAAAGGAGGGTCCCACCATCCCTGCTCTACTGAAAAATTATCTTTTTTTTTCATGGTTCTGGACATGCTACAGAGCTGAAACTTCACATGTACACTTTTTAGACCCCCAGATACTAAATCCAAAGTCAAAATCAAAAAAAATCTCTCTTTTTTTTTTTTTTCAATAATTGGCTTTTTTATCAAAAATGACAATTTTTAAGAACTTTTTTTTGTGTGATTAATAGTTAATGGGGCATGACCCAGAACCCTAGGCACTTTTTAGGGGCATTTATTGGGTTTTAGGGCTTAAATATTGTGTTTTTTGATTACCGAAGTTCGGGTCCCATTGATTTCAATGGGGTTCTGAAATCCGAGCCGAACTTTCGGGAAGTTCGGATGTTCTGGCCGAACCGAACTTTTCAAAAGTTCGATCATCCCTACTTGCAATACTTAAGTACAAAAAATGTTGAATACTTTAGTACTTCTACTTAAGTGTGGTGCTTAAAGCAGAGTTCCGGCCACAAAATCGACATAGTCGATTTTGGGCCATCCGCTTGCTATAGGTCACCTGAAACAGAAATGGGTAGTTAGGATTTTTTTTTTTTTTTACTTACCTTGTAATTGAAGAAAGAAAATACTCACCTCTCTTCCACTTCCTCCCTCGGCCGCACGGCCCGCGCCTCACTTCCTGCTTTGCAATGATTCCTGGGAGCTGAACGTCATCGCTCCCAGGAATCAATGCGACGGCACCGGCCCCGCTCATCACTTCCGGTACGACGCCGCATTCCCTGCTAAACAGCTTCTGGGCATGCCCAGAAGCTGTGGAGGAATGCGGCGCCGTGCCGGAAGTGACGAGAGGGGCCGGTGCAGGCGCATTCTGGGAGAAGATGACACGGAAGAGGACGCAGAAGAGGATCGCGCTGGCTTCAGCTGCCCACAACAGAGATGGCAACGCTGGAGAAGAAATTTTAAAAGTGAGTATTTCTTCTTGCAGGTAAGTGCGAACCGGGACAGATCAGAGGCTATCCATTGTGGAATGTACTAGCCCTGACTGTCCCGGGGGTATGTTCATTGAAATTTTTTTTCTGTGGACGGAACTCCGCTTTAAAGAGCAGTTCAACTTCTACTCAAGTCACTTTTTTGATAGAGCACTTGTACTTTTACTCAAGTCTCGGTCTCTAGTACTTTATACATCTCTGACCGGATTGAGAGGTGCACTGTAGCAGCCTTTCCCCTTAGTTTTCCTGTGTTTTTTAACGGAGGGAAGGAGTCCCGGATGGAGAGGTGCCCTGTACTATAGCGCATCAGGAGACCCGTGGGGAAATCATAAAGATCTCCCAGGAAGTTGATAAAAATGTTAAGACCACCTCCACTGTCACGGCTGGCCTTAACACTTTCATCACTGTGGTTGGCAGGTCTCTCTATCCTTCCCTACCTCCTCCACGCCGAGAGCTTGGCATCAATACTAGGCTTTATTACTGCGTAAACTGGCATCAATACTAGGCTTTATTATTGCATAAACTGGCACCAATACTAGGGGCTATTACTGAGTGAACTGACACCAATATTAGGGGCTATTACTGCATAAACTAGCACCAATAGTAGGCTTAATTACTGCGTAAACTGGTACCAATACTAGGGGCTATTACTGCATAAACTGTTTGCTGAAATTGCTTTATACTATAAAGAAAAGCTTTTAAGATTCCTCTTTCTCATGTCTGAAGCAATACCTGAGTAAGAAAGGAAAACTCTTGAAAGCTTGTCTTTTAGGTGTTAGGTTAGTACAATAAAAAGGTATCATTGCAAACTGCATTACTCTCCTATTTTGTAAACTTATCTATGTATACTTATTTCGTTTTTTTTCAGTGGTATGATATAGGGGTGAAAATTATAATCCCCCCCACCCCAGTTTTGACTGTGGTATCTTATGTGCCCCCCTTTTATGTATTGCTTCTAGAGTCGTCACTGACCCTAGAGAATAAAATGGTAATCGTTGCAATTTTTTATGTCACACAGTGTTTGCGCAGCAGTTTGTGTGGTTCGAATACCATTTACATATGTGTGCACAACCCGCGAGCACGGAGGGATGAGGGCGCTTTAAAAAATTTTTATTATTATTTATTTAACTTTTTATTTTTACACTGTCCCTTAATTTTTTCATTTTATTCATCACTTTTATTCCTGTTACAAGAATGTAAAAATCCCTTGTAATAGAAATAAGGCTGACAGGTCCTCTTTATGAAGAGATCTGGGGTCAAAAAGACCCCAGATCTTTTCTTTACCTTTTTAAAAGCAAAAAGCAAAAAAAAAATATATGTTGATCTTTCACTTTAAAAAAAAAAAATAATAATAATAATAATATTTTCTTCCTGTCTGGACCAGAAGTGACGTCATGATGTCACTCTGGTCCTCCAAGACCATAGAGTCAATGAAAGAGTGTTAACTCTTTGATCTATGGGAGCATACGGTCGCACTCTCGGATTGGTTCCCAGGCAAACCAACGGAAACGGTTAGCCTGAAAAACTGCTCCAGCGGCTCATGAGCCATTCAGATGGGTTTCATGAGAAAGCCAGCCTCCTGCAGAAAAAAACTGTACCGAGGTTATGGCTGATATATTCAGCCATAATCCCAGTAAACCACTTGCAGACTGCAACTTTTTGCAGTCGTCAAGGGTGGGGGGGGGGGGGGGGGGGACGGGGGTAAAAGATGCTTTGGTTATAGAAGAACTGAACACCACATTACAAAGGGACTTTTATTTGACTCACATTGGATTTATGAACTTACATATGGACTTATATTTAAAAGTAAACAGTAAATGAACCGCAGTTTATAGATAATATTGATTAATTCGCTTTGTGTAGCGCCATATACAATTTTTTATATATTATGTTACAGAAGCACTTACAGTAAATCTTGAAAAGGACCTGTGAGGATATAAATATTATACCTGGAACCTTGCTTAACCACTTTACCGCTGAGTACCGGAGTACTACTGCGGCAAAGTGGCTCTTGTAGGTCTGACGACGTAGACCTACGTCGCCAGACTCCTCCCCTGTAGGCGGGAGTCGGGCCAGGGGAGGAGCGGCGGCGATCGCCGCTGCTCTGCCCCGATCGTCAGGGAATCCAGTTTACACAGGCGGGCGGATCTCCTCAGTGACAGGGAGTGACAGATCGGAGTGTTCAGCATAGCTGGACATCCGATCTGTCCCTGGCTCACACAGTCACCTCCCCCCCCCACACGTCAGTAAGCACCAGGCATACATTAACCCCTCCCTCTCCAATAAAATTAACCCCTTCCCTGCCAGTGTCATTTTTACAGTAACAGTGCATATTTATAGCACTGATTATTGTAGTAATGTCACTGGTACCCCCAAAAGTGTCAAAAATGTCAGTCAAGGGTCCGATCTGTCCGCCGCAATGTCGCAGTCCCGCAAAAAAAATCGCAGATCGCCACCATTACTCGTTAAAAAAAAAAACACCAAAAATGACATAAATCTTTCCCTTTGTTAGTAAACGCGATAACTTTTGCGCAAACCAATCAAAATACGCTTATTGCAATTTTTTTTACCAAACATGGGTAGCAGAAAACAAATTGGCCAAAAATTTAAAAAATAATTGGTTTTTATATCTTTTTTGGGGGGAATTTCATATAAAAAAATGTTAAAAATATTGTTATTTTTTCAAAATAAACGCACTTTTTTTGTTTATAGCGCAAAAAGTAAAAATCGCACTGGTGATCAAATACCACCAAAAGAAAGCTCTGTTTGTGGGAAAAAAAGGACGTCAATTTTGTTTGGGTACGACGTCGCATGACCGCGCAATTGTCAGTTAAAGTCACACAGCGCCGAATCGCAAAAAGTGGCCCAGACGTAAGACAGCAAAATGCTCTAGTGGTAAAGTGGTTAATTAGTAATTCATTAGTAAGTCATTGAGATGAAACAAGCATGCAGCCAATAAAGACTAAAAATTCTAAATGTCAATGGCTGCTACTACATTTTTTCCCATCAGTTTTACCTTAAAATTACAGTTTTGTGAAATATCCCCCCAGGAGGTATAAGCATTGCCGCAGGGCGGTCAGGATGTGTGGAACTCGATTAGCAAGAGTACTCTCAAATAGAATCATGTACATAATTATTGTACCCACATTCAATTAGGATACAGGTATATAAAACAATACAACCATTAAACAACTCTCAGGGTATTTGGTATTTTACTATTGTGTTTTGCGTTTTTGCCTTCTGACGTGTCCATTAAACATTAACTTTATGGTTTTTAGCAGCAAACTTGAGCCTTTCTAGGAAATTGTTATCTTGCAATGTGTCTAAATAAGCAAAGCACAGACACCTGCTTAAACATTGTTATCGCAAGTCCAGATGTAGCGTCATGGGGGGTTTCCTTCTGTTGTTGAGCAGAAAAAGCCAAATAATAGCCCAACTGGAACAAATGATAAACATACAGGTGTAAAACAAGGAAATTCATACCTTTCATAGGTATTGGATAATGAATTCGGATACTCTAAAGATTTCATTAACCACATAAATAATATAATGCTGGTTGATACGCTATGTTACACTATTATACACTATAAATGCTGTTCACAAGGTTTAGGAGTGTGTCTATGGGAATGTTTGACCATTTTTCCAGAAGCGCATTTTTGAGGTCAGGCACTGATGTGGATGAGAAGGTCTGGCTCGCAGTCTCCGCTCTAATTCACCCCAAAGGTGTTCTATCTGGTTGAGGGCAGGCCAGTCAAGTTCCTCCGCCCAAAACTTGTTCATCCATGTCTTTATGGACCTTGATTTGTGCTCTGGTGTGCAGTCATAATGGAACAGGAAGGGGCCATCCCCAAACTGTTCCCATAAAGTTGGGAGAATGAAGTTGTCCAAAATGTAGGTATGCTGACGCCTTAAGAGTTCCCTTCACTTCACTAAAGAGCCAAGCCCAACCCCTAAAAAACAACCCCACACCATAATCCCCCCTCCACCAAATGATTTGGACCAGTGCACAAAGCAAGGTCCATAAGGACATGGATAAGGCACTGATTGGGACACTCCTATTGCGGGCAATAGGCTGTGATTTAACATGTGATTTGACCTGTCAAATCATGCCGATATGAACTGGGGCTACATTAAAGTGCTTGTAAACTATCACCTTGTAAAACAACCCTTTTGGCGACTTCAGGGGCGACCTCAATAGACATCTGTGCATTGCCCCCACAAATGTCTTTTAAGTCGCCCTTGAAGTCAGACTGAAATGCAGCTTTAAAATCGTGTGAGTTCAGGTGAAGTTGCACGATTTCAAAGCTGCGTTCAGTGTGAACAAGGGCTTAAACCTGTGTGTGCAAGGTGCAACCTACATTTTAATGTGCTTTACCATAACGCATTACAACATTCTGTATGTGCATTGCAGTGCATTGTCATTCATTCTGAACACCACCCCAATGCATGCATTTTCAAGAAACACACTTGCACTACAATACATGTATGCACATGTACTGTATTTGCGCTCTGTTGGCAAAATGTAGCTTAGGTCAATTTTTCATGCTTGAGGCTTGTTAAAGGTACAATCGAAGTGTGGCAATACAAGTCAATCAATAGAAGAACACAGAGTGCACACAATGTTGAGAAAGAAGTTTAATGGAAATGCAGAATTCTCGTTTTTTTATATAATCTTTATTTTCTCTTAATATTATACAAACAAAGTAGGAAAAGGTAAAGATACACATTCCAATAAGAACAGAAAAAGTACAAAATACAGAACACAAACATACCTCCCAACTTTTTGAGATGGGAATGAGGGACACCTTTTAGCAAAAGTATGTAGGCATAGAACACACCCCATGCCACGCCCCCTTAAAGGAGATTTAAACAAAAGAAAAGATCAGGAGTTGTAAAGTCTCAAGGTTTTTCACCCTAATGTATTCTATGCATTAAGGTGAAAAACCTTCTTGGTTGTAGCTGCCCCCCAGAACCCCCGTTATTCTTACCGGAACTCGATAGTTCCAGCAACGAGCACAAACCCAGCAGCCCCAGCCGCTGTCTCAGATCCTCATTGGATAGATTGATAGCAGCGAAAGCCATTGGCTACCGCTGCTGTCAATCAAATCCAGTGACAGGAGAGCAGGGGCGGGGCCGAGTCCTGCTTTCTGTGTCAATGGATGCAGCACAGGACTCGGGAGTGGGCCCGCATGGATGCCCCCATGGAAAGCGGCTCTCCGTGGGGGGCACCCGATGAAGAGGAGGAGCCAGAAGCGACATCGGGGTACCCCAGAAAAGGAGGATCGGTTCTGCTCTGTGCGAAACCCTTGCACAGAGCAGGTAAGTGTAACATGTTTGTTATTTAAAAAAAAAAAAAAAAAAAATGAACCTTTACAATCACTTTCAACCCACAAGTATTTTTGCCTCTACAATTCCTTTATATTGGCTTTTGGAATTTAAAAATGCACTATGAAACACTATTTAAAAGATAAAAAGTGAATTGTATATACAACTATATAGAACAGACCAAAATGAGGGGCAATCTAGGAGGAAAGATGGACAGAGGGACTTTGTTCCTAATCAGGAACAGTCCCTCAAAATCACGGAGGGTGCAGAGCTACTCACAAGCCTCCACAAGTAATACAAACTTTAACCTAGGCTACAAGACATATAACTCCTACACATTAATAGAATACAGTACACCCCAAGAAGAGAAAAAAAAGAAAGAAAGAAAAAGAGAGAGGTAGGTCCATAAAATAGCAGCCAATGGAGCCAAGAATTAGCAAAAAAATAAGCATACTTTTAAAAGTCAACAGAAACAATAAGTCCTAATGGCCTGGCAGTTCTTACCTACCACGGTATGCATGGTTATTTATCGCTAATTCCCTGTGTTATTTATATAATGAATCCGGGTTGCCCACCTAGTCTGAAATTTTGAAAATATATTCTTACAAATATAGACCCATTTCTCAGCTTCCATAATTGAATTAACTTGTTTTATCCATGGCTCTATAGCGGGCATCTGTGGCTTATTTCAGAAAACCGGCATTAGCCCCTTAGTAACATCTAACAAGCGTGGGACTATACTCTTCTTATATGTTCCAATAGGGCTAGAAGTAACGTGAAGGAGACACTGTGCAGGGTCATTGTGGATTAAGGGCCCTTTCACAGGGGCTGTCCAATCAGGTTCCCCTGTTAGTTTTTAAGACAGACCTGATCGGACCCTCCAGTCTCCAGCGGTGGATGACATGTCAGTTGACATCCACCGCTATCTGATCCAATCCTGTGCACAAAATCCAGATAGATAGTGGTCCTATTACACATCTGTCTGACTCGGTTTGGATAGGATCAGATGGAAATGGACCACCTGTCCCCATATAGGAGAGTAGGACTGGGTCCGTGTCTGTCAGCGGAGCGGACAGGACCTGTCATCCGCCTGCTCAGAGGGATCAGCAGAGTGATCCCCCTCTGAGCAAGCGGAATCTGTTCCACGGAGGTGCCCGTGTGAAACGGGCCTAAGACAGTAGTAATTCCAAACATCAAATTCCTGCTTCTCAGCCCAATATAGCCTAATTTTGGAACACTCCCAACAGATGTGGGCTTGAGAATTCCTAAAGCGTTTATTTATATTTCTTCTTAGATAGGCGTGTAAAACAGATCAGCTTGATCATGGAGAATAGGGTCAAAAATGGACTTTCTGGACGCCATAGCCTAGAGCCATGTGATGGGACAAGATAAAAATCTGTACTGTATCTGTGAATATTCAGCCAGTCATATTGATTTAACTGGTCACCTCACCCTTATAAAACTTTCAGTATGGGTCCTCAGCTGGTTCAAAAGTTTATGTCAACAGACTATCTTATAACTTTTATATGGCAATGAAAATGTTGCTGCAACACGCAAAAAGACTTACAAGACTGAAAAACAAATTGTAGAACACTTAAAGAATTTATTGCTTCTACCTCTTCCTTTACCAAACAGATGAGCATGATAAGGGCAGATTTCTGACGGTTTACATGTGTATGCATATACAAGCTCTGTCATATCTCAAGGCAGTCCTGTTCCACAAAAATGTATTTATCAGGGGGTTGCCTATATGTGACTATGGATCCAACCAGTTATAGAAGCCATTATTATAAAGCAAAAGCCATGGACCATGTTTTCAATAACAGAGGACTATAACAAAGAACACGATGGTTCAACCACGTTTTATCTTCAATGGAATAATGATTGCATTCAGTCATGTGTAGAATAACACTCTAAAGGTGCTTTAAAAACAACATTGATCATGGCTAGCACTAGGGAAACTCCGAGTGCTGTCTCTGATGTCACATACATTAAATAGAAAAAAAAAATCCAGCTCAAACTGGTTCGAATGTCTTTTATAAAACATAACTAACAAGTAGGCTTTTATGCAGAAAAGATTCTGTCTTGCCCGCTAGCAATTTGCATTGCATACTGTATTTTCAGCTCAGTGTACATTCTTAGCTTGCCTTGGGTATCTGGATGAGTTAAATACTGTACCATAAGAATGTTTGGGAGTTTTTATATCCTGGACTAACCAATTAACATGGCCAAAGATGGCCATCAGCAGCAGTAAACAAAAAATTCTGGTCTGCCACACATGGTATTATCTAATTGCCTCCATCCCTAATATATGTAGAAGAAAAGAGAATCAAAATGGGACTTTAAATGAGGCAAATATATAAAGGATTTATTCATAGATAGAAACACAAGGGAACAACTTTGATAAACATTTGTATAAATATAGACAAATACAAAAAGAAGGCATACAGTAAAATATACAATTCATAAAAAAAAGTAGGTACATGATTTGGAGGATCTAAAATAAGGTCTCTGGGGATGAAAGTATTCCAATATACAGTACAATCTTTGTTTGTCAATACATGGTTAAATCAATTAAAATAACGTATCTGAGTTGTATGTAGGCTTGACGCGTTTCTTGGACCTCCGTCCATTCATCAGGAGCATTGGATACATATAATGTATCTAAAAAAGGGGAAAAGGGGTTTATACATTGTTGCACCAGAACATCGAAGATGATTGAAAAAAATAATATATATCAAATTGGATCTGTACACAAATCTTTACCTTAACTATCTCAAAGGTCAATTTGTCAAGGAAACAAACTAAAACTGGGGGTGGGGGGGGGAGTGAAGGCTTTACGGGCATAATCTCCCCCGGGGCTGAGGCGCAGATAATCGCCCGGCGCAAAAGGGATAATAGGACCACAGTCAAGGCAAACAGCGGATCTCCAAAATGACATTCATGAAGGTGACAGTGAGGCACATTTGGATCAGAGAGGATCTAAAAAAATACATAAAAGTATTGAGTATGGGTCAGTTATAGAGTCTGTATGATAGGGAAATACATTGAAATAGATAAACTGATCCAAAAAGAGTGCCCAAAGTGTGTGGATTAAATAGATTATGTGGAAAGTGTCAAATGGGGTTGTGAAAGGAAAAGGAGTGGGAAGAAGCAAAAAAAACCCAGTGACAAGTATTGGACCAAGTGCATGAGCCACAAAGTGCTCAGATCATAGTAAAAAAGTGAAGGAAAAACGTTGAAGGACATACCCTAAGTGAACATATCACAAGGAAAAGAGTGATCCCCATTGTAGGGCAAGTTGGTGAGAAGGAGAGCCGATTGCGTCCTGGCTGGGTGCCCCAATGAGCAGGGCAAGTCCACGCCAACGCCATGTTGACCGCCAAATATATGGCCCGGAAATCCGCCCTTCCACATCCGGTCTAAGCCGGATTTGGGTGGCGTCAGACCGCCCAGGGGCTAGATGGAAGCAGAGAGATGGTTGTCATGGTGATACGATGCAATTCTTAAGTCACACACCAGACAACCCAACATCACGCCGATGGACAGTGGGGCGCCCGCCTCCAGCCTGGATGCGATCGCAGAGGCAGGTTGGGGGGAAGGGCTCCAATTGCCCACCGCAGCCCCGGAGAGAGAAGCCTACTACACCACACTGAGAGCCCGCCCCCGATGGATTGTATATATATCATTCCTAGTTGATCAATTATGTTAAAAATTGTAGATGATACTACATCGTAAAGTATGTGCATGAATGGATAAAAGCAATGTTCTGATGCAGAATGAACAAAAGCCTTTGTTTGAATGTAAAGGGTGGCAGATCATGAGGACCGGGGTGACTTCCACCCAATATTGCAAAAAACAAATTCTGGTCTGCCACACATGGTATTATCTAATTGCCTCTATCCCAAATATATATAGAAGAAAAGAGAACCAAAATGGGACTTTAAATGAGGCAAATATATAAAGGATTTATTCATAGATAGAAACACAAGGGAACACCTTTGATAAACATTTGTATAAATATAGACAAATACAAAAAGAAGGCATACAGTAAAATATACAATTCATATTGAAAGAGTAGGTACATGATTGGAGGATCTAAAATAGGATCTCTGGGGATTAAAGTATTCCAATATACAATCTTTGTTTGTCAATACATGATTAAATCAATTCAAATAACGTATCTGAGCTGTATGTAGGCTTGACGCGTTTCTTGGACCTCCGTCCATTCATCAGGAGCATTAGATACATATAATGTATCCAAAAAAGGGGTTTATACATTGTTGCACCAGAACATCGAAGATGATTGAAAAAAATAATATATATCAAATTGGATCTGTACACAAATCTTTGCCTTAACTATCTCAAAGGTCAATTTGTCAACGAAACCAACCAAAACTGGGGGGGGGGGGGGGAATCATCATCAGCAGCAGTACCAGATAGATGTACCAGGCCACCAGTAGACCTTAGGTGTATCCCACGCTGACACGCCTGCCTGGGTACATGTTGGTACCCCCCCACCCTTCTCCCCAATATAGGATGCTGTGATGGTGTGTTGTACCTGCCTTGGGCCAGTTATATATTGCAGATAGGCTGTAATCATTTGACATCTCCCTCTTTACAAAAACTATTCCCTTTGGTCTGTTTGACTGGTTATTAAGGAGAAATTGAATATATGAAGTGCTGCCTCGAGAGACCTGATTACTGGATCCTCTAGATAATTGGCTGTTGCCGTGGCTTCCCCCTTACTTGGCTGTGATGGGATACCACCCACTTAAATATATCAAGCGGCGCCCCGGCTTGGAATAGGGAGATGGATACATATCTACACACAATATGAGAATATATATGAGTTTCAAATGTTATATATATTACTGAGTTTATCGCTATTTTTGTCTCGCATTCTGCCATAATCTGCCACCTCCTGAGTCACAAAAAGGAAATATCTGTCATGGTCTCTCTGGCCCTGAGGAAACCTTGAGCGAAACGCGTCGGCTTGCTGGGGACCTACATTGATCGCGCTCCATCTGAGACCCGCATATCATCCTATACAGGCTTTGGTTTCTCCCTTACTGGTATGTATTTCTACCCCTTTGACTCTTACTAGTTGGTTTTATATATAATTTTCTTCTATGTATTATTTCTTCTTTGCTAACATGCGTTTGATTGCCTATGTTTTTTATTTGTAAATCTAATAAAATTTTATTTTTATATATATTGGTTTTGGTGTGATCCTTCTCCTCCCACTGGCCAGTAAAGCCCCACTCTTTTCTGTCCTTTAGTGTTACAATATACACAATACAGCGGCTACAACAAAATGGCGACCGCCCCACTAATCTCTTCTATAATATAAATTGAGCTCACTGACTGCCAATCTGGTTTCCCTGATGAAGTCACGTGGCGGTGACATAAAGTGTAGAGCTTGGCAGAGGCAGTCCCGGACCCGAAGTGATGTATGCGGGTGATAATCACAAAGTGCTTACTTTTTGAAAGGGTCTTTTATATATTTTATTCTGTAAGTGCATATTGTTATTTAATGACATGAATTTGACCTTACTACACCATGGGAGGCTATCTATACCTTTCTTTCCCACATGCATACAAATAGTGTTTGAGAACTTAAAGGGACCAGAACCACAGAGATTGTCAGCTTCCACGTATACAACTCATTAGCAGTGGTGGCTGGTAATAAAAAATTTGGGGGGGTGCAAACAAACCCCTCCAGGTAGAGAGATGGGATGTTGTTAACCCCTGGCATACCCCTTACAGTATGTAATACTCTGAGCTCCTGTTCAGTGATATGTGAAGTGCAAAATCAAAATGTTTAGTTGTTTCTGGTATAGGCAGGATGTCTCCTTGTCTGCCTATTGCTGCTTTTGTTGTCTAAAGTCTACATTTTTATGCTTTTGTAAGTAAGACCTTCCTGCACCATCCATCCTGTCATGACAGGACTCATAATTTTAATAGTGAAGTTCAGTTTCTGGAAAAACCAATTGGACAGCATAATAAATGGAAAAGCCAGGCACTGTGAAAGTCACATTTTAGTGTGGTAACTCCTTACCTGCAAACAGAGCCTTCATCGGTGCTCCCCTGATACCCTGTGGCTTCCGTGTTCCAAATCTTCAGCCTCCTGATTGGCCGAGACGAGAAACTTGAAGTGACGCATGGTGAATTTTGATTTGCTAAAATCAAAAGTGGGCGGGCACTGCGCCCGCAGCACAACGTAAACCTCAGGCTCTAATCACGTGCTTGTTGAACATTGGTGGACCGAATAGACTTCAATTAGGCTCTAATCACGTGCTTGTTAGACATTGACAAACCTAATAGACTTCAATTAGGCTCTAATCGTGTGTTTGTTAAACATTGACAAACCTAATAGACTTTAGGTTTATGTAAACCTCTTATGTAAGAGCAGTGAAAATGTGGAAAAGACTCCCTTCAGGGGTGGTTCTGGCTAGCTCACTAGATTGTTTTAAAAAAGGCCTGGATTCTTTCCTGGGTGTACATAATATAAATGGGTACTAATATTTATAGGTAAAGTTGATCCAGGGAATATCCGATTGCCTTTCAGGGGATAAGGAAGGATTTTTTTCCCCTGCTGTAGCAAATTGGATCATGCTTTGCTGGGGTTTTTTCACCTTCCTCTGGATCAACTGCGGGTATAGGATTGTGTATATGGGAATTGTATGGTTGGGTTTTCTTTACTGTTTTTTTTTGTTTTTTATTGGTTGAGCCAGATGGACTTGTGTCTTTTTTCAACCTGACTAACTATGTAACTTCTATTAGTCCAGCGCCCCACAGTGCACTGCACACACATAGAATGCTTTTTTTTTTTTTAAATAAATCATAATATGACTAAGGCTCCGTTCACATGTAGGCGTTTTGGGGCGTTTTTGGGGAGTTTTTCTGCTCTGGGAACAGCTCTCAAAAAGCCCAACAAGACAAATCCTATTCATTTCAATGGCCCCTGTTCACATCTGAGCGTTTTGACGCTGTAAGCAAAACGCCCAACGCTCAAAAAAGTACATGAGCTTCTTTTTGGGCAGATTACAGGCGTTTTCCATTGGTTTCTATTCAATCTAAAAACGCCTGTACAAAAAACGCCTGTAAAAACGCCTGTAAATCGCGGTAAAAATCGCAGTAAAATCGCGGTAAAAAACGCACGAAAATGCTACGCTCAGGTGTGAATGTAGCCTAACATTTCTTAACTTTAAGATGTTTATATTATACATATTATACAAATTATACATTTATAATTTATTTACCAAGAGGTTGGTAAAAGCTAACAAGCCACTGCTTGTTAGCTTTTACCAGCCTCTTGCTCTCACAGACAGGAGTTGTCTGATTGCTCAGGCCGAGAGCACTGTCTGTCTGTCTCAGGTGAATATAAATTGGCCTGGGGGAGAAGACCAAGACCCGAACTGGATCATGGATCAGAGATCCCTGAACTAGTATGAAAGGAGCCTGGGAGATAAATAAACCCCAAAGAAGACTTTTCGCAACTCTCTCTGGGATGCCCAGCTACAGTTGTTCTGTGCATATAGTATGCAGTAAGGTAAGAGTTTAGAGAGCACTGAGGGGGACGCAAGTGGATCTATTCAGAAGCAGTGGGATGGTTACCAAGCTGTGGGATTTCCAGTACACAGAAACATAAGTTATACATATGTGATGGACATTGAGCACTATATGAATTCACTTTATATGTACAGAATCTATTGTTAATCTACTATTATTATTATTATACAGGATTAATGTAGCGCCAACAGTTTGCGCAGCACTTTACAATGTGAGGGAAGACAATACAGTTACAATACAGTTCAAAACAGGAGGAACTAGAGGGTTCTGCTCGTTAGAGCTTACAATCTAGAAGGGAGGGTCAAGTGAAGCAAAAGGCAATAACTGTGGGGGATGGGTTGATGGAGAAAATGGAGGTACATTTGTTAGGGGTTGGTAGGATAGGCTTCTCTGAAAAGGAGGGTTTTTAGAGATCTATAACAAAAAACTATCAGCGCAAAACCAAATATGTGATATACCACTCAAAATGAATAGAAACACTGTGTGTGAACTATATACTGAAAAAGTGCTTAAGTACCACTGTGCATAAAAATATGTAAAACATATATAGCCGGCAGCATACACCAATCATGTTCACATCCCACAATAAATCATATAAGTACAAAAAACCTGCTGCGCCAGACGTGCACCAATAACTCAAATGGTGATGATATAATCAATATCTAAAGTCCATAAGAACTGTGATCGATATAAAGGCAGAATATAGTGCTCCCCGTGCCTGCTGTTATGGCAATGATAGCGTATGGCTCCCTACCGAGGAAGACGTTAGAGCCATACGCTCGTCGTAACGCGTATAGGGGGGCGGAGCTTGCGTGACCGACGCCGAACATCTCTCTAGTGACACACGCTATCATTGCCATAACAGCAGGCACGGCGAAGTGCCCTGTATATGTGAGTAATTTTTCATTTACCTCAATAAAGCCTTATTGTTGAAACGGAGAGCACTATATTCTGCCTTTATATCTTGCATTGTATGTCCTCATTATATGCTTTTGCTGGCCCATCTGGGTCCCATTTGGAGGTGAGAGGCCAATCTATTAGGTGGAGGGATTTCACAGATTGGTGTTTACTTTTCACAAGATTGCATCTTTTATTTGGACACTTGGACACTTATGCACAATTTATTGGATTTTGAGCACGATCACAGTTCTTATGGACTTTAGATATTGATTATATCATCACCATTTGAGTTATTGGTGCACGTCTGGCGCAGCACGTTTTTTGTACTTATATGGTTTTTAGAGATCGCCTAAAAGCTAATAGAGTGGGAGATAATCGGACAGATAAGGGTAAGGAGTTCCATAGGATTGGAGAGGCTCTGGAAAAGTCCTGGAGGCGAGCATGGGAGGAGGTGACGAGGGGGCTAGAGAGCAGGAGGTTTTGAGAGGAACGAAGAGAACGATTAGGTTGGTATTTTGAGACAAGGCTGGTGATGTAGCTAGGGGTTAAGCCGTGGATTGCTTTGTAAGATGTTGTAAGTATTTTGAATTTAATTTGTTGGGTGAGCAGAAGCCAGTGGAGGGCTTGACAGAGAGGAGGGGCCTGTGTAGAGGTATGCCAACGAGAAGGGAATTGCAGTAGTCGAGGCGCGAGATGACCAGGGAGTGAACTAGGAGTTTTGTTGTGTCTTTGGTTAGAAAGGGGCGTATTTTGGAGATGTTGCGGAGGCTGAAGCGGCAAGATTTGGACAGCTATTGGATGTGGGGTTTGAAGGAGAGTTCAGAGTCCAGGACAACACCTAAGACCCTGGCATGCGGGGATGGGCTGATAGTAATGCCATCGAAATTGACGGAGAAATCAGGGGAAGGGGCACGTGGTGGAGGAAAAATTATAAGCTCGGTTTTGGATGGATTGAGTTTGAGGAAGTGGTGAGACATCCAGACCGATATATCTGATAGTAAATTAGTGATACGTGAGGAGACTGAGGGAGAGAGCTGAGGGGTGGATAGATAGATTTGGGTATCGTCAGCGTAGAGATGGTATTGGAAGCCGTGGGAGGCTATCAACTGACCCAGAGAGGAAGTGTAGATTGAAAATAGGAGGGGTCCAAGAACAGAGCCTTAGGGGACCCCAACAGAGAAGGGAAGAGGAGAGGAGGAAGTAGAATTGTACGTAACGCTAAAGGTGCGGTTGGATAAGTAGGAAGATAACCAGTGAAGAGTACAGTCACGGAGACCAAAGGCATGGAGTTTTTTGAGGAGGAGGGGATGGTCAACCGTATCAAAGGCAGCAGAAAGGTCCAGAAGTAGGAGTACAGAATAGTGTCCATTGGTTTTGGCCCTTAGTAGATCGTTTGTCAGTTTTAGGAGAGCAGTTTCAGTGGAGTGTTGGGGCCGAAATCCAGACTGAAGGGGATCAAGGAGGCTATTCTCGGCAAGGTGGTCGCACAGTCGGTTGTAGACTAGACGTTCGAGGAGTTTGGATGAAAAGGGGAGCAAGGAAATAGGGCGTAGGTTGTTCAGATCGGTTGGGTCCAGTGAGGGCTTTTATATTTTGTTGTATTGAAGTTATTTACTCTGAATGCTATACAATATACACTATATTACCAATATTATTGGGACGCCTGCCTTTACACACACATGAACTTTAGGGTTCAATATTGAGCTGTCCCACCCTTTGCAGCTATAACAGCTCCTCTGGGAATGCTGTCCACAAGGTTTAGGAGTGTGTCTATGTGAAGGTTTGACCATTCTTCCAAAAGCGCATTTGTGAAGTCAGGCAATGATATTGGAGAGAAGGCCTGGCTCACAGTCTGCGTTCTAATTCATCCCAAAGGTGTTCTATCGGGTTGAGGTCAGGACTCTGTGCAGGCCAGTCAAGTTCCTCCACTCCAAACTCGTTCTTTATGGACCTTGCTTTGTGCACTGGTGCAAAGTCATGTTGGAAGAGGAAGGGGCCATCCCAAAACTGTTCCCACAAGTTGGGAGCATGAAATTATCTAAAGCAAAGACCAAAGCAAATTAACGCAGGCTTTCACTGCTAAAATGCTGCATGACTTCTAAAATACAGCATGCGATATTTTAGTAGGGTTTTTACTGAATACTAAAAAACATTTTATAAAATGCTATGCAGTATCTTACCACATACCCGGATACTGCTTTTTGAATGGAGCCTACTATCTCCGGATTTCAGAATTAGGTTGAGTTAGCAAATGGTAACTATAATTTTTACTTAGGGAAACTGTGTTCTCTTTGAATACTAATTTATACAAGGGAGCTTAAAAATAGGTTTTGCTGTCTAAATGATGGAATTGAACACAAAAGAACATTTTCTATTTTCAGCCCCATTATCTCAAAATCCTCAAATATCTAAGAATACTAAAATTTTGATTTCTTTATTAAAGGGGTAGAGTCACATTCAGCCCTGAACTCCTTTTTTGTGACCCTTATACAGTTTAAAGTGATACTAAAGTCTTGGAATCGGCTTTGATCAGGTCTCTGATCTAGTAATCCAGGAGCGATGTCCTGACATCATTTACCGTTATTAAGAGCCTTAAAAGCACCAGATTAAAAAAAAAAATGGTATTTAAAGCAGCCAAACTTGGCATTTTGAACGCTTTTAAGTGTATAGGAGAGATTTGGGGTCTTATAGACCCCAAATCCCTCCCGAAAAATACCTGACATGTGACTGTTGCTGTCACAAGGGATGTTTATTGTCCTTGTAAAAGCAATAAAAGTTATCGAAAAAAATTTTTTAAGAAGCAGTGTAAAAATGAAAAAAAATAAATAAAAAATTTGCAAAGGCGAATGCAAAGGTAAACAGTGTTTAAAGCACACATGCAAGGTATTGCCGCAATTGTTAGCACAAGAGCAATACTTATAGCACTAGATCTCCTCTGTAACTCTAAACTGGTAACTGTTAAAAATGTTTAAAGGATCGCTTATGGAGATTTTTAAGTATTGTAGCTTATCGCCATTCCACGAGTGTGCGCAATTTTAAAGCATGACATGTTAGGTATCTATTTGCTTGGCGTAACATCATCTTCCACATTATATAAAAAAATTGGGCTAACTTTGTTGTTTCGTTTTTGTTTTTTTTTAATTCATAAAAGTGTATTTTTTCTAAAGAAAAATTCAGTTTGAAAGACAGCTGAGCAAATAGAGTGAGACAAAAATATTGCAATGACTGCCATTTTATTCTTTAGGGTCTCTGCTAAAAAATATATATAATGTTTGGGGGTTCTAAGTAATTTTCCAGTAAAAAATACTGATTTTACCTTGTAAACAACATATGTCAAAAAAGGCTTAGGCATCAAGGAGTTAATCATTAAGCTGTATCAGCTGTAACGGCCTATAAAGTGTTAGCTGGAGTTCAGCTTCAATTTGTTAGTCAAGTCCAACTACTGTAAATCTGTTAGTCTAAGGCAGGCCACACATTATACAATTTTCTGTACAATTTTCTGTAGATTTTCCTTCAACTATCTAGTACAAAGAGAACAAGAAAAGAACAGAGGACGCATCGGCCTAGCGCATTACTTCAGCTAAAACGGCTTTATTAAAAGTAATTTAAGATGTATACTCACAAACAGAGATAACAATAAGGCATATCAACAATAATGTTATTGCAGCAATCTGGTTCTGCGAATGGAGCCCACTATCTCAAAGCAATAGCTCAGATTCATCTGATAAGTCAATTTACAAAAAAAAAATGCATGCGGTAAATAAGTAGTGGTCCCGGCATGCAATATATTTAAGTAACCGGCAGCCACTGGCATTCTTACCAACCAGTAAACAACCTGGTCGTTAAGAAGCTGGTGGCTGCCACGCCCATAACAACTGTCTGGGCAGACTTGAAACAGAACACTGAGGAATGCATGTTCCACGGCATTGTATTAATGTATGGTGAAATGCACATTTTACCATGTTACAGTAATGCACATATGTGAATGGGCCTTCGTGTCATCAGTTACTGTATGTGGCTTAAATAGCATTTTATAATATCACAGGGTCTAAACAAGGTTTTGGAGACATGACAGCTTACAATATAACATACAGCTGAGCCAAACCCAAACAATGGAAAAAAAGTGACTCAATAAATCACGTGACCGCGCCTAGGAAAACAGTGCTAGTAGTAACATTATAGAATTATAATTATTTATGAGCTGCTAGTCCTAAAACAACGTGTGTTTAGTGAATATCATCAGGGGTCACGGGTCACCTGATGACGTCACACGTAGACTGACGAACCGGTCAGGTCCACGCATTACGCCCACGTCACTTCCGGTTCCTTGGAACGCAGCCGGAACGCAAACCGGCGTGCAACGCTGCATATGCTTTTCCTTGTATAACCTGATGTAAGTGGCTCCAAATTCTTTTTATTAAACCTTTATTACATACTACACCATGGAGTTTTTTCTCTTTATATGATCGGGCTGATTGTGGTCTGAGGAGAGGCATTGGAGGAAATTTGCCAATCGAATCGAGTGGAGAGATCCATAGCTGGGGCCGTTATTCCATCCATACTGGGATTCTGCACACAGCATACCACTTACCAATGCTAGACCCCAAGGGCCCATCTGGTAAGTGTGTAAAACATCTGGTGGTGGATTTCCCTTTCCTCCTTTTCCATCTCGGCTTAAGGAAGCACTCCTTGTTAGGACACTGAGCACTTTAAAGCACCAAATTGTTTTTGAGGCATATTTGCACTTGCTTCTTTTGCACATAAGGACTATATAATAATAATTTTTTGTTTACAAAATACCTTATGTATATACAATCTATGCATTGTCACTTGTTTATATGGTGTTTTTGCACTATGCACGGTCACTTTATTTAAATGTGATATACACAGAATTGATACATTGGAACTTTGTTTACATTGAAAATTGCACTGTGCACTTTCATCTTATTTAAATTTGATATTGTGATGGTGTTCACCATCACTGGAATTTAAGGACAGATGGGTGATGGGTTGAATTGCTTCATATTTGTCAGCAAGGTCAATTGTTCCCTTTGCCATGAGGTCTCTGAGCAGAAAGTCCACTCCTAATATGGTCATTCCAGGAAGTTCAATGGGGAGACGGGCTGGCTAACAATGTTGCTTTTTGTCTGAGGTGGCTTTCCTTTTACCTATTGTCAGGGGTGTTAATGACCTCACCTGTTGTCTGCTAAGGGATGTATTGACACTCAGAGTAATGTGTATTGAGGGCTCGTTAGGGAACCATTGTTCTGTGTCTGACTATTGTGTACATTGATTGCCCCCTGGGGCTTCTGTCTCCTTGCATTGGTCAAGCTATCTGACTAATCCCTGTTGACTCATTTTCAAGTCCTCATTTGCATGGCAGTCCTTCTGGTCAAGCTATCTGACCATTCACTGCTGACTCATTTTCAATTCCTCATTTGCATGGCTAAAAGAGGACCTGAATGGGAACTGCAGGTACTTTGCAATTGACCAATGGGAGGGCGGTTGTTGGGGGCAGGATGTTCCAAATTCTGTATAAAAGTGTGCTGTGTTCTTCCAATAAAGGGTCTTCCTGTTTGAACTTGCATACAGCTTGCTTGGTGTTTGTTCTAATGGATTCCGGACGGCACATAGCTGTAGTTCGGATCACGGATCCTTGGTTGACCGAACCATCAGACGTTGCGATCTGCAAGCTGACTTACTAGAAACAGAGGAGTGTCGGGAGAGCGGACAGAGCGAGCTAGGGTCTCGTCACAGATATTTATTTATAATTTTGAATTTGAATATTGGTTATTAATTTTTGAGCGCTGTCCCCCCCCTTTCTGTTTTTACAAAGCCAAACAATGTGGTGCCAAATGGATGTCACAACCACGAAGCTTGGGGCATTGCTTGTATTGCAAAAAAAAACAAAACCACGAAGCACCTTTAGGCACCATAAGAAGATTAGAAGAGAGCAGTAATGTGGCAAAAACTGACTGTGGCCAAACTTAACAGTTGGGGGAGGGGCTGTTCTCCTCCCCCTGTCCCCCTTTGCAGGGCTGCTCTCTCACTCCATGCAGGGCTGCTCTCTCAGCTCTATGCAGGGCTGCTCTCTCCCCCTTGCAGGGCTGCTCTCTCCTCCATGCAGGGCTGCTCTCTCAGCTCTATGCAGGGCTGTTCTCTCATCCTTGCCGGGCTGCTCTCTCTTCCCCTTGCAGGGCTGCTCTCTCTCCTCCATGCAGGGCTGCACTCTCAGCTCAATGCAGGGCTGCTTTCTCCCCCTTGCAGGGCCGCTCTCTCTCCTCCAT
Organism: Pelophylax lessonae; assembly: GCF_965119305.1. NCBI lineage: Eukaryota > Metazoa > Chordata > Amphibia > Anura > Ranidae > Pelophylax > Pelophylax lessonae. Next base: position 78,010,608 of record NC_138768.1, read on the forward strand.
GCAGGGGATGCTCTCTCTCCTACATGCAGGGCTTATTTTTCTCTTCCATGCAGGGCTTATTTCTCTCCTCCATGCAAGGCTGCTCTTCCCCCCTTGCAGGGCTGCTCTCTCTCCTCCATGCAGGGCCACTCTCTCTCCTTCATGCAGGGCTGCTCTCTCTCCTCCATGCAGGGCCACTCTCTCTCCTCCATGCAGGGCTGCTCTCCCTCCTCCATGCAGGGCTGCTCTCTCTCCCCCTTGCAGGGCTGCTCTCTCTCCCCCTTGCAGGGCTGCTCTCTCTGCACCATGCAGGGCTGCTCTTCCCCCCTTGCAGGGCTGCTCTCTCTTCTCCATGGAGGGCTGCTCTCTCAGCTATATGCAGGGCTGCTCTCTCCCCCTTGCAGGGCTGCTCTTTCCTCCGTGCAGGGCTGCTCTCTCTCCTCCATGCAGGGCTGCTCTGTCTCCTCCATGTATGGCTTATTTCTCTCCTCAATGCAGGGCTACTCTTTCCCCCTTGCAGGGCTGCTTTCTCTCCTCCATGCAGGGCTGCTCTATTTCCTCCATGCAGGGCTGCTCTCTCTCCCCCTTGCAGGGCTGCTCTCTCTCCTCCATGCAGGGCTGCTTTCTCCCCCCTTGCAGGACTGCTTTCTCACCCCTTGCAGGACTGCTCTTTCTCCATCTTGTAGCGCTGCCCTCTCCTCCATGCAGGACTTGGTGCTGAGGCCAGGCTGAAGCAGCTGCCTATGCAGGATGCAGCCCAGATTCTGCAGAATGTTGGGATTTCCTTGAAATCTCAGAGTGGTCCCGCGGAATCCCGGACAGTTGGAAGGTATGGGTATTGGGCAGGGGGTGTAAGGGAAGCCCTCTCTTCATCTTGGTCTCCACCAGGTATTTGACAAAGGGAGTCCAGGCAGGGGGACCAGCCATCCCCAGAGATGATGATTGTGTATTTAGTTTGTTAGAAATTCTTGAACTGAGTGGGATTCACAGAAGCAATTCAAACACTCCACATTCCTATATAATATCAGTATCTATCATAGAGAAATGCTGTGAGATTTCCATACCCTAATATGTAGAAGGTCATCAACCTATTTTGAAATATATGAAATCTGGGTAGATTTCCACTTTTGTGGGATCACCACTATACCTATCAGCTATCTCTGGGATTACGGAGCTATCTGAACTTGTCACCTGTTTAAAAGTGTGAAAGACCATTTTTTTGCCTTTTCCATATTGCATTGCGTTGCATGTGTTGGCAGCCTCCATTCTTATGGGGACTTATGTAGACTTTTAGTTTTGCCCATATATGTAAGAAATCCATACTATAGGCTATGCAGAAGGATATTCCACTGCATACCTTCAGAGTTCAAGATAGGCTTCACAAAGACTAGAAATTTCTTGTAGATAGGGTCCTATTTTCTGCTGTATTTAATTTGCCTTCTCTCTAGGAACATATCTAGTAAATATTTAACTTGATTATTAATGTTATTTCTTTTAAGAATCCCCCCCCCAAACAGAAATATATGTCGTAGAGTATGTCCAGAATGTACAGTATATCCATATGGATATTTTTTACACAATCTGGATTGCTTTAGAGAGACCTCCAGGTAGACCAAATCCCACTATTTCAAAAATTAAAATAGGCCATAAATCATTGGTGTCAGTGGGATCATGGCCCCCCAGGGAAGAATAACTTCTCAATTAATTGGCATCAGTGGGATCATGACACCCAGGGGGAGAAAAGACACCCCTAATTCATTGTGTGACAAGCTAGGGAATTTGTAGCGCCAGACAGTGAGTTTACTTCACTCCAGAAGTATGTTTTAGGGCTTTTTCTGCCCACTTTTATTTAAAACAAAGAAAAAAGAAACACAAAAGTTCACATAGATATCTTCCCACACAAGGGGTCCTCCCTCTGTCAATGCAATAAAGAAAAAACTTTCAGCCTCGTGGCTCTTTTTGCAGCTTCCCTGCTCAGGCCTCCTGCCTTGGTCCTCCAGACCGTAAAACACAGTCCCAGTTCTTGTGCACAAAACGTCGTACCTTTGTCAGCTCTGACTGTTTCTCCTGCAGCTCCCAGCTGCTACGTCCTCACAGTCTCGGGCCTTTGTCTGTGCTGACCTGGACAGTAAAACGGGATGTGCACTTCAAGGCTCCCTTCACATACTGATCCCGTCGTGAGGGTGGGGACACTTACCTCTAACTCTGGCTCTAACATAAATGCAGCACACACCATTGGTGTGTTTGCTACCTGGAAAACCTGGCCCAGACTGCTGTGCTATGAGCTCGACCTGCAACAATTGATATCATTGGAACATTGCTTCTAGGGAAGAACAGCTCACCAAATCATCGGTGTCAGTACAAAAGGATAGTACATCTCAGACAAAAACATTCTTCAAAGTATTGATGTCAGTGGGATAGTGGTCCCCAGAGGAGAATGGCCCATCAAATAATTTGTTAAAGTTAAATAGTTTGCCCCGGGAGAGAATGCCCCCCCCCCCCAAAGCTTTGGTGTCAGTGGTGGTACATAACTTACTCTAGGACAGGAGCCAGTGCTGTCCACAGATGAAGAGAATTTATCCAGTGTGCTGCCCGCCAAGCGAACCAGCAATTAAACTATTTCAGATCCATTGGGTGCAGATCAATCCATCTCAGGAGTAATTTCAGTATGGGTACTTTCATTCATAAAAAGTAACAGTAGTACCCTGGCTTTGTTTGGGTGATGAATAGGATGGAAGCTTGGTGTGGCAGTGGTAGCTGTCAGAGCAGACAGGAAGTCCATGGTTAATAGAGAAGTATGAGAATCAGGGTTTTTGTAGAATCATACTTACCACTGGGTTCAACATTGAGAACTGAGCAATCAAACACCGCCGATTGCTCAGTTCTCAGAGCGCCCTGAGCAGAGAGTTGGTGACTGTCCTCCCATACTCACTGGAGGGCTGGGCTGTGGAGGGGGCGGGTGTGGATGGCTCAGGCTCTCAGCGGCTCGCTGAGAGGCTGACTTGGGTGCCGGTCCAACTTTGGGTGGGTTCCAACCATATGGTCGTGATCTTAGTGAAAACCAATAGATCCGCACTTAGGATAAAAACTCTATGACCAGACCTGAACGCTGGCTGCAGCCCACTTAAAAGATACAGCCCAGTAGGAATGTATTGAATATGGAAAAAACAAGTAAGTGATTGGCGCTACCAGACACAGGGCCTAGAATAACCAAAATGTATATAATAGACATTTTGGTTATTCTAGGCCCTGCGTCTGGTAGCGCCAATCACTTACTTGTTTTTTCCATGGTCGTGATCTTGCCCGAGCCTGGACTGGCTCTTTGACGTCAGCCTACAGCAAGCTTTAAACACTGTCTGCTGAAAATGAGTCACAGGAGTGCAGAACGAACTGCACTCCTGTGATCCAAATGAGAAATACAGCCAAACGAGCTTTGGTTGTACTTCTCCTTTAAGAACCACTTCTCTAGTTGATAAAGTCTATAACTTCTTACATAATTTTGCAGTTGAATAGTTCAGGAAATGTTTTATGGCCATTCCTCCTTAATTAAGTGCTGTAACTTACACCTAATACTGTAGTGTCAATTAACAAAGTTACAAGGTTATAATAATTTTCTGACATGAATGCAACCTCTTGCAGAAATTTTCTACTCAATTCGGCATATTCTTTCTATGGAACGTAACATGCTTAGAGTGATGAATGTTTAATAAATCAGCCAAGTGCAAGCAAAAAGCCTTTATTTATTCATTTCTGTTGCATACGATTCAAAATGAATGCACATTTACTGAATTCATGAAGCTAACTAAACATACAGTCAGGTCCATAAATATTGGACATCGACTAAATTCTAATCTTTTTGGCTCTATACACCACCAAAATGGATTTAAAATGAAACAAACAAGACGTGCTTTAATTGCAGACTTTCAGCTTTAATTTGAGGGTATTTACATCCAAATCAGGTGAACGGTGTAGGAATTATAATAGTTTGTATATGTGCCAGCCTCACACTGTTTAAGGGACCAAAAGTAATGGGACAGATTAACAATCATAAATCAAACTTTCACTTTTTAATACTGGGTTGCAAATACTTTGCAGTCAATTACAGACTGAAGTCGGGAACCCATTGACATCACCAGATGCTGGGTTTCATCCCTGGTGATGCTCTGCCAGGCCTCTACTGCAACTGTCTTCAGTTCCTGCTTGTTCTTGGGGCATTTTTCCTTCAGTTTTGTCTTCAGCAAGTGAAATGCATGCTCAATCAGATTCAGGTCAGGTGATTGACTTGGCCATTGCATAACATTCCACTTCTTTCCCTTAAAAAACAGCTTCAGGTCATTGTCCATCTGCACTGTGAAGTGCCATCCATTGAGTTCTGAAGCATTTGGCTGAATATGAGCAGGTAATATTGCCCAAAATACTTCAGAATTCATCCTGCTGCTTTTGTCAGCAGTCACATCATTAATAAATACAACAAGAGAACCAGTTCCATTGGCAGCCATACATGCCCACGCCATGACACTACCACCACCATGCTTCACTGATGAAGTGGTATGCTTTGGATCATGAGCAGTTCCTTTCCTTCTCCATACTCTTCTCTTCCCATCACTCTGGTACAAGTTGATCTTGCTCTCATCTGTCCATAGGATGTTGTTCCAGAACTGTGAAGGCTTTTTTAGATGTTTTTTTGGCAAACTCTAATCTGGCCTTCCTGTTTTTGAGGCTCACCAATGGTTTACATCTTGTGGTGAACCCTCTGTATTCACTCTGGTGAAGTCCTCTCTTGATTGCTGACTTTGACACACATACACATACCTCCTGGAGAGTGTTCTTGATCTGGCAAACTGCTGTGAAGGGTGTTTTCTTCACTAGGGAAAGAATTCTTCGGTCATCCACCACAGTTGTTTTCCGTGGTCTTCCGGGTCTTTTGGTGTTGCTGAGCTCACCGGTGCGTTCTTTCTTTTTAAGGATATTCCAAACAGTTGATTTGGCCACACCTAATGTTTTTGCTATCTCTCTGATGGGTTTGTTTGTTTTTTTTCAGCCTAATGATGGCTTGCTTCACTGATAGTGACAGCTCTTTGGATCTCATATTAAGAGTTCACAGCAACAGATTCCAAATGCAAAAAAGCACACTTGAAATTAACTCTGGACCTTTTATCTGCTCCTTGTAAATGGGATAATGAGGGAATAACACACACCTGGCCATGGAACAGCTGAGCAGCCAATTGTCCCATTACTTATACAAACTTTTGTAATTCCTACACCTTTCACCTGATTTGGATGTAAATACTCTCAAATGAATGCTGTAAGTCTGCAGTTAAAACACATCTTGTTTGTTTCATTTAAAATCCATTGTGGTGGTGTATAGAGCCAAAAAGATTAGAATTGTGTCGATGTCCCAATATTTATGGACCTGACTGTAACGCCCAACTGTCCCTGATTTTAAAAGGAATGGTCCCTGATTTGGAACAAAATCCCACTGTGCCTCTTTCCTCCTCATTTTGTCCCTCACTTTGGTCTGATCTATACAGTTGTATATAAAGTGCGCTTTTTATCTTTCAAAAAGTGTTTTCCAGTGCTAAACCTTTTATCCAATTTCTAAATGGCTGCATTTGTAAATTTCAAAAGCCAATATACAAGAATAATAGTGCTAAAAAAAATGCACTTTTGGGGCTTAACTTATCATTTTTTGTATAATTCTCTTTTAAGGGGGCGGGCATCCTATGCCTACATACTTTTGCTAATAGGTTTCCCTCGGTCCCATCTGAAAAGCTTGGGAGGTATATGAACATTCTGCAAGAGGCGTGATGGACTGCAGACATTCTACAGAAGACTTTTAAGGACTGCGTACATGCTACGGGAGGAAGTTAGGGACTGTAGACATTCTAAAGCAAGGGCGTTAAACTCAATTTCATTGCGGGTGCATCAGTATTATGGTTGCTCTCAAAGGGCTGGTTGTGTCTGTAAGACTATAAAAATGTATCCAGGGATTTTCTTTCTTAGAGATTAGGCGCAGGAATTCCACCATTCCTTCCCCCCATTAAATCACATTGAACAGTGGGTGTGGCCAAATTGCAGCAACAGTGGGAGGATCTTAAAGGGGCATGATCATTGATTTGGGAGATCATTGGTTGGCATCTGTGCACCTGGGAACAGACGGGGATCACAGTGAAGTTTACCACATGATGCCCCATCCCACACTGCACCTGCGTCCCTGCTGTGAGTGCAGGGCAGGCAGGGATCTGTGAGAGACCAAGAGAGGAAAGCTATTCTTACAAACCCAGAAGGCTTTTGTGTTTACAAGTGACAGTGGTGACAGTGGTGAGCGGGGAGCGAACGGCGAGAGCCAGAGGTGGTGGAACCATGTTCCGGCTGAAAAAAATCCCTGGGTGCTAGGACCACATGAAATAGCCTGGGAGACCTTTGATACATATTTTCTAGAAGAGACATTCTACAGACAATGGTTAGGTTAGGGACTGCAGACCTCCTACATAATACATTCACGGACTGTGAAAATTCTGCAAGAGACAGTCAGAGGTAGAGGATTTTGGATGTAGGACTGCACACATTCTACGGAAGATGGTATGGGAACCATGGACATACTACAGCGGGTGATCAGAAGTGACTCTGTGCCCCAACCCCAATGACCAGCGTGCCCCCATTCAATGCAGAGAGACCAGCGTGCCCCCTTTCAATGCAGAGTGACCAGTGTGCCCCCTTTCAATGCAGAGAGACCAGCGTGCCCCCTTTCAATGCCGAGAGATCAGTGTGCCCCCTTTCAATGCAGAATGACCAGTGTGCCCCCTTTCAATGCAGAGAGACCAACGTCCCGTGCCCCCTTTCAATGCAGAATGACCAGCGTGCTCCCTTTCAATGCAGAGAGACCAGCGTGCCCCCTTTCAATGCAGAATAACCAGCGTGCCCCCTTTCAATGCAGAGAGACTTACCTGCAGCGGCGGCTTCTCCTCAGTTCCCCGCATCTCCTCGAGTCCTCCCGCCTCCTCCTCGGCCAATGGCATGCGTTCGCCTTTCGGCCAATCAGGAAGCGGGTCTCGGACCCGCTTCCTGATTGGCCAGGAGGAGGATCCGTGTGACAATAGCTACATAGTTACATAGTTACATAGTAGGTGAGGTTGAATAAAGACAATAGTCCATCTAGTTCAACCTGTGTAGGTGTGTGTGGCTGTAATCATCTCACATACCCCTGAATGTTCTGATCCTTGAGATGTAAGTCTAAGAGTCTTTTGAAAGCCACCATACTGCCCGCAGAAACCACCTCTTGTGGTAGAGAATTCCACAATCTTGTTGCCCTAACAGTAAAGAACCCCCCGCGTTGCCTGAGGTTAAAACGCTTCTCCTCTAATCGCATTGTATGCCCTCGAGTCCTCATGCAATCCCTTCGAATGAACAGCTTTTTTTCTAAGCTGGGATCCCCATTAAGATATTTATAAATTGCTATCATGTCTCACCTCAGACGTCTCTTCTCCAGGGAGAATAAATCGAGCGATTGTAGACGCTCTTCATAGTCAAGGTCCTCCAATCCCCTAATTAGTTTAGTTGCCCTTCTCTGGACTCTCTCCAGCTCCAACACATCCCTCCTGAGGACTGGCGACCAGAACTGGACAGAATACTCCAGATGCGGTTGGACCAGAGTTTTATAAAGTGGAAGGATTATAGTCTTATCTCTGGAATGCATCCCTTTCTTTATGCATGCTAATGTTCTGCTGGCTTTGGCAGCTGCCGCTTGACATTGCATGCTGTTTCCTAATCTATCATCAACTAAGACTCCCAGATCCTTCTCCATTTTTGATTCCCCCAAGGGCTCCCCTCCTATTCGCCATTGTCGCACAATGGGTGGGCTCAGGGCGCACTGCTCCGCGCCCCAGGTCCACCCTTTTTTGAAGCCTATTAGAGCCTCTGTCTCTAATCAGGTGATTAAAAAAAAACCCACTCTGTGACAGCGCCAGGCTGCTGATTCACTCGCTGCTAAACTGACTGAGCAGTGAGGGGAGGCAGCATAGGCGGGGCTTGGCTTGCAATGCCACCCCACCCTACACCAATGGACAGGTGAGGCACAGTCCAGCCCTGCCCCGACCCGCCACTTTTTTAGCCATAGGGCTTCCGCGCTGGACATCTCCCAGCCTAAAGATGGAGGCAGCCGCAGACAGTGTGTGAACTGTGTATGTCAGAGTCAGACAGACAGAGTGACCCTGCGGATGCGCCCCCCCCAGATGTTGCGCCCGGTGCGGCCGGCCCCCCCTGCACCCCCCAGGCTACGCCACTGACAGGGGATCATTTTTTTGACATGGAAAAGAGGAAGGAGATCAACAATTCGCTGTGATCAGATCTCAGAGCATCATCAGGAATGCCCAACAATGCCAGCTCTGGAGACGCAGGAATCTCTACCTGGAGTCGAGTATCGATAAGCTCAAATATCTCAGACCAGAAAACTGTAATCTTAGGGCACTCCCAAAACATATGGAAGAAGGTACCCAGCTGTGTCTGACAGCGGGGACAGTTGGGGTTCCTGTCCGAATATATTCTCTGTAACCTGACCCGGGTGAAAATGCATATGCGTTTGCTACAAAGCAGTGTGAAAGCAGTGTATGAGAGTGCAAATACCTTCCCCAAAGTAAAATACCAATGCCATTATTTCCTTTTTACGGGCCTCAGATCATCCAAAGAATTTAGCAGCCTGACCTGTGAAATATCAGCCAAGTGATAACTCCACATCCATCCCATGCACAACGTGTCTGTGCAACTGTCATAACAGATCCTATTTTTTGTTGGGTCTGAAGTTGAGCCTAAAGAAGTTAAAGCGTAACTCCTCTGTGATCCCAGCAGAAGTTCTTCTTCCCCCCTTCATTCACAAAGTGGGCAGCTGGCTATGAAGCTGAAAGCTGCCCACAGTTAGGATGCCAGCACCGGGAACCCAAAGGCTGGTGAAGAACTAGTCTGGGGAAGGATGGTGCTGGATCCCTGGACAGGTAAGTGTCCATTTATTAAAAGTCAGCAGCTACAGGATTTGTGACTTTTATTTTTTGTATACACACTATACAATTTTCTTTTTTCCTTTAGATTTACCAAAACCATATAATATGAGGTCAAACCTAAACACTTTCAATCTGTATGTAATCAGGCAGGCCCTTGCACTACATAGTTGAAGGTAAATCTAAAGAAAATCTAACAACAAAAAAAATTGTATAGTGTGTATCCAGCTTTAGCCTCCTCTTTAACCTCCCTGGCGGTATCCCCGAGCGTGACTCGGGGTGGATTTTTTAGGTTAGGATCGGTATCCCGAGTCACGCTCGGGGTAGATGTGCAGAGCGCGCAGCGCTGTCTCTTACCTTCTCCTGGCGATCCAGCGATGATCTCTCATTGCTGTGACCGCCAGCCGAGATCCCCGCCGCTCATCTGTCGGTGTGATGACTTCCTAGTTCCGTTCCCTGCAGCAGCAATGCTGCATGGGAGCGGAACTGGGAGGGAAATTCAAACGTTGCACAAAACACAAACACATAACACATTTATATTATATATATATATATATATATGTATATATATATATATATGTATATATGTGTATATACGTATATATGTATATATATATATATATATATATATATGTGTGTATATATGTAATATATACCTATATACATATATATATATATATATATATATATATATATATATATATATATATATATATATATATATATATATATATATATATACATATATATATATATATATATATATATATATATATATATACACATATATATATATATATATATATATACACACACATATATATATACACACACACACACACACACATGTATATATATATATATATATATATATATATATATATATATATATATATATAAAACGCATGAATTATAATCTAATCAATAATATAATTGTATTATATATATTATATAATAAAATTATATTATTGATTAGATTATAATTTATGCGTTTGTGTTTGAAATTGATCACATCTGGGATGTCTACTAGAGTCTTGTTTTGGTAAGGTTTAAGTCAGTAATTACTAAGAATTGTAGGCCTATAATACATAACGCCAAATTTCCATGAAAATTGTTTTACCTCTTTTGGTATGTAATTCCTGACATAATCATACTGCCAGGGAGGTTAAACATACCTAATTTTTGGATTTCAATGTGTGGGATTTCACTATCCATGTATTGCCTGTGACAGTGATATCATTATAATGCCCAAAAGATAGGTAATGGCCCTTATTTAACTTTTTTTTTTTTTAATCTAATAAACAAGCAATGAACAGGTTACAGTATAATGGTTATATGATAGCTTCAGCCATGTTCACCCTGACCTGTCACACTTCATCATAACCATAATGTGCAAAATAACCATCTGACACAGCAGATTTATACAAAAGGGATATGTCAAGATCTGGAAATAACTAGATATGGGTTGAGTTCATGTGGACAGAACTAGTCTCACACCAATCCAGAACTAGCCTTACCTGTCCCAATCACACACCTGCACACCTGTAAAAAAAAAAAGGTGTGTTTAACTTGAAAACATCTTTCATACATTTCCGTCCATCTACTCAATACACAAAAGATGCTCAAGAAAAACAACTGATACTGCTACAGGAAGCAAGAAAAACAAAGAGAATATAACCCTAGGATTGCCAAAGATGAGTCCTTTAGCTCTAGGCAATCAAAGAGTTGAAACAAGCGTAGTGGGTCTGTGCACGCAAAGTTAACTGCTCATTTAACCTTCCCCTTCCCACTAACCACACACATACACTATATTACCAAAAGTATTGGGACACCTGCCTCTACGCGCACATAAACTTTAATGGCATCCCAGTCTTCGTCCGTAGGGTTTTGATATTGAGTTGGCCAATCCTTTAGAGCTATAACAGCTTCAACTCTTCTGGGAAGGCTGTCCACAAGGTTTAGGAGTGTGTTTATGGGAATGTTTGACCATTCTTCCAGAAGCGCATTTGTGAGGTCAGGCACTGATGTAGACGAGAAGGCCTGGCTCGCGGTCTCTGCTATAATTCATCCCAAAGGTGTTCTCTCTGGATGAGGTCAGGACTTTGTGCAGGCCAGTCAAGTTCCTCCACCCCAAACTCGCTCATCCATGCCTTTATAGTTACATAGTTACATAGTAGGTGAGGTTGAATAAAGACAATAGTCCATATAGTTCAACCTGTGTAGGTGTGTGTGGCTGTAATCATCTCACATAGCCCTGAATGTCCTGATACTTGAGATGTACGTCTAAGAGTCTTTTGAAAGCCACCATACTTCCCGCAGAAACCACCTCTTGTGGTAGAGAATTCCACAATCTTGTAGCCCTAACAGTAAAGAACCCCCTGCGTTGCCTGAGGTTATGAATCTTGTTTGGGCACTGGTGTGCAGTCATGTTGGAACATGAAGGGGCCATCCCCAAACTGTTTCCACAAAGTTGGGAGCATGAATTTGTCCAAAATGACTTGGTATGCTGACGCCTTAAAGCGGTAGTAAACTCTAATGACAAAAAAAAAGAAAACCCTGCAAGACAAAGGCATAATGAGCTAGTATGCATTGCATACTAGCTCATTATGAATTACTTACCTTAGAACGAAGCCCTGACACGGACCCCCGGATACCGCTGTGGGAGCAGACATGATCCCACGGCATCTCTACCGGGTTCCGCGGCTCTGGCGCTGTGAGTGGCCGGAGCCGCAATGACGTCACTCCCGCACATGCGCGCGGGAGTAATTTTCCGGCAATTCCCGGCAAGGAACTCTAAAGGTCCGGCGGACCTTCAGAGCGCATGCGCCGCACTCGTCAGCGGCTGCATTCAGTGGTAATTAATTGTACCTACAGGTAAGCCTTATTATAGGCTTACCTGTAGTTAAAAGTCAAAAAAAGCGGTATACTACCGCTTTAAGAGTTCCCTTCACTGGAACTAAGGGTCCAAGCCCAACCCCTTGAAAACAACCCCACACCATAATCCCCCCTACACCAAATGATTTGAACTAGTGCACAAAGCAAGGTCCATAAAGACAAGAATGAGCGAGTTTAGGGTAGAGGAACTTGACTGGCCTGCACAGAGTCCTGACCTCAACACGATAAAACACCTTTGGGATAAATTATAGCGCAGACTGCAAGCCAGGGCTTCTCTCCACCATCAGTGCCTGATCTCACAAATGCGCTTCTGGAAGAATAGTCAAACATTCCCATAGACATTCTCCTAAACCTTGTTATAGCTGCAAAGGGTGGGCCAATTCAATATTGAACCCTACAGACTAAGACTGGGGTGCCATCAAAGTTCATGTGCTTGTAAAGGCAGGCGTCCCAATACTTTTTATGTATATTGGGTATGTGGTGTCACTGCAATTGTCAGGAGCAGGAGAATTTATTTTGGGTTGTTCTTCGATGGTAAATTATGATATTAGCAAGCAATATACAGCTAAATGAAAAAAAAAAAAAAAAATTTCTGTACTATTTTGGGCCACTTTTCCTTTGATAATAAAAAAAATCAGGAGGTATCCATTATCTTTTACCACCAAAAGAAAGCCCAATTTGTCCTGAAAAAAAAAAAAACAAGGTATAATCCACCTGCACTAAGTAGTTGTGATAATATGTATAGTTTTACTAACATATGTCAAAATTGCAAAATTGTGTTTAGGCATTTAGATGTGTTTTATCCTTAGGCATGAAGGGGTTAAGCATAAACATCTAAGGTAGAGGTCTAGCACTTTTACTTACCTGATCCTTACCCAATCCTTATCTCCCCCAGCAGATGGTGCTCCCTCACACTACAGCAATGGTTTGTCCCTTGATGTCATCATGCCCAACGTAGGTCTATAAGCCCTGCGTTGGTGTTAATGACATCAGGAACTTAGACCACTGAAGTGAAGGGAAGAAGATGCTGCGGGGACTAGTCTAGAAGCAAGGAGGAGCAGAAGATCAGGTAAGTAAATCTTCTTTTCTGTGTTCCCTATACCTAAACAAGCAATTAACCCATTCTGTGCATGCACAGCCCAAACCATTTTCCTTGCTTTAATTGTCATCTTTTCTTCTGTAATATAAAAGTGGTTTTGGCTGTTGTAAAGCTATCTGATTCCTTGTAACTACCCCCCCCCCTGCAAGTGTAAACCCTAATACTTAACCCTACTTATTTTTTCCCTTTTGATCTGCTAAATGTACCAGTGAAAATGTTTGGTTATGACTGTTTAGTAAATGTAAAATAAAATAAATACAAATCTGTTGATTTTGGCAGAAACCTTGTAAGCTAATAACATTCTGTGCTCTCTGGCCACTGGCAGAGAGGAGAGGTGTGACGGACTGCCTGGCACCCCACCTGGGTGCTTCCGCCAAGATATAGCTTTCTCCACTCTGGAACCAGGAACCAGGTATTATAGCTGAGCATTGCACCTAAGAACTGGACGACACCAGCATAGGTGCAAACTGGAACTGACTTTATTGTAAACTCAAACAGAATTTATACCACACAAAATTAGATAAGAGCTTGATCACATTATCCTAAACAATGTATACTGTAAATAGTAATATCACTGCATCTAATGAACAGCTCACATAAACAGTAAGCTAATCAACAGCTAGCAGCTAATAGTGATCTAATCAAACAGTATTCTAATTAACATAAACATTAACACATAAACATCTCACAATAGTTTGGTAATGAGATGAAGTGGACACAATACTAGCAGACAAACAGAAACAATAGGTGACTCAATAAACAATGGTGATTCACACCTAGGAGGCACACAATGGGGAATTATACAATGAGAGAAAGACACCTTAATAAACAGATTACATGTAGCAGCAGGAGAGCTCACTAGCAGATTGATTTAAGATGATTATAATCTGCTTAGAGTCTCTAAGTCTAGGGGTGAGGGGTTGAAGCAGTCATTGCTGGTTTGGGCACAAAGGCCCAGAATCTGTGTCCAGGTCCTAGGTTTCCATAATCTGTGTGTTTTCAGGGAGTCATGGACCCAAATCTGAAGCAAAACCACTCCAAAGGTCCCTCAGGCACAAACCTCCAAAAGAATAGAGTGCCTTCAAAATCCAGGGTCCATAGTAGGCAAGAAGCTACCCTGCGGTCCCCTCTAAAAGCCACTTTCCTGATTGGGTCTGTCACAAGGGGTTATGGTGGTAAGGAGCAGAGGAGGAGGTGAGGGGATGTATGTATTACTTGTAATTCAATAAGTAGGCAGGGCTGACACCCCGTGCTTAGGGATTCTAAGCTGTGTTGTCATGTCAAAAAAGGATAGTAGGAACATAATATATTTCTGGCACATCAACAAACTTTTTCTTGACTGGTAACATTTACAGGTGGTACTGAGTCAGCATCAACCACAAGCTTTATGGCCCCTAAGGCCATTTTCACACTGCTGTGCTGCGGTTTGGCCGCAGTGTGGGTGCACCCATGTTTTTCATTGTGGTTCCCTACAGACTTTCTATAAGTTTGTGCTTTTTAAGGGCAATTTTTAAAAAGTCCACCAAAAGTCCCACATGCCGCATCTTTAGCATGCTTTCAGAAAAACGTCAAAAAACGCACGACTTACTTAAAAGTCTATGGGAAAATGTAGGTTAAACACACAGAAAGTAAACCTCCCAACTTTCTGAGAAGGTAACGAGGGACACATATTAGCAAAAGTATGTAGGCATAGGACACACCCTCTGCCACGCCCCCTTAAAGGACAAATATACACAAAAAATGATTAGTTAAACCCTCAAGTACTTTTTTTTTTACCACTGCTATTTCTTTATACTGGCTTTTAAAATGTACAAATGCAGCAATTTAGAAATCAGATGAAAAGTTTAACACTGGAAAACACTTTTAAAAGATAAAAAGTGCATTTTATATACAACTATATGGAAAAGAACAAAATGAGGGACAAATGAGGAGGAAAGAGGGACAGAGGGACTTTGTTCCAAATCTGGGACAGTCCCTAAAATCAGGGACATTTGGATGCTATGCAGAAACTGTGGGTACATACTGCGGCCAAACCACAACGTAGCAGTGTGAAACTGGCCTAATAATACAGTACTGGATATGTGCTATCTTCAGATACACACAGATTTTCTAGATTTAATTTGCATTAACAGCCTCCCTAATGCATACCTCCCAACTGTTTAAAATGGGAACGAGTGACACCTGTTAGCAAAAGTATGTAGGTAAAAGACACACCCCTTGCCATGCCCATTAAGGGAGAATTATACAAAAAAAATGATTAGTAAAACCAACCAGTGCTTTTGATATCACTACTATTCCTTTTTACTGGCTTTTGACATTTGCAAATGCAGTGTTTTAGAAATGTGATGAATTGATTAGCACTGGGAAAACCTTTTTGAAAGATAAAAAGTGCATTTTATATACAGTATCTCACAAAAGTGAGTACATCCCTCACATTTTTGTAAATATTTTATTATATCTTTTCATGTGACAACACTGAAGAAATTACACTTTGCTACAATGTAAAGTAGCGAGTTTACAGCTTGTATAACAGTGTAAACTTGCTGTCCCCTCAACTTAACACACAGCCATTAATGTCTAAACCACTGGCAACAAAAGTGAGTACACTCCTAAGTGAAAATGTCCAAATTGGGCCCAATTAGCCATGTTCCCTCCCCGGTGTCATGTGACTCATTACTTATTAGTATTACAAGGTCTCAGGTGTGAATGGGGAGCAGGTGTGTTAAATTTGATGTTATCGCTCTCACTCTCATACTGGCCACTGGAAGTTCAATATGGCACCTCATGGCAAAGAACTCTCTAAGGATCTGAAAAAAAGAATTGTTGCTCTACATAAAGATGGCCTAGGCTATAAGAAGATTGCCAAGACCCTAAAACTGAGCTGCAGCACGGTCGCCAAGACCATACAGCGGTTTAACAGGACAGGTTCCACTCAGAACAGGCATCACCATGGTCGACCAAAGAAGTTGAGTGCACGTGCTCAGCGTCATATCCAGAGGTTGTCTTTGGGAAATAGACGTATGAGTGCTGCCAGCATTGCTGCAGAGGTTGAAGGGGTGGGGGGTCAGCCTGTCATTGCTCCGACCATACGCCACACACTGCATCAAATTGGTTTATATGGCTGTCATCCCAGAAGGAATCCTCTTCTAAATATGATGCACAAAAAAGCCCACAAACAGTTTGCTGAAGACAAGAAGACTAAGGACATGAATTACTGGAACCATGTCCTGTGGTCTAATGAGACCAAGATAAACTTATTTGGTTCAGATGGTGTCAAACATGTGTAGCGGCAACCAGGTGAGGAGTACAAAGACAAGTGTGACTTGCCTACAGTCAAGCATGGTGGTGGGAGTGTCTGGGGCTGCATGAGTGCTGCCGATACTGGGGAGCTACAGTTCATTGAGGGAACCACGAATGCCAACATGTACTGTGACATACTGAAGCAGAGCATGATCCCCTACCTTCAGAGACTGGGCCGCAGGGCAGTAATCCAACATGATAAAGACCTCAAACACACCTCCAAGACGACCACTGCCTTGCTAAAGAAGCTGAGGGTAAAGGTGATGGACTGGCCAAGCATGTCTCCAGATCTAAACCCTATCTGTGGCGCATCTTCAAACGGAAGTTGGAGGAGCGCAAGGTCTCTAATAGCCACCAGCTCTGAGATGTCATCATGGAGGAGTGGAAGAGGACTCCAGTGGCAACCTGTGAAGCTCTGGTGAACTCCATGCCCAGGAGGATTAAGGCAGTGCCGAAAAATAATGGTGGCCACACAAAATATTGACACTTTGGGCCCAATTTGGACTTTTTCACTTAGGGGTGTACACTTTTGTTGCCAGCGGTTTAGACATTAATGGCTGTGTGTTGAGTTATTTACTCACTACTTTACATTGTAGCACAGTGTAATTTCTTCAGTGTTGTCACATGAAAAGATATAATAAAATATTGACATAAATGTGAGGGGAGTACTCACTTTTGTGAGATACTGTACATATATATATATAAATATTATATATCAGACCAAAATGAGGGACAAATGAGGAGGAAAGAGGGACTTTGTTCCAAATCAGGGACAGTTAGAAAGTATGCCTAATGGGGACCCCCTCCCTGGACCCTTAGAAGCCGTGTGGACTACTATGGCTATTGTTACACAACTGCTCTGCAGAGTAATGCAGATAGAACTCCAAGAGATACAGGTTCCACAGTGCAGTTTGCATTTTATGAATAGCTCATGTAACTCATAAAACACAGAGTGCCGGATGGAGCAACAGAATACAGATACTGATAGCTGCTTTTTGTTATAAATGGGCCCTTAAACTACCTAAACTGCCAATTTTAACCCCAACCATTTAACTGACAGATATGCAATGGTGGGCATATATTGACTAGCATTCACTGACCTATAGTACCAAACAAAGATTTGCAAATATACATAAAAAGACATGTACATTAGCCGAATGCACAAAGACAGATGACCAAATTAGTGTTAGAGCTCTGCTATAAACATGTATCCCATAGTAAAAAAAACAATGACTAGCATCAAATTAAATGGCACTTCACTGCACGACACTATGTGGGTAATGCAGTCATTGGACCGCACATTTACTCAATGTGACCCTTCAGTTCTCAGTATTGACTGTACTATATACCAGAGTGCTGAACCCTGTACATGGAAGGAAGAATGCTCTATGTTCAGCCCTGCAGCCTTCCTGTTCAATCTGGAAATACCAGCTTCCCAATGGGCATCATTGTGTGCCAGTTGATGATTGTGGAAGTTTTGCCAAAGTGTATAATCAGAGCATTCCCAGGTGAGAGATTAATGGATGTTATGTTATGTAATGGGATTTTACAAGTGTGTGCCTGCAGAATGATTTCCACTTTAGAAATGTTATACTTGAAAATTGCTATCTTACTGTATGCATTGCTTAACTTTTAGAAGTGCATAAACAATATTTAAATACATATATCTTTCTTCACCTTGAAACTATTAAAGGATTCCTATACTTTTAGTGGATGATTCCTTTTCCACTGTCAGGGATGTGCTGGCCACAATACAGCCAAAGCTGTGAGGCAAGGCCAAATTCACAGGCATGTTCCTGCAAGTGCCTGTTCTGCCGGGCACAGGCGCGCACGTGTTAGCCATTAACACTGGTGCCAAATGGCCTATATAAGTGCAGCACTAGTACTTTGCTGTCTGATCTGCAGCTTTACCCATGTTCCTGAGCTCTTTATTTTGAGTCCTGTGTTTGACCCGGCTTATCCTGACCACGCTTGCATTTCTCCTGTCCTGACCTCGGCTTGCCTTAAGACTTTGTTATATCTTTCATCTGCCTGATATCCTGTTGCCAACCTCTGCCTGCATCTTGACCATTCTTTGCCTGCCGTTTATGCTTGTATCTGATCATTGTTGCTGATCTGGCTTGACTGACCCTGCATCCAGTTATCTGTCTGTCCTGCTCTGCATAGTGCCTGGTGACGCTGGTCCTTCATCTGCTGTGTGCCTGCATCTACTGTTTCTGTGGCCATCCGCTGCATCAGCTATCCAGCCCAGCTCTGGTGATGCACCTGCCACACACCCCTGCAACCAACGCTCGATCTTGCAGGCACTTTTACCTCACCACGCTCTTGCAGCCACTGTTGCAACACCAGTTAGCCTTTAGATGGGGCTGTACGAGAGGTCCCCCTCTACACATCAGGCCTAGCCACAAGGTACATGACATCTACCCTTCCTGCTCCTCTACACAGATTTTTGAACCTATACTTAGTTACAATTTTTAGAAATCCTTAGCTATGCTAGTGCACCCATAGCATGATCTTGTTGTTTCACTTTAAATGAACTCTCTCATGGGGGATGACGGGGGGCTGCCATTTCTGGTCTTCTGATAATTCTAGTTGCCTGGCATTCATGTTGAAGCATTGGCTTCAATGCTTTCTTAACCCCTACCGACCGCTCACATTGAGCGTACTGCGGCAAAGTGGTAGACCTAGGTCGCTGGACTCCTCCCCTTGTGGGCGGCGCACGCGTGCTGCCGGAGGCTCGCTCCCGCTGTATTCAGTCACAGCGGGAGTCGGGCCAGGGCAGGAGCGGCGGTGATCACCGCCACTCTTCCCCGATCGCCGGGGATCGAGTGAGGAGATCCGCCCGCTTGTGTATGTGACAGGCAAGGGACAGATTACAGGATTCAGCATAGCTGAACCTGTGATCTGTGCCTGTGTCACACAGTCCCCTCCCCCCACACACGTCAGTAAGCACCAGACATACATTAACCCCTTGATCACCAATAAAAGTTAACCCCTTTCCTGCCAGTGTCATTTTTACATTAACAGTGCATATTTATAGCACTGATTACTGTAGTAATGTCACTGGTACCCCCAAAAGTGTCAAAAAGGTCAGTCAAGGGTCCGTTCTGTCTGCCGCAATTTTGCAGTCCCGCAAAAAAAATCGCAGATCGCCGCCATTACTAGTTAAAAAAAAAAAAAAAAACCAATAAAAATGATTACATTTCCCGTAGTTAGTAGCTGCGATAACTTTTGTGCAAACCAATCAAAATACGCTTATTGCAATTTTTTTTTTTACCAAAAATATGTAGCAGAAAACAAATTGGCCTGAAATGTTAAAAAATTTTGATTTTTACATTTTTTTGGGGGGAATTTCATATAAAAAAATGTGAAAAATATTGTTATTTTTTTTTAAATTGTCGCTCTTTTTTTGTTTATAGCGCAAAAAGTAAAAATCGCACAGGTGATCAAATACCACCAAAGGAAAGCTCTATTTGTGGGGAAAAAAAGGACATAAATTTATCGCAAAATATGCCCTGGTCAGGAATGGGGTAAAATCTTCCGGTCTTAAAGCAGTTAAATGAGAAGTTTGGGATTTAAAAAACAAACAAACTTTTATACTTACCTGTGGTATCTGTCCCCCCCCCCCCCGCGCCGGTTTGGCAGTGAGAAGTGAAAGATTAAACACTGCTGATTGCTCAGTCCTCCCCTCCGCTCTGAGCAGAGAGCCAGAACTGTCATTCATTGGCTCTCTGCTCTCCTCTCTCTGGAGGGGGTGGGAGGGGCTGGCTCAGGCTCTCAGCAGATTGCTCAGAGGCTGAGCCAGGTGCTGGTCCAGGGATCTGGGTAGACCCCAACCATATGGTTGGGATCTTTACGGAGCCTGGACTGGTTGAGTAATATCGGTCGACAGCAGGCTTTAGCTCACTGTCGGCAGAAAACAGGTCACAGGAGTGCAGAACAAACCGCACTCCTGTGATTCATAGGAGAAGTATAGCCAAAAAAAACATTGGCCATACATTTACTTTAATAAATGAAAGTCACTCAAAAAAAGGTGGAGATCAGAAACTCTGCCACTTTTCTGACAATTACAGCATGCATGTTGCAGGTCCAAGAAAAACGGGAATTATCCAGCTGCACTGCTAAACACTCTCATATATTTCTAGCAAACATTTGCATAAAAAAGGGATTTTTGGTTCTTGTATATTGCAATAAGTGTTCAAGTTACCCAGCTGTGTCAAAGTTATCCCCCTCTGGCCAGTCCCCACTTTATTGCGCAAAATTGCAAATACTTAGCAAATCTGCTTTTTGCATCATTTAATGGGCAAATATGGGTTGATTTACCAAAGGCAAATAGACTGTGCACTTTGCAAAGTGCAGTTCTCCAAAGCTTAGTAAAGGAGGTAAAGCTTCACTTTGCAAAGAGTACCCAATCACATGCAAGCAAATTAATAAAAACAGCACATTTTCTTGCTTATGATTGGATAATGGAAGTCAGCAAAGCATCTGCTCATTTATTAGGCTGTGGAGCAACTGCAAAGTGCACAGTCTATTTGTCTTTAGTAAATCCCCCTTACAGTGCCAATACGGGGCAGATAGACACTGTTAAAGGAGAGCTACAAACTCAGGTCTATTCACTGACCTGCACTATGCAAAAGAAATGGAGAGATACCTGTGCTAAATCCACATGGCGTACATATATACAGTGTCATTCAAGGCAAGGTTGAGGATAACCAAAATGTCTTTTTAGGATTTATTGCAGAAAAACTTGCAAAACGAATAGTCCCCAGCAAGATCTTTACTCATAGTGTCCTAGGAGCTGTCTGCCACCCAGCATTCACAGGTAGATCGTTTGTGAGGAAGAACAAATTTCCTAGTAGTGTACTTCAGCAGGTATGCCTCCTTAGCAATTCTCCTAAGGCCCTGAGTCCAGGCACCCCAGAGGCCCAAATTGTAGTCTCTTGCCTCAGTGTTCTTTTCCCTTGGGGCAGCAGCCCCAGGAGTACTGAAATTATTCCTGACAAGGAAAAAACTGTATTTTTAGGCCTCCTGTCTCTTTATTACCTCCCCAGCTACCTTCTGGATGTCCCCTTACAAGGATTGGCTAGGGTATGATAAATATACAGCTGATTATTCAAATCTCTCTTCCTATGCTCTAAAAGCTTCTTTCAGAAGCAGGGGGAAGCAATTAAACTCTCAGCTCACCCTGGAACCCTGAGCAGACCCAAATATTCAACAAACACTCCACTCACTACAGTGGAACTAAACTAAATTTACATAACAGCCTAAATGGAAGCAACCACTCCACTCACTATAGTGGAGCTAATAACTAAACAGCCTAACTGGGATGGCTCTTCACATGCTTGAATAAAATGTATTTTTTTAAACCAGTGTTTAGTGTAACTTTAAATTTTACCACAAACTTTAGGGTAAAAACAATATAATAATGGTCAACTACAATTTTTATTCTGCACTTACCCAGTTTTCCAATGGAGCCCAAATCAAGTTTCTGTTACAAATCTTTTTTTTTTTAATGTGTATTTAAATATTACCACAAAAAAAATCTAAGGGAAGTAAATAAGGGAGTTAAGAAAACAAATTAAGGTTCACTATGTTAATAAGCGGCTAACATGTTGTTGAAAAAAACTTTTTTTAAATGTATTATCGTATATAAATTTACTTTAATATAAATAGTTTGTGACTACTCAGCAATTAGCATAGAAAGAACACATACAAACAAAATATACAGTGAAAAAAATAAAATATTTATTGTCATCATGCTTTGTAATATTTTAATGCATTACAATACTTAGGGCATTAACAGCAATGGTGGTAAAAAAATTCTCCTTTCTACTGCAGCTCCAGTACTCCATATGCAGTTGTAGCTCCCAGATAAACTATAGCCTCGTACACACGCGTCGAAATTCGGCCGGGAATTTTCGTCCGACGACCGATCTGCCGATTTTCGGCTTGTTAGTATGCTGCTTCCGACAACCGACTCCAACTTTTCGCCCGAAAAAAAATTCTGGTGTGCAGGCTATAAAATTTTTGTCCTCTGTCAAAACACGTCCGATTTTCGTGCAGTCAGTACAGATTTCGACAGGGAAAAATCTTATGAGCAAGACTGGGCATGCTCAGAGAAGAAAGAACACAAAGAAAGCAAACCAACACATGACATCACTTCTGAAGTAGAATTTTGTCGTGCGGGAAAATTCGTGTGCACATTCCAACCAACAAAACACCACTCTGGACAAAAGACGGACGACCGGTCGGCGGAAATTAGTTGCGTGTGTACTAGGCTTTAATAAGACATTCTTCAGATATATAAATGAAAAAGGGAAATTAAAACAAGGAATAACTAAATTAAAAACAAAGGACGGAAGGTATGTAGAAGAGAATAAAGGGCTAGCCGACTGCCTTAATGAATACTTCTGTTCAGTTTTTACAGAAGAAAAAGAAGGAGAAGGACCTCCACTTGAAAGGATGACTAATGAATCGTTTGATGCATGTGTCTTTACAGAGGAAGACGTTCTAAGATTGCTGTCTAAAGTGAAGACAAATAAGTCACAGGGTCCTGATGAGATACACCCAAAATTATTAAAAGAGCTTAGTGGTGAGCTGGCAAAACTATTAACAGATTTATTTAACCAATCATTAGTAACAGGAGTCGTCCCGGAAGATCGGAAATTGGCAAATGTCGTGCCCATTCACAAGAAAGGTAGTAGGGAGGAATCGAGCAACTATAGACCAGTGAGTCTGACATCAATAGTAGGTAAATTAATGGAAACCCTATTAAAGGATAGGATTGTGGAACATCTTAAATCCCATGGATTGCAAGATGAAAAACAACATGGGTTTACTTCAGGGAGATCATGTCAAACAAATCTTATAGATTTTTTTGACTGGGTGACTAAAATAATAGACGGTGGAGGTGCAGTAGACATTGCATATCTAGATTTTAGTAAGGCTTTTGACACTGTCCCACATAGAAGACTTATCAATAAACTGCAGTCATTGAGCATGGACTCCCATATTGTTGAGTGGATTAGGCAGTGGCTGAGTGACAGACAACAGAGGGTTGTAGTCAATGGAGAACATCCAGAACAAGGTCATGTTACCAGTGGGGTACCTCAGGGATCTGTACTGGGACCAATTTTGTTTAATATCTTCATAAGTGATATTGCAAAAGGCCTCGATGGTAAGGTTTGTCTTTTTGCTGATGACACAAAGATATGTAACAGGGTTGATGTTACTGGAGGGAAACGCCAAATGGAAAAGGATTTAGGAAAACTAGAAGAATGGTCAGAACTCTGGCAACTGAAATTTAATGTGGATAAGTGCAAGATAATGCACCTGGGGCGTTAAAACCCTAGGGCAGAATATAGAATATTTGACACAGTCCTGACCTCAGTATCTGAGGAAAGGGATTTAGGAGTAATTATTTCAGAAGACTTAAAGGTGGGAAGACAATGTAATAGAGCAGCACGAAATGCCAGCAGAATGCTTGGATGTATAGGGAGAGGTATAAGCAGTAGAAAGAGAGAAGTGCTTATGCCGCTGTACAGAACACTGGTGAGACCTCACTTGGAGTATTGTGCGCAGTACTGGAGGCCATATCTCCAGAAGGATATAGATACTCTAGAGAGAGTTCAGAGAAGAGCTACTAAACTAGTACATGGATTGCAGGAAAAAACTTACCAGGAAAGGTTAAAGGACCTTAACATGTATAACTTGGAAGAAAGAAGAGACAGAGGGGATATGATAGAAACTTTTAAATACATAAAGGGAATCAACTCGGTAAAGGAGGAGAGTATATTTAAAAGAAGAAAAACTACCAAAAGAGGACACAGTTTTAAATTAGAGGGGCAAAGGTTTAAAAGTAATATGAGGAAGTATTACTTTACTGAGAGAGTAGTGGATGCATGGAATAACCTTCCTGCAGAAGTGGTAGCTGCAAATACAGTGAAGGAGTTTAAGCATGCATGGGATAGGCATAAGGCTATCCTTCATATAAGATAGGGCCAGGGACTATTCATAGGATTCAGATATATTGGGCAGACTAGATGGGCCAAATGGTTCTTATCTGCCGACACATTCTATGTTTCTATGTAACACAGACAAAAGTCCTAAAGGACACATCCAAGCAATTTCCATATGTAACCACAAATCTTCTTCCTTCTTTCTAAACCATATCCCAGCATTATTTTGGATTTTAACTTTTCTTTTCTATAGCTCCCAGATAAGCTGAGTCTTATGGGCCATACACACACTATACAATTTTCTTTAGATATTTTCCTTCAGACTTACCAAAACCATATATTATGAGGTCAAACCTAAACACTTTCAATTTGTATGCAATCTGGCAGGCCCTTGCACTACATAGAAAAGGTAAATCTGAAGGAAATCTAACCACAAAAGTTGGATAGTGTGTATCCAGCTTTAAAGGGCATGTCCAAGCATTACCCAGATGTAACTACAAATCTTCCCCTTCTGAAGCATATCCCAGCAATAACATTACTATGATCTTGTTTCTGTAGTGAGAGACAAATGTTATCATTCCTTGTGACATCATCATCAGGCTTCTAAAATTCCTGAAAAGCAGTTCCTGTGAGCTCAATTTCTATTGACAAAGGCACAACCCCCCCCCCCCCCCCCCCAGAAAAAACATCACCCAAGAGCCCTTTCCTATGGCTCTTGGAAATCAAGAGATCAGCATTGTTTGCCAGGAAATAATTATTGTATATACCTGAAGAGGAACAAAGAGGGATGGCAATAGGTGGAGTTCTGCATCCATTTGGCACAGCTGAAAATGCTGGGTGGTATTTCAGTTTAGTAAAGTCAATGCATTGTCAGTTTAAACAGGAAGTTAGAAGGACACTGGATTTTTGGCAGATCAACAAATATTTTTCTGTATTTATAGTTTTTTTTTAATAGGAATAATACATATGGATATGTGTGTGCATTGCAGAGATGAAATGGATATATATTCTTCTTATTTTTGTATTTTTTACCTTACATACACTTTAGGCCTCATACACACTGAGTGTTTGCTCAGCTCCCCTGAATGCCTTTTTTCCTGGCAGGAGAAAAGCTGGTTAAAAAATGCACCTAAAGCATTTAGGCACATTTAGACGTTTCAAGTGTTTGAACATTAATAGTTGCCCTTGGCCAAAATATAAATTTATTCTGGCCATTGGGATTCATGAATGCTTAAGTGCTAATTGTGCCTAGATTTTAGGTACATTTAATCTCGTTTAGGCATGTCAAGTGAATTTTCTGCCCAAAAGCTTCTCCCCTGAACATTAGGGAAGAGTTTTGTTTTTCAGCCTATAAACGCTCCTCCTCTATGGTGCTGTAGGCCTGAACCTTATTATAACAATTATATTACTAAAAATAAAAACTCATTTGACTACAGACTTGCCTTGGTTGATTGGCCGCGGCCATTTATTAAAAATTTTCAAACATGTTTCATTTGGTTCAGCCAAGAAGCTCGAACCAACCATACTATACATTTAAACTTGTAGTTTAGCCAAACAGTTCAAACTACCCATAACCAATTAACATTAAAAAAAACATTCCATGAAACAGTAAAACAAAAATGACCGCGACAATTTCAGGGCGGGAGGGAGGGAAAAATCTTCTTCCTCTGCTCCCGCTGACTGACATGGCTCAACGGCTTCTTCTTCTTTTATAGGAAAACTGCTTACATCAAGGTGTCCAAATTCTATTTTTTAGTCCAATTACAGGTAAGTGACTAAAAGAATGACCAATTAACTATGAGAACTTAACTGACCAATCTGAATCGTAGCTGATTATACTTTAAAAATGAAATTTTTTCTTTTACTATTGTCAAGCCCCAGCCCCATATATGCAGATTGGGGACTTTTTGACCCTATCTGCATTTTCACACCTGTAAATGTGTGCATGGGCACATAGAGGTGCATTTGCAGGCAGAAAAATAGATAAAATGCCTGTAAAAGCAGCGTTTTTTAAGCCCAGTGTGCACGAGCCCTTAATCTGTCTCTGCAGTTTTTAATGAAAGATTATCATAAAGTGTAACTCCACTTTCTTTTTTTTTTTTTTTTGAAAAAAAAAAAAAACCCCTCTGGGTGATCACTGTATATTACAAGGATTTTAACCATCTTTGTTGCATTTGGAATTTTACAGAAAATTACAGCACTTCAGATTGAAAGTAAATTTTTAATGACATTTATTTACAATATTTAACCGGCTCCCGACCAGCCGCCGCCTTTTTTACTGCGGCAATGTGGCTCTTCTGCGTGAATTGACGTAGGTCTACGTCAGTCGCGAGCAGGCAGCCAGGGGGCGAGCACGCGCCACCGGTGGCACACTCCCACCTCCATTCGTCAGCGGGGAAGCCGATGCACGGGTCAGGCGTCTCCAATTGCCATCTGACACCCCCGTGATCGTTCCCCGCTGAGAGAGAGAAGAACGCTCAGCTATTGTAAACACAGCTGACCGTTCTTCTCCCTAGAATGATCATAGAGCCCCTGTGATCCTTCTATGTAGGATCACAGGTCTCTATGATCATTTCAGAAGCCACACCCCCCACAGTTAAAGTCATTCCCCTAGGTTCACATTTAACCCCTTGATCACCCATAATGTTAACCCCCTTACCTGCCAGTGACATTATTACAGTAACAGTGCATATTTATAGCACTGATTACTGTAGTAATGTCACCGGTCCCCCCCAAAAGTGTCAAAAATGTCAGTCAGGGTTCTGAGCTGTCCGCTGCAATGTCACAGTCCCACTAAAAAAATCGCAGTTCACCGCCATTACTAGTAAAAAAAAAAAAAAATAAACAATAAAAATGACATCTTTCCTGTAGTTAGTAGACGCGAAAACTTTTGCGCAAAAAAATCGAAATACGCTTATTGTGATTTTTTATTTAGCAAAAATATGTAGCAGAAAACAAATTGGCCTAAAAATGTTAAAAAATCTAGATTTTTAATTTGTTTTTTGAGAATGTTATCTAGCAGAATGTGAAAAATATTGGTTTTTTTTTTTTTTTCAGAATTGTTGCTCATTTTTTTTGTTTATAGCGCAAAAAATAAAAATCAGACAGGTGATCAAATACCACCAAAAGAAAGCTCTATTTGTGGGGAAAAAAGGACATAAATTTTATTTAGGTACAGTGTTGCATGGCCGCGCAATTGTCCATTAAAATAACGCAGTACCGAATTGCAAAATATGGCCTGGTCATTAAGGGGGAAAATCTTCCGGTCCAGAAGTGGTTAATAACAATACATTTTGGCTTGTGAAACAATTGTATATGCTATATTATTTTTTATTTGCTATTTTTTTTAATCAAAAGTGGAACTACCCGTTAACTGTCATTAGGTAGAAATAGATGGTCCAAAAACATCACAGATGTTGGATACTCACATTCAAAATACACATTGAAGAAAAAGTTCACGGAATTTCTCCTGTCTCCAGGCAACATAGCTGCAAACAATGGACTATGGCCATTTGGAAATTCTCTACAAGTGTTACTTGGCCAAGTGCTGTGAATTGAAGAAATCATATTTTTAAGTTGTAAGTTGCCAAGTGTTGTAATTGAAATAATCATATCATTATGACCTGCAGCCTTCTTAGACACAATAATTCCTGATTTATAATAGTTCAAATGTATGCCAACAGATTTAATTGCGAAGAATTTGCCAGATAGTTTAACAATCTGGGAATGGTCTCAGGTCACTTACTGCATGTTATGTAATGTCAATGAATAACGTAAGATGCAAGACAATCAAAAATCACATGCCGTGTGATACAGTTGCCATGAAATAGTAGTGCCTGCAACATACAGTATACACCTTTAGAAGTGTGCATGGGAAGTGGAGATGATGTACCAAGGAAAATCTGTATAGCATTGACCATAACATGATTTATAAAAGTCAATTTCCTTATGCTGAAGGACACTCTCCAAAAAGCAGATTGCAAAAAATGTTGTCAGCAAAAGATCTAGAAATTAAAGTAGTTGTAAATCCTTACATATAACAAGAGAATGGACGATCCTCAGGTGATACACAGAGATGAGACAAATTCTCCTACATAATTTGTACCTGTTTACCTGCGGTATCTGGAGTCTTCTCTGCTCTACATCCGTACAAAGTGCTGAATTTATAAGCTTGTCTGAGAGTTCAGAAACAAAGCTAAAGAGAGCTAAAGTTACACATTGCAGAGCTCAGCGAGGAGAGCTCTGAGAGCTGATTGGAGGAAAGAGACCACCCCAAAAGGGTTATTTCTTACTGTCTGCCTCCGTTCCACCTTTCCTGACGCTGAGCTCAGGAAGTGATGCAGTTCAGACACAATAGATCATGAAAAGCAGAACTTGTTTATTTGCATCATCACATTATCTTAAAGCGGAGTTCCGGCCTCAAATACCT
Source organism: Pelophylax lessonae (assembly GCF_965119305.1). Classification (NCBI taxonomy): domain Eukaryota; kingdom Metazoa; phylum Chordata; class Amphibia; order Anura; family Ranidae; genus Pelophylax; species Pelophylax lessonae. The sequence continues at coordinate 78,039,258 of NC_138768.1, forward strand.
TTTTTAACTAAAAATACTCCTATAATACTAATCCATCGCCCTTTACAGAACTGCTATTCTCATACTTACAATTTGTACAGTATTGGTCAAAATATTACTTTTAAAAATGCTGTCTGAGCGCAGCCATCTTGGATGTGGGCATCTGAAGCTACAGTGTAATCTGCTGTTTCCTTCTTCCTGATTCCAGGGAGTGTTCTGGGAGTTCTTCCTGATTCCAGCCTCCTGGGAGTGATGACAAACAGCTCCCAGGATGCAATGCAAAGGCGGAAGTGATGTTGGTGGCCGTGGCCACAGAGGGGGGAGAAGGAGGAAGTACAATAAAAAATGCCCTGAAAATAAGGTAAGGGACCCCTGAAAAAAATTGAAAATGCCCAATTGTTGATCAGCATAGCGAGCACTCCAGGAATCACTAAAGTTGCAAAATAGACCAGAACTCCGCTTTAAAGTGATTGTTGGACCACTGATATAAAATCACCCCTCCCCTGTGTCATATAACAATAAGTATCCTTGTGTCTGTGTTATAGAAAGAAATATGCCGATCTGTACCTAAATCAGAGCGGCTCCCGGCGCTCAGCTGACTCCTCTGCTCTCTTCTCTGACTGGCTGAAAGCTCCAGTGGGCGGGGCCGAGCACTGCCGCTGATGTCAGCCAGAGAAAAGGGGAAGAGGGGAGAGAGAGAGCCGAGCAGTCACGTGATCACCGGGAGACGCTCTGATTTCAGTACAGATCTGCATTATATTCTATAACACAGACACAGGGACACTTATTGGTGTATTACAGAGGGGATGGGATGATTTTATATTAAATATGAGAGCAGCAGGAGGGGAGGGGGCGGGCACTGGCACGGGCAGACAGGCAGGGAGGGGAGAGGGAGAGGAGGACAGAGAGGACAGAGAGGACAGGAGGGCTGCAGATGATGGAGGCACGTACACTGACCACAGTGTCAGGGCTTGGCAGCCATGATAAGCCGTGGTCAGTTTACACAGGGGAGGGTAGAAACTGGCAGGATCAGCCAGGTTTTTTAGGTGATACAGGGGTCCAAATTACACAGTGCAAGCACTGTGCTGTATAACATGCTTTAAGGAAAAAGGATCTTTTTTTTTTTTTTTTTAGGTTAACAAATGCTTTTAGTAAACGAAGACATATGGGTGGTAGTATTCCTTTCCACCAATGAGGGGTACTTCCCCAAAACTATACATCCATACATCCAATAGTGGAACCCCCTGTATGTTATACAAATAAATGCATAGCGCATGGTCAAGATATGACAAGTGATACTTATTTATTCTTTATCTGCCTAGCAACTAAACAGGGAATCAGCAGTGTCTTGTCTCTCACTATACAAAATTGATTAGTTCTTATGATATTCTTAAATGTAACCCTTCGCCCTCCTTCACATAGCTCACAGGAACAAAGCTGAAGCTGTCAATTCCCTGTCACTATTATTCTCTTGGTGTCAGGAAAAATTGTCAGAAGTGACTTATGCTGATAGCGGAGGAACAAAGCAGCAGACAAATATGACACTTAGGCCACTAAGTTCACACACAGTGATGTTCACACTATCAAAACATGAAGCGTTAAATGATGAGAACTCGGAATGGTCTGGTGTGGAAAGTGGGGTCCCCCAGGGATCTGCCCTGGGACCCAGGGGCGTAACTACAGGGGTTGCAGGGGTTGCAATCGCTACCGGGCCCCATGCTCCAGGGGGCCCGGTAGCAAACCAGTGGGTGAACTTCTAGGATCCCAAAGGTCACACTTGCGACCGGACCCTGGCATTTCACCACTGTGGGGAGGCCCCAAGATTGCAGGAAGGGGGCCCACTGCAGAACTTGTGAAAGGATCCTGATGCGGGACCATAATAAAAGGCCATGCAATGAGAGTAAAGAGCCCCAGGATTAGTGGGAAGAGCCCCAGGCTTGAAGGGAAGGGCCCCGGCCAGGGGTCTGGGGGGCCCTTCATGGTTTCTTGCATCGGGGCCCTGAAGGTTCTAGTTACGCCTCTGCTGGGACCAATACTGTTTAAGTTATTCATAAACGATCTAGAGGATGGGATAAACAGCCCAATCTCAGTATTTGCGGATGATACCAAGCTAATCAGGGCAATACCTTCTACGCGGGATGTGGAAACCTTACAAGAAGACCTGAACAAAATAAAAGGGTGGGCAACTACGTACAAGGCAAATTAGGTCAATGTTGGAAAATGTAAGGTAATGCATTTGGGTACCAAAAATACGAATGCAAGTTACTCACTAGAGGGTGAACCTCTGGGAGAATCAAGGTTGGAACAGGACATGGGGGTCCTAGTAGATGACAAACTCAGCAATGGCATGCAATGCCAAGCTGCTGCAAGAAAAGCCAACAGAATACTGGCATGTATAAAAAGGGGATTCACTCCAGAGATAAAATGATAATTCTCCCACTCTGCAAGACTTTGGTCTGGTTGCATCTTGAGTATGCCCTCCAGTTCTAGGCACTGGTCCTCTGGAAGGATGTGCTGGAACTGGAGAGAGTCCAAAGAAGTGCAACAAAGTGAATAAAGGGACTGGAGGACTTCAGCTATGAGGAAAGACTACAAGCCTTCAACTTATTCTCTCTGAAGATATTCTGGTTCTCTGGTTCGCTGGTATTCTCTGGGTTTTATTTTTTGCGTTATAAACAAAAAAGTGAGCCAATCGTGCCATGCTGCTGTCTGCTGTCTGCACACAGATAGAATGCATTAACCACTTAAGCCTCGGAAGATTTTACCCCCTTCCTGACCAGGGGGTATTTTGCGATTCGGCACTGCATGAATTTAACGGACAATTGCGCGGTCGTGCGACACTGTACCTAAACAAATTTGACGTCCTTTTTTTCCCACAAACAGAGCTTTCTTTTGGTGGTATTTGATCACCTGTGCGATTTTTTGATCATGCGCTATAAACAAAAAAAGAGCGTCAATTTTGCAAAGATAACAATATTTTTCACATTTTTTTATACGAAATCCCCCCCCCCCCCCCAAAATGTAAAAATCAAAATTTTTTAACATTTTAGGCCAATTTGTTTTATGCTACATATTTTTGGCAAAAAAATCGCAAAAAGCGTATTTTGATTGGTTTGCGCAAAAGTTATCGCGTTTACTAACAAAGGGAAAGATTTTTGTAATTTTTGTTGTGTTTTTTTTTAACGTGTAATGGCAGTGATCTGCAATTTTTTTTTGCGGGACTGCGACATTGCAGCGGACAGATTGGACCCTTGACTGACATTTTTGACACTTTTGGGGGTACCAGTGACATTACTACAGTAATCAGTGCTATACATATGCACTGTTACTGTAGAATTACACTGGCAGTGAAGGGGTTAACTTTATTTGAGAGGGAGGGGTTATGTGTGTCCCTAGGGGCGTGATTCTAACTGTGATTGGCTGTGGCTTGAGGTGTAGGAACAGTGATCAACGGTCCTACATAGTAGAACCGTATGATCACTATTCTTACCCAGGGGAGAATGACAGGCGGCTGTGTTTACATGAGCCGCCTGCCTTTCTCCCGCTGTCACGGACGATCGCGAGTGCGGGGGGGGGTCCGTGACCGAGCGGGAGCAGGAGCGCGCATCCGGCGGCGCGTGCTCGCTCCCCAGAGCCTCACAGATTAGTGACGTACCCATACGTCACTTTGCCTGTGAGGGGCTGACCGCCGCAGTATATGTACTTGCGGCGGTCGGCAAGTGGTTAAGATGAAGAAACCTTTTGCCTTTACAATCCCTTTAACGACCGCAACATACAGGGGTATAACATGTACTATTGACATAAACACACACTCACATACACACTCATCATACCTTGTACTGGATGGACTGGTGTCTTTTTTCAACATCACTAACTATGTCATAGAGTACCAATGTTGAAATCATCAACAGAGATATTTATTTCAAGAGATTCCTAAAATTCCTCAGTTATGATAGGCATTAACTCGGTGCAATATTAACATTATCTCTTGTCTTCACAGATATGCCATGGAACACTTCTGCTAAATGCTCAGGTTTATTCAAAGCGGAACTAAACTCTCTCAATCAACATTAACTATGTTTAATCCTTATAATAGTAGCCCTAATAAATAGATAGGAAAATGTAGTATATTGACTTTTTTTTAAACGTTATTTTTATTTTTTTACCTTTCTGGTTTCTGGCATAGACCAAAATGATGTCATACATCCCGGGATCCTTCATGGACACTTTTTTCTTTCATCTGGAGGGGGGGGTTTCCTAGCTAAGCACACCCCCTCTACATGCTTCTGTTTACACAGAATACCCATGTACATGCAATGAAAATGCTTACACGTGATTGGATGATTGAAGTCAGCAGAACTTTACCTCATTTATTAAGCTCTGGAGCAATTGCACTTGCAGAGTGCACAGTCTATTTGTTTTTAACCACTTAAGCCCCGGAAGATTTTACCCCCTTCCTGACCAGGGGGTATTTTGCGATTCGGCACTGCGTGACTTTAACGGACAATTGCGCGGTCGTGCGACGATGTACCTAAACGAATTTGACGTCCTTTTTTTCCCACAAACAGAGCTTTCTTTTGGTGGTATTCGATCACCTGTGTGATTTTTTGATCATGCGCTATAAACAAAAAAAGAGCGTCAATTTTGCAAAAATAACAATACTTTTCACATTTTTTTATATGAAATTCCCCCCAAAAAAATGTAAAAATCAAAATGTTTTAACATTTTCGGCCAATTTGTTTTATGCTACCTATGTTTGGTAAAAAAAATCGCAAAAAGCGTATTTTGATTGGTTTGCGCAAAAGTTATCGCGTTTACTAACAAAGGGAAAGATTTTTGTCATTTTTGTTGTTTTTTTTTTAACGCGTAATGGCGGCGATCTGTGATTTTTTTGCGGTACTGCGACATTGCGGCGGACAGATCAGACCCTTGACTGACATTTTTGACACTTTTGGGGTTACCAGTGACATTTCTACAGTAATCAGTGCTATACATATGCACTGTTACTGTAAAATTACACTGGCAGTGAAGGGGTTAACTTTATTTGAGAGGGAGGGGCTGTGTGTGTCCCTAGGGGCGTGATTCTAACTGTGATTGGCTGTGGCTTGAGGTGTAGGAACAATGATCAATGGTCCTACATAGTAGAACCGTATGATCATTGTTTCTACACAGGGGAGAATGACAGGCGGCTTGTTTACACTAGCCGCCTGTCTTTCTCCCTCTCCCCCGACGATCGCCGAGTGACCGGCGGACATCGGGTCCGCCGGTCACACGTGCGGTGGGGGTCCCCAGAGCCTCACAGGCTAGCGACGTATACTGTGCGCAGTCGGCAAGTGGTTAATAAATCAACTCCATAGTCAGCACTGCAATCGTTTGAGAAGAATTGGAGTGCTGGGATATACACATACAGCCTTTATTTGTTATCCCTGCTAATAATAAGCACAGCAGCTTAGTCTAACATTTTTAGTGCCGGTTCACATTGGTGCCATGTGGGAACCCTGCAAATCAACTGCGGGTTCCTGCATTGCACCCGACTCGCAGGCAGTTCACACTGCCATATGCAAACTGCTGGGAGTGTCAATACAAAGTTAACGACACCCCCTAATTAGTTTGCATATCACAGTACGAACGAACTGGACAGGAATAGCATCGCATAGGTGTGAGCACCCATGCGATCCGATTCTGGTGCGGACCAAAAAAAGGGTCCTGCGCGACTTTGGTCCGAATGTGATGCGAATTCAGCCATGCAATCTTCCAACAACACAAGCACCCACTGTCACTGGTCCCCCAAAAAGAGTCAAAAGTGTCACTTACGTGTCCGATTTGTCCGCCGCAATGTCATAGTCTTACTATAAGTTGCTGTAAACTGTTTTTACTAGTAAAAAAAATCTATTAAAATTCCATAAAAATATTCCATAGCTTGTAGACGCTATAACTTTTGCGCAAATCAATCAGCATAAGCTTTTTGGGTTTTTTTAAACAAAAATTTGTAAAAGAATACATATTGGCCTAAAATGATGAAGAAATTCGATTTTTTCTAATTTTTTTTTTTTTTTTGGGTATGTTTTAACCACTTCAAGACCGGAGAATTTTCCTGCTTAATGACCAGGCCACTTTTTTTAACTTGGCACTGTATGAATTTAACTGGCAATTGCACGGTCATGCAATGCTATACCCAAACGAAACTTACGTCCCTTTTTTCTCACAAACAGTGCTTTCTTTTGGTGGTATTTGATCACCTTTTCGCTTTTTATTTTGTGCGATATTAATAAAAAAAAGAGCAAAAATTTTGCGAAAAATTGACATTTTCTACTTTGACAGTTAAAAAATATCCAATATATTCAATTTTTGTCATATATTTAGGCCAAAATGTATTTAGCTACATGTCTTTGACAAAAAAATTCTCAATGAACGTATTTTTAACCACTTTAAGACTGGAGATTTTACCCCCTTCCTGACCAGGCCATATTTTGCGATTCGGCACTACGTTATTTTAACATACAATTGCGCGGGTGTGCGACGCTGTACCCAAATTAAATTTACGTTCTTTTTTTCCCCACAAATACAGCTTTCTTTTGGTGGTATTTGATCACCTGTGCGATTTTTTAATTTTTGAAAAAAAGAGCGACAATTTTGAAAAAAAAAAAAAACAATATTTTTCACATTCTGATACAGTGCCTTGCGAAAGTATTCGGCCCCCTTGAACTTTGCGACCTTTTGCCACATTTCAGGCTTCAAACATAAAGATATAAAACTGTAATTTTTTGTGAAGATTCAACAACAAGTGTGAAACAATCATGAAGCGGAACAAAATTTATTGGATGTTTCAAACTTTGTTAACAAATAAAAAACTGAAAAATTGGGTGTGCAAAATGATTCAGCCCCTTTACTTTCAGTGCAGCAAACTCTCTCCAGAAGTTCAGTGAGGATCTCTGAATGATCCAATGTTGACCTAAATGACTAATGATGATAAATAGAATCCACCTGTGTGTAATCAAGTCTCCGTATAAATGCACCTGCACTGTGATAGTCTCAGAGGTCTGTTTAAAGCGCAGAGAGCATCATGAAGGAACACACCAGGCAGGTCCGAGATACTGTTGTGGAGAAGTTTAAAGCCGGATTTGGATGCAAAAAGATTTCCCAAGCTTTAAACATCCCAAGGAGCACTGTGCAATCGATAATATTGAAATGGAAGGAGTATCAGACCACTGCAAAGACCTGGCCGTCCCTCTAAACTTTCAGCTCTTACAAGGAGAAGACTGATCAGAGATGCAGCCAAGAGGCCCATGATCACTCTGGATGAACTGCAGAGATCTACAGCTGAGGTGGGAGACTCTGTCCATAGGACAACAATCAGTCGTATACTGCACAAATCTGGCCTTTATGGAAGAGTGGCAAGAAGAAAGCCATTTCTTAAAGATATCCATAAAAAGTGTTGTTTAAAGTTTGCCACAAGCCACCTGGGAGACACACCAAACATGTGGAAGAAGGTGGTCTGGTCAGATGAAACCAAAATCAAACTTTTTGGCAACAATGCAAAACGTTATGTTTGACGTAAAAGCAACACAGCTCCTCACCCTGAACACACCATCCCCACTGTCAAACATGGTGGTGGCAGCATCATGGTTTGGGCCTGCTTTTCTTCAGCAGGGACAAGGAAGATGGTTAAAATTGATGGGAAGAAGGATGGAGCCAAATACAGGACCATTCTGGAAGAAAACCAAGCAGATGGAGTCTGCAAAAAACCTGAGACTGGGACGGAGATTTGTCTTCCAACAAGACAATGATCCAAAACATAAAGCAAAATCTACAATGGAATGGTTCACAAATAAACATATCCAGGTGTTAGAATGGCCAAGTCAAAGTCCAGACCTGAATCCAATCGAGAATCCGTGGAAAGAACTGAAAACTGCTGTTCACAAACGCTCTCCATCCAACCTCACTGAGCTCAAGCTGTTTTGCAAGGAGGAATGGGCAAAAATTTCAGTCTCTCGATGTGCAAAACTGATAGAGACATACCCCAAGCGACTTACAGCTGTAATCGCAGCAAAAGGTGGCTCTACAAAGTATTAACTTAAGGGGGCTGAATAATTTTGCACGCCCAATTTTTCAGTTTTTTATTTGTTAAAAAAGTTTGAAATATCCAATAAATTTCGTTCCACTTCATGATTGTGTCCCACTTGTTGTTAATTCTTCACAAAAAATGACAGTTTTATATCTTTATGTTTGAAGCCTGAAATGTGGCAAAAGGTTGAAAAGTTCAAGGGGGCCGAATACTTTCGCAAGGCACTGTATATAACATTCCCCCCAAAAAAAATTTACAAATCAAAATTTTTTAACATTTTAGGCCAATTTGTTTTCTGCTACATATTTTTGGTTAAAAAAAATAGCAATAAGCATATTTTGATTGGTTTGCGCAAAAGTTACTAACTGCGGGAAAGATTTGTAATTTTTATTGTTTTTTTTTTTTACTAGTAATGTCGGCCATCTGCGATTTTTTGCGGGACTGTGACATTGCAGCGGACAGATCGGACCCCTAACTGACATTTTTTACACTTCTGGGGGGACCAGTGACATTACTACAGTAATCAGTGCTAAAAATATGCATTGTTACTGTAATAATGACACTGGCAGGGAAGGGGTTAACACTGTTGGTGATCAAAGAGTTAAATGTGTGCCTCATGCGTCTGTGGGGGGAGGGGGTTCTGTGACACAGACAGAGATCGCAGGTTCAGCTATGCTGAATCCTGTGATCTGTCCCTGTCTGTCACAGAGACGATCCGCCTGCTTTGTTTACACAAATGGGCGGATTTTCTCACTCTTTCCCCGACGATCGGGGAATAGAGGCGGTGATCGCTGTCTCTCCTCCTCCGGCCCGACTCCCGCTGTGTCTAAAGACACAGGGAGGGATCCAGCGACGCAGGTCTATGCAGTAGCAGCAACGTGAGCAGTCTGCAAGTGGTTAAAGAAGAAAGAAAAAAACGGAATTTTTGTAAAATCTTACCTGTAAAATTCCTTTCTCTGAGTCCTCCGACAGTCGCCGCCCTCTTCATATTCGTCACAATGGGGTATTAGACTTTTCTCCGAAGGAGTAGCTAGGCAACAGAATATGTTAATATAAAAGTTTTAACACATCCCACCCCCAGGGGGTGGTCCCCTCAGTCAATACCCTCCTACTTCCTGTATCCATACTCCAGTTTCAGTGGAATAGCAGTAGAGAGTACATTCAACCCCAAAAGAGGGGCGGGGGCGGCGACTGTCGGAGGACTCAGAGAAAGGAATTTTACAGGTAAGATTTTACAAAAATTCCGTTTTCTCTTACGTCCTCCGACAGTCGCCGCCCTCTTCATATTCGTCACAATGGGGATGTCCCAAAGCAGTGCAAACATGAGGGGTGGGAAACGCAGCCGCGCCCAAGGCAACGCCGTCTCCACAGCAGAGAGAGGAACCTTACCAAAGGAAGGAAACCCTCTGGGCAACAGAGGAAAAAACTTGCTCAACAGAAGCAAAAAAATCCCAGGAAAACAAATAACCTAGGGATAACAACATGTATCCCAACAGCCAAGAAGCCCATACAAGAGGCTCTAAGGAACTGCCGCACTAAGAACCTTGCGGCCAAAGGAAGCATCTTCCGATGCCTGAACATCCACTCTGTAGAATTTTGTGAAGGTGTGAACGGACGACCAAGTCGCCGCCTTACACACCTGGGCCACAGAAGCCCCATGACGACAGGCCCAAGATGTACTCAGAGATCTTGTAGAGTGCGCCTTCACAGGCACAGGGGGAACTCTCCCCTTCAAAGCATAGGCCTGTTCCACAGTCTGTCTGATCCATTTGGCAATGGTAGAGGCCGATGCAGCCAAGCCCTTCCGAGGTCCCTCAGGAAGGACAAACAAGGAATCCGACTTGCGGAAAGATTCAGTCGATTTCAGGTAAACCCTAATCGCCCGAACAACATCCAAGGAATGCAGCTCCACCTCCTACGGAAGTTTGGGCTTCGCGCAGAGCGAAGGCAGGACAATATCCTCATTGATGTGAAAATCCGAAACCCTCTTCGGAAGAAAAGAAGGGTTAGGTCGTAAGACCACCTTATTCAGATGAAGGACCAGATACGGAGACTTGCAGGACAAAGCTGCCAGCTCCGAAACCCTGCGAGCCGAAGTGATCGCCACCAAAAAAGCGACTTTCTTGGACAACATAGACAACGAGATCTTCCTGATCTGTTCAAAAGGAGCGTGTTGTAACACGGACAGAACAAGATTCAAGTCCCAAGGAGGTAAAGGTTCCCTCCTAGGAGGGACCAGATGTCGCACCCCTTGAACAAAGGTACTAACCAAAGAGTTAGACGCCACAGGACATTGAAAAAGAACGGCCAGCGCAGACACCTGACCCTTGACCGTAGCCAGCGCCAAACGCTGGTCGACACCCGTCTGAAGGAAGGACAACACCCTAGACACCGAGTAAGTGCGAGGTGAAAACCCCCTGGACTCACACCAGGCAAAATAGGCCTTCCAAGTACGGTGATAGACCTTCCCCGAGGAAGACTTCCTCGCGTTAATCAAAGTGTGAATGACCTCCGGAGAGAGACCCCTATCCTTCAGGACCTCGGTTTCAACAGCCAGGCCGTCAAAGCCAGCGACTGTAAAGCAGGATGGAATATCGGTCCTTGAGACAAGAGATCTTCTCGAAGAGGCAGACGCCAAGGAGCGTCGACCGCCAGGTTCACGAGGTCCGCGTACCAGGACCGGCGAGGCCAGTCCGGTGCCACAAGAATCACTGCGTGTGGTTCCGAGTTCAACCTGCGAAGGAACCTGGGCAGCAATTGGATCGGCGGGAACGCATACAGCAGCCGATACTGGTGCCACGGGGCCACCAACGCGTCGGACGTGTCTGCCCGAGGATCGCGCGTCCTTGCCACGAACCTTTTTACCTTGTTGTTCAGACGAGACGCGAACAGGTCCACTTCCGGAAGACCCCACTTCGCGCACAACATCTGGAAGACAGCCGGGTGGAGAGACCATTCCCCCTGATCCAGGGTCTGGCGACTCAGATAATCCGCCTGCCAGTTCTCCACCCCCGGAATGTGTACCGCCGATATCGCCGGGACATGAGTCTCGGCCCAAGAAAGAATGCCGGCCACTTCCCGAGCCGCTCGGGCACTCCTGGTGCCCCCTTGGTGATTGACGTAAGCCACTGCCGTGGCATTGTCCGTCTGCACCCGAACCGGACAGCCGCGCAGCCTGTCCGTCCAACGGTGAAGGCAAAGATTTATCGCACGCAACTCCAGAATGTTGATCGGAAGGGAGGATTCCTCCTCCGACCAAGTCCCCTGGGCGGACAGAACGCCCAGAACACCACCCCAGCCTGACAGGCTGGCGTCCGGTGATCACCGTCCATGAAAGAGGACGAAAAGACTTTCCCCCCGACACCGCCGGGGACTGGAGCCACCACAGAAGATCCCTTCTGGTGCGACGGCTCAACGAAACCTCGACATCCAGAGACTGCGGACGCCCGTCCCACTTGGACAGAATCTCCGCTTGGAGACCCCTCGTGTGAAACTGGGCAAAGGGAATTGCCTCGAAAGCCGAGACCATCAGACCCAGACACCGCATGCACTTCCGCAGGGATGAGCACGGAACGTCCCTGAGGGACTGGACTTCTCCCTGAAGAACCCTGATTTTGTCGTCCGGTAGGAAGACCTTGGCTTGGACCGAGTCCAGGATCATTCCCAATAGGGAAGACGAACCGTCGGGCACAGTGTCGATTTTGGATAATTTATCGTCCAACCAAACTCCTGCAGAGTCTGCACCGTGACGGACAGATCCTTCTCCAGACCCTGGCTGGTCGCAGACCGAATCAGAATGTCGTCCAGATACCCCAGGACAGAGATGCCCTGGGCCCTCAACAAGGCCAGCAGTGGCGCAAGCACCTTGGTGAAAACCCGCGGAGCCGAGGCGAGGCCAAAAGGCAACGCCACAAATTGGTAGTGATCCTCCGCAATGGCGAATCGAAGGTACCTCTGGTGACCCTCGAAAATGGGAATGTGTAGGTACGCATCCTTCAGATCGATGGAGGCCATGAATTCCCCCGGAACCAGGGCAGCCACCACCGACCGCAGAGATTCCATGCGGAACTTGCGAACCCGCACAAAGCGGTTTAGAGCCTTCAGGTCCAGAACAGGACGAACCTTGCCCTCCTTCCTGGGTACAGTGAACAGATTTGAATAGAACCCCCAAAACCTGTCCCGATGAGGTACCGGGACCACCACTCCCTGAGCTCTCAGGTCCCGCACCGCCAGGTGCAGAGCCCGCAAACGCTCCGGAGACAGTTGAAGATTTGAGGGAAAAAATCTGCTCTCCGGCCGAGAGACAAACTCGATCTTGTAACCAGAACGAACGATTTCCTGAACCCACCTGTCCCGAACACGGGCCAGCCAAGGTTGTAGAAAACCGAGCAAGCGTCCCCCCACCCCAGAACCGGGTGAGGGCGCCCCTTCAGGCCGCACTGTTGTGGGCAGCGGATCCGGATTGGCCGGACTTCTGCTTACCTGTCCACGGCTTCTTTTGAGAGCCCTGACCTTTGAACGGTTTGCCCTTAAAGTGCGGCCGAAAGGCACGAAAGGACCCCTGAGGGGGCCGAAAGGAAGCATGCTTCTTACCAGGAGTCGACTTAGCCTTCTGGGATTGGGGCAAGAGCATGCTCTTACCACCCGTGATCCCCTTTATCAGTGTATCCAAGGATTCACCAAAAAGGCGAGAACCGTCATAAGGAAGATTGGCTAAAGTCTTGCGAGAAGATTGGTCCACCGACCAACACTTCAACCAAACCAAACGGTGAGACAACACCGCCACACCGTGTACACGTGCGGCCAATGGGACCATATCCAAGTCCGCATCGCACAAATACATGACACCCTGATGGATTTGATCCACCATGTCCAATGTCGCCTGCGGGGCTGAGTCAGCCACCAAAACGCGTCTAAGCACCTGCGTCCAACTCGCGACCGCCTGGGCCGCCATAAGGGAAGCAAACAGAGCTTTTAACATAGAACCCATAATAGAATAGGTATGACGGGCAAGAGACTCCAGCCTCTTGTCCGTGGCATCCCGGAACACCGGGGTATCCTCAGCAGGAATCGCAGTGGACTTATTCAAAACCGCGATCGAGTGATCCACCGGAGGTGGAACACACCAACGCTCGTCAGTAGCGGGTGTGAAAGGATAACGCAATTTGAACCTACTGGGTACAGCAAAAGGCTTGCGGATATTACGCCATTGTTCTTTAACAGCGTTTTGAAAATCATCCGTGCAGGGAAAAACCTGCGATGGTTTGCTCCGTCTCTTTGTCCCATAAGCTGCCAAGGCAGCAGGCGGACACGGTTCATCCTGCAAGCGCAGCGTATGCTTAATAGAAGCAACCATTTCATCCATGAGCGCAAGCTCTTCAGACGAGCCAGGGGGAGAATCATCCACCCCTTCAACCTCAGCCTCCACCTCGGACCCCACAAGATCCAGGGAGGAACGGGACCCTGACAAGGAGACCCCGGCCACACCAGCCCCTGCACCATCACCCTCTGAACCAGAGGAAATTGTTCTGGACCTTTTTGTGGATTGAGCAGCCACCAGCATTTGCACCTGTGCTGCCAGATTAGCCACAATGGCAGCCAAATCCCTCCCTGGGGGGGAAACAGCAGTCCCCTGACTACCCATCAATGTGGTAGGAAATTTGCCCTCCTGAGAATCCAATGCCCCAAAATTATTGCTGGCCAAGAAGGGGTTAACTGCCCCTTTAACAAGCGCAGCGAGCGCAGCCCACCGCACACACACACAGCACAATTGAGACCCCCACAGGGAAGACACAGAACCCAGGCAATGGATAAAGGAAGATCAGAAAGGTAAAAACCTGAAGGAGACCTCGCTGTAGCTGCCGCCGCGATCGTGCACACCAGGAAAGAGGAAGTGATGCAATCAGGGCGCTCTGTTAAAGCCTATGGAAGGCTACAAGAAAATGGCCGCCCGCAGTTAAAACATGCGGCTGGGCGAGTGCAGGCAAAATGGCGCCGTTTGGCGCAGAAACCGCCGCTCCCCCACTACAGTGATGCATTAACACCACCCATGCAAAAAAAATGGCGGATCGCCGTAGCGATCACTGTAAAGTGCCCCAACATGGTCAAAAGCATGTCCCACAGCACACAGCCTTCACACATACACAGGCTGACACAGACAGTGCAGCCCAGCCCCCCCCCCCCCCACTCCTTATGCCCACAGCATGCAGCCAGAGAGACAGGGAGAAACAAATCCACAGTGTGAACACAGGCAGGGTAACACAGTCCCAGCCCTCCCAAAACAGACAGGTCCCCACATAAATACACTTACCTCCACGGATGGCGTGGGGAACCCGCACAAGCGAACAAACCGCTGCACACAAGGCAAGGAGAGTCGCATCCAGGACGCAGCACAATGGTGGGTTAAGAAACCGCACAGCGTCCAGTGAGGTAGCCACCTCACCAAGCATCCCTGCACCGAACAGGGATGGGTCGTTCACTGCGCCAGGAGCGATACCTGACTGAACGCTCGATGGCAGGCTGGGAAGCCACCGACCCACAACCTGCGACCAGGGGGATCAGCCCGAGACCCAGCCCGCACGAATCCTCTTCATCAGAAGAACTAACTAACGCTGAAAAAATAACAGCTAGGTAAAGCAAGAGAGAAAACTCAAACAAAAAATCAAAAAAAGAAGAAAGAGTCTGGGGCACAAAGCCCCAGCACAGAGAGAGCCAGCCACTCCTGACAAGCTAGACATTGAAACTGGAGTATGGATACAGGAAGTAGGAGGGTATTGACTGAGGGGACCACCCCCTGGGGGTGGGATGTGTTAAAACTTTTATATTAACATATTCTGTTGCCTAGCTACTCCTTCGGAGCAAAGTCTAATACCCCATTGTAACGAATATGAAGAGGGCGGCGACTGTCGGAGGACGTAAGAGAAACTTTTTTTTTTTTTTAATTGTCTATATTTACTTGTTTATAGCACAAAAAATAAAAACCACAGAGGTGATCAAATCCCACCAAAAGAAAGCTCTATTTGTGGGAAAAAAAGGAACTTAAATTTTATTTGGCTACAGCGTTGCATGACTGTGCAATTGTCAGTTAAAATAACACAGTGCCATATAGCAAAAAATGGCCTGGTTATGAAGGAAATAAAACCTTCCGGGGCTGAATTGGTTAAAGAAGACCTTCTTTAAAATAGTCAGGGACTGCATAGCAACCAATAACTGTTAAGACAATGAATACTTTGATGAGAAATATATAATGTACAGTATTGTGTATATAGTGCAGGGGTCGGCGATGTGCAATGCACAGGGTGCTGCAGTCAGTGTCAGGTTTAGGATACCTAACGCCGACTACTGGATGTGTAATGTGTTCAAGGATCTGGAGTATGTAACACACAGAAGGTTGTAGTCAGTGCCGGGTTTAGAAGTACATAACACAAAGAGTCCAGGAGAACATAATGAACAGAATGCAGGGGACAGGTGTGTAATGCACAGAATGGAGGGGACAGGAGTGCAATGCACAGAAAGCAGGGGACAGGAGTGCAATGCACAGAATGCAGGGGAAAGGCGTGTAATGCACAGAATGCAGGGGACAGGAGTGCAATGTACAGAATGCAGGGAACAACAGGAGTGCAATGCACAGAATGCAGGGAACAGGACTGCAATGTACGGAATGCAAGGGACAGGAGTGCAGTGCACAGAATGCAGGGGACAGGAGTGCAGTGCACAGAATGCAAGGGACAGGAGTGCAGTGCACAGAATGCAGGGGACAGGAGTGCAGTGCACAGAATGCAAGGGACAGGAGTGCAGTGCACAGAATGCAGGGGACAGGATTGCAATGCACAGAATGCAGGGGACAGGAGTGAAATACACAGAATGCAGGGAACAGGAGTGCAATGCACATAACACAGGGAACAGGAGTGCAATGCACAGAATGCAGGGGACAGGACTGCAATGCACAGAATGCAAGGGACAGGAGTGCAGTGCACAGAATGCAGGGGACAGGATTGCAATGCACAGAATGCAGGGGACAGGAGTGAAATACACAGAATGCAGGGAACAGGAGTGCAATGCACATAACACAGGGAACAGGAGTGCAATGCACAGAATGCAGGGGGCAGGAGTGCAATTCACAGAATGCAGTGGACGGGAGTGTAATGCCCAGAATGCAGGAGACAAGAGTGTGTAACACATAAGGGACAAAAGGGTTTCCAATAGTCCACCTAGCTAGAAGGCCTGGCGGACCCCATTCTTCTGGGCTAGCCAAAGCCAGCCTCAGAAACTTGGACACCAGGAGCATAGGAGGAAGGGGCCTGAGGGCCACACATCCTCCCCCTAGACTTCAGGGCAAGCCAGAGGACTCACACCCTTCATCTTGGTGAGAAGAAAACACACACAAAAAGTGAAAGTGACAAAACATGGGAAAAAAATAAATAAATAAGTGACCATAAATAAGTGCATGTCGGTGCACTGGCCGAGCCCTGAGGCCTGGTAACAAAAAATTGCCCCGGACTTTACCCAAAAGGCCCAGCCCTAAAAGGCGCAGTGCAGAAAAAGTGTTTGGAGCTGTGACCATGTGCCGGTTCACACATTGGGGTTCCACACCCAAGTGTTACTAAGAGCACCTCTGGGGCGACCACTCTCAGAGGGCACAGACACCGCGGGCTCTCTGCTTTCCCAGCCCATGGCCAGACAATGTAGACCATTCAAATCAGGAGGTAATGAACCCTTCCAGGTTTCTCTGGGAGAATTTACTCCTGGCCCCCAATGACCTATGGGCCCTCTGATTTTAATTCCTGCCAGTACTAACCTTCAAGGTCCCCATCACTCCAGCAGGTTATCATAGCCACCACCCAACCTAGATCAGGTCGGGTAATAGCACAGCGCCCCCACTGGATCACTGATAAGAACAGATGCTACACTGGATTTTAGCCAAAAGGCAGAGAAGCGATTTTCAGACTACAGAAGTAGGGATGATCGAACTTTTGAAAAGTTCGGTTCGACCAGAACACCCGAACTTCACGAAAGTTCGGTTCGGATTTCAGAACCCCATTGAAATCAATGGGACCCGAACTTCTGTAATCAAAAAACACCATTTTTAAGCCCTAAAACCCAATAAATGCCCCTAAAAAGTGCCTAGGGTTCTGGGTCATGCCCCAGGGACTATTAATCACACAAAAAAAAGTTCTTAAAAATTGTCGTTTTTGATAGATAGCCAATTATTGAAAAAATTAAAAAAAAAAAAAAAAAAGAGATTTCTTTGGATTTAGTGTCTGGGGGGTCTAAAAGTTGTACCTGTGAAGTTTCAGCTCTGTAGCATGTCCAGAACCAGAATTACAGCATACCAAACCTTCAAAAATGACTTTTTTGCTTAACCGCACCTTTCTTTTGCTCCTAATCAACGGCTCAGCCAATGTGTATGATGGGGACATAATGCAGTGCACTGGGAACAAGATTAGAGGTTTTTTTGGAAAAAGGTGCTGTCTCTTTAAATGTGCATATAATTAACGGGTGTATTTCCACAATGGGGCTTTTATTACCAAATGTTTCAAGAAGTCCAAAGATGTATGTAATTGCACTTTATTTCATGTAAAATGGTGTTTGGTGCACTTTAACTTGAAATCTCACAAGAAACAGACATATATGCACGGATACATTGAGGGTTAGGGGTAGGGGCCACAATGTAGTGCAGAGTGAACAAGATTAGAGATGTTTTGGATGAATACTGTTGTCTCTTGACTTTGAATAGAAGTAAAGGATGCTTAAAAATTGGGCATTTGGTGGTGCGGACGATGCCTTGACACCATATCCCTATGAAAGTGCTGGTAATGAAAGCAATAATTGCCTTTGTAAGGAAAAAAATTACAATGATATGCATCTGTGTGACAGGTGCGCAAAAATTGTTGTTTGGGTGTTGGCGGAGCCATACCACTGTAAGCCCAAAGAGCTGGTGTTGAAGAAGGCGTAAAAATTATGAAGGTGTGCACCTGTGGAACAGGTGCGCAAACATGGTAGTTTTGGTGTTGGCGGAGCCTCCCCACCATAACCCCAAAGAGCTGGCTTTGAAGGAGGCCCAAAAATTGTAAAGGTGTGCACCTGTGGAACAGGTTCGCAAACATGGTAGTTTTTGTTTAGCATAGCCTCCCCACCTTAACCCCAAAGAGCTGGTGTTGAAGGAGGCCCAAAAATTGTAAAGGTGTGCACCTGTGGAACAGGTGCGCAAACATTGTAGTTTTTGTTTTAGCATAGCCTCCCCACCTTAACCCCAAAGAGCTGGCGTTGAAGGAGGCCCAAAAATTGTAAAGGTGTGCACCTGTGGAACAGGTGCGCAAACATTGTAGTTTTTGTTTTAGCATAGCCTCCCCACCTTAACCCCAAAGAGCTGGTGTTGAAGGAGGCCCAAAAATTGTAAAGGTGTGCACCTGTGGAACAGGTGCGCAAACATTGTCATTTTTGTTTTAGCATAGCCTCCCCACCTTAACCCCAAAGAGCTGGTGTTGAAGGAGGCCCAAAAATTGTAAAGGTGTGCACCTGTGGAACAGGTGCGCAAACATTGTAGTTTTTGTTTTAGCATAGCCTCCCCACCTTAACCCCAAAGAGCTGGCGTTGAAGGAGGCCCAAAAATTGTAAAGGTGTGCACCTGTGGAACAGGTGCGCAAACATTGTAGTTTTTGTTTTAGCATAGCCTCCCCACCTTAACCCCAAAGAGCTGGTGTTGAAGGAGGCCCAAAAATTGTAAAGGTGTGCACCTGTGGAACAGGTGCGCAAACATTGTCGTTTTTGTTTTAGCATAGCCTCCCCACCTTAACCCCAAAGAGCTGGCGTTGAAGGAGGCCCAAAAATTGTAAAGGTGTGCACCTGTGGAACAGGTGCGCAAACATTGTAGTTTTTGTTTTAGCATAGCCTCCCCACCTTAACCCCAAAGAGCTGGTGTTGAAGGAGGCCCAAAAATTGTAAAGGTGTGCACCTGTGGAACAGGTGCGCAAACATTGTCGTTTTTGTTTTAGCATAGCCTCCCCACCTTAACCCCAAAGAGCTGGTGTTGAAGGAGGCCCAAAAATTGTAAAGGTGTGCACCTGTGGAACAGGTGCGCAAACATTGTCGTTTTTGTCATAACCAAAATGAGGTTCTGTGAACGTAAAGAGAATGAGAGGAGGGTTTGAGGGTGGCACCATGGTCCAGGCTTAAACTGAGGCTCAACTGCCACATCACAACGATAGCCTAGTCTACAAGGTCTGCATCAGGTGCATCAAAGCTTGATATCCACGACTGATTCATCTTAATGAATGTCAAACGGTCGACTGAGTCGGTGGAGAGTCTAGTTCGATGGTCTGTGACGAATCCTCCTGCTGCGCTGAATGCCCGTTCCGATAGGACACTGGAAGCAGGGCAGGCCAACAACTCCATGGCATACTGGGCCAGTTCTGGCCAGTGGTCTAATCTTAAGACCCAGTATGCCAGTGGATCGGATTCGTCACATGAAAAGCCCTCTGTGTCACTTTGTGCCCTCACGTAATCGTCCACCATGTGATGCAGACGGTGTCGATGCGATGTGGCAGCTGAGAGGCCTGGGCGGTGAGGACTAAAAAAAGACCGAAAGGCATCCGTCAACCGCACGCCTTCTCCAACGCTCCTCTCGTGACCACCAGTAGAATCCATGGTAGGTTGTCCCCGCCCCTGCACCCTACGGGAGTCGGGGAACATGTTCACCAGATTCCTCTTGAGACTGTCCTCAAGGGATTTGATCCTGTGGACTCTATGGGTGGATGGGAAAAGCTCCGAGACTTTACACTTGTACCGGGGGTCAAGTAGGGTGGCCAACCAATAGTGGTTAGTCTCTTTAATGGCCTTGATTCTGGGGTCCTTTCGCAGGCTCTGGAGCATGATGTTTCCCATGCGTCGCAAATTAGCGAAGGCCTGAGAAGCTGACTCCTCGGGGTCACTCATAACGACATTATCTTCAACGGGCTCCTCCTCCTCCCAGCCACGTACTACTCCAAAGTGTCCCGAGGGAGTCAAACTAGGCCTTGCAGATTGCCGCATGTCTTCCTCCTCCTCCTCCTCAAACCCTGCAAAAGTTCCCGCAGAATCGTCCTCCTCCTCCTCTTCCACCCCTGGATCCTGCTCGGGCCTCTGGGAGCTAGGCATAATGGGGTCAGGATTCTCAGGATAAAGGGGGCCTTGAGAGGCAAGGAAGTCCTCCTCTTCCTCCTGCTGCTCTGCCTCCAGTGCCCTGTCCATAATGCCACGCAGAGTGTGCTCCAACAAAAACAGTACCGGTAGGGTGTCACTGATGCATGCGCTGTCCCGGCTGACCATCCTTGTGGCCTCCTCAAATGGCGAGAGGACAGCGCATGCATCCTTAATCAAAAGCCACTGCCGTGGTGAAAAGAAGCCCAGGCGCGCAGAGCCAGTGCTGGTGCCGTACTCGCATAGGTATTCATTGAGGGCCCTCTGCTGCGTGTACAGGCGCTGCAGCATAGCCAAGGTGGAGTTCCAGCGGGTGGGCATGTCACAGATGAGGCGGTGTACCGGCAGGTGAAACTCGCGCTGCACTTCGGCCAAACGTGCAGTGGCACTGTACGACCGCCTGAAGTGACTGCACACCCTTCTTGCCATCCTTAGCACATCCTGCATTCCCGGGTACGAGTTCAAAAACCGCTGTACCACGAGATTCAGGACATGCGCCAGGCATGGCACATGGGTTAACTTTCCCTGACGAAGGGCGGCCAGGAGGTTTGACCCATTATCAGTAACCACCATCCCTGGCTGCAGCTGGCGTGGTGTCAACCACCTCTGGGCCTGTGCCTGCAGAGCCCCAAGAATCTGAGGGGCAGTGTGCTGCCTGTCCCCTAGACACACAAGCTGCAGCACTGCGTGACACCTTTTGGCCTGAGACATAGAATAGCCCTTTGAACGTTTACGTGGTATCTCATCATATTCAAAGGACCATTCTGCAGAGGAGGGCATGGAGGAGGTAGAGGAGGAGGAGCAGGAGGGGGTAGAAGTGATCGATCTACCCGGATCAGCGACACCACCAGCTGTTTGCAGACGTGGGGGCAACACTGGCTGCAGCACCGAGCCCTGGCTACAATCCCTTCCACTGGCAAGCAGTGTCACCCAGTGAGCAGTGACAGAAATGTACCGTCCCTGCCCATGTTTGCTTGACCAAGTGTCAGCCGTCAAGTGTATCTTACGGCTGACTGACTTGGCCAGGGATGACACTACATTGCCTTCCACATGTTGGTATAGGGATGGCAGGGCCTTACGGGAAAAGTAATGCCGACTTGGCACCTGCCACTGTGGAACTGCACATTTTGCGAAGTCACGGAAGGGAGCAGACTCTACCAGGTTAAATGGTAATAGTTGCAGAGCCAGTAGTTTAGCCAACTACTGTTTAGACGCTGGGCATGTGGGTGGCGGGGAGTATACATTTTTTTTCGTTCCAGCATGTGTGGAATCGAAATTTGGCGTCTAGATGATACAGCTGGTGGTGTGCTGGAGGTAGATGCGACACTGCCTGCTATATCATCATCCCTGCCAGTGGAGGCTGCCAACAGGTGACGAGTGACTATAGCAGGGCCAGGAACAGACTGATGTGCAGGTGGAGCAGGTGGAGCAGATGGAGCATGAGGAGGAGCGCGAGGAGAACTAGGAGGCCGACTGACCAATCTTTGGCCCTTTTGTGGGTTCTTTAAATGCTCCTGCCAACGGGCCGAGTGGTGGGTTGTCAAATGCCTGTTTAGGCAGCTTGTACCCAGGTGGTTGACATTTTTGCCACGTTTTATACCCTTCTTACAAATCTTGCAGATCGCAACTGTTTTATCTGCATGGGATGTCTCAAAAAAGGCCCAGCAAGATGAGGTGTGTATAGTGGCCCGGGAGACAACAGGTGCGGCCTTAGATGGAGTAGGCCGTCTGCTCTCCCCTCTTGCTTGCTCTGCCTCCTCCTCAACCTCAGACCCAACATCTGACTCCATCAAAGACTGAGCATCAGGCCTGGCCTGGGAGACAACAGGTGCGGCCTTAGATGGAGCGGGCCGTCTGCTCTCCCCTCTTGTTTGCTCTGCCTCCTCCTCAACCTCAGACCCAACATCTGATTCTATCAAAGACTGAGCATCAGGCCTGGCCTGGGAGACAACAGGTGCGGCCTTAGATGGAGCGGGCCGTCTGCTCTCCCCTCTTGTTTGCTCTGCCTCCTCCTCAAACTCAGACCCAACATCAGACTCCATAAAGGACTGAGCATCAGGCTGAAGTAGATGGCCGACACTGTGGTCAAACAGCTCAGCTGACTCCTCTGCCATGTCTGAAATTGGGTCTAAGGGAGGACATGAGGTGGACATGGACTCATCTGTATTTGTTCTGACAACTGCAGAAGACTGACCACTTTTCTCTGCCTGGGTCACTGTAGTTGCAGATGATGCCGATGATGAGGGTTTGTTCATATAGTCCACCACCTCCTGTACATACTGTGGACGTATAGCTTGGCCACTGCCGGAGAACAATCCAAATGGTGGCCTGGCTGAGGACTGACCACCATGTCCACCCCTGCCTCTAGACACCCTAGAAGCTGTGCCCCTTTCCGCAGCAGGGCCACGTATGCCTTTTCTTGGTCTACCAGGCATATTTCTCAATGATGCGTTGGCAACTGTGTGCGGTGAAAAACGCACACTGCTATGCGACCCACAGTTGTCGCTGGATACAGCACAGCAGTTGCGGTTCACGCACAGTAGCAAAGCCTTTTGCACAGTGGACCTAACGCTTTGAACAACAGGCGTTAGGTTGTCACTGATGCGTTGGCAACTGTGTGCGGTGAAAAACGCACACTGCTATGCGACCCACAGTTGTCGCTGGATACAGCACAGCAGTTGCGTGTCACGCACAGTTGCAAAGGCTTTTGTACAGTGCACCTAACGCTTTGAACAACAGGCGTTAAGTTGTCACTGTAGCGTTGGCAACTGTGTGCGGTGAAAAACGCACACTGCTATGCGACCCACAGTTGTCGCTGGATACAGCACAGCAGTTGCGGTTCACGCACAGTAGCAAAGCCTTTTGCACAGTGGACCTAACGCTTTGAACAACAGGCGTTAGGTTGTCACTGATGCGTTGGCAACTGTGTGCGGTGAAAAACGCACACTGCTATGCGACCCACAGTTGTCGCTGGATACAGCACAGCAGTTGCGTGTCACGCACAGTTGCAAAGGCTTTTGTACAGTGCACCTAACGCTTTGAACAACAGGCGTTAAGTTGTCACTGATGCGTTGGCAACTGTGTGCGGTGAAAAACGCACACTGCTATGCGACCCACAGTTGTCGCTGGATACAGCACAGCAGTTGCGGTTCACGCACAGTAGCAAAGCCTTTTGCACAGTGGACCTAACGCTTTGAACAACAGGCGTTAGGTTGTCACTGATGCGTTGGCAACTGTGTGCGGTGAAAAACGCACACTGCTATGCGACCCACAGTTGTCGCTGGATACAGCACAGCAGTTGCGTGTCACGCACAGTTGCAAAGGCTTTTGTACAGTGCACCTAACGCTTTGAACAACAGGCGTTAAGTTGTCACTGTATTTTGCTGCCTAGCAAGCACGTATACCTGCTGTGATAGAGCAGCACTGTGCCACGTGCTCACTAAACAGAACCCTCACACTTTCCCTACAGAAACTAAATTTTCAAATCTAACTAATGTAGTACAAAGTTCCCTAACTACACTAGATATCCCTTTCCACTAAATAGAAAGCTCCATACAGCAGAAGACTGACACTGTCCCTTAAGTTTTTTTTTTTTTTTTAACTCTAAGAACCAGCACAATCGCTGTATCTAACTACACTGGCTGTAAGCTAAATACAATTCTGCTATATGGAGCTTTAGAACCACTCGATATGTAGGAAATGTAGTGTAGCAAGCAGGAGTCAGACAGAACTGCTTCAACTCTCTTCAACAGGCTCTGGATAACTGTGCTAGGGGTTAGGCGGGGCCATCTTATATAGTGTGGGGCGTATTCACTCCTGATTGGCCTCTGGTCCCCGTAGTCACTCCAATCACGTTCCTAGGAGACTCCTGCCCCCTCATTGGCTTTTGCAGACGTTTCTGGGCCAATCACGGGCTTTTAAAGCCCAGTTCCTGTCCCAGTGCATTTTGGGCGGTTCTGGTGGCCGAATACCGAACTTTTGCCGCAAAAAGTTCGGTATTCGGCCGAATATCGAACATCCAATGTTCGGGTCGAACCGATGGTCGACCCGAACCGTTCGATCATCCCTATACAGAAGTGCTGCACAGAGAAGAAGTCAAATCCCTGGACTGCGAGAGCGGCTGCGGGGGTGCTGACAACTTGGTACCCCGAAGGTGAGTACAGCGGTGAACGGGGGGAGGGCGTTCGGTGTTAGTTCAAACTTTCATTTTTTCTGTAAATGTAAACTAACACTTTAAAACTTTTTACTACTTATGAAGAATGTTTGAATGTCCATAGACAGACCAAGGGTTTACTTTAAGCAGTTCAATACCGGGCCCTTTCTGCGCAAGACAGTTTTCAGTCTTCAGTGATGTCACACTTTGAATGACAATTGCGCAGTCATGAAACTCTGTACCCAGGCTACATTTTTATTAAGTTGTTCACACAACTAGAGCTCTCTTTTGGTGTTATTTAATCACCACTGGGTTTTTTATTTTTTGCTACATAAACAAAAAAAAGACTGCAAAGTAAGTAACGAAAACACGTTTTTCCTCGTTTCTGTTATAAAATTTTGCAAATAAATAATTGTTCTTCATAAATTTATCTCAAAATATATTCTGCTACATATCTTTGATGAAAATAATCCAAATCAGTATTTAGTCTGTAGGGAAGAGTCCACAAACTATGGTATATATCTGAAAATAGATTAATCCTTTTTTACTGACACCCTATCCAATTTCATGAGGCCCAAAAACTGTCAGGACAGTACAAATACCTCCCAACTGACATCTTTTTGGAAAGTAGACAGTCCAAGGTATATAGTAAGATATAGCGGTTTTTTGAAGTTGAAAATTTTAGTCGTAATTTTATGGAAAATTAAGAAATTAAAAAAATATATATTATTATTTTTTTTTTTTTACATACTGTCACTAGAGCAGTAGAACGTCATCATATAACTGGTGTGGCAGCGATCAGGGACACCAACTGGTATGAAAAAAGTTTAATTTTTTTTACATTTTATTACTTTTTTTTTCTTTTTTACGTTTTTTGTTTAAACACTTTACCACTAGAGCATTTTGCTGTCTTACGTCTGAGCCACTTTTTGCGATTCGGCGCTGTGCGAATTTAACTGACAATTGCGCGGTCGTGCGACGCCATACCCAAACAAAATTTACGTCCTTTTTTTTCCCACAAACAGAGCTTTCTTTTGGTGGTATTTGATCACCTGTGCGATTTTTACTTTTTGTGCTATAAACAAAAAAAGAGCGTAAATTTTGAAATAACAACAATATTTTTCACATTTTTTTTATATGAAATTCCCCCCAAAAAATGTAAAAATCAAATTTTTTTAAAATTTTTGGCCAATTTGTTTTCTGCTACCTATGTTTGGTAAAAAAAATTCACAATAAGCGTATTTTGATTGGTTTGCGCAAAAGTTATTGCGTTTACTAACAAAGGGAAAGATTTCTGTCATTTATGGTGTTTTTTTTTTTAACGCGTAATAGCGGCGATCTGCGATTTTTTTTTGCGGGACTGCGACATTGCGGCGGACAGATCGGACCCTTGACTGACATTTTTTACACTTTTGGGGGTACCAGTGACATTACTGCAGTAATCAGTGCTATATATATATGCACTGTTACTGTAAAAATGACACTGGCAGGGAAGGGGTTAATTTTATTGGAGAGGGAGGGGTTAATGTATGCCTGGTGCTTACTGACGTGTGGGGGGGGAGGTGACTGTGGGAGCCAGGGACAGATCGGAGTGTTCAGCTATGCTGAACACTCCGATCTGTCACTCCCTGTCACTTGGGAGATCCCCCCGCTTGTGTTTACACAGGCGGGCAGATCTCCACACTAGATCCCCGACGATCGGGGCAGAGCAGCGGCGATCGCCGCTGCTCCTCCCCTGGCCCGACTCCCGCTGTGACTGAATACAGCGGGAGCGAGCCTCCGGCGGCGCGGGGAGGGGGAGTGTCTACGTCGTCAGAGGATAACGAGCCACTTTGCTCAGTAGTACTACGGTACTCAGTGGCAAAGTGGTTAACACATCGTGACCAGAGCAATATAATGTTACCATTGTAACATTGTATTACTCTGGTAAAGTGATCAGGATTTTTTTTTACACGTTATGTTAGCTTATAGCAGTGAATTACATTGCTATAAGCAAGCATTTTACTGAATAAAATAGTTTTTTTTTCAGTTTGTTTTGTTGTGAATAGCTGGGATTAGTCATAGCTAATCACATGGTACAGATGGGCTGTGATTGGCCCTGTCTGTACCATGTGATCAAATTGACCAATCACAGGTAGCAACACAATTGTACACAATGGATGGCATGAAAGTAAGCCATCCATTGTGCACAATGTCATGTGGTCTGCTGTTATTGGTCATGGCGGTTATATGGTACCGACAGCGAGCCGGTACACTGATCAGTCATTGGCAGCCGGTGACAGATCCTGCCACTGGGTGGCCCTTTCTGACAGGATGTCACATGACGTCCAGTCAGGATGGGAAAGCCAATGCCCAGCTGTCATTATGCTATAGGCTGGGTGGGAAGGTATTAAATGAATATGGAGATATCCTTTCACCTGGTATTCTTCCATGAAACGTGACCCAGGAAATTCAGTTTGAATGACTGCTGCAAAAGATGAGTCAATGTTTTAATTCAACATAACAGGTTTGGCGGATTATATAAGAAATTATATAACTGCTGCAATTAAATTTGTTTTGCTGCCAGGGATTGCTTAGTAAACAAGGTGAGCAGTTGTCTTCTCTTGCCAGATCTTGGGACTGTTCAATCTAATATTTCCATTTCATTGACGTGGTTCACATAGGAAGAGACGAATGTTTTAAGAGATGCCATTTTTATATTAACATTTTGTGGAAAATATTTGTGGGGAAGATTGTGGGGATTTAGGCCCCTAGTATAGACTGATTATACCTCACAGCTACCCAGCGAAATGTCTGTATGTTCTCTACGTATTCCCTTATGTACCCCAAATCTTTTTTTATTGAGCTGCCGCATACCACCTGAAATCAGGCTTACAGAGAGTGAGTCTGCTCTGTAAGCTGACTGTTGGGACCAGTGCTAAGGTTGATAAAGCACCTGGACTAGATGGCATACACCCACGTATCTTAACCACTTAAGCCCCGGAAGATTTTACTCCCTTCCTGACCAGGGCCTATTTTGCGATTCAGCACTACGTGACTTTAACGGACAATTGTGCGGTCGTGCGACGCTGTACCCAAATGAAATTGACGTCCATTTTTTCCCCCACAAACAGAGCTTTCTTTTGGTGGTATTTGATCACCTGTGGGATTTTTTGATCATGCGCTATAAACAAAAAAATAGCGACAATTTTGCAAAAATAACAATATTTTTCACATTTTTTTATATGAAATTCCCCCCCAAAAATGTAAAAATCTAATTTTTTTAATATTTTAGGCCAATTTGTTTTCTGCTACATATATTTGGTAAGAAAAAAAATCACAAAAAGCGTATTTTTATTGGTTTGCGCAAAAGTTATTGCGTTTACTAACTAAGGGAAAGATTTTTGTCATTTTTATTGTTTTTTTTTTTTTTAACGAGTAATGACGGCGATCTGCGATTTTGTTTGCAGGACTGCAACATTGCGGCGGACAGATCGGACCCTTAACTGACATTTTGGACACTTTTGGGGTTACCAGTGATGTTACTACAGTAATCAGTGCTATACATATGCACTGTTACTGTAAAAATGACACTGGCAGGAAAGGGGTTGACTTTATTTAAGAAGGAGGGGTTAAGTGTGTCCCTAGGGGCGTGTTTCTTACTGTGATTGGCTGTGGCTAGTGGTGTAACAGCAGAGATCAACGGTCCTACATAGCAGAACCGTATGATCTGTGCTGTTACACAGGGGAGAGTGACAGGCGGCTTTGTTTACATTAGCCGCCTGCCTTTCTCTCGGTGTAACCAACTCGCGCGGGGGGGTCTGTGAGCGAGCAGGAGCAGGGGCGTGCCTCCAGCGGCACGCGCTCGCTCCCTAGAGCCTCACAGGCTAGCGACATAGACCTACGTCTCTTTGCCTGTGAGGGGCTGACTGCCGACCTAAATCGTCGTTAGGCAGTCGGCAAGTGGTTAAAAGAATTGAGCTCAATTTCAAAGCCATTGTTTCTAATTTTTAGGGACTCGTTAAGGACTGGGATAGTACCACTGGTTTGGTGTAGGGTCAATTTGGTGCCTATATTTAAAAAGGGATCAAAGTCTTTACCAAGTAACTATAGACCTGTTAGTTTAACTTCTATAGTCGGGAAGATACTGGAGAGTTTAATAAAAGACCACATAGACCTGATCTAACAGTTGGTCATCATTAGATCAGCAGTCAGCATCCCCCATTAGAGACCCCCATTACCTAAAAGTGCCCCCCCTTCTTTAAAGACCTCCATTAGAGAGAGACTCCCCCCTTATAACAGCACCCCCTGTCCTCTTCATAGAGACATAGTTGGTCTGGCAGAAAAAAGACACAAGTTCATCTAGTTTAACCAATACAGTAAACCCCCCTCCATTGCGGGGGTTACGTTCCGGACCCAGCCACGAAAAGTGAAATTCCGCGAAATAGAAAAACCCTATTAAAATGCATTGTAGGCATGTTTTTTTACTGTCACTGTACGTGTAAAAGCATTTTAAGGTCTTTAAACACTTTTAAAACAATAGAAACTCATTTAAACACATAAAAGATACTAAGAGACATAGCAAGAGCTATGGAAAACACAAAAATATTTCATTTTTAATGATTTATATAGTAAAATAACATTACAAAAAAAAACGCGAATTACCGGGACCGCAAAAACTGAACCGCGATGGAGCGGGGGATTACTGTAAAAGGAAAAAATATATCCTATAGCCCACAGTTGATCCAGAGGAAAGAAAAAACCCCCATAAAGCATGATCCTGTTTGTTCCAGTAGGTTAAAAAATCCCTTCCTTATCCCCCGAGAGGCAATTATTTCCTGGATCAACTTTACCTATAAATATTAGTATCCAGTTATATTGTGTTTATCTAGGAAAGAATCCAGGCCTTTCCTAAGAAGCAAAAATAAAGAGACTGGTCAATTGGCTAAAAAGAACCCTGCTATAGTTACATAGTTACATAGTTAGTCAGGTTGAAAAAAGACACAAGTCCATCTCTAGATCAATCAATTAAAAAAAACAAAAAGAAAACACAACCATACAATCCCATATACACAATCTTATACCCACAGTTGATTCAGAGGAAGGTGAAAAAAACCCCAGGAAAGCATGATCCAATTTGCTACAGCAGGGGAAAAAATTCCTTCCTGATCCCCCGAGAGGCAATCTGATATTCCCTGGATCAACTTTACCTATAAATGTTAGTACCCATTTATATTATGTACATTTAGGAAAGAACCTAGGCCTTTTTTAAAGCAATCTACTGAGCTGGACAGAACCACCTCTTGAGGGAGTCTATTCCACATTTTCACAGCTCTTACTGTGAAGAAACCTTTCCATATTTGGAGATGAACTCTCTTTTCCTCCAGATGTAAAGAGTGCCCCCTTGTTCTCTGTGATGACCTTAATGTGAAAAGCTTAACACCAAGTTCATTATATGTACTTATGTATATATACATGTTGATCATATCCCTGTGTTAATCTCCTCTTCTCAAGAGAGAATAAATTAAATTCCTCTAATCTTTCCTCATAGCTGGGCTCCTCCATGCCTCTTATCAGCTCTATAAGATTGTCTAACGTCTTACCGGCGGGAGGTACTCTGCAGCCACTGCAACTACAAGCGTATGGGAGGCTGGAGTTAGGGGGCAGAGCTGGGAGGTGGAGCTAAAATATCACGTGTGCTGTTCAAAAGCGTCACCGGTTGCTAGCATAACGGCAGTCCTAGCAACCAATGACTTCAAAGCAGATCATTCAGTAGAGTGGGGGTGGCGGTAGGCGCCGGCAGGGGAGAAGGCAGGGCAGAGAGCACACAGAACAGTAAGAGCAAAGCGTAGCAGACTGGAAATCCCTAGGATACCCCACTGAGTTCATTCACAGCAATGGGACAGATTTAACTGACTTGACTGGAGGTATGTTGTGTCCGGGTTTCGGGTGGACAGATACCTGAGCACAAGTGGCAAAACCCGAACTGTCCGGGTCAAACCCGTACAGGTGGCAACACTAACCAGTGCTGGGACAATGTCACGCAGAACCTATGGCAAAGATGACAAATTATTCCCCCCGGGTGGAGTAGGGGGTCGGGGCAATAGCTGCACACTCAGATTTTCGTGACAAAATGTATGACTTTAATAACAGTGCACATTCTGTCCTGCAGTCAAATATGGGGCTATAATATATAATATAATATGGGAATATAAATAACAAAGAAAGAAATGCCCCATAGTCAGTGTGACGAAAATTGCTCCTACATCTCTGGAGCTACTGGAAGGAAAACTATTCCTGCATCTGTGGAACACTAGAAGGAAAAATGTCCTTGTGTTGGTTGTGTAACTGGAAGGAAAAATGTGTCGGTGGTTTTACTGCAAGGAAAAATGTGCCTGCATCGGTGGTGGAACTGGATACAAAAGTCCCTGCAATGGTGGTTTTACTGGAAGTAATCAATGACCCTGCATCAGTGGTGTCACTGGCAGGAGTCTATGGTGTTACTGAAAGTAAAATATAATATGTTCTTGCGTTGTTGTTGTCATTGGCAGGAAAAAAATGTTCCTACATCCATGTTGTCACAGAAAATAAAAATATCCCTGCATTCGTGAAGGTAAATATTGTCTTTGCACCCTTGCTATACCATACCTGGATGGAAAAAATGTCCCTGCGTTGGTGGTGTCACTAGAAGAATAAAATGGCTTTGCATCCGCAGTCTCACTGTAAATATAAAATGTCCCCTGCATCTGTGGTTTCACTGAAGGTAAAAATGTACCCAGTGTCCATGGTGTCATTGGGAGGAAACAATGTCCCTGCATCCATGATGTCAGTGAAAGTAGAAAATGTCTCTATGTTGGTAATGTGACAGGAAGCCAAAAATTACCCTGTGTTGGTGTGAGGAAAAATATCTCTGTGTTCATAATGTCAGTAAAAACTGCCCCTGTATAAGTGATGTATTAGGGCAGTGATCGCGAACCATGGCCCCCCAGATGTTTTAGAACTACATTTCCCATGATGCTCATGCACTCTGCAGTGTAGTGAAGCGTCATGGGAAATGTAGTTCCAAAACATCTGGGGTGCCACGGTTCGCCATCACAGTATTAGGGCATAAAAACATGCCCCTGCATCAATGGTGACACTGGAAGGAGAGAAATTCCCCTGCAATAGCAGTGTCACTGGAAATAAAAATGGCCCTGCATCTCCATGATTAAGCCGTGGGAGCAGGGCATAATATGTTGGAGTCATGGTCTGGATGAATCGAGCTGAGGCTGCTTTTACCTGCTAACCATTTGGGCTGGGTGAGGTGTGCGGCAGCTATTCCTGCCTCTGTGGTGTCACTGGAAGGAAATTAACCTGCAATGCTGGTGTCAATGGAAAGAAAGAAATACAATTACACCTGTGGTGTCACTGGAAATAAACATTATCTTGTGTTGGTAACTATAATGAAAAAAATGTTCCTAGCTTGGTGAAGCCACTGGAATGAAAAAATATTCCTGCACCCATGGTGTCACTAGAATTTTAAAAAATGCCCTGTGCCCTGGTGTCACTAGAAGTAAAAAAAAAAAAAGCCCTGTCAGTGGCGTTGCTGAAAGTAAAAAATTCCCTGCATTGGTAGTGACACTGGAAAAGGTCCCTGTGTCAGTTGTGTCAGTGGAAGGAAATAAATTACCCTTACATTGGTGGTTTTAATGGAAGGAAAAATTTTCCCCCGCATCAGTGGTATCACTGGAAGATAAAAATGTCCCTACATCAGTGGTGTCATTAGAAAGAAAATATTTCCCTGCTTCGGTGGTGTCAGTGAAGCCACTGGAAGGAAAAAATGCCCTGCATATGTGATATCCCTAGAAGTAAATAGTGTGTTAGTGGTGTCAGTGAAAGTAATACATTTTCCTGCACCCATGATATCACTGGAAATAAAACATACCCCCGCATTGATGGTGACACTGGAAGGGAAAAATTGCCCTGCCTCAGTGGTGACACTGAAAGGAAAAAAATCCCCTACATCGGTGCTGTCAGTGAACATAAAAATGGCCCTGCACCCATGGTGTCACTGGAAGTAAAACCACTTCTGCATCGATGGTTACACTGGGAGAAGAACATTGGGTCGCTGAGAGGAGGACAATGGGTTACTGGTGTCATTGGATGTAAAAAATGTCCCTGCATCAGTATTGACACTGGAAGGAAACATGTCTCTGCATTTGTGGTACAGCCAGAAGTAAAAATGTCACTGTGTTAGTGCTATCACTTTAAGTAAAAAATGCCCCATCATTGGTGGTGTCCCTGGAAGGAAAAAATGCCCACGTGTCAGTGGTTTCACTAAAAGGAAAAAATGCTCCCATTTTTAAAGTGCATAATGCACAGTACATGGTACAGGGGTCAGGAGTAGGTAATGCACAGTACATAGTACAGGATCAGGAGTAAGTAATGCATAGTACAGAGTACAGTGGTCAGGAGTAGGTAATGCATAGTACAGAGTACAGTAGTCAGGAGTAGGTAATGCAGAGTACAGAGTACAGGGGTCAGGAGTAGGTAATGCAGAGTACAGAGTACAGGGGTCAGGAGTAGGTAATGCATAGTACAGAGTACAGGGGTCAGGAGTAGGTAATGCAGAGTACAGAGTACAGGGGTCAGGAGTAGGTAATGTACAGTACAGGAGTCAGGAGTAGGTAATGCACAGAGTATAGGTGTCAGGAGTAGGTAATGTACAGTACAGGAGTCAGGAGTAGGTAATGCACAGAGTATATGGGTCAGGAGTAGGTAATGTACAGTACAGGAGTCAGGAGTAGGTAATACACAGAGAATAGGGGTCAAGAGTAGGTAATGCACAGAGTATAGGTGTCAGTAATAGGTAATGCACAGTACAGAGTACAGGGTCAGGAGTATGTAATGCACAGTACAGAGTACAGGGTCAGGAGTAGGTAATGCACAGTACAGAGTACGGGATCAGGAGTAGGTAATGCACAGAGTCCAGGGATGAGAAGTGCTTAAGACAAGAGCACAGGGGTCAAGAGAGTTTAATACACAGGTCAGTAGACAGAGTACAAGTAAAAAAAATGACAGATCTCCCCCATCAGTACAGCTCTCCCTCCTCAGTATAGCTCTGATCCCCTGCAGTACAGCTCTCCCTCCTCAGTATAGCGCTCATCCCCGGAGTACAGCTCTCCCTCCTCAGTATAGCCCTTGTCTCACCCCCTGAGTACAGCTCTCCCTCCTCAGTATAGTTCTCATCCCCTGAGTACAGCTCTCCCTCCTCAGTACAGCTCTCCCTCCTCAGTATAGTTCTCATCCCCTGAGTACAGCTCTCCCTCCTCAGTATAGCCCTTGTCTCACCCCCTGAGTACAGCTCTCCCTCCTCAGTATAGTTCTCATCCCCTGAGTACAGCTCTCCCTCCTTAGTATAGCTCTCATCTCATCCAATGAGTACAGCTCTCCCTCCTCAGTATAGCTCTTATCCCCTGAGTACAGCTCTCCCTCCTCAGTATAGTTCTCATCCCCTGAGTACAGCTCTCCCTCCTCAGTATAGCCCTTGTCTCACCCCCTGAGAACAGCTCTCCCTCCTCAGTATAGTTCTCATCCCCTGAGTACAGCTCTCCCTCCTCAGTACAGCTCTCCCTCCTCAGTATAGTTCTCATCCCTTGAGTACAGCTCTCCCTCCTCAGTATAGCCCTTGTCTCACCCCCTGAGTACAGCTCTCCCTCCTCAGTATAGTTCTCATCCCCTGAGTACAGCTCTCCCTCCTCAGTACAGCTCTCCCTCCTCAGTATAGTTCTCATCCCCTGAGTACAGCTCTCCCTCCTCAGTATAGCTCTCATCTCATCCCCTGAGTACAGCTCTCCCTCCTCAGTATAGCTCTCCCTCCTCAGTATAGTTCTCATCCCCTGAGTACAGCTCTCCCTCCTCAGTATAGCCCTTGTCTCACCCCCTGAGTACAGCTCTCCCTCCTCAGTATAGTTCTCATCCCCTGAGTACAGCTCTCCCTCCTCAGTACAGCTCTCCCTCCTCAGTATAGTTCTCATCCCCTGAGTACAGCTCTCCCTCCTCAGTATAGCTCTCATCTCATCCCCTGAGTACAGCTCTCCCTCCTCAGTATAGCTCTCCCTCCTCAGTATAGTTCTCATCCCCTGAGTACAGCTCTCCCTCCTCAGTATAGCCCTTGTCTCACCCTCTGAGTACAGCTCTCCCTCCTCAGTATAGTTCTCATCCCCTGAGTACAGCTCTCCCTCCTCAGTATAGCTCTCATCTCATCCAATGAGTACAGCTCTCCCTCTACACCTACCAGACCAGGGCAGCTCAGAGTAAGGGGATTCTCC
Source organism: Pelophylax lessonae (assembly GCF_965119305.1). NCBI lineage: Eukaryota > Metazoa > Chordata > Amphibia > Anura > Ranidae > Pelophylax > Pelophylax lessonae. The sequence continues at coordinate 78,073,921 of NC_138768.1, forward strand.
TTTTGGCTAGGTCATGTAATGGCAGCCAGAAAGGAGCAGCCTCCCTCGCTCTGAACTGACAGCCTGCAAGACCAGCTCTTGCTTCAGGTGCCCAGCTGTCAGCACTAGCTGCTGCACTGCAGACTCTCGGGGGAAAGGGGGGTTTGTTTGGACCTCCTTATCCCCCCCTTATCTACGCTCCTGTATCTGTAAATAGGCACTGTGCTATCACAGTACAAAACAAACACTGATGTCACACAAAGCACTGTGATGCTGGGGGAAAGTTTAACTGAGCAATGATAGTAAACATAACTCTGACGATTATAAGATCAGAGAGAACTGCCACCCTACTGTGCTAGAACTCCAGTACAATTGATGGTAGAGGTGAGCACAGCCTGCAATACAGCAGGAATATAGGGATTAATGGGAGGGCAAGAAGATTCCTGAACTTTATTTACTCCTGACCACTGCACTCTGCATGTAACCAAATTCTGACTGCTGAGCATTACCCTCTCTAGACCACTGCACTCTGCATGTAACCATATCCTGACCCCTGTACATTACCCTCTCTAACCCCCTGCATTTGATTTTCTAAGTTTTAAGCTCTCTTCCACTGTTAGCACAATTTTGCCATACCCAAAATTTGCTGTGGCATGGTGTGCATGCCGCCTCCTTCTTCACCCATAACTCTGGGTGGGGAGACGGGTGTGGGCCCTGTCAAGTAAGCTGTATGGGGCCTCAGAATTTCTAATGGCAGCCTTGGTTGTGGTTGCCCTGAACCCTAGGCCACAGCTTTTGTTAGCTATGCAGAAATATGGCTTATTATACTTTGCAACCATACAACATAGAAGAGAATTGGTATAAGATTTTTTTTTTTTTTGCAGGTAAAAAAGTACCTAAATTTTAACTCTTTATTTAGCTGTTTTGTTGAAGCCACCCACTGTGCAGCCTTGCAGGGGATCCAGTAGGGGACCCTAGGTTATGTGGCACCCTGTGTAAAAATGTTGAATGCTCTCTTCCCTCTGATGAAAAATTCCTTTGAAGCTGACAAAAGGATCAGCATCAACCTTAGGCATAGAACTCCACCCTGACCTCACATATCCCTTTCATAGTCTATGTTTCTATTATTCTGGTGATCTTTAGTACAGACATAAAGGGCAATGAGACCGTTTTACAGAGCAGAGACATTGAAGAACAGAGTAGAAGATAATGGCAAAGTAGGGAGAAAATTAGATGTAGTATATTAGTATACAAACTGAATAGAATTTTTTTAATATGAGGAAAAGTAACTAAAAAATGGGTCTTTTTTCAGATGGGTTATTGGGATCATGCATAAAGGACAATGTACAGTACATAGGCATTTGTGTTCTGCTGGAGACATGATTTGTAAAACATTTCTGAAAAATTTGGAATGCTGCGTATGCATTTTGAATTTGATATCATGCAGCAGCACTTTTTGAAATTTACATATGCTGCAGATAATATGGAAATAATGGGGGAAATTTACTAAAATTGATTGCTTTACATTGAAACCAATCCCTTTCTAGGTTTTATTGTCAAAGCTTAATTGAAGAAGCTGAAAGAGATGTTAAAGTAAAAAAAATATATATTCTATACTTACCTACTCTGTGCAACGGAATTGCACAGAGTGGTCATGAACCTCCTCTTCTCGGGTCCCCTGCTGGCGGTCCTGGCCCCTCCTCCCTGTCCAGTGCCTCCATGGGAAGTCGCTTCCCATGGGGGCACTCGGGAATGCTTACTCCTGAGACTCGGCTCCGCCCCCCCACTCCCTCCTCACTGGCTTTGATTGACAGCACTGGGAGGCAATGGCTCCTGGTGTCCCAACAAAGCTAGCAAGACCCAGACGTAAGGGGAGAGAAGAGGTGCAGATGTGCACGGCGCTAGATTGAATGAGGGCTCAGGTAAATAAAAGGGGGTAAGGTCAGTGCTGTATCTTGGCCTAGGCCAACAAGGCCCAGGCCTAGGGCAGCACTATGCAGGGGGGCAGCAAAAAAGCTGCACCCCACATTTAAAAAAAAACAGCCTCCTCCGGCTCCCGCACGAATAGGGTCCCCACCGGCTTGTACTACACTTTTAGTATAGTGCCAATCCTATGGGGCAAATCAGTCTGGCACCCCCATAAAGCAGTCACACTGCTACCTGCTGGTACTGATGGGCACTAGTAGGCTTCACTGATGGCCACTGATTAGGAGGCACTGATAAGCTGCACTGATGGGCACTGATAAGCTGCATTAATGGGCACTGATAGGCTGCACTGGTGGCCACTGATCGGGCTGTACTGATGAGGCTGCACTGATGGGCAGTAATGAGGCTGCACTGATGGGCACTGATAAGGCGGCACTGATGAGGCTGGACTGAGGGGCACTGATAGACTGGTTGTGATCTGTGTTTTACAGATGACAGGGCGGGTCATAGACAGGAAGGGTGTGGCCTATACAGGAAGAGGTGGATCATATTTAAATTAGGGGCTGCACAAATTTAGTCAGGCCTAGGGCAGCACAAAACCTAAATACACCACTGGGTAAGGTAAGGGGGGATGCTGATCCCTAAACATTTTTACCCTAATGCAAGGAATGCATTAAGGTATAAAATGTTTAGGCTTTAGAACCACTTGAAGTTAGAAGCTGATTGGCTACCATGCACAGCTGCACCGTAGTGCTCCAGTATTAGTAAATCTCCCCCACAGTTTCCAGATACAGGGAGTGTGCATCTGTATCATGTATGCTTGTTAAATTGTTTATGTTAAAGAAAAATTATCACTTTTTTTTTTTTTACATTATTTTGTTGCTGATAGAACCTATGCACCTGAGAAGATGGACAAAACAACAGAATGGACAGCACTCAATGGATAAGGTGATGGGAAAATGGGACAAAGTACTACAAGTACTTTATCCCAACAGGAGACCACTTGCGGACTGTCTGCCAGAGTTGTATAAAGTACTCGAAACCCATACTTGAGTAGAAGTGGAAGTGCTCGATCAAAAAGTGACTTGAGTAGAAGTGGAAGTGCTCGATCAAAAAGTGACTTGAGTAGAAGTGGAAGTGCTCGATCAAAAAGTGACTTGAGTAGAAGTACTAAAGTATTCAACATTTTTTGTACTTAAGTATTGCAAGTAGTTTTTTAAAAAAAATTTGCTACTCAAGTACTGAAAGTAAAAGTACCAGTAGTTTTGAAAAAATAATTGCTACTCAAGTACTGAAAGTAAAAGTACAAGTACTGTGTTATGTAGTTATTAAAGAAAGAAGTCAAAAGTTTGAACATCATATTGTTTTTTATTATTTCAAATGCAGCTTTTATTTATACATACAGTAGCATTTATTTTCGTATGCGCTGATAATACACATGTTTTGAGCTTCATGAAACCTGCCATCTACTGTTCTGGCAGTGGTAATTTTTATAATAGTAACGAGTAACTATGCAGCACAAAAAAAAAATATCAGAGTAGAAGTATTGAAATCATTGAAAAAATGTAGTGAAGTAAAAGTGGAAGTAGGAGAAAAAAATTCTACTCCAGGAAAGTACAGATACCGCCTTTCGGTACTTAAGTACAGTAGTGAAGTAGTTCTACTTAGTTACTATACATCTCTGCTGTCTGCCTACAATGTACTGTGGATGGGCAGGCCGTGCTTCCTAATCAAATGCCACCCCTAGGCTGACACCCACTGTGATTGTACACAGTGGGAGTCTGTCAGCAAGTCTCGGCCAATGATTCTTAGCTGGGACCTGCTGATTGGCTGTGTCCAATCAGAGCCCAGAGCCCAGTGTTGACAATCAACACCAGGCACTGAACAGAGGGAACAATCCCTCTGTTACTTATCCCTGCAAAACATGGATAAGAAACAAAGAGATCTGTTAGTAAAATCAACACACATTACACAATGTAAGGCACGCATTTAACCCTTTGATCACCCTAGATGTTAACCCCTTCCCAGCCAGTGTCATTAGTACAGTGACAGTGTATAGTATTATCATTGATCATTGTATTAGTGGCACTGGTGATGTCAGTGGCGGCTAGTCAGTCGACCCCCCAGTATCAGTTATGTGTCAAATAGCCCACCGCACGATTGCATTCCCATTACAAGTCACAGTAGACAGTGGTAAAAATATTTATTTGATCCCCTGCAGATTTTGTAAGTTTGCCCACTTACAAATAAATGAACGGTCTATAATGTTTATCATAGGTGTATTTTAAATGTAAGACAGACTATAAACCAAAAATCCAGAAAAAAACACATAAAACAAATGCTTTAAATTAAGTTGCAGTTCAGTGAGTAAAATAAGTATTTGATCCCCAAGCAAAACATGACTTAGTACTTGGTGGAGAACCCCTTGTTGGCAAGCACAGAGATAAGAAGTTTCTTGTAGTTGGTTACCGTGTTTGCACACATCTCAGGAGGGATTTTGGTCCACTCTTCTTTACAGATCTTCTCTAAATCCTTAAGGTTTCTTGACTGTCTCTTGGCAACTGGAAGTTTCAGCTCCCTCCATAAATTTTATATAGGATTAAGGTCTGGAGCCACTCCTTTGTTGCCTTGGCGGTGTGTTTTGGGTCATTATCATGCAGGAAGACCCATCCATGGCCCATCTTCAGTGTTCTGGCTGAGGGAAGAAGGTTCTCATCCAAGATTTTATAGTACATGGCCTTTGTCCATTGGCCCCTTAATTTGGCAAAGTCAGCCTGTACTTTAGCAGAGAAAAACCCCAAAGCATAATTTTTCCACCTCTGTGCTTGACTGTAGGGATGGTGTTCATAGGCAGTATTTTTTTCCTCCAAACACAGCGAGTCGAGGTAATGCCAAAGAGCTCAATTTTGGTCTCATCTGACCACAGCACTTTCTCCCAATCCTCCTCCGAATGACTTAGATGTTCATTGGCATAACTGTACATGACCTTGTGGAGGGGGACTCGCTGTGTTCGGAGGAAGAAAAATGCTGACTATGACCCCAAGCACACCATCCCTACAGTCAAGTAAGGAGGTGGAAACATTATGCTTTGGGGCTGTTTCTTTGCTAAAGGTACAGGACGACTTTATCGCATTGAGGGTCCAATGGATGGGGCCATGTATTAAAAAATCTTGGATGAGAACCTTCTTCCCTCAGCCAGAACACTGAAGATGGGCCGTGGATTGGTCTTCCAGCATAACAATGACCCAAAGCATACTGCTAAGGCAACAAAGGAGTGCCTCAAGAAGAAGCACCAAAATCCCTACTAAGATGTGTGCAAGCCTGGTCACTAACTAGAAGAAATGTCTTACCTCTGTGCTTGCCAACAAGGGTTTCTCCACCAAGTACTAAGTCGTGTTTTGCCTGGGGATCATAAACTTTTTTACTACTTTTTAATACTATTTAACTCACTGAACTGCAACTCAATTTATAACCTTTGTATCATGTGTTTTTCTGGCTTTTTGGTTTATATTCTCTATCATTTAAATTACACCTATCATAAAAAATTATAGACCCTTCATTGCTTTGTAAGTGGGCAAACTTACAAAATCTGCAGGGAATCAAATAATAATTTTCCCCACTGTATATATCATAGTGTGGAGACACTATACATTCCATGCAAACCAATCAATATAGACTTATTGGGATTTTTTTTTACCTAAGACATGTAGCAAAATACATTTTGGCCAAAATGTATGAAGAAATTGGATTTTAAAAATTTTCTTATTAAATATGCTTTATGGCATAAAGTAAAAATATTGGGTTTTTATTTTTAATTTTTTTATTTATATTGCAAAAAATAAAAACCCTGTGGTGATTAAAGACCACCAAAAGAAAGCTTTATTTGGCCAAAATGTATGAAGAAATAGGATTTTTAAAATTTTCTTATTAAATATGCTTTATGGCATAAAGTAAAATTATTGGGTTTTTATTTTTTTAATTTATATTGCAAAAAATAAAAACCCAGTGGTGATTAAATACCACCAAAAGAAAGCTTTATTTGGCCAAAATGTATGAAGAAATAGGATTTTTAAAATTTTCTTATTAAATATGCTTTATGGCATAAAGTAAAAATATTGGGTTTTTATTTTTATTCCTTTTATTTATATTGCAAAAAATAAAGAACCCAGTGGTGATCAAATACCACCAAAAGAAAGCTTTATTTGTGTGAAAACAATGATATAAATTTTGTTTTGGTACAGCGTTACATGACTGCACAATTGCCAGTTAAAGTAGTGCAGTGCTAAATCGCAGAGGGGGTAAAACCTTCTGGAGCTGAAGTGGTTAAAGGAAAAACTTTACTGATAGCAATAAGAAGGTTGCCATTCTAAAAAAAAAATAAAAAAAATAAAAAAAAAACAAGACTTGCAAGACACAAGTGGACACAAGTGGACTTACTATAAAACCGCCCTGCAATATAGAACTTTTTTTAAGAATTACCATGGGCCCCCCTGCCATCTAGGGCCCCAGGGAGCTACCCATTCTGCTCTGATTATAATCCGCAACTAAGTATAATGCAGCCTGAAACACTGGTATTGGCTCTGAAGAATGTACAGTGTAAACACTCCTTACTCGCAGCCTTGTCAGTAAACAGGATGATCATGTGCTGTCAGTGTGCTGTGGAAATTTCCTATTGCCGTGTGTCTGTGTAACGCCATTGTGCGTATTTGTGTGTGCAGCTAAAAGTCATGCTCTGGAATGCTGTGTCACACCACAGGCTGCTTTCCTTGCCCTTGGTCACACAAGTCCTAGATTTATCAAAATAACTATTCCCAGTTTGAACCAGAAAAGTGTAAGCTGCGAGGTTGCATGGACAGCACTATCTAGAATGTCTTCTAAAAAGGACATGTTACAAGAACAGATCCATCATTGCAATAATAGTGCTAGTTAGAAGACTGTCCAAAAAGTTCCATTTCTTTTTTACTTTTTGTTCTATTGTGTGCTATTAAGTGCTGGGAGCAGGGCTTCTTTTTCAGCAGGAACGCGGGGGAATGCAGGGGAATGCGGAAGAATGCAGGGGAATGTGAGGGAAAGCAGGGGGGCACAGGGGAAAGCAGGGGAACACAGTACCTCCAAAACTGGATGTATATAATGCCAAGGGGTGTCAATGTTCTGGGGGATCTATTATTGCTGGGAAGGTCTATTGCTGCTGGTGAGGGCAATCTATTGTTGCTCGGGGGGGAATTTTATGTTGTTGGGGGGGGTCAGATGTTGATGGGAGAGATCTACTGTTGAAGAAAGGGTCTACTGATGCTGGCTTCTGGGTGATCAATTGTTGCTGTTGGAGTCTATTCTTGCTAGGGTGGATCTACAGTATTGTTGCTGGGGGTATTTTGTTGGGGGGGGGGGGGTTATTTTGTTGAAAAGTTTTTGTTGGGAGAGGGTGATTGTATTAAAACCCTATTGTGGACAGAACTGTTTGGTACCACATCCTAACAAACTAAGAGTACAAAAATATCCTAACAGACTAGATAAAGGACTTTGACGGTACCTTGAAAGCACATCTAGTGCAATTGTATTGATATTCTAGAAGATTGTTCAATAAAAACATGTTGATAAAAAATATAGATACAGATATGAGACATAAACATCTAAATCTATTTAGGAAAATATTGTGTAGTTCCCAAACGATTAAACTTTTCCATCCACCCTGCTGCAGTCAGGTGGTGGATTGTCTCGCCATGAATTGCATGTGACGCAGGTGCGTTTCTCGAGGCAATAGCCCGCTTCTTCAGGAAATAGATTGATAGCGAGATTTTCCAAAGATAAACATCTTATAAACAAGTATTTTCATACAACAGCTGTTATTTCCTGCCCATTGGATCTGAAGAGGTCCCATGATATTATGCTGGGTCAGCGTGTGGGAGAAGCCAGGGGCAATAAGGACAGATGAAGAGCTTGATGTCTATGCATCCATAGGGATGAAATGACTCCCTGGCTTCTCCCATTCTCCCTTCTGTATCTATATTTTTTTATCAACATGTTTTTATTGAACAATCTTTTTGTATATCAATAAAATTGCACTAGATGTGCTTTTAAGGTACTGTCAAAGTCCTTTATCCAGTCTGTTAAGGATATTTTTTTACACAGAGTTATTTTGTTGTGAAAGGTCTATTGTTACTGGGGTGTTCTGTTGTAGCTTTTGGGGTCCATTGTTTCTGGGAATTTCTATTGTTGCTGGGGATATCTATTGTTGCTAGGGGGGGGGGTTGTTGTTGCTGGGGTGTCTATTGTTGTTGGGGGGTCTGTTGTTGCTGGGGGGTCTGTTGTTGCTGAGGGTGTCTGTTGTTGTTGGAGGATCTGTTGTTGCTAGGGGGATCTATTGTTGCTGGGGATCTTTTGTTACTGGGGGATCTATTGTTGCTGGGGATCTATTGTTGCTGAGGGATCTATTGTTTCTGGGGGGATCTATTGTTGCTAGAGTAGATCTATTGTTGCAGGGGTGGATCTATTGTTGCTGGGGTTGCTCTGTTGTTACTTGGGTAATCTATTGTTGCTGGGCCGATCTATAGCAGCTAGGGGTAATCTATTGTTGCTTGGAGGATCTATAGCCGCTAGGGGGGTATATTGTTACTGGGATTAGTCTATTGTTGCTGGAATTAGTCTATTGGTGCAGGGGGGTCTATTGTTGCTGGGGTGGATCTGTTATTACTAGGGTAATCTATTGTTGCCGGGCAGATCTATGGCCGCTAGGGGGGATTTATTGTTACTGGGACTAGTCTATTGTTGCTGGAATTAATCTATTGTTGCTGGGGGGGGGGGGTTCTATTGGTGCTGGAATTGGTCTATTGTTGCTGGAGGGGGAAGTATATTCACCTATTCTCTGAGGAAAAAAAGCCCTGGCTGTGAGAAATAGGAAAATTAAGGGATGGAGTTAAGCTGATCGTAAAAATTGCTTTCTCTGAACCCAGTGAGCTGAATGAGAGAGATCCATAGACTCCCCCATCCACAAATAACAGCATGGATGGACAAATTCCTTGTCTATTCTATTCTTACAGCCGGCACCTAAGGCTGTCAAAATACACAAAGAGTGACTACAGCTGATCGGCTGCAGTTATTGTTCGGCTGACTTTTTTTAAAAAACCCAACTCCTTCAATTTCTAAATTAAAGCCCAGTGGCGTTGGCTATCCATGGTTCAATTTATAGGAACTGGCTGACAATTGAGTCATGTCTGGCCAGCTTTACACTGCCTTTCCTCTTAGTGGGGGGTCATTCACAATACAATGCCAACCATATTCCCTGGCACTTAGTTTGACTGATCAGTACAAAGGACATATCCATAGTAATAGCTTATTATCATAAAAGTATAAGATGATATGGCTTCATGTGCCGGAACTGAAGTCTGTTGACTGGAGAGTCAATATTTGGTGTGACTACCCTTTGGCTTCAAATCAGCCTAAGTTTTTCTTGGTACATTTACAAACAATTTATAAGTAACTTGGCAAGTAGATTGTTTCAAACATATTGGAGAACTAACCACAGATCCGATATATGTAAGTTTTAGAAATATTGAATACATGACAAAGGATTCCCAGAGACAGCAAAAGTATCTCCCTTTAGTAATGACTTCTCTCACTGAAACATTAGACTGAACCATCTAAAATGTAAATTTATGCTCTTGCTCATAGGTGGGTGCAGCCCATTGCATTAGGGTGTGCACCCCAAAGCTCAAACACGCATGCCTTTCTCTGCAGCCTCAGCTGCACTGGACAGTGAATGAATGGGAAGTGCTCTGTGCTGAGCAGCTTCCTGTTCATTCACAAACTGAAGCATAGTAAACCACGAAGTTTACTATGCTTCAGTTATGATTGAACACAGTGAGTGAGCATTTTCACTGTGTTCATTTAGAAAAAGAAGGGGCCAGTAAATTACATATCGATTAGCTCCTTCCTTCACTCTCCATCCTGAAATATCCCCTGCAGCAGCCGGGGGGAGAGGAGAGCTAGGGAGGAAAGCCAGCAGCACTGCAGTGGGGGAGGGCAACACAGAGGGAAGACTGGGCAGTAGGGTGATGGGCACCACACATAGTGATTAGGGTGTGCCCAGGCACACCCAGTAAACCCCCTGTGCACACTTAGACCCCATTCACACTGCCGCGACCAGAAAGTGGCCTCATAAGGGCCGACTTGTTAGCGCGACTTTCAGCGCGACTTCAGTGCGACTTCAGCGCGACTTTGCCCGAATTCAGCGTGACTTGTATTATAGACGACTTTGTACGACTTTGTATTTGGCCAATCAGAATATGATGGTTCTGGGTCATGCTCAATCACACAAAAAAAAGTTCTTAAAAATTGTCGTTTTTGATAGAGAGTAGTGTTGAGCGAACACGGACTGTATTATTCGTGTTTCGTACCGAATAATTGGATTTTTTGTACCCGAACACGGACACGGACACTTTACTGTATGTTCGGGTAAAAATCCGTGTTCGGTCGTTTTATTTCCGGGTTTTGCATGCTTTGGCGCTCTTTTCATGGCGGGCTTTCAACAGCCAATCAACAATCGTTTAACTGGTGTGCCTTAAGCCATCCCAGCCATGCCTGCAAATGTCTCAGTAGCTGTGATTGGCCGTCTGAAGCATGTGACCAAGTCTTTATAAGTTCGAGGCAGCCGCAGCGGCGTCATTATGCTGCTTAGATTCAGGGACAGAGCACACATCAACGTGCTGGCTGCTGATTAGGGAAAGATAGGCAGGAAAAAACCATTTGTGTCCGGATAGAATTGAGGGACAGGTCGGAGTGTTTAGGCAGGGCGAGTTGTAGGCATTTTAGGGATAGAGTCTGCTGAATTATAGGGTCAGTGTCTTCTACAAACTACAATCGATATTGCTGTGTGGGGGGTGGGGTCTGCACTCAATCCTGATCTACGATCTCTTCTCAATCCTGTTAGGGACAGAGTCTGCTGAATTTTAGGGAAACTGTGTTCTACAAACTACAATCGATATTGCTGTGTGGTGTGGGATTGGAGATAGGCAGGTGTCAGTGATCCACATCCATTTTTCTGTGTGTGAGCTGCAGTGAACACAATCTTTTTGGGCTGCAGTGAACACAATCTTTTTGGGCTGCAGTGAACACAATCTTTTTGGGCTGCAGTGAACACAATCTTTTTGGGCTGCAGTGAACACAATCTTTTTGGGCTGCAGTGAACACAATCTTTTTGGGGTGCAGTGAACAAAATCTTTTTGGGGTGCAGTGAACACAATCCTTTTTGGTGTGCAGTGAACACAATCTTTGTGGGGTGCAGTGAACAAAATCCTTTGTGGGGTGCAGTGAACACAATCTTTTTGGGGTGCAGTGAACAAAATCCTTTTTGGGGTGCAGTGAACAACATCCTTTTTGGGGTGCAGTGAACACAATCTTTTTGGGGTGCAGTGAACAAAATCCTTTGTGGGGTGCAGTGAACACAATCTTTTTGGGGTGCAGTGAACACAATCTTTTTGGGGTGGAGTGAACAACATCCTTTTTGGGGTGCAGTGAACAAAATCCTTTTTGGGGTGCAGTGAACAAAATCATTTTTGGGGTGCAGTGAACACAATCTTTGTGGGGTGCAGTGAACACAATCTTTGTGGGGTGGAGTGAACAACATCCTTTTTGGGGTGCAGTGAACAACATCCTTTTTGGGGTGCAGTGAACACAATCTTTTTGGGGTGCAGTGAACACAATCTTTGTGGGGTACAGTGAACAGAATCTTTGTGGGGTGCAGTGAACACAATCTTTGGGGGGTACAGTGAACACAATCTTTGTGAGGTGCAGTGAACACAATCTTTGTGGGGTGCAGTGAACACAATCTTTGTGGGGTGCAGTGAACACAATCTTTGTGGGGTGCAGTGAACACAATCATTGTGGGGTGCAGTGAACTCAATCTTTGTGGGGTACAGTGAACACAATCTCATACTTCTGAAGGGTTGAGGGTGCTGCCTGTTCCATACTCCCCCTACTCCTCATCTAGCCTTTTAGGGGTACAAACAATAGTAATTGGGGCCTAGTGTGGTTGTGTACGTGTGATATACATACACTTTTTTGGGATCATATTTTCTATTCCGCTATTTAATCAAAAACCTTTGGGGATCAGTTAAATTGGGGGATAGTCTGTGTTGGTACGTGTGAGAGAGATCCACCTTTCCAAGTTGTTGGGGTTCATCTCATACTTCTGAAGGTTTGAGGGTGCTGCCTGTTCCATACTCCCCCTACTCCTAGCCTTTTAGGGGTACAAACAATAGTAATTGGGGCCTAGTGTGGTTGTGTACGTGTGATATACATACACTTTTTTGGGATCATATTTTCTATTCCGCTATTTAATCAAAAACCTTTGGGGATCAGTTAAATTGGGGGATAGTCTGTGTTGGTACGTGTGAGAGAGATCCACCTTTCCAAGTTGTTGGGGTTCATCTCATACTTCTGAAGGTTTGAGGGTGCTGCCTGTTCCATACTCCCCCTACTCCTAGCCTTTTAGGGGTACAAACAATAGTAATTGGGGCCTAGTGTGGTTGTGTACGTGTGATATACATACACTTTTTTGGGATCATATTTTCTATTCCGCTATTTAATCAAAAACCTTTGGGGATCAGTTAAATTGGGGGATAGTCTGTGTTGGTACGTGTGAGAGAGATCCACCTTTCCAAGTTGTTGGGGTTCATCTCATACTTCTGAAGGTTTGAGGGTGCTGCCTGTTCCATACTCCCCCTACTCCTAGCCTTTTAGGGGTACAAACAATAGTAATTGGGGCCTAGTGTGGTTGTGTACGTGTGATATACATACACTTTTTTGGGATCATATTTTCTATTCCGCTATTTAATCAAAAACCTTTGGGGATCAGTTAAATTGGGGGATAGTCTGTGTTGGTACGTGTGAGAGAGATCCACCTTTCCAAGTTGTTGGGGTTCATCTCATACTTCTGAAGGTTTGAGGGTGCTGCCTGTTCCATACTCCCCCTACTCCTAGCCTTTTAGGGGTACAAACAATAGTAATTGGGGCCTAGTGTGGTTGTGTACGTGTGATATACATACACTTTTTTGGGATCATATTTTCTATTCCGCTATTTAATCAAAAACCTTTGGGGATCAGTTAAATTGGGGGATAGTCTGTGTTGGTACGTGTGAGAGAGATCCACCTTTCCAAGTTGTTGGGGTTCATCTCATACTTCTGAAGGTTTGAGGGTGCTGCCTGTTCCATACTCCCCCTACTCCTAGCCTTTTAGGGGTACAAACAATAGTAATTGGGGCCTAGTGTGGTTGTGTACGTGTGATATACATACACTTTTTTGGGATCATATTTTCTATTCCGCTATTTAATCAAAAACCTTTGGGGATCAGTTAAATTGGGGGATAGTCTGTGTTGGTACGTGTGAGAGAGATCCACCTTTCCAAGTTGTTGGGGTTCATCTCATACTTCTGAAGGTTTGAGGGTGCTGCCTGTTCCATACTCCCCCTACTCCTAGCCTTTTAGGGGTACAAACAATAGTAATTGGGGCCTAGTGTGGTTGTGTACGTGTGATATACATACACTTTTTTGGGATCATATTTTCTATTCCGCTATTTAATCAAAAACCTTTGGGGATCAGTTAAATTGGGGGATAGTCTGTGTTGGTACGTGTGAGAGAGATCCACCTTTCCAAGTTGTTGGGGTTCATCTCATACTTCTGAAGGTTTGAGGGTGCTGCCTGTTCCATACTCCCCCTACTCCTAGCCTTTTAGGGGTACAAACAATAGTAATTGGGGCCTAGTGTGGTTGTGTACGTGTGATATACATACACTTTTTTGGGATCATATTTTCTATTCCGCTATTTAATCAAAAACCTTTGGGGATCAGTTAAATTGGGGGATAGTCTGTGTTGGTACGTGTGAGAGAGATCCACCTTTCCAAGTTGTTGGGGTTCATCTCATACTTCTGAAGGTTTGAGGGTGCTGCCTGTTCCATACTCCCCCTACTCCTAGCCTTTTAGGGGTACAAACAATAGTAATTGGGGCCTAGTGTGGTTGTGTACGTGTGATATACATACACTTTTTTGGGATCATATTTTCTATTCCGCTATTTAATCAAAAACCTTTGGGGATCAGTTAAATTGGGGGATAGTCTGTGTTGGTACGTGTGAGAGAGATCCACCTTTCCAAGTTGTTGGGGTTCATCTCATACTTCTGAAGGTTTGAGGGTGCTGCCTGTTCCATACTCCCCCTACTCCTCATCTAGCCTTTTAGGGGTACAAACAATAGTAATTGGGGCCTAGTGTGGTTGTGTACGTGTGATATACATACACTTTTTTGGGATCATATTTTCTATTCCGCTATTTAATCAAAAACCTTTGGGGATCAGTTAAATTGGGGGATAGTCTGTGTTGGTACGTGTGAGAGAGATCCACCTTTCCAAGTTGTTGGGGTTCATCTCATACTTCTGAAGGTTTGAGGGTGCTGCCTGTTCCATACTCCCCCTACTCCTAGCCTTTTAGGGGTACAAACAATAGTAATTGGGGCCTAGTGTGGTTGTGTACGTGTGATATACATACACTTTTTTGGGATCATATTTTCTATTCCGCTATTTAATCAAAAACCTTTGGGGATCAGTTAAATTGGGGGATAGTCTGTGTTGGTACGTGTGAGAGAGATCCACCTTTCCAAGTTGTTGGGGTTCATCTCATACTTCTGAAGGTTTGAGGGTGCTGCCTGTTCCATACCCCCCCTACTCCTCATCTAGCCTTTTAGGGGTACAAACAATAGTAATTGGGGCCTAGTGTGGTTGTGTACGTGCGAGATACATACACTTTTTTTGATCATATTTCCTATTCCGCTATTCAATAAAAACCTTTGAGGATCAATTGAATTGCGGGATAGTCTGTGTCGGTACGTGTGAGAGAGATCCACCTTTCCAAGTTGTTGGGGTTCATCTCATACTTCTGAAGGTTTGAGGGTGCTGCCTGTTCCATACTCCCCCTACTCCTCATCTAGCCTTTTAGGGGTACAAACAATAGTAATTGGGGCCTAGTGTGGTTGTGTACGTGTGATATACATACACTTTTTTTGGATCATATTTTCTATTCCGCTATTCAATAAAAACCTTTCTAGGGCAAGATCTTAAATTACAGAAATATGAGGAGACCGTCAAATAAGGGCCGTGGCCTGGGTCGTGGTGCTGCTGGTAGAGCTCCTGTTGCAAGGAGAGGACATGGTCGATCTGTGCCAGCTACACGCACAAGTGAAACACCTTCCTCAAGTGTGAGTAGGCGACAGAACCTGCATCAGTATTTGGTAGGGCATCAAACGCCCCTAGAAGTGATGAGGCCAGAACAAGTTGAGGCGATAGTAGATTGGTTTGCTGCTGACAGTGCCTCCAGTTCCTTCACATTGTCTCCCACCCAGTCTACTGCAGAAAGGTCAGAGTTGGCACCTGCAGCCAATGTCCAACCGTCTTTCACCTCACCCCCTTGCAAATCAGGCCAGCAGTCTGAGCCCCAAGCCATACAGCAGTCTCTTATTCTTTTTGAGGACTCTGTCAGCAGGGTTTCCCAGGGCCATCCACCTAGCCCTGCCCCAGAAGTGGAAGAGATTGAGTGCAGCGATGCCCAACCACTTATTTCTCAAGATGAGTACATGCAAGGATCATCGCAGCACGTCTCCGATGATGACGAAACGCAGGTGCCAACTGCTGCGGCGTTCAGCATTGTGGAGACCGACAAGGAGGGCAGGGGTGAAGACTGGGTGGAAGATGATGTGGAGGACGATGAGGTCCTCGACCCCACATGGAATGAACGTCATGCAGGTGACCTGAGTAGTTTGGAGGAAGAGGCGGTGGTCGCACAGAGCCACCAGCACAGCAGAAGAGGGAGCAGGGTGCAGAAGCGGAGCGGCCGTGCCCTAGACACTACGCCCGCTACTGCCCAACGCAGCAAGGGAACGAGCGCACCAAAGTCAGCTCAAAGGAGTTCTCTAGCGTGGAAGTTCTTTAGAAAATGTGCTGATGACAGGACACGAGTGGTTTGCACCCTGTGCAATCAGAGCTTGAAGCGAGGCATGAACCTTCTCAACCTGAGCACAACCTGCATGATCAGGCATCTAAGTGCAAAGCACGAGCTGCAGTGGAGTACACACCTTCAAAACCAAGAAACGTCTCTGGCTCATCCTGCTTCCTCTTCTGCTGCAGTCTCGGCCGCTCCAGCCACATCTGTAGTGATACCGGCACCTGCCACCCCGCAAACAGACGATCTGTCAGCAACACCACCACCTGGGTCACCAACAACCATCTCCACAATGTCCCGTGGAAGCGTTCAGCTTTCCATCTCCCAAACACTTGAGAGGAAGAGGAAGTACCCCCCTACCCACCCGCGATCCCTGGCCCTGAATGCCAGCATTTCAAAATTATTGGCCTTTGAAATGCTGTCATTCCGTCTGGTGGAGACGCACAGTTTTAAAAACCTTATGTCGGTGGCTGTCCCACAGTACGTCGTGCCCAGCCGCCACTACTTTTCCAGGCAAGCCATCCCTTCCCTGCACAACCAAGTGGGGGAAAATATCAGGTGTGCACTGCGCAACGCCATCTGTGCCAAGGTCCACCTAACTACGGATACGTGGACCAGTAAGCACGGTCAGGGGCGTTATATCTCCCTAACGGCACACTGGGTAAATGCAGTGGCGGATGGGCCTGAGGCGGATAGCAATTTGGCGCATGTCCTTCCACCACCGAGGATTGCAGGGCGCTTCAGTTTGCCTCCTGTTCGTAACCCCTCCTACTCCGCTTCCTCATCCTCTACCGCCTCCTCATCCGGACAGCGTAACACCTTCACCACCAACTTCAGCACGGCCAGGGGTAAACGACAGCAGGCAGTTTTACAACTTGCCTGTTTGGGGGACAAACCACACACCGCGCAGGAGTTGTGGAGGAGCATGGAACAGCAGACAAATGAGTGGTTGCTGCCAGCGAGCCTCAAGCCCGGCCTGGTGGTGTGTGATAACGGGCGAAATCTCATAGCAGCTCTGGGCCTAGCCGGTTTGACGCACATCCCTTGCCTGGCGCATGTGCTGAATTTGGTGGTGCAGAGGTTCCTTAAAAACTACCCCGATATGTCAGAGCTGCTGCAGAAAGTGCGGGCCGTTTGTGCGCACTTTCGGCGTTCTCACCCTGCTGCTGCTCGCCTGGCAGCGCTGCAGCGTAACTTCGGCCTTCCCGCTCACCGCCTCATATGTGACGTGCCCACAAGGTGGAACTCCACCTTGCACATGCTGGAAAGACTGTGCGAGCAGCAGCAGGCCATAGTGGAGTTTCAGCTGCAGCACGCACGCGTGAGTCGCTCTGCGGAACAGCACCACTTCACCACCAATAACTGGGCCTCCATGCGAGACCTGTGTGCCTTGTTGCGCTGTTTTGAGTACTCCACCAACATGGCCAGTGGCAATGACGCCGTTCTCAGCTTAACTATCCCACTTCTATGCCTCCTTGAAAAAACAATTCGGGCGATGATGGAAGAGGATGTGGCACAGGATGAGGAGGAGGAGGAGGATGAAGAGGTAACATTTCCAAGGCTTTCAGGGCAGTCATTCGCAAGGGGCTCCGAGGGTGGGTTCCTGCACACGCAAACGCCAGGGACGCAATTGTCCAGCAGGGGCACAGTTCTGGAGGATGAGGAGGATGAGGAGGAGGAGGAGCTGGAGGAGGAGATGGAACCATGTTCACAGCAGGGTGGCACCCAGGCCAGCTCATGGCCATCACTGGTGCGTGGCTGGGGGGATACAGAGGACACGGACGATACACCTCCCACAGAGGACAGCCTTTCGTCGCCTCTGGGCAGCCTGGCACACATGAGCGATTACATGCTGCAGTGTCTCCACAACGACCGCCGAGTTGCCCACATTCTAACTTGTGCTGATTACTGGGTGGCCACGCTGCTGGATCCCCGTTACAAGGACAACGTACCGTCCTTAATTCACTCACTGGAGCGCGATCGCAAGATGCGCGAGTACAAGCGCACGCTGGTAGACGCCATGCTGCTGGCATTCCCATCTGACAGCGGGGCCACAGTGGAAGCACAAGGCAGAGGAGGAGGAGGAGGAGGTCGCCAACGCAACCAGGGCACCGCCAGCACCTCAGAAGGCAGGGTTAGCATGGCCGAAATGTGGAAAAGCTTTGTCAGCACGCCACAACAAACAGCAGCACCAGCAGCTCAGATGGAACGTCTTAGCAGGAGGCAGCATTTTACCAACATGGTGGAGCAGTATGTGTGCACACGCCTACATGTAGTGAATGACGGGTCTGCCCCCTTCAACTTCTGGGTCTCCAAATTGGGCACATGGCCTGAGCTTGCCCTTTACGCCTTGGAGGTGCTGGCGTGCCCTGCAGCCAGTGTATTATCTGAACGGGTATTTAGCACGGCTGGGGGCGTTATAACAGACAAGCGCAGCCGCCTGTCCAGAGACAATGTGGACAAGCTCACGTTCATTAAAATGAACCAGGCATGGATCCCACGGGACTTTTCCGTACCTTATGCAGAATAGCAATGGATACCGACCTTACCCACCCATTGTTCCATTTTTGCTCTTTCTCACTCTTTTGGGGTGTACCCTCATTTAAAATTTTTGAAAAGAAGCAGTGTTGGCTACCTCGTCCTCCTCCTCAGGGCCAGATTAATGTAGGGGCTATTGGAGCTGCAGCTCCAGGCCCCTACCTTTTATATAGGCCCCGGGTTGGCCATATTCACTGTTACCGCTCTTCTGTCACTTGTAAACACAGAAGTCTGGCTTCTATGCTCGCTTCCCCAGGCAGCACCCTCAGAACCTCCCCACACAGCGTGAAGGCCGGACAAGGAGGGACAGTTGGCGATGCATGGATGTGTTTATGGGCTTCAGAGACAGCATCCCATGTTGAATTAGGCATGCATGGCTGCACCCTTCCTCCTCTGGGTGCATGGCAAGGCACGGCCCTTAAGGCCCTTCAAAATCCTCAGCACCAAGCCCATGATGCTGTTAATCCGGCCCTGGTCCTCCTCCACCGCCGCTTCCACCTACACCGCCCATAGGTGTGCGCAGCCTATTGCATTAAGGTGTGCACCCCAAAGTTGAAATACACATGCATGTGTTTGCCAGCAGGGAGAGTAATGTATCGGGGCCATGTACCTGTAGGCAAGGAGAAATAGAGCAGAGCAGGTCCCAGGGAGATCTTTCCCATCTCCTCACTGGCAATGCTATGTGCCCTAGGTGATTAGGGTGTGCCCAGGCACACCCAGCACACCCTGTGCGCACGCCTATGTCACCGCCACATCCACCACCACCTCAACCTCCCTCCTACTCCATATGGGCCTCGTCCTTCAGAGATGAAGAAGAACATTGTTTTATTTTTCTGTTTTTTTTTTGTTGTTTTAAGTTATTTCCCTATCCACATTTGTTTGCAGAGCACTTGCCATGCTCTTAATTACGTTTTGCTGCCATTTGCAGCACTCTAGCCCTTTCCTTTGGTGTTTTAGAGCCATTTTAGTGCCTTAAAGTTCGGGTCCCCATTGACTTCAATGGGGTTCGGTGTCCGGGAAAAGTTCGGTAAAAGTCCGGGACACGGACCCGGACTTTTTTTTAAAGTTCGGCCGAACCCGTCGAACACGGACATCTAGGTGTTCGCTCAACCCTAATAGAGAGCCAATTATTGAAAAAATTATTAAAAAAAAAAAAAAAAAAGAGATTTCTTTGGATTTAGTGTCTGGGGGGTCTAAAAAGTGTACCTGTGAAGTTTCAGCTCTGTAGCATGTCCAGAACCAGGAAAAAAAAAGATAACTGTTCTTAGAATTTTTAGTAGTGCAGGGATGGGGCTCCGCTCCACCTGGGCATTTTTGTTGCAGGCGTTTATCGGGCATTTTTTGGGCGTCTTTGGAGGCAGGCATGACATCTGAACTTCTGTGTAGGGGCATATATACACACACACATATATGTATATATACACATACACACATATAGGTATGATAGGAGCGGAGCCACATCCCTGCAAATAATTTCTGGAGTCCTGAGCCAGAAAAAAAGATAATTTTTCTTAGAATTTTTAGTAGCGCAGGGATGTGGCTCCGCTCCTTTCACACCTGAGCATTTTTGTTGCAGGTGTTTATTGGGCATTTTTGGGCGTCTTTGGAGGCAGGCATAACATCTGAACTTCTGTGTAGGGGTAGATATACACACACACATATATGTATATATACACATACAGGTGTGATAGGAGTGGAACCCCATCCCTGCGCTAATGAAATTATTTGCAGGGATGTGGCTCTGCTCCTATCACACCTATATGTGTGTGTGTGTATATATATACCCCTATACAGAAGTTCAGATGTCATGCCTGCCTCCAAAGACGCTCAAAAAATGCCGATAAACGCCTGCAACAAAAATGCCCAGGTGGAGCGGAGCCCCATCCCTACGCTACTAAAAATTCTAAGAAAAATTATCTTTTTTTTGATTCAGGACCATTTTAATGGAAAGTCGGATCACAAGTCGCTTCAAATAAGATAAGGAGGCGACTCCCATTGAAGTCTATGGGACAAGTCGGATACAAGTCGCCTCAAAGTAGTACAGGACCCTTTTCTGAAGTCGGAGCGACTTCAGTAGTGCCAATTAAGACGGCACTCATTGATTAACATTGCTTTTGTTATGTCAAGCGGCTTGGGGCGACTTGAGGGCACACAAGTCGCCTCACAAGTCGCGGCAGTGTGAATGGACTCTTATGCTCTTGCTGTTTTCGCTAAAGTTACACTTTAAAATAAAACTTCCTCCAACACCATTACAGTTTCCCTTTAAAAGCATTTTCATTATTAGGCCAGTACATTGACCAATGTGGAAAGTTTGATTCCCTTTAGGTGTGGGTTAGGGGCATGTCCAATTTCAAATTATGCTGCATTGATTTTTAATGAAACTATAACTTCATTATGAATTTGGTGATTTATTCATAAAGTGTGAAAAGAGCAACAGTGTTGTGCCCATTTAAATTGCACAGATCACCAGCTTAGAGCAGTTAGGACAAGGAAGGGAACTCGCTGATTGTGTTTATGTCATATTAGCTCTTCAAATTGCTCTTTGAAAATGAAGGTGCCCACACTGCCCACACGTTTTATGATGAAACTATGATTTTGAAGAAATAAATTTATTCTATTCCAAAAAAAATCTGAAAAAATTTGAGTATGCGTGGGCATCTTAAGTCACTTTTACGTCAGGTTTTTAGGTAAAATCCAAAAGAGATCAGATTTTTTTTTTTTTTTTGTAGTGTTGTTGCAGATTTGTTTAATTATTCAGTTATTTAAAACATAATCTGACTTTCTGTTTAAATCAGCAAACTGCATTCCAGGTGCATCGAAACAAAAGGTGTGTAAAGCCTTAAAACGTTTGCTACCCCAAAACTTCATGTGGCTGCTGTACCATGTATTTGTATGAGAAAATATCCTGTTCTCTTTGTATTGCTCCCTTTATTTGAAATCACTGGTGTTCCTGTCAGTCCCTCTGCTTACATATTAGAAACTGACCATGCTAGCAGGAGAACCCCCCAGTGGTCAGTTCTTTAGCTATGCTGGGTACTCAGTGTGCTCTCCTCCAATGATCACAATTGTCCTGACACCCCCCCCCCCCACACCTGCACAGCTATTCACTGGGAAGCTCAGTGTGCTGCTGCTTCTCCTCCCCCAGCTCTTATGCAGCTGAGAACAGGGAATGTGATCACTTATAAAAAAGGGGAAAAAAGGTATTCATAATGTATTTTTATATTTATACAAACATGTTTTGCCTCTCATTTATATTTTAAACTTAGTCTCCATTCACACTGGTACGACTTGTCAAGCGACTTGGTCAGCCTGACAAGTCCCGCACCGTCGCGTCCCATAGTGTAGTACAGGACCCGTTCCAATAGGAGCGACACAAGTCGCTCCGACTTAGAAAAAGGGTCCTGTATTACTTCGGGGGGGCCTGGAGCGACATGCATAGACATTCATTTTATGAAGTCCGTGCAAGTCGCACCGAAGTCGCGCTGCACGCGACTTCACAGGTCGCCCCAAAGTCGGATCCGACCTAGTGTGAACGGAGTCTTAATGGGTTGTTTTACAACATGATCGTTTACACTCACTTTATAGTTTGTTCTCTTCAGAAAGCAGGCACATCTTGAGTAGTATAGCCTGCAGTGGCAGCCTGTGCATAGGGGGCGCCAGGGCGCCGCCCCCCCCCCCCTAAAAAAAAGAAAGAAAAAAAAAGATTACAAAAAAGAATGATAAAATTAAAAAAAAAAAATCCCGGTCGGCGGTCTATGTTGTGGCTATGGGGGGGGGGGGGGGGGGTTTACGACCCAGCAGAGGTGCCGATTGGCTGCCTTCTGGGGCGTAACCTGGGCGCAGGTCATATCGCTAGGACACCCCAACTTTCATGATATCCTGGCTGTGATTGGTCCAGTCTCCAGCCTGGACCAATCATCATCCAGGACATCCGATTGCTGACCCCGCTGACGTCGCAATGGGGGCGGTGCCGGTGCGTGCGTCAGTCACGTACCGTCACTGCCCGATCTCCTTCCCGCCGGACCAATCGGAAGACCGAGAGAGCCGCCGTCAAAGAAGACAGAAGAGGACGAGAGGAGCAGGGCCGTGGACGGTTCCCGGAATCCCGCCGCCGTCAGAAGAAGAGGACGAGAGGAGAGGAGCAGCGCAGTGGACGTCTCGCAGGCAGCCCAGGAGAGCAGGTAAGTGATTGAAGCCGACCTGTGCCATGCCTGTACCATCACCTGTGCCATGCCTAAAACATCACCTGTGCCATGCCTATACCATCACCTGTGCCATACCTAAAACATCACCTGTGCCATGCCTAAACCATCACCTGTGCCATGCCTATACCCTCACCTGTGCAATGCCTATACCCTCACCTGTGCCATGCCTGTACCATGCCTATACCATCACCTGTGCCATGCCTATACCATCACCTGTGCCATGCCTGTACCATCACCTGTGCCATGCCTAAACCATCACCTGTGCCATGCCTATACCCTCACCTGTGCCATGCCTGTACCATCACCTGTGCCATGCATATACCCTCACCTGTGCCATGCCTGTACCATGCCTATACCATCACCTGTGCCATGCCTATACCATCACCTGTGCCATGCCTATACCCTCACCTGTGCCATGCCTGTACCATGCCTATACCATCACCTGTGCCATGCCTATACCATCACCTGTGCCATGCCTGTACCATCACCTGTGCCATGCCTATACCCTCACCTGTGCCATGCCTGTGCCATGCCTATACCATCACCTGTGCCATACCTGTACCATCACCTGTGCCATGCCTATACCATCACATGTGCCATGCCTGTACCATCACCTGTGCCATGCCTGTACCATGACCTCAAAGTCACGCAATTTTTTTACCGCGTTTTTTGCCGCGAAGCAATGCCTATTACATTTTTCTTTTTGCGCCCCCCCAAAAATTTTGATCACCAGCCGACCACTGATAGCCTGTATGTACCCTGCCAGCCTGCTGTACAGAAGGGCCCCTTCCTTTATCTCCATGAGGCTTAGTTAACCCTAATCTGCTTTAAAGTATAACTAAAGGCAAATTTTTATTTTTGTTTTGGATAGAGCGGAGAGGGATTAAAACCCCTGTCAGTTTTTATTGCTGTCTGTGCCTCCTTTAGGGAGATTCACCCTCTCTATTTCGCCTGTTTACTATTATCATTGAAAGTAAAGGTAAAAGAAAATCCCAAATTATGGGTTGTCCCCAGAAAAGTAATAGATGGGAAATCTTCCAATGGGTACACTAGTTCTGGTGACCTGGGGGTCCCTGAGGAATTCCCTTAATTTGCACGGATTTATTCTCACTTCCTGTTTGGCTACGGGAGAGGAAGTGAAGGGAAATCTCTGCAATGGGACACAGATGGTGAAAAAAAAAAAAAAAAAATCTGACAGGGGTTATATAACCCTCCCTTACTCTTTAGTTTTAGTTCTTTAGTTAGATAACGGGTTTGTGCTGGGTTATTTAGTTTATATATTTTTTTAACCAATATTATCTAAACTTTTATTTTCCTTTTCACTTTTTAGTGTAAAATGTGCAAGATTAAATAATGTCTTTATTCTTTGGAAATAACTTTTCAATACTTTGTACCAGAATAAAAACTTTAGTGTTATATATACTGTTATCAGTGTTAGAAAAAAGGTCATATAAATAGAACATTATTTTGGAAATCTAACCTAAGAAAAGGATATTTGAGTCCATAGGAGGGGCACTTGGAAGGTAAGTGATGCCTCTCTCAAATAAACTAACAGCTCAATTTTAAATCTTTACACAAGAATATTATTATTATCAGTCAGGTAATTTTTTTTTTTATTGAGGATCCTTATCCTGGTGTTTAGCTTTGTGATCTAGGGGTGTTCCGTTGTTACAATAGTGCCATCTAGTGCCTATACAGCATAAGTGCATGTTCAGACCTACTATTTACTTTTTGACAAGAATGCATATCTGAACATTGCAAAAAGGATTAATGCTCCAGTGTTAAAAAAAACAAAAACAAAACAAAAAAAACAAAAACAAGTATTTGTTATATAATTTCAAAGGCATTCAGCAAAAAAAAAAGGTGAAAAAAATCACATCTTCTAACACGCTAACAATTGTGAAGCAAGACTGCTAATGTCCAGCAGGTGTCATATGAACACCACTTATGAGTAGTAGAACACCATACAGCTCAGCTCTAACTTTAAAGTGTATCTCTAGGCAAAACTTTTTTTTAACATTTTCGATAGAGTTTTCTTCAAAACTGTTGGCCTTTTTTTTTTTATAGAGCAAAAAATAAAAACGGCAGAGGTGATCAAATACCACCAAAAGAAAGCTTTTTTAACCGCTTGCCGACTGCTCACAGTATATTTACTGCGGCAGTCAGCCCCTCACAGGCAGAGTGACGTAGGTCTACGTCACTCGCCTGTGAGGCTCTGGGGAGCGAGCGCGCACCCGCAGAGGCGCGCACCCGCGGAGGCACGGACCCCCCCCCCGCGCGTGTGACCAGCGGACCCGATGTCCGCCGGTCACTCGGCGATCGGCGGGGGAGAGGGAGAATGTCAGGCAGCTTGTGTAAACAAGCCACCTGTCATTCTCCTCGGTGTAAAGACACTGATCACACGGATCTACTATGTAGATCCGTTGATCAGTGTCCTTACAGCTCAAGCCACAGCCAATCACAGTAGAAAGCACGCCCCTAGGTACACACACAGCCCCTCCCTCCCAAATAAAGTTAACCCCTTCACTACCAGTGTATTTTTACAGTAACAGTGCATATATATAGCACTGATTACTGTAGAAATGTCACTGGTAACCCCAAAAGTGTCAAAAATGTCAGTCAAGGGTCCGATCTGTCCGCCCCAATGTCGCAGTACCGCAAAAAAAAAATCGCAGATCGCCGCCATTACACGTTAAAAAAAAACAACAAAAATCTTTCCCTTTGTTAGTAAACGCGATCACTTTTGCGCAAACCAATCAAAATACGCTTTTTGCGATTTTTTTTACCAAACATAGGTAGCATAAAACAAATTGGCTGAAAATTTTAAAAAATTTTGATTTTTACATTTTTTTTTTTTGGGGAATTTCATATAAAAAAATGTGAAAAATATTGTTATTTTTGCAAAATGTACGCTCTTTTTTTGTTTATAGCGCAAAAAGTAAAAATCGCACGGGTGATCAAATACCACCAAAAGAAAGCTCTGTTTGTGGGCAAAAAAGGACGTCAAATTCGTTTAGGTACAGCGTCGCACGACCGCGCAATTGTCCGTTAAAGTCACGCAGTGCCGAATCGCAAAATACGCCCTGGTCGTTTAGCAGGAAAATCCCCCGGGGCTTAAGTGGTTAAAAAAAAGACATAAATTTTAATTGTGTACAGCATCACACGACCACGCAATTTTCAGTTAACCACTTAAGCCCCGGAAGATTTTACCCCCTTCCTGACCAGGGCCTATTTTGCGATTCGGCACTGCGTGACTTTAACAGACAATTGCGTGGTGGTGCGACGCTGTACCTTAACTAATTTGACGTCCTTTTTTCCCACAAACAGAGCTTTCTTTAGGTGGTATTTGATCACCTGTGCGATTTTTTGATCATGCGCTATAAACAAAAAAAGAGCATCAATTTTGCAAAAATAACAATATTTTTCACGTTTTTTTTATATGAAATTCCCCAAAAAAATGTAAAAATCAAAAATTTTTAACATTTTAGGCCAATTTGTTTTATGCTACATATATTTGGTAAAAAAAAATCGCAAAAAGCGTATTTTGATTGGTTTGCGCAAAATTTATCGCGTTTACTAACTAAGGGAAAGATTTTTGTCATTTTTTTTGTTTTTTTTTAACGAATAATGGCGGCGATCTGCGATTTTTTTTTGCGGGAATGCGACATTGCGGCGGACAGATCGGTCCCTTGACTGACATTTTTGACACTTTTGGGGTTACCAGTGACATTACTGCAGTAATCAGTGCTATAAATATGCACTGTTACTGTAAAAATGACACTGGCAGTGAAGGAGATAACTTTATTGGAGAGGGAGGGGTTAAGTGTGTCCCTAGGGGCGTGTTTCTAACTGTGATTGGCTGTGGCTACTAGTGTAAGAACAGAGATCAACGATCCTACATAGTAGAACCGTGTGATCTCCATTCTTACACAGGGAAGAATGACAGGCGGCTTTGTTTAGATTAGCCGCCTGCCTTTCATCCGGTGTAACGGACGATCGCGAGTGCCCGGCGGACATCGGGTCCGCCGGGCACACGCGCGGGGGGGGGGGTCAATGTGGGAGCGGGAGCGCGCCTCTGGCGGCGCGCGCTCACTCCCTAGAGCCTCACAGGCTAGCGACGTAGCCCTACGTTGCTTTGCCTGTGAGGGGCTGACCGCCGCAGTAAATATTATTTACTGCGGCGGTCAGCAAGCGGTTAAAGTAACGCAGTACCTTATCGCAAAAAATGGCCTGGTCATGAAGGGGGGTAAACCTTCCATAGCTGAAGTGGTTAAGAAATATAACAAGAATGTTATAATAATGTATAGCTCTGCATTGTTCACTGCTGTTAATATACTAACTGAAATATGGTGTCATCCAAACTTTTCCACCTTGATAGACATTTAAAGAGCATGTATAGTCAAAACTTTCTTTTTAGTGTAACAAAAAAAAAATTGTATTTTATTCTCAGTGATGTCGGTCACCAGTACAAACAGGGCTGTGGCTTTAGCTGATCGTCAGAGAATGAGAGACAACTGTTTATGTTTTATATATGAGCATTAAGGATCGGAGGAGGAGACGAGCTATAAAAATCATTAAGGATTCCATTCTGGATCAAAGGCTTAATATTATCAGGAGCAATGGATCTGATCTTGCTCCTAAATGCATAGAAGGAATCCCTGGTGTTGGAGGTGGAGGAGAGCTATTTGTGGTTGTGTCAAAAGTACTTATATATCATCTTCAAGTGAGTTGCATGCTGAGGGGGAAAGTGTATGGCTGCTGCTATCACTAAATGTGTTCCAGCATACGGTGCATAATCTGTGAAAGGTGCCCATTCATTAATGCTGAATAAATCTTAATAAAAATCATTAATAATACCTAACATACCATTACAAATAAGTGTAAAACTACAATAAAATGCTGAAAAATTGTAAATGATCTTGAATAAAAACAATAATCATAAAAGCCTCTAAGTCAGGGTTTCTCAACCAGGGTTCTGTGGAACCCTAGAGTTCCTCCTGAGGTTGCTAGGGGTTCCTTGAGCAATGGACAACTTCTAAATCTCCAATATGTTCCCACTGACAGCATTGTTCCTTTTAGCTATCTGTAAGGGGGTAATTCTTCCAAATGATGACAAGAGTAATGAGCATTCTTAACCACTTCTGGACCGGAAGGATTTGCCCCCTTAATGACCAGGCCATTTTATGCGATTCAGCACTGCGTTACTTTAACTGAAAATTGCACGGTCGTGCGACACTGTACCCAAATACAATTGATGTCCTTTTTTTTCTCCACATATAGAGCTTTCTTTTGGTGGTATTTGATCACCTCTGCAATTTTTAGATTTTGCGCTATAATCAAAAAAAGAGCGACAATTTTGAAAAAACGCCATATTTTTTACTTTCTGCTATAAAACATTCCCAATAAAAATTTTATTTTTTTATCAGTTAAGGGCCAATTTGTATTCTGCTACATATTTTTGGTAAAAAAAAATTCCCAAAAAGCGTATTTTAATTGGTTTGCGCAAAATTTATAGTGTTTACAAACTACGGGATCGATTTTTGGACTTTTTATTTATTTATTTATTTTTTTAGTAATGGTGGCGATCTGCTATTTTTAGCGGGACTGCGACATTGCGGTGGACAGATCGGACCCCTGACTGACATTTTTGACACTTTTTGGGGGCCAGTGACACAAATACAGTAATCAGTGCTAAATAATATGCACTGTTACTGTATAAATGACACTGGCAGGGAAGGGGCTAATACTGGGGGTGATCAAAGGGTTAAATGTGAGCCTCATGCTTACTAACGTGTGGGGGGAGGGGGTTCTGTGACACAGACAGAGATCGAATCCTGTGATCTCTCCCTGTCTATCACTGAGAAGATCCGCCTGCTTTGTTTACATAAGCAGGCTGGTCTTCTCACTCTTTCCCCGACGATTGCCGCCTCTCCTCCTCTGGCCCGACTCCCACTGTGTCTAAACACAGCAGGAGTGAGCCTCCGGCGGCGCGCGCGCCGCCGAGACCACTAGGTGTCCCAGGGGAGCAGCACTGCCGCAGTAGGATTACTGTCGGCTGTCGGCAAGTGTTTAACGCAGCTCTGTCTGTCTGCCTATTTTGTGTCATCAATCAAACCATCAAATGACTGGTGTCATAACTGATCACATGTGCAGCACCATGGCAGTTGCAGATCAAATAGCAGCAGCTTCCTTGGCTGTAAAGGATAGGAGGGTTAAAAAAGGGTCCTGCACCATTTTGGCTTTAAGGCTGTCAGCAGATCGGCCACTACAAACTCAGGAGTGCCTAAAAATACTTAAAAGCGGAGAGCAACTGAGCTTGAGCAGAGCAGGGTGAGACAGTGGGGTTAATTTACTAAAGGTAAATAGTCTGTGCACTGAAAGTGCAGTTACTCTACAGTAGATCAGAGAGGAACATGCAAGGAGTATTTAAAAAACATTATTTTTGCTTGCACATGATTGGGTGATAAAAATCAGCAGAGCTTTCCCTCGTTTCCGATTTTACCTTCAGATCTAGCGCAACTGCACTTACAGTGCACTTGCGAGTGCACAAACTATTTGCCTTTAGTAAATCAACCCCAGTGTGTTTCTATTAATGCATACATTGTTGGGTGAAACAGCACTAATCCCTGCATGCAAGGATGGGTCCAAAGGATGCTACACGAGAAATGAGCCACCTTTAAACAGGAAACTTGGGGCAGCGGTCATGGCACCAAATTAAACTGGAACATAAGCAAGGATTAAAAGATGAATAAGCAGCAGGTGTGCAAGTAATCAGGCTGCTAACACTAGAAATCCAATAGCTGACACATGAAAACAGACTGCTGGCTGCTATAGAAGCCAGGGGTCAGTGTAGAGGCCTGTGCTACCACGGACATAACATTTATGTTTGTGGCAGTGAAAGGGTTAAAGCAGGACCTAAAGTGGAACTTTAGGCTGGATTTACACATATGCGATGCAGAAACCAGCGAGATTTGCATGTCTCTCGCAGGCAGTTCACACTGCCCTATGCGGTCCGATGCGGATGTCAATACAAAGCCAATGACATCCCCAGATCGGTGCGCAGATCACAGTGTGAACTGCAGACATCCCAACCTGCAAAAACGCATTTCAGGGAGGTGGCACTCTGCTCCCCCCCACCACCAATTTAACATAACTAGAGGATGATCATATGAAATGGAATCAGTATACAGAGGTTAACTTCATCTGAGAGATATTAAAGGAACACTCTATCCACCATGACCACTCCAGTGATTCGAAGTGGTCATGGTGGTAGGAGTCAGAAACACTGCACATGCTGGGATACTTATGTAGCAGGATTCTCAATCATTTTGCTGGATATGGGTTCCCCTGGGCCACCGGGTGCAACAAAAGTACCCCTGTGCATGTTCCTCCAAGAGTGAGCGCTGAGACAATGACCAGTCCAGTATCTTTGGGTTTTTTGTATTTATTGAGAACTTGGATGGGAGAAGGGAATGAGTGGGATACTCCTTTGGCTCAACTATGCACAATTTGCTAGGGAGTAGGGACAACTGAAAACGCTTCTTGGCGCTGACTTGATGCTGGCTAAATGACGGTCAACGTCGGTTGACGTTGGTTAACGCTGGCTTGCTGCCTGTTAACTCCAAAATGACCTTGGACTGCTTTCTCACATAAAGAAGTCCTTTCTTTGGTTCCCTAAGCACTCCTTGCTGAGGTAGCTACTTAAGCTACTGTTGCGCTGCTAAACACTTCAGGGCCCACTTCCTCTCACTTATCTTCAGGGCTTAAACACTGGCACCCCCTTTCTCTAAACCTTCTCCTCAGGTTAGCTGGCTCCTGGATCCCCTTGACCTTCTGGAGTGGTCCCCTCTCCTAGGCAGACCCCTGGGCAGTCTCAAGTACTCACAATACTGTTTTTCCCTGAAACTTCTGCCCAGCAGCTCCACTCGGTCCACAGCACTCTGGATCCCTCTCTGCAGCCCAGCTCAACCCTCGTCCTCTAGGCCGACCACCCAGGACACTCTCACTTGCGCTGACAGGAGGAGAGACAGCCGTCACCCTCCTCCTGGGACTCTGCTTCCCACCAAAGACACTGCGTCATGTGCTTCCCTCAGACTTATACCCCATCCCAGGATGCTTTGCGGCAGATTCTGACCTCTGAGATGGATACAAGCCCTGGTGTGCTATTGGTCAGGCTTCCTTCACTGTCCAATATGAACCCATTATTGGACACAATGGGGAGACTCCCCAGACTCAACAGACACCCTTGGAAGCACATGAAAGCCTAACAAAATGATCAGGCCCTCCTGATATGCAGACAGGGCCACCCATATGCTTCTTCCTAGCACCTACCTAGGAGGGTGCTACATTTACAATAATGCTTTACTGCAGGCTGGTACTGCTGGTGGGCATACCTCCTAACTTTTTGACATGGGAACGAGGGACACCTATTAGCAAAAGTATGTAGGCATAGGACACACCCCCTGCCATGCCCCCTTAAAGGAGTATTATACAAAAAAAAAAAAAGGTTAGTTAAACCCACAAGTGCTTTTTTTTTTTTTCTACCACTACTATTCCTTTATATTGGCTTTTGAAATTTATGAATGCAGCAATTAAGAAATTGGATGAAAGGTTTAGCACTAGGAAATGCTTTTTGAAAGATAAAAAGTGCATTTTGTATACAACTATATAGATCAGACCAAAATAAGGGAAAAATGAGGAGGAAAGAGGGACAGAGGGACTTTGTTCCAAATCGGGGACAGTCCCTCGAAATCAGGGACAGTTGGGAGGTATGCTGGTGGGTACTGTTGGTGGGTACTGCTGGCAGGTACTGATTGTGGGTGCTGCTGGCTGGTACTGCTGGTGGGTACAGCTGGCTGGTACTGATGGTGGGTACTGCTGGCTGGTGCTGCTGGGGCGTACTGCTGGCTGATACTGGTGGTGGGTACTGCTAGTGGGTACGGCTGACTGGTACTGCTGGTTAGTGATGGACGAACATCGGCCGGGGCGGTTCGCGAACGCCAGCCGCAAATTTTCTCAAAAGTCCGCGAACCGCAAGTTCGCGGCGGGCCCCATTGACTTTAATGGGAGGCGAACTTTAAAAACCTTTAGGTCATATTTGCAGCCACAAAAGACGTACTAGCTGTGCACAAATAGTCCCAGCACATAGACAATGTCATAACAGAAGTATTGCAAGTGAAAAAGTTGCCCTAAATGTTTTATTTTATTTTTTTTACAGCAAACTATTTTTTTTTTTCATAAATCAGCCAGAACTGACAGCAGCCGGTAAATACATTGTCTAATACATATAGGGTCCATTCACACATCTGTGACAAGCACTGGATAAAAAAAAAAAAAAAAAAATTTATTACAACGAGAAATGCGGTGGATCCAACGTCTGCATGCTACCTCCTTTCCAGGACTAAATGAAAATGAGAGCTACCAGGCATTCCTGGAAGGCTTCTCATCGGGAAAAAATGATTGAACCAAAAAATTCCAAAACCCCTCCCCCTACATGCCCATTTTCTATTTATTATATTTTTTATTTATTATTTTATTTATTTTTCATTTTTTATTTGCCATTCCTGCCTTGGGTCAATATCCATCCCCATACTGCTCCGCACCATATCCCTCTCCCCCATTGTTCCTTAGTGCCTGATTGCTCTTTACTACTTAGGAGAATTCTCCTTTATATATCAGTTTAATTTGCTCTGCTGACTTTGATTAAATAATCAAACAATTTTCACATGCATCAATACATGTATTAATGTTATTGTGTCCCAGGATTCCAGTGGTTCTTAGACCCATCTTTGTGGGGGGAAGACCATGTCCCAAATGTCCATCCAGCTCCTTGTACCCGGCACGGTAAGCCCCCCTTTCCAGGGGGGCTTCATTAGGAGCCAATGGAAGATCGGATGCTCACGCATCCACCCAGCACACGCAGGGATAGATCGGCTCCAACCTCCGTGTCGGCGGCTTCCAATATGTCTAAGCCGCGTCATGACTACTACGTGCGGCCGCAGTCCATAACGCAACATCGGCGTCGCCGGGCGCTCCATTGCGCATGCGCGACTCACATATAAAGAGGCCGGGGATCCACAGGACTTCACTCCGCTCCAACCAGCGAGGAGCGAACGTCCGGGAGCCAGCGGTCAGCACCTTCCTCAGACACTTCAGCCTCCTACTGTCCCATCGGATAACCAAGTAAGCTACGGCACAGCGCCACCTGCTGGCCAACTTTAATACACTCACACCACGCTAAAACTATGCACTCTTTTCCTGACAGATAGAGACTCATGCCCCGTACACACGTGCAGATTATCTGAAGACTTTTGTCTGTAGACTTACCAAAACCATATAATATGAGGTCAAACCTAAACACTTTCAATTTGCATGCAATCCGGCAGGCCCTTGCACTACATAGAAAAGGTAAATCTGAAGACAAAAGTCTTCAGATAATCTGCACGTGTGTATGGGGCATTAGGGTCTGTGTATCTGTGGCAGAGGATAACCATCAAATAATCAAGTAAGTTGCGGTACAGCGCCACCTGCTGGCCAACTGTAATATAACTCACACCATGTTAAAATTATGTACTTTTTTACCTGTCAGATAGAGACTCAGGGACCTTTGTATCCTTGGAAGAGGGTCTGCCCTCTCTACTGACTTCAGGAATCCGTCAATTTAAGGACTCCTATAAATTTCAAGTAAGCAACTATACCTTAACTTCTCATTTTTATTGCATTGAGAAAATACCAACCGCCCAAAACCCTCCTCTATTTTAATCTAATACAGGATCATAGGCCTACACCCTCGGGATTACTGGAGGACCATCAGTGTCTCTTATTATCTTTTTTCAAACGTGAGTGTTGTTTTTCACCCACCTTACCCCCATACCTTATTTCCTATACGCCAACTTTCTACATTAAAATCCCATCGATTCTCCAGGGAAACCAGGAGCGTGTGGCTATACATAGAAGTTTGGGGTCTGCTATACACCCCAGGACTTCATCCATCCCAAAGAGGTGTTACCCATACACCTGAGGTAAATTGGAAATTCTTTATCCAGTCTGAATAGGGCACCAGACAACACACGCCCGCTTTAAACCATTCTTTTTTCCCCCTTTTAGACCAATAAGCCCAGGATCCAGTAACAAGCCTGGTGGGCACTGGACCTGAAAACCCCCCCACTCCTCTATGGGCATAGATATTCCTGGAATCTAGGTACACAAACAGAAAAGACGATGTTTATTTGTTGTTTTGATATAACTTTGCACAATAAGTCACTAATTTTTGCATTTCTTCACTCTTCACTTTATAGAATATGGTGATGTTTTTTCCTTGATAAAGGCTATATATGCCGAAACGCGTCGGAACCCCAGTTCTACAACCGGGAATCACCATCCAATAAGTAAAATGGTTTACAATCTGTCCAACTTGTAACATGTATTACTCATACAACTCAGTGTTGTTGTTTTTGTTTTTTTCTTTGTTTTGCTACATTCATATGTAAATCTTTTAATAAAATTGAAAAATTACCTTTGCCTATAAAATCCCACTTTTCTCTTTTGGCTTGAGGAACCAAACTCCTTTCTTGAACCACTGGATACCTGCCCCTATAGGAAAAAGACTGTAATAGACCCTAAAACGACATTGGAGCACCTTAAATGACTTTTGTGGACATTGACATAGCGATTTGTGTGGGATCAAAATTAGCGATTTGTGTGTGACTGCAGCCGATCTCTAACTGCCCCTAAAGCAACCACAGGATACCTGGCCCCTATAGTAAAGAGACTGTAATAGACCCTAAAATGACAATGGAGCACCTTAAATGACTTTTGTGGACATTGACATAGCGATTTGTGTGAGATCAAAATTAGCGATTTGTGTGTGACTGCAGCCGATCTCTAACTGTCCCTAAAGCAACCACAGGATACCTGGCCCTAATGTTAAAGAGACTGTAATAGACCCTAAAACGACATTGGAGCATTTTAAATGACTTTTGTGGACATTGACATAGCGATTTGTGTGAGATCAAAATTAGCGATTTGTGTGTCACTGCAGCCGATCTCTAACTGTCCCTAAAGCAACCACAGGATACCTGGCGCTAATGTTAAAGAGACTGTAATAGACCCTAAAACGTCATTGGAGCACCTTAAATCACTTTTGTGGACATTGACAAAGCGATTTCTGTGCGACTGCAGCCGATCTCTAACTGCCCCTACAGCAACCACAGGATACCTCTCCCTAAGCTCAAAAGATACTAGACCTATACCGAAATACCAGCCCTGGAAAGGACTTTTGTGGACAATGACAGAGCGATTTGTGACTGCAGCCAAACTCTAACTGCCCCTAAAGCAACCACTGGATACCTGTCCCTAACCTGAAAAGAGACTGTAGAAGGCCTATACCGAAATACCAGCCCTGAAAAGGACTTTTGTGTATCTTCACAGCACTATATGTGTCTAGCAAACTCTCCCTAATGAGCACAGCAGACCTCTCCCTACACTGGCAGAAAGCGTAATGTGAAATTGCTGCCAGATCGGGTCTATTTATAGGGTAGGGGGACTGTCCATGTGCTGGAATGTTTCAATTGGCTGTCCCGTTCCACCTGACGGCTGTGTCATGGGTCAAAGTTCTTCTGAATGAAAAAGAAAATGGTGGCGCGGACATATTCGCGAACATTGGCAAAAGTCAGACTTTTTGCGAATTTGCGAACAAGCAAAATTCGCCGCGGACCGACCGCCGGGCGAACC
This sequence comes from Pelophylax lessonae, assembly GCF_965119305.1. Lineage (NCBI taxonomy): Eukaryota > Metazoa > Chordata > Amphibia > Anura > Ranidae > Pelophylax > Pelophylax lessonae. The sequence continues at coordinate 78,109,282 of NC_138768.1, forward strand.
GCAAGGCCATCTCTACTGCTGGTGGGTACCTCTTGTGGGTACTGCTGGTGGTTACTGCTGGTTGGTACTGCTGCTGAGTACTGCTGGCTGGTACTGCTTGGGGTACTGCTGGCTGGTACTGCTGGTGGGTACAGCTGGTGAGTACTGCTGGTGGGAACTGCTGGTGAGTACTGCTGGCGGGTACTGCTGGCGGGTACTGCTGGTGGGCACTGCTGGCTGGTATTGCTGGTGGTTACTGCTGGCTGGTAGTGCTGACTGGTACTACTGGTGGGTACTTCTGGTGGTTACTGCTGGCTGGTACTGCTGGTGGTTACTGCTAGTGGGTACTGCTGACTGGTACTGCTGGTGGTTACTGCTGGCTGGTACTGCTGGTGGGTACAGCTGGTGAGTACTGCTGGTGGGAACTGCTGGTGAGTACTGCTGGTGGGTACTGCTGGTGGGTACTGCTGGCGGGTACTGCTGGTGGGTACTGCTGGCGGGTACTGCTGGCTGGTAGTGCTGACTGGTACTACTGGTGGGTACTTCTGGTGGTTACTGCTGGCTGGTACTGCTGGTGGTTACTGCTAGTGGGTACTGCTGACTGGTACTGCTGGTGGTTACTGCTGGCTGGTACTGCTGGTGGGTACAGCTGGTGAGTACTGCTGGTGGGAACTGCTGGTGAGTACTGCTGGTGGGTACTGCTGGTGGGTACTGCTGGCGGGTACTGCTGGTGGGTACTGCTGGCGGGTACTGCTGGTGGGTACTGCTGGCTGGTATTGCTGGTGGTTACTGCTGGCTGGTAGTGCTGACTGGTACTACTGGTGGGTACTTCTGGTGGTTACTGCTGGCTGGTACTGCTGGTGGTTACTGCTAGTGGGTACTGCTGGTGGTTACTGCTGGCTGGTACTGCTGGTGGGTACTGCTGGCTGGTACTGATGGTGGGTACTGCTGGTGGTAAAAGCTGGCTCCTCTGAGACACATGATCAATGGAGTGTGAAGAGAGTCACTGGAGGAAGCATGGAGAGCCGATGCTTCCTGTATCTTTCCTCTCACAGGTGGAGTGCATTTGATATCGCTTTACCTGTGACAGGACGGAGCCAGAATTATACAGGAAGCATCGGCGCCATTCTGATAGCTGACAGCCAGGATATCACCCTTGCGGGTGTCAGGGAACCACAGCTCAAATGTGGGAGATTCCCATACCTCGCGGGAGACTTGGGATGTCTGGAACTGTGAAATAGTGCAGGAATTGGATCGCATAGGTGTAAACACCTATGCAATCTTATTCCAGTGCAGACCAAAAAAAAAGGGTCCTGCGCCATTTTGGTCTGAATGCGATGCAAATTCAGCCATACAATATGTAAGGCTGAATTCGTATCGCACTGACATTGCATGTGATCTGCGTATGTGATCAGTATTGAAGTGTGAATCATATGCGATGTCTGACATTGCAATAGTGTGAACTAGGATTGAGGGGGGAGGGTGAATTTGATTATAATGGGGCAGACAGGTCAGACAGGGGTCAGCCCCTATTGGTGGGTGGAATGGGGAAAGATGGGGGGAGAGTTATGGCAGAGGATAAGAAGGTTCCCATGTTACAAACAATTATTGGAAATGGTACAATGGTACATTGTGCAAAATGGGACAATGATTTAAAGTGTTTGTTCACCAATGCCAGAAGTCTGCCAAGCAAAATAGGTGAGTTGGAAGCTCTGGTGCACGAGGAGAACTATGACTTAATTGGTATTGCTGAATCTTGGCTTCATTCTTCACATGACTGGGCTATTAATATTCCTGGCTATGCTCTTTCTCAGAAAGACAGGGTAAAACGGAGGGGTGGTGGTGTTTGTCTCTATGTGAGAAGTGATCCCAAAGTGAGTGTGAAAGATGACCTAGTTGATGGAGAGTGTGCTGAATCTGAAGCAGTATGGGTTGAAATGTACATGGGTGTGCTTAAAACAAAGATTATCATTGAAGTTTGTTATAGACCTCCCAGTATTAATGAGGAGGTTGAGACTCAGCTCCTGGCACAGATAGAAAGGGCTGCAAGGGCTGGGACATTGTTAATAATGGGGGATTTTAACTACCCAGACATTGACTGGAGTAATGGCACTGCTGGAACATAAATGCCAAGGGCATATGTGCTCAGGGTCTTTAGGCTGGAGAGCAGGGTCCCGGAGGGAGGGAATGGCTGCCTCTCCTCTGTAGAAGCTGCCATGTGGCCTCAGGTGGTCCACCTGAGGGCCTAAAGAGTCAGAGAGGAGCTGAGCCCAGAGGTCTGGCAGAGCTGACTGGAAGGAAGACACTGAAAGAGATCTGATTTTGCCTACAGTAAGTACAGATCTGTGTCATAAGGCCTGTCCTGAGAGGGCCATTCCTTCTGCTAGAAGAGTCAATGGTCAGCCAAGGGGATGCTAGAGGGTGTCCTGAAGATAATGTAGTTGTGTCAAGTCTGCTGCTAGAGAGAGCCAGAGGACTTAATTCTTCCATACAAGTGTCAGTATGGTTAAAGCAGTGCATCTGCTTCCACAAATAACCCGGTGAGGCCAAGTGAGAGTTGTCCTTATCTACTGTAAATAGTTCAAGTTGGAGTATCCCACTATTCCCTCCTTCCATCCAAGTTCCACAATAAATACCAAAAAACCAACTTCCCTGGACTGTTTATTGAGTAACGAGCAACTGGGAGTAAGGATGGATGAGTGAACTGTCCCCTAGGGACTGTTTGCAGGTATACAGAGGAGACCCAAGAAGTCATCACACAGCAAGCCCTATGGGGACAGTGCTACACTTTATTTACTACGCTCTGGAGCAACTGCACTTGCAGAGTGCAACTGTACTTTTCAAAGTGAATCGTCTATTTGCCTTTAGTAACTCAACCCCTTTATGTAGGTTGCAGATGCAGAATAGAAGATTTGCCCATTTGAGGTTCAATCCAGGGAACCTACAACGGAGGAAGAGCTGGTTGGCACACCCATGTCAAGACTTACTTTATAAAGTGCATTGTCACAATGGATTTATGGGAAGAAGGAGATTATGTACAGCTTTTTTTGGAAGAGAACTATGCACTCTGTTCATGTTTACAATAAGATGTTAAAAAGGTGTGCAACGGCTTTCGGTGGGGTCTCCTCCGGAATCCTCTTTATGGACTCCTTCCTCCGTTCCCAGGGAGCTGTCTGCTCACCCGACCATTGGCCCTACTTTAGCTGTCGGAAGGCGGCTGTGTCATGGGGGCCAATTAGCTACCCTGCCGCCCCCCCCCCCTCCTCCCAGTGATCGGCAATCCAGACTTTTCACCAGGGAATGACCTCCCTGGTTTTCGGTCCCTGAAGGCCGCCGGCCTTGATCAGGCTCGCCACTTCATACGGAATAGGGAGTGGATCTCTAGATCTCTTCTTCACTCTGATGCTACTTTTTCTGTTTTATCCATCTGGCAGCAGGTCCAACTTTCCCATTTTTTACAGTCTCTACCTCCGGCACACCTGTTCACCAGACGTCTCACTTACTCTGTTCTGACCCGTCTCCTATGCGACATACTATCTCCCTGGTTTACAGGGCTTTGGTCACACCGGAGGCACCATTCCGCCCTCCGTATATTGTGCACTGGGAACGGGATCTCGGCCTGACCTTCATAGATCACCACGTCGAACGCCTGTTGTTCTTCGTATATAAAACCTCGATCTGTTCTCGTTACCAAGAAGTGGGCTATAAATGCCTAACCCAATGGCATTACACCCCGACGAGGCTTCGTCGGATGTTCCCGACCTGTACTGACACTTGCTGGAGATGTGGCGAGGAAGTGGGCTCATACCTCCATGTCTTTTGGTCCTGCGAAGGGCTGCGGCCCTTCTGGGCCTCGGTGCTTTGCATAGCCCAAAAATTCACCGATCACCCTCTTACAATGGACCCAGCCCTCTTCCTTCTTCACCATCACGAATTTCCGAGGGCGTCTTACAAGAAATCAATCCTGCCGCTGTTGTTCACGGCGGCGAAAAGTTGCATCCCCCCGATTTGGAAACAGACTCAGCCCCCCACTGTAGCCATGTGGCTCCGTAAGATGAAATGCATCAATAAAATGTAAGACCTGATGGCGACGGAGCACGGCGACAGAGAAAAATTTCTGAAGCGCTGGTACTACTGGCACGAATTCACATTTACAGCGGAATATCGAGATCTATTGATCTGATGGCAGTGCTGTCGCTAGGCCGGGCTGTCCCCCCCCCCCACTCCTTTTCCTCTCCTGCTCCTTCCAGTCATCCTTCTACTTCCCCTTTACTGTTCTCCCCCTCTTCCTTCGTCCTTACTGCCTCCAGTCTGCCTTGTCTTTGGATGTCGCGGATTGGACTTTCCTCTTTGCTCTCTAACCAATTTCTAGACTTATCTTCTGGGCATGTTTCTCTGAATATCTGTTCGCTCCTTTTCTCGGAGAGATTACCTATATTGTTTCCCTCAGTGGCCGCTGAGATGCCTGGAGACTGTCTGGGTGTTTCCCCCCGCGCACCTGTAGCCGGCCAGGTGATAGATGCCGGCGGGTGGCAGGAACTGCCCAAGCGCAGTCAATAAACCCATTGTCCTATATTTTGCACTATACATTTCTCTATAGCGCGCTCTCAGGGGATTGCCTCTTTGTAGTAAGTTACCTTACGATATCCATGTTCTCATTATAGTCTCTTTTCAGCATGACAGCTTGTATATTTTTGTATTGGAATATTGACTTTGTATTTTATTCTCTCTCGATATCGTTCACTGTATTTCTCTGTTTGAGTTGTGACATGCCTTTTATGTTTTCTTCAATAAAAGAATTTATAAAAAAAAGGTGTGCACAATTTATCTTTCAAGAGGTGGGTCTCAGGCTAGGAGTATGTGAGTAGCCAAGATGGTGGCATTCCTCCATAAACAAGGTGTCTGATACCCCCATCTTATTCCTGGAGCAGGAGGACGATACCCTGGGCCAGCATGGCCATTGCTGCCAGCAAACTGGGGCCCTGCTTGAAGGCAGGCTTGTGGGAGTCAAAACAGTACTATTGGTATTTAGGGAAAGAAAAACATGTATGCATGAGGTGGTTGCCTGGAATTACTCTGTAGTTTCCAAATCAAGGGGTCCTGTCTATGTGTCTAAGCTTGGTCCTTAATTGCTTTGCTGGAGGTTTCCTTTAACTGAATGCTTCAGTCTCACCAAAATAGAGTAACAGAATGTAGCTGAGCACAACAGATTCTGTTCTGAATGGCATATGAGAAGGATATGTCTGGAGAACAATGAGAAAAAAAGGTGACCAGGGAGGGCCAAGCTATTGCTGAGTGTCTGCTTAATCCTTGTGGATTGCCATGGCAACCACAGTGGCAGGACCGGTGTCATTGTATGTGTCCCCCACATGACCTTGACAGCATCATATCCATGTCTTTCTATGAATGCGGGCTGTCCCAAGAGGGCCGACCCTCCCTCATCCACCTTCAGGCAACTGAAAAAGGCAGAATAATTGGGGACAGATTGATTTACACAACGTCTTTTTTCCTACATTTTTTCTGCTGCCGAGTTGAAAGGAATCACAGAGATGATCTAACTTGTCTGATAACTTTGTATCATAATATTAACCAATAGTTTGATGTAACTCAGCAGTAATACACACCTTTGCTAAACCCTAGCTGAATGATATTTAGTTTGCTAAAGCGCCATGTATCATAAATGACTGCAATTTAAAAAAAGATTTAAAAAGGGGACTTAAGACAGCCCTCCTGCTGGTGATCCTTGTATCACTAGAGTAATCACCAGCAGGAGGAAGGAAGTCCTGATTTTCCTATTTAGATCTTAATTTATCAATAGAGGGATCACCAGCAGGAGGAAGGAGGTCCTAATTTCTCTATTTATATCTTTAATTATCACTAGAGGGGTCACCAGCAGGAAGAAAGAGGTCCTAATTCCCCTATATAGTATACTTAGTTATCACTAGAGGGATCGCCAGCAAGAGGAAGGAGGTCCTAATTTTTCTATATAGATCTTTAGGTATCACTAGAGGGATTACCAGCAGGAGAAGGGAGGTCCTGATTCCTCTATACAGATCTTTAGTTATAAACAAGCAAAAAATTGGGGGAGCAAACCCTGAACATGTATATCTAAAGTCGGTGCAGCTATGGACCAAGCAACATGTATATTAAAAAAGAATAGCGAAACCATGCAAAAGAAATGACTATCAAATATGGAGACAATCCATAAATAAAAATGGGGATTTAGTTCCACCATATGGCCATATCGTGCTCAAGCCCACCACTGCGTCAAAGTACCCCATTATCGGTGGGTCCTACACTATCCATAAACTCTCCAAGGGTAAGAGAGGCTGGATTCACCCCTTTTTTATGGATAGTGTAGGACCCACCGATAATGGGGTACTTTGATGCAGTGGTGGGCTTGAGCACGATATGGCCATATGGTGGAACTAAATCCCCATTTTTATTTATGGATTGTCTCCATATTTGATAGTCATTTCTTTTGCATGGTTGCGCTATTCTTTTTTAATATACATGTTGCTTGGTCCATAGCTGCACCGACTTTAGATATACATGTTCAGGGTTTGCTCCCCCAATTTTTTGCTTGTTTATTATGTATTCGGTCTGACCAGACTTATGGGGTTGAGCATCCCATCCCCCACACACACCTGTACTCTATTGGTGTCCTCTATCAAGTAGATATAGGAGGAGTCCCCTGCAGTGCATTAGCACACCTTCCCAGCAAGGAGTGTTGTCTCCAAGGGTAAGAGAGGCTGGATTCACCCCTTTTTTATGGATAGTGTAGGACCCACCGATAATGGGGTACTTTGACGCAGTGGTGGGCTTGAGCACGATATGGCCATATGGTGGAACTAAATCCCCATTTTTATTTATGGATTGTCTCCATATTTGATAGTCATTTCTTTTGCATGGTTGCGCTATTCTTTTTTAATATACATGTTGCTTGGTCCATAGCTGCACCGACTTTAGATATACATGTTCAGGGTTTGCTCCCCCAATTTTTTGCTTGTTTATTATGTATTCGGTCTGACCAGACTTATGGGGTTGAGCATCCCATCCCCCACACACACCTGTACTCTATTGGTGTCCTCTATCAAGTAGATATAGGAGGAGTCCCCTGCAGTGCATTAGCACACCTTCCCAGCAAGGAGTGTTGTCTCCAAGGGTAAGAGAGGCTGGATTCACCCCTTTTTTATGGATAGTGTAGGACCCACCGATAATGGGGTACTTTGACGCAGTGGTGGGCTTGAGCACGATATGGCCATATGGTGGAACTAAATCCCCATTTTTATTTATGGATTGTCTCCATATTTGATAGTCATTTCTTTTGCATGGTTGCGCTATTCTTTTTTAAGATCTTTAGTTATCACTAGAGGGATCACCACTAGGAGGAAGGAGGTCCTAATTTCTCTATATAGATCTTTAGTTATTACTAGAGGGATCACCAGCAGGAGAAAGGAGGTCCTAATTCCCCTATATGGATCTTTAGTTATCACTAGAGGGATCACCAGTAGTGGGAAGGAGGTCCTACGTCCTTTATATAGATCTTTAGTTATCACTAGAGAGATCCCCAACAGGAGGAAGGAGGTCATGATTCCTCTATATAGATCTTTAGTTATCACTAGAGGGATCCCCAACAGGAGGAAGGAGGTTCTGATTCCTCTATATAGATCTTTAGTTATCACCCGAGGGATCCCCAACAGGAGGAAGGAGGTCCTGATTCCTCTATATACAGTAGATCTTTAGTTATCACTAGAGAGATCCCCAACAGGAGGAAGGAGGTCCTGATTCCTCTATATAGATCTTTAGTTATCACTAGAGGGATCCCCAACAGGAGGAAGGAGGTCCTAATTCCTCTGTATAGATATTTTCTTATCACTAGATGGATCACCAGCAGGAGAAAAGAGTTCCTGATTCCTCTCTATAGATATTTTCTTATCACTAGAGCAGCCATCACTGAATAGCGGACCACAGTCCAGATCCAAACCGAGTTACTGTCTTATCCAGTACCGCCATTTAGGAGTTGCTTCCTTCCCCAGACTCCGCCGCTGTGATTATCACAGCAGAGCGGAGAGTGGGAGGCAGGGCAGATCGAGAATGTAGATATTTGCCAGCACACCAATGATCATCAATTTCTTTCTAACTGTTTTTATTAACTACTTGCCGACCATCCGCTGTGTATTTACTATGGCAGTGTAGCTCTATTGCACAAAACGACGTACCTGTACGTCATTTCGTTCAATAGCCACTAGATGGAGTGATCATGCTGCTGGAGGAGCAATCGTGCCCTGACTGGCTAGAGGGAATGTCAATCAGCAGGTCCGCCGGCCACCTGCGATCATCCCCGGGAGAGGCAGAACAGTGGTCTGCCTATGTAAACAAGGCAGATCGCCGTTCTGCAAGGGGACAAGATGGAGATCTTGTGTTTCTACTAAGCAGGAATACCGATTTCTGTCTTCCCCCCAATCAGTGCACCCCCCACAGTTAGTAAGCACCCCTAGGGACACATTTAATCCTTTGATCACCCCTGATGTTAACCCTTTCCCTGCCAGTGTCATTAGTGCAGCGACATTTTTTTTAGCACTGATCACTGTATTGGTGTCAGTGGTCCCCAAAAAGTGTCAAAAGTGTCAGTTAGATAACCGATTTGTCCGCCACACTGTTGCAGTCCTGCTAAAAATCGCTGATCGCTGCCAATACTAGTAAAAAGAAAAATAAATAAAAATTCCAAAAAAATATTGCAGTTTGTAGACGCTATAACTTTTGCGTAAACAAATTAATATACACTTATTGGAATTATTATACCAAAAATAGGTAGCAGAATACATATTGGCCTAAATTGATTACATTTTTTTATTGGCTGTGTTTTATAGCAGAAAGAAAAAATATTGGTTTTTTTTTTCTAAACTATTTTTTGGTTTAACCAATTCAGCTCCGGAAGGTTTTCCCCCTTAATGTATAGGCCATTTTTTGTGAAACTGCACTGCGTTGCTTTAACTGACAATTGCGCGGTTGAGCGATGCTGTACACAAATAAAATTGATGTCCTTTTTTTCCCACAAATAGAGCTTTCTTTTGGTGGTATTTGATCACCTCTGCAATTTGAGTTTTTGCGCTATAAACAAAAAAAGAGCGACAATTTTGAAAAAAAAAAACAATGTCCCGAGACACTTTCTTCATTCCCATGCCAAATCAACCTGTGGCTTACGAGTATGGGCCATTTAGTCCACGTCCAGTGGTGGAGAGGTTTAAGAGACTTTGTCAGAGATAGACCTATTGGATTTATGCCCTGGATGTCTTCTCGCCCGGAGGACTCAATGAGGAACTTGATGTCAATACCATTCTGTAAGGTTCTTTCCTGATGTCTTGATTTTTTGTATTTTAGCTGCTTGAGGGGTTAAATTTCTATAGTGGTGCTTTCAATTTATTAATTGTTATTTTTGTTTTTATAATTTATATATATATATATATATATATTTTTTTTTTTTTTTTACAGAAATGCTTCGTAATAATTTATGTTCCTTTCATGATAATCAGTACAGGATATTTCCGAAACTGATTGGTTGTTTTTTAAACTTTTATAATGTTCTTACACTGTATTGTGCCACTTGGTACAATTTTTATTCATTATTGCCAAATATTTTATTTGTCATTGCCAGAAAATATATACCTTTATGTTTCTGTTATTATTATAATGCTATGTATGTCAGAATAGAGCTAGGGTTCCTTCCGTTTCAGTGTCCCCGGTCCAGTGGCTCCAGTTGGTTTTCTCTTGCTGACATTAGTTTTAGGGCCAGTGCTTTCTAAATATACCGCGTCTGGTCATGTTCCCATTGGTCTGAAGAAGGAGCAGTTGTTCGCATGCTCCGAAACCGGTTACCGCCCATTTTACATCATCACGCTCGTACGGCCCCTGGAGACGAATGCGGTTCACCGCTGCCTCGTTCTGACCAAGTCCTTCCAATTGGTTCCTTTCTTCTTTACATTATCGTACAGGTTCCAGTATCCAGCTGGCGGTTACTACAGCACCCAGTACCTTAAGAGCTTATTCCAGGAATGTGTGCAATGTGAATGTAGACTGAAGACAGATCGAGAGGCGCAGTAGCCTATTGTGAAGGGGCAGAGGACACAGATGTAAGAATGGAATCGTGATATAAGAGGACAGTGGGACTGCGATGTGTGGACAAACATGGGATTTAGACCTCTACTGAAAGCAGGGCCAGACTGGCAACTTTTGGCCCAGGGGGCAAGTGTAAACCAGAGGCCCATGGTGCAGCGACTCGGCCCCCCTGCTACTCTCCCTCATCCCCCCTCCCACTCTCCCATTCCTCCTCCTCACCCCCATTCCAAGCTGAAGCCTTGCTCCAGATACTCTCTACTTACCGACTGAATCTGGGTTTCCAACCTGGCCAGCAGGGGGAGGTTGGGGGAAGCTAGGACAGCTCGGTTGGGGCTGGCCGGGGCAGAAGAGTCTCCAGTGGGGCATGGAACCGGCCTCTGCTCATTTACAGTTTACACCATCCATGCTGGAGGGGGGAGGCCTGCGCTCTGTCCTTGTCATTAGCCTGCACTCAGTAGGTCAGCGGCAGGGACTTTTTACTTCTCTTCACCAGGAATCCTTTAGGCATGTCTGTGGCAGAAGCGGTTCAGCTTTTTTACGGGGCATCAGAGCGGCCCAGGGGGCAATTTCCCCCCTGCCCCGTGGCCCAGTCCTCCCCTGGCTGGAAGAACATTTTACTGATTGGACCTCTGTGAATTTTAATTTAATACACTGAACTAGAGTAATCACCAGCAGGAGGAAGGTGGTCTTAATCCTTGTATATAGATCTTTAGTTATTACTCAAGGGGTAACCAACAGGAGGAAGGAGATCCTGATTCCCCTATATACATCTTTAGTTAGACCCTTTTTAAGAATACTGTGTCCAGTTCTGGGGACCTAATTTCACAGACACAGACAATATGCATTCAGGGTAACTCACCCGTACCTGCACACCTGCCAAATTAGGACTGTGGCTGTGTTCGTTCAGCCACTGTGTCCTCATGAAGTAACAGGTGGCTCCAGCTGCACAATCAAACCACTCATTCACACTGTATGGGCAAAAGAACCAGTGTGAATGTACCCTTAATAATTTTTTAACTTTTATATTATTTATTTTTTTTAACAATTTTTTTATTTATTTATTTATTTATTCACAACGCTGTGGGTTCTTTGGTGAAATATCATGGATCTAAACAGACACCTGATGTCTCACTTTTAAAACAGAGAAAGGGGCTAAATACATAGATTCCTCCTTCCCTTTCTCTGCAGCCTCAGCTGCACTGGGCAGTGAATGAACAGAAAGCGCTCTGTACAGAGGCACCTGTTCATTTACAATCTAAAGCATAGTAAGCACAGTTTACTATGCTTTAGTCATGAATGAACACATTGAGTGATCACCACTGATCACTCATTGTGTTCATTCACAAAAGGAAGGGGCTGGTAAATGACACATTTACTGGCCTTTTCCCCTGCTCTCCATCCTGAAAGCAGCAGCCAGCAGGGAGTAGAGGAGGGAAATAGGAAGGGCTGGTAAGGGGGGAAACAGAGGTGGGAAGGCAATTGCAGAAACCAATCCCCTGTGAGTCTCTTCCTCAAGCATCTGAAAACTGACAGGAGGGAGAGGAAGAGAAGCTGGATTTCAGCTGTTGTAGGAAGAGACACAAAGGGGATTGGTTCCTGTAACTGTCTTCCCACTGCACTAATCACCCCCTCTCCTGCCCACATCCAACTCCCTTGCTGCCCGGGCTTCCCTTCTGTCCAGGTTAGGTACAGGAGGATCCCTGCTACCCCCTTATTGAGGGCCCTGACTAAAGGGATTACCAAGAGGAGGAAGAAGGTCCTGATTCCCCTTATAGATCTTTAGTTAGGCCTCATTTAGAATACTGTGTCCAGTTCTGGAGACTTCACTTACAAAAAGATATTGTAAGTATAATTCCATATAAGATGGAATGAGCGATGGCTATATGGCACTTCTCAGAATAGGCTATCTGTTGGTGACAACAATGGTCCATGCCAGCATAATGTGTGTTGGAATAGCGCCTAAGTGTCTTCATTGGGAGAGTACATAAGAGGTAACAATGCAGAAGAACAATTAGGAGACATGGGTAAAAAAGTTCCACTTTGTTACAGGTAGTGTATGAGCCTGAACCGCTGTTCCCCTCAATTGCTATAACAAAGGCCATTCACGTTTGAAAGCATTACAGCCTTGACAAAAGGTTATTTTCTAGGTTGGCCTTGATAGGCTGTTTTGTTTTAAAAAAAGATCAACTTTAACAGAACTGATGAAGCAAGACGTTGCACACCTGAAAAAGTAATTTGGATATTCCATACCAATGATATATCAGAAAGTGGCAGGGCTCTAATGTCAGAGACATCCTTTGCATGATTGACCGCTTGCCGACCGCCGCACGACTATTCATCTAAAGCCTTCCACTGTGCCCCCATCTGTTTTTAATTGATCTGTCACCTCTGCAGAGTGGGTATACAGTGCCTTGAAAAAGTATTCATACCCCATGACATTTTCCACATTTAGTCATGTTACAAACAAAAACATAAATGTATTTTATTGGGATTTTATGTGATAGACCAACACAAAGTGGCACTTAATTGTGAAGTGGAAGGAAAATGATAAATGGTTTTCAATTTTTTTACAAGTAAATATCTAAAAAGTGTGGCGTGCATTTGTATTCAGCCCCCCTGAGTCAATACTTTGTAGAACCACCTACTTTGTAGAACCACCTTTCGCTAGTGGCTAGTGGCAAGTGGCAAGTGGCAAGTCTTTTTTTGGGAATGTCTCTACCAGCTTTGCACATCTAGAGAGTAAAATTTGTACCCATTCTTCTTTGCAAAATAGCTCAAGCTCTGTCAGATTGGATGGAGAGCGTCTGTGAACAGCAATTTTCAAGTCTTGCAACAAATTCTCAATTGGATTTAGGTCTAAAGTTTGACTGGGCCATTCTAATACATGAATATGCTTTGATTTAAACCATTCCATTGAAGATCTGGCTGTATGTTTAGGGTTGTTGTTCTGCTGGAAGGTGAACCTCTGCCCCAGTCTCAAGTCTTTTGCAGACTCTAACAGGTTTTCTTCTAAGATTGCCCTGTATTTGGCTCCATCCATCTTCCAATCAACTCTGATCAGCTTACCTGTCCCTGCTGAAGAAAAGCATCCCCACAACATGATGGTGCCACCACCATGCTTCACGACGGGGATGGCGTATTCAGGGTGATGTGCAGTGTTAGTTTTCCGCCACACATAGGGTTTTGTTTTTAGGCCAAAAGTTCAATTTTGGTTTCATCTGACCAGAGCATCTTCTTCAACATGTTTGCTGTGTTCCCCACATGACTTCTCGCAATCTGCAAACAGGACATCTTATGGCTTCCTTTCAACAATGGCTTTCTTCTTGCCACTCTTCCATAAAGGCCAGATTTGTGGAGTGCACGGCTAATAGTTGTCCTGTAGACAGATTCTCCCACCTGAGCTGTGGATCTCTGCAGCTCCTCCAGAGTTACCATCAACCTCTTGGCTGCTTCTGTGATTAATGTTCTCCTGTCAATTTATGTGGACGGCCATGTCTTGGTAGGTTTTCAGTTGTGCCATACTTTTTCCATTTTCGGACGATGGACTGAACAGTGCTCCATGACATAATCAAAGCTTGGGATATATATATATATATATATATATATATATATATATATATATATTTATTTATTTTTTTTATCCCTGACCTGTCTGGTGTGTTCTTTGGCCTTCATGATGCTCTTTGTTCACTAAGGTTCTCTAACTAACTTCTGAGGGATTCATAGAACAGCTGTATTTAGGTGGACTTTATTTACTAATTGGGTGACCTCTGAAGGCAACTGGTTCCACTAGATTTTAATTAGGGGTATTAGAGTAAAGGGGGCTGAATACAAACACACGTCACACTTTTCAGATAGTTATTTGTAAAAAATTTTCTTCCACTTCACAATTATATACCACGAGGTGGTATTCAAGAGGTATAAATACTTTTTCAAGGCACTGTACATAGGTGACACTGCACTCATGCTTCTATTGAGCCTGAGGAAGTGCCATTCCCTGGTAGCATTTTTAAGCTGACCTTACAGGGTTGGAATTTTAATTGGAAATGTTCGCTTTCAAAATGTTTTTTTTTTATTTTTCACAAATTTTGTTTGGGACAAACTGCCGATTGTTTCCTACGATAGAGAAAAATGATACACGAAGCATGGGAAATTTTTCTCTCTATGTATCTGAATGAACAAAATTATAACTGTTAAGCTGGTCCATAGTCAAGAAAATCATACTTATTGTAGTATTCACTAACATGCGTTCTTTTTAATGATTATGTATTGGTATAGGAGTGTATAAAAGAACAATACAAACAAAGACTTCGGTATAGTGTATGCAAAATTGGATTTATAAGTAAAATCTAATACATATGTATAGTTCATTACATTACCCCATGGGCTGATGAACATATAATGTACTGTATATATATATATATATATATATATATAAATAATCTTGTAAATATGCAATATACTTAAATAAACTCAAATTAAATAACCTTTGTTTTGCATTATTCTTTCATTGATTTCATAAGTATTAATTGAAACAGGTTTAATACTTCTGGAAATCCATTCAAGTAGCAGGTCTGGATGAAATTTTTTAGGGCTTTTGAACGAAATTAGTTGTCTCAATGATGGTATTATCAAAAGCACTGATGAACAATTTTTTTATAATTTTGGATGTTTTGCATGCAAATCTAACCATGTAAGGCCAGCCTAACATGTAAGTATGCCTCACATGGCATTGCTTCTGACATGCCGTCTTTATCACGCAACAGCATCTCCAACATGGCAGTGCAGAACCTGGGAAATTAATTGCAAAGATACAGTATCTCCACCAAAGCCCCACAAGATAAAAGAAGCCTGCAGGTTTTTAATCAGTAATTAAATCATTTTTTGGTAAACTGAACAATGATCTGAATACTTTTACTGTATATTACACAGATGCAAGACAATCTAGAAGATGCAGTAAATAGATTGAGTAAATAACCTAGAGAAATTAGTTTAGCATTGGAAATGTGTAGTTTGCACAAAGATGGCCTTTACTCTTCTGCCTGCAGGGTTTGGGAATTTTCTAGGTCCGATCCTCCTGCAGATAGACAGCTGTTTAAATACAACTACAGGTCACCAATGTGTTTTCTTTAGGCTGTATTTATACAAGATTCTGGCTAGCTGCACAAAGCAATATACTGTTCTGCAGTCCCACTGAAAGGAACAAATATTCAGTTAAAGAAATTCAATGGGCTTCATTTGCTAAGGATTTGGAAGAAAAGTGCATATGCTTGACATAGTAACCAATCACATTATTTCTTTTGTTTTCCAACGTGTCCTGGGAAAATATAGTGGGGGGGGGGTGATCAAAACTGGAGCAGACAGAATCATAAGCAACTGTGCATAGCAACCAAACAGTTTCTTTTGTCTGCTTGTTCAGTTAAGCTTTGAAAATTTTCAGCGCAGCCAATGTAGTTAAATGGCCAGGCGGGAGCTTTGATGTACAGGATGATGTACCTGTATGTCCTTCTAGAAGCGTGCCTTGCTCACATCCCCTGGGGCATGCAGAAGCTTGTCTGTGACTGCTGTGTCTACAGTTCTCGGTATCGGGCCACTGTGATTGGCCCTTGTACCATGTGATTGCTGTGACAAATCACAGGTATTATATGTCCAATAGTAAACAATGGTTTTCATTCATGTTCCCTTTACTTACTATTGAGATCTCCGAGAATGAAATGCATGGCGGGTCATGGTACCTGCCGTGCATGTATGGGGCCGTGGCAAGACAAAAAAAAAAAAAAATTTGTAAAGAATATAACTATTGCTATTGGATAAACTGTAAAAGTAAGGATTGGTCAGTTAAGGCTGAAATTTAATTGGTAGAAAATATACTTTAGTGATTGGAGGAATTTGAATAATTTCAATACCTTGAGGTGACAGTTATCCCTATATAAGAGAGTGTAACAACTGTCAAAAATCAGTCAACAGGAGAGGACCAAGAAAGTCGTCCCTCCCTCCCTCCCAATGTTCCCAGTGTTGTGAGTGGGTTTGTTTTTATTGTATAGTGTTATACAATGGGTAGTCCGAGTTTTTTGACTACAGTTCTTGTTACGTTAATGTGTATGGTTAGTTCGAGCTTCTGGGCTGAACTAAAAATATGGTTATTACATATAGTTAATAAAGGGCCACGGCCTATCATACCATTGCAAGTCCAGTACTGTTTTTGTCTTTATTTAAATTATAAAGTAATATATTGTTTAAGCTGTTCTGCATGTGGCACCATCAGTGTTCCTGATTGCCACCGCTCCAGACCAATGCAGCAAGCACCATTTTTCCTGACCACTGCTACACCAGTCCCAGTTTCACCAAACCAATGTATGCCAGCAACAGTGTTCCTTATCACTGCCACACAAGTTGTAGTGTTACCACAACAGTGTAAGCCATCAATGGTCTCTGATTTTCCCTATACCAGTCCCTTTATCACCAGACCAGTGTAAGTCAGCAGAAGTGTTCCTGATTGCTTCCACATTATTCCCCAGTGTTTCCAGACCAATGTAAGCCAGCAACAGTGTTCCTGATTGACGCTACACAAGTCCCACTGCCACCAGATCAGTGCAGTCAGCAACATTGTTCCTAATCACCACCACACCAGTGTAGTAAAAAACTTTGAATAAATCGGCGCTAATTCCAGAATATACTGTGTGGAACCCTACTCAGAAAATATACCACACAAATATAACACAATATTTTAATATTAATAAAGTATTAATCAATATCAAGGAAACCATGCAAACATCCGAGTGAATAAAATAAATATATCTTAAATTAAATGTTCATGTAAAGATAATCAATAAAGATTCCATCTTCCATGTGCAAGAAAATATTGATGGTAAAGAAGCAAATGGTAGTGATCCAAAACGTTATGCACATCAATCAAGCAGTATCACCGATGTGAACAATCCCAACAAAGAATCCAACATTGAGTGCAATGGCTGCTCACCTCAATAATGAATAAAACAAAGCGTTAATCACAGATGCAATGCTCCTCCGTGTAGCTCCACTAATAGTGCTGGCTTGGCTGACAGGATATTTAAATGAAAAACAAATAGCCAAACGTTTTGGAGATGTATGATACCCTTGAAAAAGTCACATGTTTTAGTGACGCAATGCATTGGGAGGAGCCGGGTGACATCACTTCCGGTATACGGCCGTGACCAGAAGTTCGTAGTCTTTATATCGCTTACTGCGGGGACCAAGCGGTCCATATTCATATGCATCTCATTCAAATTTACTGTAGGTTATCTATATTTTTCCATTAAAAAATGACCTTATATACTACACCATGAAGCCCCTGTTTATTATTTTTGAATTAGTAAGGAGACATACATCTCCAAAACGTATTGCTATTTGTTTACAACATCCTGTCAGCCGAGCCAGCACTACTATTGGAGCTACACGATGAAGCATTGCATCTATGATTAAAGCTTTGTTTTATTCATTATTGAGATGAGCAGCCATTGCACTCAATATTGGATTCTTTGTTGGGATTGTTCACATCGGTGATACTGCTTGATTGATGTGCATCACGTTTTGGATCACTACCGTTTGCTTCTTTACCATCAACATTTTCTGCACTTGCACATGGATTTTTATATGGAATCTTTAATTCCACAATAAGACGGTGCTGCGAATCATTCCAACATGTTTCTCCAGTGATAATTATATTGAGAAGGTTTTGCTCATAGCATCTCCACTCTTATATTTATTACTACTTGTTTATTTCTCATTCTAAATTTTAGATTATTTTTACGTAAGAATCTTACAGTTTAACCCCAGGTTCCTTCACCTGACTCAACCCTTTCAGTTAGGTATGTAAGTGCATCATAATTCACCAGCTTAGTGTTTTGTTCTTCTGATTATTATATCCATTTTTAGATGTAATTTTTTGCATCTTATTTTTCATTTGCAGCCTGGTATGCCTTTGAGGCCTCCTGCATTTGCAAGGCTTACCTGGCTGTCCCCATTTTTTGTTGAATAGGGGCAACTGGTTTACCTGGGAGGTTCCCTGTGTGGATGCTGTACAGGCGCCTACTACTTAACATCATTGGGGTGAGTTTTATATGGGAGTAGATGCATTGATTGCCAACACATTAGTACTTGGGCATGGTACTGTTATGTAAAACTTTTAATTATTTTCATAATGTGTGAATATTTCTAATATTTATATATTTCTCTCTGATAGTCAGCTGACGGTTGGTGCTTTAGTTGGAGTCCCCTGAAGAAGCCTTTTTAGGCGAAACATGTTGAGGTAATTCACAGCACCATCTTATTGTGAAAATGATCTAAGTGTACTACTGTCCACTTTTGAGTTTGTATACTAATTCCTCCTTACTTGTTGTGAAATTGTCACAGTGATTACTGGTTTACTCCATTGCCTTTTTTATATGATATGTTTTAATCAGACACCAATAAAATGTTTTGTATCTTATAAAGAAGATCTTTTTGTGTACTTCTTTGCAGCACAATAATCCCACTTTCTCACTCTCTTTTCGAATTATATTTAGGGATTATGTGCTTACTTTAATAGAATTACTACCTGCCCGCTTAACATTTTTTTGTAAGCTATATTCCCTGACCACTCATATAGAGGGGACCATTACAGTACGTCGGTTTTTATACAATTGGATGATTCGCAAAATACACAAGATACAATGTCCAGTGTATAATCAGTCCAAACATTGGAAAATCTCACACGTGTTATTGCCATACTAAGAAGGAGTAGCAGAATGTGTTTTGGGTTGAAATTCTCAGTATGCCCATGCTGTATGTGAGAAATATTTTATTAAATTGACAACTTTGTGAAAAAAAAAAAAAAAAAATATATATATATATATATATATATATATATATATATATATCAAAATTGTAATTTGCATTTCACCTTTTTCAAAAACTTGTGGCAAAAAAAGAACCCTTTAAAATACTCACAATGCCTTTCAGAACAACCTTGGATTGTTCACTTTCAAAAATGTGTTCATTTTATTGGGGTTTCCACTGTCTTGGTACAAAATAATAATGCGTAATTTATGCTCCTAAAACATCTGAAGGTACTCCTTGGATTTTGCCACTCTTTATGTGGTTAGGCTGTGAAAAAGTCTCACCTTTGATATCACCACACTTGGAAGGAGTATCAAAATGTGTTTTGGAATGTAATTCTAAATATGCCTATGATGTGTGTTAAAATTATCTTAATCATTGACAACTCTATGTAAAAAAAATACATTTTTATTTTCTCTCCTGCATTTTTCAAAAACCTGTGGCAACAAAATTACATTTTCAAAAGCCTCATTATGCCTTTCAGAAAATTCATTGGAGTGTTTGCTTTCCCAAATGAGGTAAGTATGTGGGTGTTTCCACTGTCCTGGTGCTCCCGGGCTTCCAAAATGTGACAGGTAGATACAAAATGATATGCTTAATTTATGTTCATTGAAACCCCAAAGGTGCTCCTTGGAACTAGGCTGTGAAAAAGTCTCACACATATGGTATTCCCATACTTGGGAGGCATAGCAGAATGTGTTTTTGGGTGCAATTATACGTATGCCAATGCTGTGTGTTAGACCTAACTTGTAAGAAATGACAACATTTTATTTAATTTCTTTATTTTCCAAAAATGTGTAACAAAAAAATTACAAATTTAAAAAACGAACCATGCCTCTTACATTTGACTGTCTACTTTCCATACAGGGCCCATTTGGGGAGTATTTGATTTGTCTTGGCATTTTAGAGCCTCAAGAATTAAGAAAGGCAGCCAGTACATCAGCATTGATCAGTTTTCAAATATATTTACCATTGTTTGTAGACGCTATAACTTTCACACAGACTAAATAATATACACAGATTTGACTGATTTTTACCAAAGAAATGTAGCATTCAATACATCTTGGCCTACATACATCTTGACCTACCTTTATGAAGAAAGATTATTTATTTGCAAAATTTTATAGAAGAAACTACAAAAAAAAGTGGGTTTTTCTCAGATTGTTTGGTATTTTTTCATTTATATAGCAACAAACCCCCCATCCCCACCGCCCCACAGTGGTGATTAAATATCCCCACCAAAAAATGATAAAAATAAATGATAAAAACTTAATTTGGGTACAGTGTTGCATGAAGGGTGTGAAAGTGTCTGGCATTGAGGTGGTTAAAGGTAGAAGATGATTGGTTGCCATGCACAGCTGCTTCAGATTCTGGCAGCTCCAGTTTTGATAATTTTCCCTCAATGTATTTTCAGGGAGCACACAGTCTATTTTAAGTTATTATTCCAATATTTTTTTAAAAACACTTTGATGGTGCCTATTACATTTTATGAGCTTACTTTTCCATATTTATGTATGTCATTGTATTAAATATAAAAATTGTAGCTTAGCCTCTAGAGGGAGCTCTCTGCGAGTCAATATGATTACTTTCTTTTAACAACTGTTGAGATATTGCAAGCATTCTTTACTAAACGAGTCTGTTCGCTGCTTACTGAATTCGGTTTAGCTGTGTTCACATCAAATACTCAATTATGTTTTAACCACTCTACGACCGCTCACAGTAATACTACTGCGGCAGAGTGGTTCGTTATCGTCCAGCCACATAGTATTATCGTGATTGGACACTCCCCCTTCTGGGCGGCGCTTGCCGGAGGCTCGCTCCCGCTGTTTTCATTCACAGCGGGAGTCGGGCCAGGGGAGGAGCAGCGGCGATCGCCGCTGCTCTTACCCGATCGTCGGGGATCGAGTCTGGAGATCCGCCCGCTGTGTGTAAACACAGCGGGCGGATCTCCATAGTGACAGGGAGTGACAGATCGGACTGTTCAGCATAGCTGGACATCCGATCTGTCCATGACTCACACAGTCACCTCCCCCCCTACACGTCAGTAAGCACCAGGCATACATTAACCCCTCCCTCTCCAATAAAATTAACCCCTTCCCTGCCAGTGTCATTTTTACAGTAACAGTGCATATTTATAGCACTGATTACTGCAGTAATGTCACTGGTACCCCCAAAAGTGTCAAAAATGTCAGTCAGGGGTCCGGTCTGTCCGCCGCAATGTCGCAGTCCCGCAAAAAAAATCGCAGATCGCCGCCATTACGCGTTAAAAAAAAAAACACCAAAAATGACAGAAATCTTTCCCTTTGTTAGTAAACGCAATAACTTTTGCGCAAACCAATCAAAATACGCTTATTGCGATTTTTTATACTAAACATATGTAGCATAAAACAAATTGGCCAAAAATTTTTAAAAAAATTGGTTTTTACATCTTTTTTGGGGGGAATTTCATATAAAAAAATGTTAAAAATATTGTTATTTTTTCAAAATAAACGCTCTTTTTTTGTTTATAGCGCAAAAAGTAAAAATCGCACAGGTGATCAAATACCACCAAAAGAAAGCTCTGTTTGTGGGAAAAAAAGGACGTAAATTTCGTTTGGGTACGGCGTCGCACGACCGCGCAATTGTCAGTTGAAGTCGCACAGCGCCGAATCGCAAAAAGTGGCCTGGACGGAAGACAGCAAAATCCTCCGGTGGTAAAGTGGTTAACCACTTTACGACTGCTCACAGTAATATTACTGCGGCAGAGTGGCTCGTTATCGTCTGACGACGTAGTACTACGTCGTCAGACACTCCCCATTCTGGGCGGCGCTTGCGCGCCGCCGGAGGCTCGCTCCCGCTGTTTTCATTCACAGCGGGAGTCGGGCCAGGGGAGGAGCAGCGGCGATCGCCGCTGCTCTTACCCGATCGTCGGGGATCGAGTCTGGAGATCCGCCCGCTGTGTGTAAACACAGCGGGCAGATCTCCATAGTGACAGGGAGTGACAGATCGGACTGTTCAGCATAGCTGGACATCCGATCTGTCCATGACTCACTCAGTCACCTCCCCCCCCACACGTCAGTAAGCACCAGGCATACATTAACCCCTCCCTCTCCAATAAAATTAACCCCTTCCCTGCCAGTGTCATTTTTACAGTAACAGTGCATATATATAGCACTGATTACTGCAGTAATGTCACTGGTACCCCCAAAAGTGTCAAAAATGTCAGTCAAAGGTCCGATCTGTCCGCCGCAATGTCGCAGTCCCGCAAAAAAATCGCAGATCGCCGCCATTACGCGTTAAAAAAAAAACACCAAAAATGACAGAAATCTTTCCCTTTGTTAGTAAACGCAATAACTTTTGCGCAAACCAATCAAAATACGCTTATTGCGATTTTTTTTACCAAACATAGGTAGCAGAAAACAAATTGGCCAAAAATTTTAAAAAAAATTGGTTTTTACATCTTTTTTGGGGGGAATTTCATATAAAAAAATGTTAAAAATATTGTTATTTTTTCAAAATAAACGCTCTTTTTTTGTTTATAGCGCAAAAAGTAAAAATCGCACAGGTGATCAAATACCACCAAAAGAAAGCTCTGTTTGTGGGAAAAAGAGGACGTAAATTTCGTTTGGGTACGGCGTCGCACGACCGCGCAATTGTCAGTTGAAGTCGCACAGCGCCGAATCGCAAAAAGTGGCCTGGACGGAAGACAGCAAAATCCTCCGGTGGTAAAGTGGTTAAAGAAGTTAAAAAAAAAAAAAAATTTTTTTGATTGTACTTGACTGGATACTTGAAATAACACACCTTATTCACTAAACTAACAAAAAATAAAAAATTCCCCCATGTAAATGCTTTCAACCTGATGATGTGGCCAACTTATAGATATATATTAGGTAGGAACAGTACAGCACACTCATGCAGCACTGCAAAACAGAGCCTGGATATTTAATAAGCAAATATGAATGCCCCAGGGTACAAATATAAATTATACATACTGCAGATACAAGACTTTTAACACATTAAGCTGATCTCTTACATGTTTATCTAAACATTCATTATAAATCCAAAGAAATGTAATGTCAAAATGTAATTTAAATAAGCATGATATTTTATATAAACCCCCTTGTTAAGGTACTGTAAAAGTGCTCCACCTGAGGATTTAAAATAATCCCATATGCACAGGGAGTGGAGGATGATAGGGTTTGTTCAAGCTTTCCTGTCAGTGGATAAGGCCAAAGTAAGTTATGTATTGATAAAGGATCACAGTCGACCTCTTCAAGGGTAAACCAAATTGGGGTTTTGTTAGAGGCAAAATATTTTGTAAGCTGTGCCAGGGGGCTGCCTGACGGAAAGTGCAGTTGGAGAGTTGAAGAGGCTGGAAGGGAAACCCACTGAATTTTTCCAGATTCACATGTAATCCAAAAATGGCACCAAACTGCAAAAGAAGGTTGTGTAGATTTGGCAGAGAAAGCATGGGATTAGTGACTGTGAGAATAACTAGACATGTGCAAAACAAAAACATTTGTTTTGTTTTCGTTATTTAAATAATTTCATTTAGGTAAATTAACTAAATTCGTTTACTTCGTTTTTGGATTTTTTTCTGTTTCGTTTATTCATTTTCAAATTCGATAAGAATTTTCAGAATGCAGTCGAATTGAATTCAATTCAACTGATTTCAGAAAATTTGAATCCAATTTGAATTGGCACTTGAATTTAATCTATTCGAAATTCAAATTTTGTTAGACAGTTACATTCTTTCTATTTTATTCTATTCTAGTGTTTTTTTCTAGTCTATTCTATTCTTTTCTATTCTATTCTCTTATTTTCTATTCTTTTCTATTTGTTTCTATTCTATTATAATCTATTCTATTCAAATTCAAATTTATTCTATTTGAAATTTGTGTTTTGGAAGATGGTTATATTCTTTCTAATTTATTCTGTTGTTTGTTTTCTATTGTATTCAATTCTTTTCTTGTCTATTATGTTCTAATCTATTCAAATGAGAAGGTATTCTATTTGAAATTTAAATTTTGGTTATATACTTTCTATTTTATTTTATTCCATTCTATTGTTTTTTTTCTATTCAATTTTATATTGTTATATTCTTTTATTTTATATTCTATTATTTTATATTATATTCCTTTAATTTATATTCTATTTTATTCTATTCTTTTATTTTCTATTTTATTTTGTTTTGTTTTACTCTATTATTTTCTATTCTATTCTATTGTACTCTATTGTTTTCTATTCTATTCTATTCTAATATTTACTTTTCTATTCTATTCTTTCTTTTTCTATTCTATTGTGTTCTCTTTTACTCTGTTCTGTTCTATTATATTCTATTCCTATATTTTCTGATTTATTCTATTCTTGTTTCCTAATTCTATTCTAATTTCATTCAAATTTCACTTACTTCGAATTTACTTTTGCTATTTTGGATTTGTTTCAATCCATTACTATTGTAATTCTGAAATTCAGATATATCTGGATTTCCAAATAACAAACAATTTGTCCTTATTTCAATTCAGAATAAAATGAACCACACATGTCTAAGAATAACATGATCTGCAAATAGGCCTAATTTTTATTTGTGTCAGTTTACTGTTACCAAAGAGATATTAAGAGATGTTCTAATAAGTTGGGCCAGAGGTTCTAATGACAGCGCAAATAAGAGTGGGGATAATAGGCAGCCCTGCCTGGTGCCTTGTAAGATGTGGGAGCTAGGCAGACTTAGGGCCAGAATATTAAACATAGGCTCTAGGGCTGCTATAGTGGGCAGAAATCCAGAAATAGAATTTTGGCCCAAACCCCCATTTACCAAGGATGTAAAATAAATATGGCCATGATAGGGAGTCAAAGACCGTTTTGAAATCATGTGACAATAACATGAGTGGGATCTTCCCTTTTTTAGAGGCCTCAGTAAGAAGAGCTATTTGGGGAATGTTATCATTGCAATAAGCTGGCATTGAAAGTAAGGAACAGTATATAAGTATAGTCACTGTTCAGGTCTATAGAAAGGCATACTGAAGACTTGTTGCAGGCAGATATCTGGAATTTGAAAGGAATTTGAAAGGTGGTGTTCAACTTTTATGACAAACTGTTCAGAAACAAAATGCAGGAATAGGTAACCTTAGATTGTACGCTCAGGGCAGGGACTGATGTGAATGTGCAATGTATATGTAAAGCGCTGCGTACATTGACAGCGCTATATAAGTACCTTAAAATAAATAAATAAAAATAAAATGTGACAAAACCGCTTGACACCCTGATTAGGTGCTTCCTTCTGCCAAACAGTACCTCCTGACCTCCAAACCGTTCCGAGCAGACCAAGAGCTAATACCAGCCTTTTTTTTTACCCCAATCATCGTACACAGACAAGGTGTGGGGATAGAACCAAAGGAATGACTGTTTATTGAAACTCAGTAATACACTTTATACCCCACAGAATGACATTCCCCTCCTGATCATATTTTCCTAACAATACAAACTGTAAACAGGAATATAATGAACATAGTTAAACAACAGCCAACATATACTCTAAATATTAAGTTAATTAAACAACTGGCTTTGATTAGTCAGGTGGTGACCAGACCATCCCACAACAAGGTACATTACATATTACCATAAGTATAAACACATAACAACTCACAATAATTCCATAACAAGTTAAAGTGGTAACAAGATTAATCTCATCTACAAAAGATGCTCAGGCAGACAGAAACAATAGAATAATGGGCTAGACCTACTTAACAATAAACACATAACACACAGTGATCTCACCCCACCTCAGACTATCTGGCAACAGTATTCAAGAAGACCCAGGGCTGTCCAAATCTCATTAACCAGCTTTCTTTTCACATACATCTGCTTACTGAGTTTCAAGTTGGCAGAGACAATCATGGCTTCCTTGACTGTTACATGTAATTATGTCCTTTTGCATTATATAACAGGAAATCTTCCTAAATGCTTGAAGTTACTAAAGCCAGGGCCCATAGTCAGAAGGCAAGAGGCTAACCTGCAGTTTCCTCCAAAACCTCTGTGCTGGTTGAAGCTGTCACAAGTAATGACCATTTTTATGTGATTTATTTATAGCAAAATCATATCCTAGTTGTCAGCTTCAGGGGTCAGAGCTATTTTGCAAATTTACCTCTACATCGGTCTGCTCCAGTGCTCTATCTGTCATTATATTCACTTCTTCTGTGTCTGGCGTCTTCCCATTATTAGTTATTGGATAGCCGCTAATGATGTTATACTTGTACATAAATGCTCCAGTTACAATATCCTGACATCCTTCTCAGTATCTAACAGATGATGGTAGTGTACACCACACTGTGCATGAACAGCAATCAATGTGCAAACACACATTATAAAAATGCTTGGAGAACAGGCAAAAGTCTTATCTACTAAAAAAAAAAAAAAAAAAAAAAAACTCTCCCTTTTAAAACATTTTTTAAGGTAAGATTCAACTATAATCTGTGCTTTGCCTGGAGTATTCCTTTATGACTAGATCAGACAGACACTCTGCTGGTTTTCAGATCTTGAGACAGAAACATTCATGAATTGGCTAGTCATCCCTTCAAGTGCAAATGGATTCCTATAAATACAGGCATGTCACCATGGAGGAAGTAGGTATGGAAGACATCCTATAATGAACCCTTCATACATACACAACTAATAGCCATTTTATGCCAGTTCCGGATGACATAAAACCCTATTGAATAGTGAATGCCATGAGAGGCAAGATGAGTGAATGGCTGGAGCTTTGCTAATTACGCTGCTTCAGTTGATATCAAATAGTGAGCGACAGATAAAACAACAGGGGAGCCTACAAGGCTAACAAAGAGAGAACATGATGATCTAACTAATGCTCCATAATGTCTGAAGATGTTACAGAATGAGAAAGTCTCCTGAGATTTCATCAGATTATACGCTATTGCAACCTCATGAGAAGACCTGCCTTTAAAATGTGTTCCTGGTACTCTTGCATTTTCCAAAATTGCCTTACTATAATATTATATGCATTTACTAAACTCATTATTATAATATTCTATGAATGTATTAAAGGAGTTGCATTAAGATAAAAAGCCTTCTGTGTGTAACAGCTGCTCCAGCACCCCATAATACTTGTGCCCCATCTCTATCCAGCGATGTCCACGAGTCCCTTGGCCGTCCAGGACTCTCCCTCCTGATTGGCTGAGACAAAGCAGTGGTGCCATTGGCCCCTGCTGCTGTCTATCAAAGTCAGTTAGCCAATCAGTGGAAAGAGGGGGTGAGGCCGAATGGCAGCTCTGTGTCTGAATGGCTGCTTGCTATGGCAGTGCTCAACAAGAGGGAGGGGCCAGAGGAGCCAAAGAGGGACCTGAGAACAGGAGGCTCCGGGCTGCCCTGTGCAAAACCAATTGCACAGAGGAGAGAAGTATAATATGTTTGTTATTTTTATAGAAATAATAATGTGACTTTACAATCACTTTAAGCTCTTTCAGCCTTAAAGTATTTTATAGCTATTAGCGTTCTGTTAAAAATCTATTTTCTTAAAACTGAATGCCAGGTATTAACCTACTCCACTGCCCTAAATAATTACTATGTTACTTTAAAAAACGAAAAGCCCTTTTTACTTACCTAAACCCCTGATTGATTGTGCTGGGTCATAAGTCTTCTATCTTCTTCCCTGCAGAAGAAATAGAGTCCTTCTTCAGGTATCCATGTCACTGCCTATGATAAGGACACTTTCTATTGCCTGTACAGGTATTTAGAACCTCTTGGGCCAGCCAAATACCCATTTAAGGACTTCTGTATAAAAGTGGTGGTCCAAATCTTGCAGTATTTCTGTATAATAGATTGTAAGCTTAAATGTCAGGGCCCCTGATATTTACTGTAATAAAGTATACTGGATTTCTACTGTCTACCCTCAAGTTGTAAAGTACTGCATAAACTGTCTGCGCTATATAAAGCCTGTATAATAATAATAATAATAATAATAATAATAATGATAATAATAATAAAAATAATAATAATAATAATAATAATAATATCATATAAAATATATGCTGCCCTCCCCAAAATGGCATCCTGGAGCCCTTACCAGGGGACAAATTAGTTCTCAATGGTCTCCTTCATGCCTGAAGAAATTTTACACAGTTCCACCTTCAGGTCAGCATATATACCGCAGCCTAACACCTACCTACATGGGCTTTAGACTACTTTAGCAGTTCACACATTCTACAAACATCTGTTTTATGACTGAACCAGACCGATCCACAGCTAGTTCTGACTCAATCTCTAAATTGAAAGCAATCACACAACGTTTACTGAACCAGGGCACCAACCTTTAAACAGTACTGTATTGGCCTTTGGAGCTCATCAGCTGTAATCAGTCCACCTTTAGGTTATATATATATAAAAGTTCAGACTACACACATTTAAATTAAGCAGCATGAATCTGATGCACAAAGCCCAGACTGAACCCACTGACATCAGTACAACATCAGTGGGTCAATGTAGCTAAAGGTGGAGAGGCCAGAAGCCAAGGAACACCTCCAGGTCACTTTGTTATAGAGGGTCTGAATGTACTTCATGCATACAGTAAATGCATTCTTTAAAAGGGATTTTATATATTAGAAACAAATGTGGCAAGTCAAACCCCCTACATTTTACTTTTGGTTAGAGGTTTTGTATTCTGTTATTCTCCAAAAATAAAAAGCCAAGAAACTTTTGATAGGGGAACATCTCTGAATAGGCTAAACAGCGGAGGTCATGGGGCAGACACTCCCACTAATAGCCAGTGATGGAGGGGGCTCCTCATTCCTTTAGTAAGCGAGAACATCCTTTAACTTTCTGGCTGCTCAGAGCTGCTCCCACATATTAAACACAAAAGGGTAAGACATTTCAGGTCATTAAGCACTACATGGCAACTTTTTTTGGCTTGAGTTTGAAGTTTGAAACAATTTATTATTCATTCATTTTAGCCTTATAAGCATGAAAAGTAAGAAAAAGTAAGTTTTTATATCTACAAAACTACCTTTTTTCAAAGGTTCAAACTTTTAAAATCTAATATGACATACTCGCAATGTTTTGTTTTTGTTCTTTTGAAGTTATATTTGAAAAATGAGCACTCTGTGAAAACACAATTTAAATTCATGTCACCAAAGAGCTCAGTTCGCTCCAACAAAAGAGCTTTTAGCATGCTAGTGAGTGCCAGGCGGTAATAAATGCTGGGAATATTAACTCCTTACTTACCCTGGCTTTTTCTTTGTAGCTTTTGGCAAATGTCTGTTCAAAACTACACAGAATGTTTTTTAAGCCGGCTTTGTTTTCAAGGGCTCGTTCACACTGCCTGCACAGTGAATGCTCCGTTTTAGCGTGCGGGTAGCTGTCACATTTTGTTTACAGTGAGCCACGGGGAGGGAGCAGTGCAATGCATGTTTCACCACATTGCACTGGTAACTTTTTTCTTCAAGTATTAAAAGTGACACTTTATTCATGTATCCGCACAGCTGTGTGCCGCACTGCTGCGCAGTGACATGTGGTGCCTCTCCGTGGACTGCAGTAAAAGGCTGTGGCGGTCCAGTGCTCTCTTATCCAGTATGGAAACCACCAGTGATTTCACTAATTGACAATAAAATGAATAAACACATTGGGGGTTATTTATGTAGCACCCTCCTGGGTAGGTGCTGGTGAAAAGGTGTGGTTTGTGCTCTGTCTGCTTGCCAGGGAAGCTGCGGGTGAACCTGTGTTGTTCTCTGCCTGCCGGAGAGCAGGGTCTGTTAGTGTGATCTGCTCATTGTGCTTGGGATGCAGCTCGTTCTGTCTGGGGGCATGTTGGGTGGTGGGGGGAAACCTGGCAAATGGGTGCATGGGCTTTTGATGCAGTCCTGGTGATTGGCAGGGGGAGGGTCGCCTCGGTGCATGTTGGGATGCTGTGTGGGAGTCAGGAGCACATGTGCTCGGGTCATTCGGCTGGTTAGCAGAGTCCTGCAGGGAGGGGGTGGATGCCTCCTCCTCTGTAGAGGTGCCATGTGGCCTCAGGGGGTTGTCCTGGGGGCCTGAAGAGTAGCAGTGAGGAGCTGAACCCAGAGGTCCAGAGAAGCTTACTGAGAGAATCTGTCTCTGCAGTACAGTGAGTACAGAAACTCATGTCAAGGGGCCTGACCTGAGGGGGGCCACCCCTGCTCATAAGATAGTCAGTGGATGGGTGTCAGTGGGAAGAGGATGCTAGTGTCCTGAAGATAAATTATTGTCGATCAAGTCATCTTGTCAGGGAGCAAAGAGAGCAAGAAACTTAACCCCATCTACGCTTGTGGCAGTGTGGATTAACAGCCTGGCTGTTCCAAAGCAAAGTTCTGAAGATAGAAACCCTCAACCAATGCGAATAGTTCAATTGGAGTATCCCACTATCTGCTTCTCCTATCCCAATTACCAATAAACAACAAAAAAACCAACACCACTAGACTGTTCATTCATTTGATGAGCCATCAGGGACAAGGTGGGATCCAGGGACTTTTTCCAAAGGTAATTGAGTGCTGGTAACCAGGGGAGCCTGTCAAGACAATACTCAGCAGTTCCTGCGGGGGCAGTGCTACATTTCCTAAAGGCAAATCCACTGTGCACTACAAGTGCACTGCCAGTGCACTTGGAAGTACACTTGGAAGTGCAGTTGCTGTGGATCTGAGGGGGACATGCAAGGAAAATAAAAAAACAGCATTTTTTGCTTGCACATGATTGGCTGATAAAAATCAGCAGAGCTTCCCTAATTTCAGATCTTCTCCTCAGATCTATAGCAACTGCACTTCCAAGTGCACTTGCAGTGCACTTGTAGTACACAGTGGATTTGCCTTTAGTAAATATCTCCCTTGAGATAAAAATACTCATATTGCCACTTCCTAAAACACCTCTCCACTTTGTCCAATCAGAGAATGCACAGTGTTCTCCAAATGGCACCCATGCCAAGCAAGAAATCTCCTGTGTTCAACAAGTAGCAGGGCAGCTACTCGCCATGGGACCCTGGAGCCAGCGGCATTCACTATAGTAGTGGTGCCTACTACACTGATTTCCAGCTTCCACAGAGATTGGACAAATCACTTTTTTCACACCTGCCTCCTGGGCTGAGCCTTCTAGTTGGGACCAGAGGAATTTTTATACCAGCCATTGTATTGCACTTTGCACCCAAGCACTTATCCTTTACCTCATCCCTTTTTTGTTGTCAGTTTTTGCACTTTTTACACATGGCACTTTACTCATCTCTGATTAGTAGAGTGTATGTCCTCAGACTTGCCCTGAGAGTCTTGGGGGGTGGGGCAATGACCTTATGGTCAGGTTTTCCCCCTCTCATGGTGTCTCCCTTTGGCGGAGGCTCACCTAGTACTTGGATGGACCTCGTCACCAGTTTCCCTTAAGAATGGGATTCATTGGGTTTCGGCTGGCTGGACCACGAATACCCCAGTCCCCGTCAGGTGTACTGCCCCCATCAGGGTAATTTCTCTTCAAAGGAGGACCAAGTGTACACCCTGTGCACTTTTTGTGTGCTCACTTTTTTTGCACCTGGTGTCAATTTCAAGCGTGCACAAGAAGACGTACATAGTTGCATTGGTCCAAACTAGTACAATGTAACTATGCAAAAAAAGCCATACCTGGAATGTATCTTTAACATTTAACATGAATAAACACTGCCAGGAGCACTGAAAAACAAGCTTAACCAAACCTTTAACAAACAATCAGAGTTCACTTTATTGAAGCCATACTAGTCCAAGATGGACTCTAATGATTTTGTAAAGGACTTTGCAGTTGGTGTTTTGCTCATTGGGCTACATTATAGAATAAGTGGAAATGGGTCTTTTTACTATAATGCAAGAATCCTTTAGGATTAAAGCCCAACTCTGGGCTTACTACTCTGGCCCCCCAGTGCCCTTCCCCCCCCACCAAAGGTTATCATAGTAGTACTTCATCCTTTTTATATATTTATCTTTTTCTAAATGACAATAATTTAAATAAAGTGCTGCACTCCTTTCTATAACATGTAAACAAATACAAGCTTTTCAAAAGTATGTGTTCCCAAAAGCAAAATGCTCAAACAAACATGTTTATATACAGTAATATAAATGCTCAAAATAGTGCTTTCCTCCTTTGTTGTGATCCCTTACACATAAATAAGGTGTTATTAGTTCATATAATAATTAAAAGTCCATGAATTATCCACAATTATTTCCTGCGTTGAAATACTCCATGTTGATCCTTTCCCCTGTCACCAATAACCTCTGATTCCAAAACAGTGTACCTACACCATGTATTTTAGGCTCAGAGATCTCTCACCTTTACCATTTATCAATTAGGCTTTAAATCAATATATTGCATTCTCTTTCTTTATATTGGCATCTCTTTTCTCCTCCTATACACAGGTGTCCCTCTCCAGATTGCTCTTCCTTAGTGTGCAGTGCGAGTATATGGCTCCTTTAATTAATACTCAAGAATTCATGCGGCCATTATGCATAACTCACAGAGGGGGAGGGGAAACAAAAAATGCACAGGCTCCCATAGTGTAGTATTAAACCATTGACTTCTTATTTGTTTAAAAATAATGCACTCACATATAATATGTTAAATCCATGCTTCAAACATAGAAACCTCGGTATTACAGCGTCTTCCTGCGTTACTCCTGGTTCACGTCAGCCTCTCCCCTATCCCTACGCGTTACGTCACGCCACGCCACGCTTAGTAATGCAGATAGCTGTGCTTACATGATGACGCTAGTGCTGCCCCCTGCACCATTATGAAGTGAGTGCAGAGTGCTTTGTTGATGCCCCCTCAGGAGGTAGGCCCATGAAGCCTTGCACTCACTATGTGTCCTCAGCCTTTTCGGTTTGAATGATTTTAGCCGTTGTACTGCCTAAAACTCCAACTTGCCGAATTTTTCAATGACGTTACTTGTGGTGAGGGTACACCAGGAATAATTAGAGATTTCGACCTTTACACTCCGGTAGATGCTATAATTAGTGCAGATTGTTAGTCCGCCCGCTAGTAACCAAAAACATGGCCGCCTCCAAGGAGGCGACAACTAGCAAGAGGACTAACATTCTGCACTAATTATAGCATTTACCGGAGTGTATATGCTGCTGGTGTTCTGTGAAAACACTAAGTGGTCGAAATCTCCATTTATTCCTGGTGTACCCTCACCAGAAGTAACGTCATTGGAGAATTCGGCAAGTTGGAGTTTTTGGCAGAACACCGTCATTCAACACAGGAAACTAAGGGCATCTTGTGGTAAAAAGAGAGTTCTGTAGGGAACAGCTTTGGATTGAAGATTTATACCTTGAAGAGGGTTTTTCTTTTTTTTACTCCAGAGTTGGACTTTACACTCGGGAAAAAGAAGGAGATTTCCAAGTCTCTAAATGTTTAATTTCTTTTTAACAAATCTGCAACTGTGCATGGCCAGCAGTTAATATTGTTGTTGCTATGCACTGGTGAACTGGTAGGAGAGAACACTATGACAATGTTTTGAAAAGTACAGGTTTTTAAATACCTTATGGGTGTTATCTGAACAGCAGAGTATGCTCATCAGGGTCTTTTCATCAGTATATTACATTTGACAGTCCTGTGGGGGATTGGTAATTTGTGTTTTTTATATAATGTAGCAGATAGACCATGAGTCTACTGAGTAGCGAAATAGTTATATTGAATTTGTCTAAAAATCAAGATGCAGACTCGGCATCTCTGTGTGGCTGCATCTTCTGTGAGTCATATGTCATCTAAAAAATAGCTAATATTCTATAATGGACTGTCTAATGAGACTACTGCCTAATAGGGTGTCAGCTAAAGAGGAACTGGAGTATAAGAGAGGCACGTGGTACTGGGTGGCTGGAAGCAGCGATTGCAGCTAGAGGCTGTGGTTGCAAAGGAGGCTAGAGGCTGCAGGTGCAGTCTTGGCACAGTGGAGGCTTGAGGCTGCAGTTGCAGAAGTGGTGCAGCAGGAGCTTAAAGCTGCAGGTGCAGAGATGGGCAGCAAAGGCTTGAGATTGTAGATGCAGTGGAGCATATGACTGTAAGTGCAGCAGAGACTGAGCTGCGGGGAAGGTTGCAAATGTAGCAGAGGTTCAGACTGTGGATGCAGTGAAGATTGCATGGGTAGTGAAGGCTTGGCTTCTGGTGTAGTGGGGCTTAGCTGCACCTACAGCTGAGACTTGACTGCGAGTGATATAAAGGCTTGGCTGCTCAGGGCTCATGCACACTGCAGCTAAAAACAAGCTTCTTTGGAGCTTTTATTTATGACCGTTCTTCTCTTTGAAATGATCACAGAGCGCCTGTGATCCTTCTATATAGGATCACAGTTCTCTATGTTCATTTCACAAGTCAGTCCCCCATACAGTTAGAAAACACTCCCCTAGGCTCACACTTAACCCTTTGATCATCACTGTGTTAGTCCCTTCCCTGCCAATGTAATTATTACAGTAACAGTGCATATTTGTAGCACTGATTACTGTAGTAATGTCACTGGTCCCCCCAA
Organism: Pelophylax lessonae; assembly: GCF_965119305.1. Taxonomy (NCBI): domain Eukaryota; kingdom Metazoa; phylum Chordata; class Amphibia; order Anura; family Ranidae; genus Pelophylax; species Pelophylax lessonae. The sequence goes on from NC_138768.1 coordinate 78,143,705, forward strand.
AAGTGTCAAAAATGTCAGTTAAGGGTCCGATCTGTCTGCCACAATGTCACAGTCCCACTAAAAATTGCAGATTGTCCCTATTACTAGTAAAAATAAATACATTAAAAAAATGACATATATTTTTCCCCTAGTTTGTAAACGCGATAACTTTCGCGCAAACCAATCAAAATACGCTTATTGTGATTTTTTTTTACCAAAAATATGTAGCAGAATACAAATTGGCCTAAACGGATTATATAGCAGAATGTGAAAAAAATATATTTTTTATTTTTTTTTCAGAATTGTCGCTTTTTTTTTTTGTTTATAGCGCAAAAAATGAAAATCTCACAGGTGATCAAATACCACCAAAAGAAAGCTCTATTTGTGGGAAAAAAGGACATCAATTTCATTTGTGTACAGTGTCGCACAACTGCGCAATTTTCCATTAAAGTAACGCAGTGCCAAAACGCAAAAAAATGGCCTGGCCATTAAAGGGGCAAATCCTTCCGGTCCAGAACTGGTTAATATTCAAAGAAAACTCCCCCATCCATCCATATCTTCATGCTTTATTTTGTTGAGAAATCACTTTGAAAAACAAACCCCTAGAATTTCTGGCCATGGCCATCTTGAGTAAGGGCAAATGATTCAAGTAGCATTTACTTCCTGGAATACATCTGCCTTTAGCTGAAGAAATGGAAAAAAATATGTTTAAAACAGGTAAATATGATATATTTTCCTTGACTAGGGTAGTTTACATCCCACCTTTTTAACCATATTACCTGGATCAGTACCCAACGCCACCCCCCCCCCCCTTTACCTTTAAATTACAACACTAACTCAGCATTGGGATTAAATGGCAGGTTCTGCCTTTTAATAAACAAAACCATAAATAACAGAAAAACATAAAACAGTCAAACCAATCCAGATCAAAGAATGCTTGGAGATCCTTAACGATAACATCTCCCACAACTTTGGAGTCTATGGTACCATTAAGTTAGGTTCTGTTCCCAGCCGCAAAAACACCTCCTCGAGGACTATCCTAACTGACCACAGACCCCTACCACCTTACATTACCCGGTTGGTCTAGACTGAACCAGACCAACCATAGGACTCCATACCTGAGATGGGTCCCACCATTTTATCGTTCGACACCATGTTTTGGACACTCATCAAGGACCCCAACCCCCACAGCGGTGCAAGTGTGAAACCTTACACTTGTGCCCGCTGCCACACCCAGAAATCCCTCTGGATACCATCCTGTAATCCCAAGGCCCACAGGTCAATACCCACCACATTGAGATGCACTACATCCCCTCTCATGTACAACCATGCGTCCATCTCCAGCTCCACATGCCTAACGACTAATTCACCATTCCTAGCAATGAATCTGCCCGCCTCATTATTCACCTTTATCCGGGCATTATTCAACTTCTCCACCGATCTGGCCCCTCTCTATGCAGTGCGGACCACCATATCTGACCATACTTGGAGAGCACCCAAATAAAAATTTCCATCTCACTTACCAGCCACTCTGCAACAAGCTGAATTTAGGTTAACGTGCAAACTAAACCCCTTGGTTTTAACATGAACTGTTTAACAGGGTGATTCAGTTTGTTGCATGTTGGCTGGTCAGTGAGCTGGAAAAAATTTTTTTGTTGTATTTTGAAGTGTCACCTTTCTATGTTCTCCTTGCTGCAAATGGGTTGCCACTTGTTTGGACTATTGGTGAATTGGTGAGGGTGTGCACTGGATGCCTTCATTGCTATTGTGCTATTGCTGGGTGTCCAGTGCATTCCTATACCTTTAAGTAAGGTTGGGCTCCCACCAGGTAAACCTGCCCTCAATCTATCCATTATAAAAGTGCTCCAACTTTCAAAGTAGCTTTTCAAAAAGTATAGCGTCAGGACAGCAGTACACTGGGCTACCATGACATGCCCCCTGCAGCTTATGCATGTATTTGCAAATGTGTGCAAACAAAAACATTGGTTTTAACATGAACTGTTGGACAGGGTAATTTGGTTTGTTGTTGGATGACTGGTTAGTGAGCAAGGATTTTTTTTTTGTTGTTTTTGTTGTCTCTTGAAACTCCCAACTGCCGTCCATTGGGCCTAACCTAAAGAACACATAAGAGTGCCTCAGAATCCAGATGAGACATCGGGGAAAATATGTAAAGACATAAAGATGATCATGCGCCTGCTGTACCGGAAGTCCTGGCAACAAGCAACACAAATAATGCAAAGAATGACAGGAAAAACAGACAGGAGGAAACACACCACTCATCACTGATAGACTACAGCAGGTGAGATATATTTTTTATCTCTTGGACTCCCACCTGCCTATTCGTTTTCCATTCCTTATTAAGACCCCACTGCGATGCCTCGGTGGCTGCCCCTATGTGGAAAGAATGGGAGGAACAATCTCCAGCAACCAACCCCGCCTCTGATAGACACTTACGGAAACCCGCAAGAAATTTTAACTTGAACAGAAATTAACCACAATTTTTTTTCTTTTCTTTTTTCTTCTCTCATATGACACGGTTATACAGAAGTCTATTGTATTAGTTAGTCTAAAGTATGTCACATATTCTAGATATGGTTATTTGAGTTGTTATTCGAATAATGACATATGCTCACACATTGCTAAAAATGTATCTTCTATCGTGTTACACTTATATTGTTATATTTTGTATTTATTACTTTTTCGTTATTTTTCTTTTTATCTTATTGGAAAATTTTTCTCAATAAACAATTATTAATTAAAAAAAAAAGAAATTAACCAAACGAGTGGATGAACAAGGCACCCTCCTCTCTGGGCTGCAAATTCAGAAATTGTTCCATTGCTAAGACTGGACAAAGCTGAGTGCTTTTGCCCCTAAACAAATCAACCTGCACTTCCTTGTCTCTCTGGTCAGTCTTGGATCGCCTAATCCAGAGCTTTACCGACAAGGCAAAACACATAGCATCCCCCACCAACATTCCCCTTAGAACTCTCCTGGATGGGCTAACCAGTTTGCTCACTCTGAAAACACAAAAAAAAAGGCCACCAAAAAAGCGTCCCGAAACAAAGTCGCCTCATGAGGTAATGAACAAACCCTAGGCAAACAGTCCAGCACTGAACTCAGGAAAAAAAACTGGTCGCCTGGAATCACAATTATGCCTTCCCCTCTGGTAACCCTTAAGCGCCTGACGCAACACAAAAGACTTGGTGAAATCTGTGATACCTGCCAACTTAAATAAAAATGCAAATCCCAACAATTTTTGATCCACCATGGACACTGGGGTACCCTGCGTAAGATTATAGCAAACAAAATATAGCATCAAAGATGACAGGTCCACCCCAAAATCTTCCCTACCTACCTTTTCTAATAAAGAGAACCATTCCTTCCATGCTTTGGAATAGGACACCCATGTTGCCGCACTGAGCGACTCCTGTATCAGTCCAGCGGCTCCATAGAACAAGGCACCCTATTTTGCTCCGTCTCCAGTGCCAACACGCAAAACTTGTCCCGCTGAAAATGACACACAACTTCTGCTAACTTGTTGGCAGCTCCCGGGATGTTAACAGCATAAATAAACTTATTTAATTGCAAACAACTCAAAACCAAGTAACACAAGAGCCTAACTACCAGTGGGGAAGAAGCTCAGATGGCATTAATTGCTAAAACCATGCTCATATTGTCACAATTGAATCACAGTTTTTTGTTCTAAAAAGCCTCCCGATAAAGTTCTACTGCCAAGACAAAGGGAAATAGCTTGAGTAACACCAGGTTCCTCAAAAAACGAGCGGCACATCACTCCTCAGGCCATGGCTTAGCACTCCAACGTCCCTGAAAATAAGCCCCATATCCCACTGAACCCGCCGCATCTGTGAACAGGACCAGATCCGCATTGCTGACCGGATCCTCCAGCCATAAAGAATGATCGTTTAAAGATTCAAGAAAAATATCCCAAATTCGCAGGGCGGCCCTGAGCCCCATGGAAAGCTGCACATAATGGCAAAGGGCCTTAATGCCAATTGAAGCTGCTGACAAACGCCTGCAGAAATTCCTCCCCATGGGAATAATTCTGCAAGCAAAATTTTGTCCGCAAGCTTGTCCCACTTCTGTTCACAAAGCCAACAAGTTATCCATAGGCAATCTGAATTCCATGGCCACTGAATCGATGGTTATTCTGAGAAAAAAACCATTCCATGGCTGGGCCTTCCGTCTTGTCCGGTGCAAAAGGCATGCCGAAACATTCCGCAAATGTCCCCAGCAGGATCTCACAAGTCCTTGACTCTGGCGATCCAATGCAAATCATCCAGATAGTGCATGACTAAGTTCACCCCCGAGACCCCCTAACCATCCACTCAAGGAACTAACTAAATGTTTCAAACAGGGCACCTGAGATAGAACAACCCATCGGCAAGCAACGATCTTCAAAGTAAGAACCTTGCCAACAGCATCCTAGCAAAGGGAAACTCTGAGGATGCACTGGGAGCAGCCAGAATGCTGATTAAACATCAGATTTAGCCATGAGTGAGCCCTGGCCATATGTACATACCCAGGAAACAGCTGCAACGAATGCTGTGTAGGTAATTGTACATTCCAGCGGGTCAATACCATCATTTACTGAGCCACCTTTCGGATAGGAGAGATGATAAATCATCCGAAATTTTCTTGGCTCCTTCTTCGGAACTACGCCCAACGGGGAAGCTAAAAGCCACAGAAGAGGCAGGAAAGGAAATGGGCCACTCATGCGACCCAGGGTCATTTCTTTCAGCAGTTTCTTTGACACAACCGATGGATTAAGGAGCGGCAAACGTAAATTATTGGAAACGGGAGGGACCTCCCACAACGTACTTTGGATGCGTCCTTTCCAGCCTCTCTGGCGTCGTCCCTTTATCCAGAATTTTCGCTGGCACACCCTTTTCCTTGTCTAAAATGAGAATAAGGGAATGATTTCCTCTGCAGCCTAAACATTCAAAATCTGCCCCCCAGCCCTGGAAGAAGTCATCAACTTCATCCAGAGGCCAATATCTTTGTGATACCAGCATATGGAAGGAAGATGGCTTTTTTTTTTTTTTGCGGATCCATGCCAGCACCCCTGAATACCCTGTGAGCCTCGCTAATGGCTTCCAAGTAGCAAAACAGGGCTGAACAGTTCTCCAGTGCTTTTTTTCCCGATCATGCTAATTGCTTGCAAACAAACGTTGGAGGAATAACGGGTACCTCCTCTTTCCCTCATCCTCCTTCTGGCTTCGTCCGGTCTAACACAATCCAAGTTAAATTTTTCGAGTGGGAGCAGGGAAAACATTTACACATACTCACCCTTCCAATTTTTTTTGCAAACTTCAGCTTTAAGGTGTGCCCCCAACGGTCGAAGCATACATATACCTCACATTTTGCTAACTGCATCTTTTCCACTTCCTTGTCTCCATTCTTCAAAGTCTCAGGGTGATTGCTACAGCTACCACTATGTCCCTGTTCATTTGTGTGCCCATGACTGCCGCTGCTGGCGTCACCGATGGAGCTCTTAAAGGGGCACAAATGCCCCCAGAAAACGTTTCCCTTCCCTGAGGGGAGCCCATGGCAATATTGAACAGGAGTCTCTCGTCACCCCTGCTTCCAATCTCTGCAACAAGTCCCTCAGACTATTCCAGATGCCCCTGCCAGCCTGATTTGAACCCACCACCTGCTCTTAGGCCCCATGGTCTCCAACCCCAGCCCCCCCCCTAACAAAACAGAAGAAAAACAAGACAAATCAGAAACAGTACACTCACCAGGTTGCACTGGGCAGAAAGCCATGCCAGCTGTCAATCCAGGTGCCTCCGCTGCCTCCAGGGTCTCCATCTCCAGCTCCTCATCTCCAGAGCTGCTGAGCTGCTGACTTTCCCCTCAGAGCAGACCTCTACCTGTCTGTGGAGCTGCTGTTCCCTGTCAGCCGACTGACTCCTCATCCTGGACACTGCATGTGCTGCTCCTGTGCTGGGGTACATTGAGGGCTTAAGAACCGGCCGCAGCAGCTCTGTCTCCCTCTGATGATGTCATCAGCTGGTGCCACCAACCTCTCTTCCATTATGGTTGCTTCTCTGGCAGCCCGCACAGGCCCTGATCTGGACCTGTAGGCGTTCCCCCTCGACTGACGGACTCCCCCAGCAGAGGAGCCAGCTATCCCATGCCACTGTTCTCCCACAGAATGAGGGCCACCGGCCGCACCCAGAGACAGGCCCACACCCAGTGTGCAGACTCTCCCCCGCCGAGCTGACATGCCAACCGGCTCATCGCCAGCAGTGCCAGGCGCCAGCACCTGGGACTGGACTACAGATGAGGGGACAGGCTGCAGCATGGTGAGTTTCTTTCTGCTGTGGGCTCTGCCTTGGATGGGGATTCCTTCCAGGACCACCATGCGCAGTAGCAGGCAATTGCTTAGCAGGTGGGCTTGGAGGGTCCTCTGGGCTAAGGCACACCGGAGGCTAAGACTTCTAAACCAGTCTGGTGGTAGGCCCCGGCTGAGGGGGGTCCTGCCTTAACCCCTGGCAGTAAAGCTGCTACCTGGCTCTATACCCATTCAGGGCCATGTACAGTAGCAGCAGTAGCAGCTCTGAGCTGATTTTTTAGAAGCTCCAACTCACTCATTGTTCTCTCTCAACAGGCCCAAAGTGCAGGAGATGGCCAGACAGACGTTTCTCCTATGATCTCCAGTCTGCAGCTGAAGCCCCTTCACTCCTCCCCTCCAACTACTCTCTCTCCTGCTCCTCCCCATCACCTTGTCTGCTCTGCTAATAAGGTAAGAGTCCTGACCTCTCATATCCCAACAACTAATTTAACCCCCTACTGTGTGATTTTCCTTCCACCCTGTCATGTATGCCCTATGCTTATCATTTCCTTCAAGCTCCGGGCATGTCTATCTATTTACTAATGCTAGCAGCATGAGGATTAAAAGTAATTAATGTTGATTGGAAGAGTGAAGTTGCACTTTAACAATACCCTACCTAAGTGCACGGGAACCTTCAGAACTGATAAACACATCATGGCCAATGGGTAGGTAGACAAAACAGTTACCTTAGGCTTTTTTTTCAGGAGGGGGTAGTAAAAAGGGCAAGAGACAGCTACCTTAGACTCTTCAGGAGGAGGAAACATGAAGGGCAAGATCAGCAAGCTATGCTTCTGATTTAATATCTGCCCTAATTGCTAATATCAAATTGCGTAACCCGACAACCTACCAAATAATATAGCAGTCCCAGAATGGCTCAAAGCTTGTTTTAAAAATCTATACTCTGCTGTGCTCCATTGTGTATAACTGATACCTTTGTAGTCAGCATTAACTTTACATGTTCATGTTGGACATATGTTTTGGTTGTCTATTTTACTGATCCACTGCTCTGCTGTTTGGATACACTTTCAGGCTGCTTCCGTTGTCATCTGAGGAACCACCACCTTCATTTTAGCTGCTTGGGCTTCTTGAGTTGTCGTGCTTGCACTGTCCATACACAACTCAGCTCTTTAGCTCTTGCTGGACTCGCTGCCCTTGCTGTGGCAACTGTGGATAGCACAACTTGGAGTCAGCAATTACAAATATTGAACTAAGCTTTAGGACCTGCCTGGTGCCTGTTTAGCCAATGGATAAGCTTGCTGTGTCTAAGGGTGGTCACAGATAGGCAGATATCTTGCTGTACCCCTCTGTTAGGGTGCCAGGAAACCAGACCACACAGGGACCATAAAGCAGTTTATTGGAGAAAACAACAATAAACGCACAGCAAAAGTAACGTGAGAGCAGGAACAAGCCAGGGTCACGTCCAGAAGCGGGTAGTCATCCAAGCCGAGGTTGAGTCCAGAAGCAGGTAGTCTACTGATGCCAGGTCTTCTGCCGATGTGAGGTCATCTGCCAATGTGGGGTGGAGAGCCAGGAGAGTCATCAGCCAAGCTAGGTCATACACGGAGGAACACAGAGAACAGAAGACTGCTAGCAGAGATGCACCTTGGAGCACCAACGCAAGGGCAAGGACTGCAACCCATCAGGTGATAGATATAGTCAGGTGTGCAGCATCATAACTGTGCGACACCCAGGCAGCAGGCAAGTAATGATGCAATCAGGATTTATAAGAGGCAGCAGTCTGCACATGTCCAACATGGCTGCCAACAGGAGGGCAAGGTAAGACCTTGATACCCTTTGATTCACAGGTACCCAAGTACCTGCAACAATCCTCACCCAATGCTGACAGAGGTTTACAAGTGGTGCATCTGACCCTTTATTCTTTTACATAGAGAAGGGTCTTAAAAAATAAAAAACCTCCCTATGTAATAATGAGCGGCTCCTACTGTCTGCCCCGGTATAGTACAGAAACAGCCGAAAAAATGTAAGCAATGCTAAAAATCGTGAAGAACAACTCCTCGTTATATCGAGCTGTCTTGGGCCAGCCTAAGCACAAAGGAGCTCCTGCCAAGGTTCTAGATTGGATCTCTAGCTTTTCTCCAGGGCTAACCCACCTATTATTATTGGGTGCCAGCTGAGTTGGAAAAGGCCAAAGATGTATTCCTGTCCCCTCTCTCTGCCTCTTCTTGGCAGTTCTGACTCTTCTTGGTTAACACAAGTCTGACACCTATTTCCACTATGTACACAGCAAAGTCCAAAACCTGGGGGGAAAGTATGCACAGTGGCTGTATATTGGGGACTGGTAGTAAGGAAGGGTGTGCTTAGGTAAATATGTGTGTTGAGGGATGAAAGGAGAGGGTTCATTTTAAAATTTTTACTTTGGGTGGTAGAGGAGCTTATTCTGACACTGATCACACATCTTTTTTACCCTTATTCTGTCCAGCATAACATTTTCTATAAACCTGTACAGGTCTAGTTTGTACTGACATCTTTTAGCTTTAGTGTATATTGGTCTGTTCATTAAAATAATAAACTTGAGATTTTTGAAAGCCTGACAAATATTTCTGTGCATGTAATACAATACAACAAAAATGTATTTTTTGCAAGGTATACTAACCTTTTGAAAGCTAGCATACATTGCTCAGTTTCCTAAATAGCCTTCCTTTCAAATGATGGGTATCCTTCACATATCAGTTAGAGACAGAGTATCCTTCACATATCCTTCACATATCAGTTAGAGACAGACCTCTCCACTGTGTCTCTTGGGTCTTTATATATAGCATAACGTTAAACAAACATACACCATTTCAAAAAGTGTGTTTTGTGAAGGCATAATAAAAAGGTCTGTCTAGCCCTGAAATCACTGTATGAAAACACTTGTTTGTTTGTGTTGAAAGGTTGTTTTTATAGGCGTGAAGAGTATGAATATTCATTCAGGGGTCTCACATATTTCCTGTGAGATGTTTGAAAGCCCCCATGGAAGTTCTCATAACAGCCAAAAGTAAATTTGGAGGTGCTCCCCCCTCTCTTTCTATACAAGGGGGGCAGTGGACGGGGTAGGATTAAAGAATAAAATTCTAAGCCAGCCTGGGCACTTCCTGTGTTTTAGATCTTCTTACATGTAAATTGGCCATTACAAAAGGATTAATGATTAGAATTGTGTGAGTGAACTCCATCACTTTATGGAGCGCCAGGGAACCCATGTGCTTGGAATATCAATGATGCTGTCTTCAGTGGGAGCTGATCTGAGCGGAATACTAACCACACAACATCATTGTCCTCAAAGTTCCACCAACCAAAACCTGAGAACTGCCTCATTTACAGCTGATTGTACTTTAAACTGTTTGCTTAAAAGTTTAGTCCCCTGGGAATATGGGGTGCATTGTTTGCAGGTGAAGACCATTAAATATAAGTGATCTTGTATTATGTGATTCCTCCTGACAGTTAATTTAGTTAACTTAGTTAATCTATGTTTTGTACCGATGTCTATATTTCATTAAATGGCACAAACATGACAGCGATCAAGGATCAGTGCTCCTTAAATTGATGTTTTATGTATAGATGCTGGTGAGCTGCATAGCCCAGAGTTGGTTTCTGTCTTTTAAGGGCTTCACAATCATTGTCCCTCCTCTTGAGTTCCCAGCTCCTCCCTTTGACCTAAGGACAAAGACTCTCACTATTTCTGGTACAATACGAAGCGCCTCAGTGGTATTAAAGCGGAGTTCTGGCCACAAAATCGATTTTGTGGCCATTCGCTTGCTTTTCTTCACCTGAAAAGGAAATGGATAGTTAGGATTTTTTTTTTTACTTACCTTGTTATTGTAGAAAGAAATACTCACCTTTCTTCCACTTCCTCCCTCGGCAGCCGCGGCCCACGCCATCACTTCCGGTTTGCAATGATTCCTGGGAGCTGAACATCATCGCTCCCAGGAATCAATGCGACGGCACCGGCCCCGCTCATCACTGCCAGTGCGACACTGCATTCCCTGCTAAACAGCTTCTTGGCATGCCCAGAAGCTGTGGAGGAATACGGCGCCGCACCGGAAGTGACGAGAGGGGCCGGTTCAGGCACATTCTGGGAGAAGAAGACACGGAAGAGGACGCAGAAGAGGATCGCGCTGGCTTCAGCTGCCCACAACAGAGATGGCAACGCTGGAGAAGAAATTTTAAAAGTGAGTATTTCTTTTGGCAGGTAAATGCGAACCGGGACAGATCATAGGCTAGCCATTGTGGAATGTACTAGCCCTGACTGTCCCGGGGGTATGTTCATTGTAATTTTTTTTTGTGGCCGGAACTCCGCTTTAACTTTAGTTAAAGAAAATAAAACGTCAACTTATATCAAGAGATGGTGTGTTCCTCATAATGCTGATACTTTAAAGGAGAAGTATAGCCAAAGCTCATTTGCCTGTACTTCTCCTATGGATCACAGGAGTGCAATTCGTTTCTGAAATCCGCTCTCTGCTGACGTCACAAAAGTCCATCCTAGCACAGCATCATCGCAACAATGGCATCTGAATCCATGAGGTGCCTGGGTTGACACCCAGCTCAGCCTCTCAGCAAGCCGCTGAGAGCCTGAGCCGGCTGCTCCCCTCCCCTCCACAGTGCAGCTCCCCAATGAGCAAGGAGAGAGCAGAGAGCGGCTGACTGACAGTCAGCCGCTCTCTGCTCAGGGAGCTGTGAGAACCGAGCAGTCAGCAGCGTTTGATTGCTTGGTTCTCAGTGTAGAGGCGCCGAGGCACAAATGCAGCAAATGCAGCTTGTGAGCGATGCTGCATCCCCCTAGGTAAGTATTAATCTAAAATATATCCCAAACCTATACTTCTCTTTTAAGCAGCTGTTAATGCATCCAAAATGTGAAATAAAACAAGCATAAGCTATCATGTGCCTAGACTGATTGTATATATGTTTTTAACCCTCCTCTTATGTTAGGGTCAGAACCGACCCGTTTTCATTTTCGAATGTCTATAAGTATCACATAAATTTGTTAATTGCATCAAGATTTTTTTACTTTGTCAGGAACCTCTATTTAAACAATGTAATAGAAAAATAATCCTTTTCACTAAATTATAAAATACTGTGGTAAAAATTAAGACGTTTATGGTGTTAGGGTCAATTCTGACCCAGTTATAATATAGGATTTTAGGACACTAATAAGTGCCAAAACTAAAATCATAAACACTCTCTCTGCTTAGTAACACTGACAGCCAATCACCTCTCAACCCTGTGAGCTGTAGTTAGGGAGGGGCCTATCTCTTTGCCTGCTTGTCTGCTTCTCAAAATAAAGTAAAGAAACATAGGACCAATACATTTCAGAGTTGCTGACTTTATTTTACCATTTTTTAAATTTGAAAATGAGAGGTATGCTATCAAAAGAAAGGTCTAAGGGGTCACACGAAAAATATTAAAACCAATCTTTTCAAGGATAAAGAAGCCTAACAAGGTAACCAAGAGGTAAGAAACAAATTGGATGATAAATAATTGTTCAGAGGGTATTTTATAGCTGATTTAAGACACGGGTCAAAACCGACCCGTTAACATCATGGATAGTAACAGAAAGCTAACATAAGAGGAGGGTTAATTCATTATTTACATTTATATTCATGAGAATTTTCTCTCTCTCTGAAAGGCGTTGCCTAAGCCTGTCTCGTCCTGGTGACATGATTCAACAGATGCTGCAGGCCACGCCACACACCAGCGTCATCTTGAAGGACCATAGCTAACTTCTTTGTGTTTCTATCCCTATGGCAGCGGACCTGGGCAGCTCCCCAGCTGACATCTGCTTCAACATTTCGGACATCATACTTTATGATGAGCCTGCTTTTTCTTTTATAATGTGAGTGCCCTTTTTTCCTTTTTTGGACCCATTAAAAAAGTGTTACCAGCCTGCATTTAGAGGCCCTTTTCCCCTCTTTTCCTCTCCTAAACCAGTGGCTGTGACTGCACCCTGGACTGAAGTGCAACCTAGGTGGCTGCCTAGTTCGCCTAGCGGTAGCGTCAGCCCTGCTCATTAAACTATTGAATTTTCTGCAAACAGCAAAGTATACAGCTGCAATACATAAGGGCAGATGACTCCCCAGATACTTCTTCACTGAAAAATCCCACACTGACACTAGTACAACCAGGCTTTTTGTGACTAACTGTGTTAGGGGATGCACCTTACAGGTTTTAGAAGCACAGGACAGGGGACCATGGGCAGTGGCATGGGCTTGGCCAATGTTGATTTTATAAGCCATGCTATTTCTGCCGGTCCTCTCTTATTTGTGTAGCAGCCTCCTAGATAGGTGCTAGGATTAGTTAGATTAATGCTGGCTCAATGTGTTCAGAAGAGCTGTATTTTTGTTTGCTAGATACATTTAGCTTGTCTCACTGTAACCACTGTGGCTGTAATTGTGTTAGATAAATTTAGTTGTGCTCCCTGTAATCAGTGCAGCTGCATGTGATTAATTAGGCCTGCTCAGTGTTTCAGCTGCTGCTGGTTTTCTTGTTTCCTCTGTGTTCCAGAGAGCAGTAAAATCCTCTCGAACATAGGTGTGGAACAATATAAATAGTAACATAAATATTTTGCAGCCCTGGTTAATCCTGGGTAGGATGGCCCTGGAGGCTGCTGGGAGTATGTATAAGTACTCTGAGACACAGAGGGGCCTGCAGAGGGGAAGTCCAGCCTGGAGGACTTGCTGCCCTTCAGGGCAGTGCTGCCATGTGCTTGCTATTTGTGAAGCCTCAGATGGGCAACCTAAGCTACAGAGAGCTTATTGAAGGGTTGTCTTCAAGATCTAGTTTGGTATCACAGGTGAAAAGTGCTGCTTGGATGTTGGAAGTTTGCCAAATTTGCCAACTTGCCAAATGTCCCTGGATATTTGTGAGTAAAGACTGATGTGAGAGATCTTAGAGACTTTTGGGCTGCTGCCACCCCTCTTGTGCTAGAAAATCAGCTCTGTGTTTGTTTAAAGGGGACATCAGCTTGTGTCCTGAAGAACTCAGTTTAATTCTGCTCTTTATGCGCTAAAGAAAAAAGCCTGCTATTACCTGTTTCTACTACAAGCCAAGTCCACAGTTTGCTATTACAAGGACTTCTGCTTCAGCTTTTTAGAAAGGAATTTACTGTCTTTGACCTATACATAGTTTTTTTTTTTGGAGTATCCCACTCAATTCCCTCAATCCTATCCCAGGTACTCCAAAAATAAAACAAGAAAAAAAAATACTCCAAGACTGCTTTTTGAGGCAAAGAGTGACTGTGATTAAGTGCCTGGCTGTGGGGCAATCTGCTGGAAAGAGAACCTGGGCAATTTCCAGTTGCTCCTTCCGGGGTAGCGCTACATTAGTTTGTGAGTCTTGCACAGAGCTCACGCTAGCCAGGCACACCAAGCATCTGTAACTGAGCGAGTTCATTATGTGGAATTTAGAAGCACTTTTGGTAGGAAAGAACAGAGTGGTGGCAATGGCATGAATGAGAGTGTCAGACTGACAACAACATCAACCATCTTTATGCCTCTATAATAAGGGTACCCATGCAATGTTCATCCCTTTGGTTAGTGTCTGAAGCTGTCTCTGTTAACAACCCCCTTGATCAAATTAACTTCACATCCATGACATCAGGGATTCCCCCACCACATTAGAAGTCCCCCCTCCCCATCACATCAGAGGTTCCCTATCCCTCTATTCCTCCTAGTCACAGAGCCAATCTTCACATCAGAGGGTGGTAGATAGAGGAGATCTAGAGGAGGTGGACTTCTAACTTCTCCTAAAAGCTGGGAGTGGTCCTGCATGCTGATTGCCCTGGATTGGGACCATGCATTGCCATTGTTCATTAATCACTATAGTAATGAATGGCACCGTGCTTCCTGGCCCTACAGCACCATTGGTTGCTATAGTGCTTTGCAGTATCATGGCAACTCATGATGCTGATCCAGGGCAAACTGGGTCCTGTGCTCGCGGCACTCCAAGTGAACTCAAACAACATCTCAGAGTGTCACAGCACCCTAGTTGAGAAACACTCATTTAGACAGATAAAAAACTATCTAGTAGGGCTACATTCTGTTGAAGAGACAACTGTCATCAGAACAGATAGTGAGGTTATGTATGCCCAGACAGCTTTTCCCCTCTTCAATATACTTTTTGACTTCAATTTTAACAAGCAATAATACTCAGATTATGCAGTGCGTCCACATGGGGGATGATTTTAGAGAACATGTGGAGGGGGAGATGGCACAGAACGTAGTGCACACAGTAGGGGAGAGCTATCAGAGAACAGACAGACAGTGCAGACAGTGTTGTGACAAAGGCTAATGCAGGCACTGGTAAAGCGGAAAGTGTTTAGTGTTGTGAACGCTGATAAAGGGGACAATCCCTGGAATTGTTAAAGATTGTTGTAGATACTCTTAAACTGATGTATAATGCTGTGTGCACTAAGCCTAAGAGAAAGTGCTTTGCTCCCAAACTTTTTTGAAAATATTCATACCAGGGTGTAGGCTAGTGGATTCAGGCTTAGGTCCCTTTAAAGGTTGCTACTCCTTTTTCTGGAGGGCTTATAATGAGGGTGGAGCTGGGGTGCTGGGTCTTGCTGACCAGGAAATCGTAGGTTGATGAAGGCCATTTTAAGGAGGGGCTGTTGAGGGTCCCCTTACACTGAACAGCAGAAAAGAAGAAGATGATTCTCACCCGTGATAGAGCAGATCTCCAGGAATTGGTTTTCCCCCTGGTTCGGGCAGAGAAAAACCTTGAGCTAGTGAACTGTCAGTGGAGATTAGGGAAAACTAGGTAAACCCTCTTCAGAAGTTCAAGTACCTCCAAAGATAAAACTCAATTACTCCCTATCCAATATCTGGACTGTTGCATTATCTGTTATTATATGATCTTTTCTGTATCAAACACTGTCCTAAAACAGTATAAGAAGTTTACTGCAAGATCTGGCCTCCATGTGACTATTAAGAGAAAAGTGTATACTACCGCCAACGCCTGGGGATTGGGGTGAGAGATGCGTTTACTGGTCACGAAGAATGCATGTTAAGGTGGGACTGTAGAGTTGTGAAAGGTAAGCTGCACGCCATGTGGAGCAGCCATCTTCAAGGAGCATGTGAGTTGCTGAGCAGTTACTATAACAGGTACTGGGGATCTTGCAAGCTGGCCACAGGCGTTTGGTTTTGGCCGGTATCAGCAATGGCCATGTATCATGGTGGCAGAGAAAATTCACTGCTGCTGTTGTGTGGGATATGTGGTGATGTATAGGCGGTTGTGAAGTCCTGAGCTTGGTGTGAGGTGTGCAGAACCCTGATGTTTATGTTCCTGCCTGCTCATGGAGTGGCCCTTGATGTATCTGAAGCCAGTCTGAAGATAGCCTACCCTTTTTTAATAAGTGGCTAAAGCTGTTCCATTTAAAACACTGGACTTCTTGGCTAGATCCCCATCTGAGTCTCATAACCCAATGCCCACGTGTCCTGATAGCCAAAAATAATAGAGTGCAGCCTGGGCCACTGGGGTTGAGGCTGGCCTAACAGAGATGGACTTTGAGGTGAGTTTGTCCTGACAGTCCAGATGTAATAGAAAAACTTGCATTGTAGTCAGAGTATAACAGTTCTCAACAAGCCCAGCGGAAAAGCAGCCCAACAGGGGACATTTACGGATGAACAGCAAATTGTAGCAGAGCAGATCTCAGCCAAATTTAAAGCGTATCTCTTGAGGGGTGGAATGCGGCCTGGCCAGGTTGTGCCCAAGCAGGGAGGTTTCCAGGAAGAGTGGCAGATCCCTAGGCTTTCCCAACTCATCTGGAACCTTTCCCTGCCCCTATTACTGTCCCTGACAGACAGATGACCTGTCCCTACACTACCAACACTACAACATGCAGTTATGCATTACCATGTGTTGTGGTGGGCTACAACACAGGTATGCTATGAAGGCCTGATGATGTGCCATTCTCAATGAATAACACCGTAGTGTACCAACAGCAGTGCACTCATGTGAATGGGCCCTTTCAGTGAATTCTTGCAAAGATTTTAATTGTCAGACAATTTGAAGCAGAAGAGTAAAGAGAAGCCCAGGGGTGGAGTAGTCTGTATTGTATGTAGGGGTCACATTAGAGGACCTGTTCCCTTCACAGCTCCTCCCTATGCATGTTGTTTTTACACACATCCCTTCTTTATCAGTTTATTCACAATTCTGATTTTCCCATAATTCGAAATCCTGCTGAACAAAATTATGTAGAAATGTAGGCCAAAAGACCATATCTAATCTGTGTTCATGTATAGATAATATCGAAAAATAATTAAATGTGGTTTATGTTATGCATATAATATATATCCTTTTTTTTAAGTTTAGCTACTTAAAAGAGTTCTCCTTCCTTCTCTTTTAGCTGTGTTTCCCAGTTATTCACTGAGATTCTTTTCACACATCATTTGTGTACAGTCGCCGTGGCAACCATTGATAGATGGCCAGCATTAATCAAACACTATCATGTAATAGTGTGAAAAGACACAATGATGTCAGACAGCAAAAACAAGTAATAAACCCAACATTCTTTACCCAGAATCCACTTCCACAGACCGCAGGCTTCACATTGCTTGTGACACGGAAAATAGCTGACTTCATTGGTAGGGTTTTGCCTTTGATATATTATTAGAAGTGAAAGTAATGATTGTGTGACATGTGAAGGGTGTGGGATAGAAAAGAGGGGTGACACATCTATAAAGGGGCTTCCTACTGAGACACTTGACACAAATACAAAGGGGGGACTTTAAAGGGTTTGGCAGACATAGATGTGATTGTAGTCTCAACCTAATCATGGAATTTGAGTCATAGGTACATTAGTGGTTTGAATATACCGTATATCTAAAGGTGTTAATTAGATGAGTTTTAGAAAGTTGCTTGACTGCCTATGTGTGGAAAAGAGTTATTTAAAACAAAAAAAATAAATAAAAAGCCTTTTGGCCAAGTTGCTTTTCAGTCTATTTCAGTATTTCTCAGTCTTTTTACCCCAAAGAAGCCCTTAACCACTTTAAGACCGGAAGGATTTGTCCCCTTCCTGACCAGGCCTTATTTTGAGATTCGGAACTGCATTATTTTAACGGATAGTTGCGCGGTCTGTGATGCTGTACCCAGATAAAATTGATGTAGTTTTTTTTCCCACAAATAGAGCTTTCTTTTGTTTGTATTTGATCACCTGTGCGATTTTTATTTTTTGTGCTATAAACAAAGAAATTGTGACAATTTAAAGAAAAAAATAAAAAAAAAACAATAATTTTCACTTTTTGCTATATAACATTCTCAAAGAAAAAACATTTAAAAATCAAAATTGTTTAACATTTTAGGCCAATTTGTTTTCTGCTACATCGTAT
The DNA here is from genome assembly GCF_965119305.1 of Pelophylax lessonae. Classification (NCBI taxonomy): domain Eukaryota; kingdom Metazoa; phylum Chordata; class Amphibia; order Anura; family Ranidae; genus Pelophylax; species Pelophylax lessonae. The sequence goes on from NC_138768.1 coordinate 78,161,364, forward strand.
CTTTGGTAAAAAAAATCACAATAAGCGTATTTTGATTGGTTTGTGCAAAAGTTATTGCGTCTACTAACTACGGAAAAGATTTATGTCATTTTTATTTTATTTTATTTTTTTTTTACTAGTAATGGTGGCAATCTGCGTTTTTTTTGCGGGACTGCGACATTGCGGCGGACAGATCAGACCCCTAACTGACATTTTTGACACTTTACATAGTTACATAGTTACATAGTTAGTGAGGTTGAAAAAAGACATCAGTCCATCCAGTTCAACCTATGATGTGTGTGTGTGTTTGCTTTTAACCGTACATTGTATACCCCTGTATGTTGTGGTCTTTAAGGTGCCCATCTAATAGTTTTTTGAAACTATCAATGCTCCCTGCTGATACGACTGCTTGTGGAAGAGAATTCCACATCCTTACCGCTCTTACAGTGAAGAACCCCTTTCTTACACTTTTGGGGGTACCAGTGACATTACTATAGTAATCAGTGCTAAAAATACACACTATTACCGTAATAATGTCATTGGCAGGGAAGGAGTTAACCCTGTGGGTGATTAAGGGGTTAAATGTGAGCCTAGGGGAGTGATTCTCACTGTGGGGGGGGGGGGGGGGTGGCTTCTAAAATTACTATAAAGACATGTGATCTTATATAGAAGGATCACATGGGCTCTGTGATCATTCCAGGGAGAAGAATGGTCAGCTGTGTTTACAACAGCTGACCGTCCTTCTCTCTCAGCAGGGAGCGATCGCGGGTGTCAGGCGGCAATCAAAGCCGCCTGACCCATGCATTGGCTTCCCTCCTGCTGAGTGGGGGGCGGGAGCCCCCTAGCTTCCCGCGCACGATTGACGTCGGTTTGCGCAGGAGAGCCACCCTGCCGCAGTAAAAAGGCGGCGGGTTGTCGGGAATCGGTTAAAATTATTTTCAGGGACCCCCTACTAAAATTAATTAAGATCTAAGGGAGACTGCTAAAATTATATCGTGGGGGGGTCTGCGGAAAAAATGCCACTTATATGGATAGGGGATAGTGGGAAGAATGTCCCCCTTACAATGTTGGTCAGAAAGCCACCCTTACACACAACTAAAATAATATTGGTTTCATGCTGCTGTCTCTACCAAGTGACCTTGGCCTTGGAACCATGAAGGCATCATTAAATAGGATATCTGTCTGCCACCACCCAGGGAATCCCTAGCAATTTCTGGATGAACCCTACGGTTACATGGAAAGCTGGTTATGAACGGCTGGTTCATCTGGAAATAGTTGCAAAAAAATACAGTGATTGTGGGGGGGGGGGGGCAGGGGGGACTTATTGGACTCTGGATGCCACCTTTAATAAGGTGAACCCAGTTTCTGCTCCCCATTGTAAGTGAGTATGGGGTACATAGTACCCCTTCTCATTCACCAAGAAAAAAAACAAGGGTAAATTAAAAAAAAAACACAATTTTTGACAAGTCATTTGTTAAAAAAACCAAAAATGTAAGTGCCATGATGTACCTCTATTGTCAATCACAAAGAACACCACCTGCACAAAAAAAACCTGCTGTCTGACACACTGCTTCCCCCTGCCACTTAAATAAATAAGGGGTGGGGACAGTGACATCATACATAGCGGGGCCATCTGGGGACATCATTGACCAATGACCTCACCAGATGGCCCAACCCCCTTTATGATGTCACTGACACCAGCCCCTCATTTACTTCTACTAGGATAAGGGTCTGATATGGATTTTGGGGGCCTCATGTATTTTTTTATTTTTGGTGTGAGGTCCCTCTAAAATCCATACCAAACCCAAAGGCTTCATCTACTCGCATTAATGTAACACTGTTGTAACAAATGATACTTGCAAGCAGTGGTGGCTGGTCATACGGGGTGCAGGGGCGCCGCCCCCCCTATCCATGCGCCCGGCCCCCTAATCTACATGTGGGCCGCCGGACGCATGGAGCTTTTTTTTTTTTTTTAGCCACGTGATTAGAGCCAGAGGCTTTCACAGGCTAAAAAAAAGGGTGGGCTCGGGGCACAGAGCAGTGCCACCCGAGCCCACCCAGTTGTGTGACAATAGCGAATGAAAATTGTCAAACAAACCTGATTTCTTTTTATGAGGAGGTAAGTAAAACCTTGGACAGAGGGGTGGCTGTGGATGTAGTATACTTGGATTTTGCAAAAGCATTTGACACAGTTCCCCACACACAGCTAATGTGTAAGGTAAAGTCTACAGGCTTGGAAAGATCAGTTTGTAATTGGATAGAAAATTGGCTAAAAGATAGAATTCAGAGAGCAGTGGTTATTAATTCTTACTCTGAATGGTCTAAAGTTATCAGTGGTGTACCCCAAGGTTCAGTGTTGGGACCCTTACTTTTTAATATCTTTATAAATGATATAGGGTCTGGGATTAAAAGTACCATTTCAGTCTTTGCAGATGACACCAAGCTTTGCAGTGGAATAACTTCTTTACAGGATGTCTCCAATTTACAATCTGACCTCAATGCACTGTTTCATTGGGCAACTATGTGGCAAATGAGGTTTAATGTTGATAAATGTAAAGTTATGCACTTGGGGGCTAAGAATATGCATGCATCATACATACTAGGTGGAGTAAAACTGGGGGAATCCATAGCGGAGAAGGATCTGGGTGTTCTGGTAGATCATAAGCTTAATAATAGCAATGCCAAGCTGTTGTTTCCAAAGCAAGCAAAGTCCTTTCTTGTATTAACAGAGGCATGGAGTCCAGAGAGAGAGATATTATTTTACCCCTGTACAAATCATTAGTAAGACCTCTTCTGGAATATGCAGTTCAGTTTTGGGCACCAGTTCTTAAAAAGGATATTGGGGAACTGGAGAAAGTGCAGAGAAGGGCAACCAAACTGATAAGAGGCATGGAGGACCTCCACTATGAGAAAAGATTAGAGGAACTGAATTTATTCTCTCTTGAGAAGAGGAGATTAAGGGGGGATATGATTAACATGTATAAATACATAAGGGGTCCATATAGTGAACTTGGGTTTGAGTTGTTCACTTTAAGGTCAACACAGAGGACAAGGGGCACTCTTTACGTCTAGAGGAAAACAGATTTCGTCTCCAAATATGGAAAGGTTTTTTCACCATAAGAGCTGTGAAAATGTGGAATAGACTCCCTCCAGAGGTGGTTCTGGCTAGCTCACTAGATTGCATTAAAAAGGCCTGGATTCTTTCCTAGTTGTACCTAATATAAATGGGTACTAAAACTTTTTTTAGGTAAAGTTGATCCAAGGAATATCAGATTGCCTCTCGGGGGATCAGGAAGGAATTTTTCCCCTGCTGTAGCAAATTGGATCATGCTTAGCTGGGGTTTATTTTCACCTTCCTCTGGATCAACAGCGGGTATAGGATTGTGTATATGGGATTGTATGGTAGGGTTTTCAATACTGGTTTTTTTTTTATGGTTGAACCAGATGGACTTGTGTCTTTTTTCAACCTGACTAACAGTATATACCTCAACTAACTATGTAACCTTACTAATTTAATATCACGTCACTTTTTTTATTGACCACCTCATTACCACTTTTATTGTACATTTTTGCTCAGCACTTTTTTCTTGATCATTTGCCACTTTGGGGTCACCTCCACCTCTCCCCCTCCTCTTTGAGGAGCACTGTCACTTTATTTTTTTTTATAATTTGCACTTTAGCACGATATCACTTTATTATGTCATTTCTCTGAGGGATATATGTACAGGATATTTATATTTACTCATTTGCATTTTTGCTTGATTGTAACCCATTCTGGTTTGCCCATTATACCTTAGACTTATCGGTAGCGCCAATTACCTTCCCCTACCCCCATTTCTTTAATTTGGTATACTACCTTTTTTTGAGGTATATACTGTACTCTTTGAAGGTAGGCTGCAGTCTAATACTCCTTTCTCCATAAGCGCGGATCTTTTTCATTTTCATTCATCTATGTAATGCTCTAAACAATTCTTTCCTGTTACCATATTGGATAGGTCAATATTGTAACCAGAGCTCATATTTTATCCCATGTGGAATTTTTTGATTAATTGTTAATAAAATTATACATTTTTATAATTCTGTTTTCAAGAATCATTTGCTGCCAAAAAACCCCTGGGGGAATCTTCCTTTTCTCTTTACCTTTAAGGTAAACCTGGCTGTTTTGCTCATTGTTATAATAATTGTGTGCGGATTCTGAGTAAACTAGTTGGTGTTTCTTTACAGTGTATAGTTTTCACAGGAAAGAAAAAAGACAAGACACCATCGTTGTTCATCTTACCACACCTTTATAACCTTTTATTCCAGTTTAGGTTTAGACTGTACTGATCTGCACTATATTTCCGGCTTGTGACATGAATGGTTTGATAATACATGGTGTTCTTTTCTCACACAGTGTTGAGGTCGGATCCCTTGCCTGTCCTTAACATCTGCCTCTTATAGGATGTGGAGAGAGATATGGATACCCTGAAGCTAATGATCACGTTACAGTGTATGAAATGAAGAATATTATTGTACTGAACTCTAAAGTTCATGAAAGAGCCTGAGAAAATGCAGCAATCTTCAAAAGATAAAGACAGTTCACCCCCAGGGCTAAAAAGGTATGGCGGCAAATAAGTGTACAATATCTGCCAGGAGACCAATATGTGGTGCAACGTTGGTAGACTCATCCCTCATAAAGAGTGGACTATCAGGAACTATGAGAGGGTATCTGACCTGTATGATTCATTATAAAATAATGTTCCTCATACCCTAGTTACATTGATGCTTTTGTAAGTTAGATAAGCAAAACTCAAGCAATTTTTTCAGCTGTTGTCAGCAATTCTGAACTTGCTAACATTGACACGCATACCTTACAGCCCTCTGGCCCAGGTGAGATAATTCATCTGCAGAGACAAATCAGATCTAGCCACACACAAAAAAAATCTTGGACAGTTTTATGAAATAGCCTCCCTGGATTACTTTGTCACCAATTTAAATGCATATAATTTTGGTATACTTTATATGTAGCTAGCTTTGCTAGTGGTTTCAAATGTTATTCCTTGTTTGGAAGCTTTGCTCCTTACCTGTGACACAAGGACATTTACTTAAGCTGGCCATACATTATACAATTTTCTTATTCAATTTCCCTTAGACTTACCTTCAACTATGTAGTGCAAGGTTCTGCCTGATTGCATAAAAATTGAAAGTGTTTAGGTTTGACCTCATATTACAGTGCAGCCGGAAACTATTCACGCTTCACTTTTTCCACATTTTGTTATGTTACAGCCTTATTCCAAAATGGAATAAATTCATATTTTTCTACAAATTCTACAAATAATACCTCATAATGACAATACGAAAGAAGTTTGTTTAAAATCTTTGCAAATGTATTAAAAATAAAAAAGGGAAAAATCTCATGTACATAAGTTTTCACAGTCTTTGCTCAATACTTTGTTGAAGCACCTTTGGCACCAATTACACCTTAAGTCTTTTTGAGTATGATGCTACAAGCTTGGCACACCTATTTTTGGGCAGTTTCTCCCATTCTTCTTTGCAGGACCTCTCAAGCTCCATCAGGTTGGATGGGGAGTGTCGGTGCACAGCCATTTTCAGATCTCTCCAGAGATGCTAAATTGGGTTCAAGTCTGGGCTCTGGCCGGGCCAATCAAGGACATTCACAGGGTTGTCCTCTAGCCACTCCTTTGTTAGTTAAATATTGGGAGGGAGAGGTTGAGAAGCAAGCAGTGCTGCAGGAGGCACACATGGGGCAGCAGGGGAGGGGGGGGCAGTGGACAGGAGGTAATCATTGCAGCAGCCAGAGGGGCATTTGATAGAACCAATCCCCTGTGGCTCTCCCAGCAGCGGGATAAGGGAGAGAAGGGAAAGCAGGCTTTTAGCTGCCACAGTGAGAGCCTCAGGGGATCAGTTCTAGTAAATGCCCCCCCCTTTCCAAGCCATTGCAACTATCACCTCCTCCTGTCCACTGTCCTCCTCCCCCTGCTGCCCAGGCCCCATGTGTGCCCCCTGAAGCACTGCTGGCTTCTCCACCCCTCCCTCCCATTGGCTGCTGCAGGCACACAGGTATGATGTTTTAAGGATGGACAGCAGCGAGTGATCCATACCAATGAGTGAACTTTGGGATAATTCCCAGGTTGTGTTTGCTTGTTGTTTCTAATCAGACTATAAGAGCCATGCCTGTTATTTAGCATGATTTAACCACACCCACTTTTTGCCACATCACACTACGTATGCTGCAGGTCGCCATTTCACTACATTCTCTAGTCCAGCCATTTTCAACCAGGGTTCCTAGGCACCTGGGAGTTCTTTAGGGGTGCCTTGGCAAAATGCCAACAAATTGCCCCAAAATTGTGTACCAGCAAGAGGATCAGCCTTCTTTTTTGATACACAAAGCCACAGATTTTTATTGTGCAGCATTGCAACCTTGGGCATTGTACTGACATCATTGGTTTAAAAGGAGTACATTGGGCACCGGAACACCATCCTTGTTTGACCAACCCCCCCATGCTCCTCTACATCAGAACTGGGGTCATGTCAGCACTGGGGTCATGTTAGCTGTGTGTGGCAGAGAAAATGAGGAAAAAAAAAAGCTTCAGTACTAGCCAGTACCAGTGTGCAAAGGTGTATTTGCTTTCAAAGCATAAATCACCTCTAATGTTGGTTGTCTTATGTGTATGGATGCTGTTGCAATACGTAAAAATATTAATTTCGTTTTTTTACATTTTAGAATGGGGTGCCTTGAGACTGTGCAGAATTTTAAAGGGTGCCTTGACTGTAAAAAGGTTGGGAAACTCCGCTGTAGTCCAAGACTTGGGAGGTATGGGGTTATATGAATTGCCAGTAATGCTGAGCTGCAGACCTGCAGTGACCATTTTGTGGAAAGGAAATAGAAGATCTGTTCCCTGGCTCCAGGCAGATGGGGTGAGGACATTGTGGGACAAAGACCATGCTGCAAGCTGTTAGCAGAACATTTGCCACTGCATCAGAGACATAGACAGACAGAGTAGCAGAAAACTCCTGGTACATGAGAATGCCACTATTGCTGACTGGTGCATCCACCTGATCACTGGGGAGAACACCCCTACTGCAGACTTTGCTGAGCCACAACAGGAGAACTGAGGAAGACCAGGAGTTGGTGAGAGGCCACTGGCCAAACCCTACTGCACCCTATTAACCACTTCAGCTCCAGAAGGTTTACCCCCCCCCCCCCTTCATGACCAAGCTATTTTTTGCGATACAGCCCTGCGTTACTTTAACTGACAATTGTGCGGTCCTGCGACACTGTACCCAAATAAAATTTTTGTGCTTTTTTCCCACAAGTAGAGCTTTATTTTTGTGGCAGTTGATTGCATCTGCATTTTTGTTTTGCTTTTTGTACTATAAACAAAAAAATACAGACAATTTTGAAAAAATATATATATATTTTTTTTACTTTCTGCTATAAAACATACCCAAAAAATTCTAAGAAACGTACATTGATTGGTTTGCGCAAATGTTATAGCGTCCACAAACTATGGGATATTTTTGTTTTTACTAGTAATAGCGGCGATCAGCAACTTTAATATTGCGGCAAACAAATCGGACACCTAACAGACACTTTTGACACTTTTTGGGGACCAGTGACACAAATACAGTGATCAGCGCTAAAAAATATGCACTGTCACTGTACTAATGACACTGGCAGGGAAGGGGGTTAACATCAGAAGTGATCAAAGGGTTAAATATATGCCTAAGTTGTGTTTACTAACTGTAAGGGGTGCTTTGACCAGGGGAAGACAAAGATCCATGTTACTGCTTAGCAGGAAATAAAGGAAATAAATCACTACCTTCCCCTCTGACAGAACGACAGTCTGTCTTGTTTACATAGGCAGTTTTTCGTTCTACCTCTGTATTGTCTATTAGGCAGGCGTCGGTGGACATTGAGTCCGCGCTACCCCCCCGCTGGGCTCCGGCTGTGTATAATCACGCACGCCCCAGACCCAGAAGTGTCAGATCACATACTAGGTAAGTACGTGATCTAGCACAGAGAGTGGATGTAAACAGTAAATGTATGGTGGGCACGCAAGGTACAGTCCTCAAGCAGTTAGAGAGGAACAGTATAGTTTGCTTGAGGCACAATGCAGTTGCCCATACCCAGGTTTGGAAGAACTTTATCAGAGCGCTCCAATGCCTGATTTGCGCCCCTTCCTCATGGCCAGTAGGGAAAGGGTTTGACAGAAACTGCTGAACTAATATCCTAGTATTGCCCCTTAGGCAGGACCATCCCCAGTACAGGCCTTAAGCTGGGTACACACTATGAGAAAATTGTAAGAAAAATTCTGTACGAGGCATGATCATTTGATTTTGGCATAGTGTGTACTTTGGACATTCGATTCAAACTTTCCAAATAAAATTTCCGAAGGGACAAACTCCAAAATGTTTCTCATACGTGAACAGAACGAACAATTTTCATTTAATGTGTACTGTTTTCGGATGGTTTTCGTTCAAGAAAAATCAGATCAGAAACACTGCGCATGATCAAAAACAATAAACAACGAAAAAAAAAAAACTTTTGTCATATGAGAATTTACATACATTATTCCCATCCACGGTTCTGACTTGCTGTGAAACATTGGGTAAAACCGGATGATTGTTTGTCCGATTTTCTTATAGTGTGTACCCACCCTTAGGGAGTCATTCTCTGGACCACTGACCTTTTATCAATGGCATATCTTATTTTCTACTGTTTATATATTTGTTTACCAACTGTACACTCTAATTTGCTGCTGTTTTAATTGTTTGAAGAGTTATTTCTGTTTCTATGTGTTTGGTTACTGTAGTATTATTATATACACTGGAGATCAAAATTAGAGAACAATTTATGAACAATTGATTTTTTCATAAATAATGTAATCTTCATTGCTCAACATTTGATGGAATTTTTGTTGTGGGGATACCGTGCAAATAAAAAAGTGTTTTTCAAAAAAAAATGAAGGCACTTCAACAAAAAAAACTTTATTTTGTAGAAGACACAATCAAAATTAGAGAACAGCAATGACTGTAGCACGGAGAAAGATTACAACTAAAATTTCTGAAGGTTACAACATTTAATAATTAGAAGGAAGTGGGGGGGGAGGGGCTCTTGCTTTGAATGACTGCAGCACATCTGCAGCCACAGGACATTACTAGTCTCTCACACTGTTTTGGTGTGATTTTTTCCCACTCTTCTTCCGGTCTCTTCCACAGTTCAGTGACTGTAGTGGGCTTCTTGGCCATAGCTTTGCCTCCAAGGATTTTCCAGATGTTTTCTATTGGGTTTAGATCAGGAGTCTGGGCTGGTCATTTCATTATTTCCATGTTTTCAGCTTCAAGGAACTGCTTTACCCGTTTTTCTGTGCGAAAGGGGGCATTGCAGTGCATAAAAATTGCTGGCTGATTGGGTGATGAACGCAGGGAAGGAACCGCATGTTGTGGAAGAAGCTTTTGATAAACATTTGCATTCACTATGCCATGTAGCTGTATAAGAGGCCCAACTACTGCAGAAAACATCCCTCAAACCATGATGCTTCCCCTTCCACCTTTCACTGACTCCTTTACACACTTTGGGTTCAGTCTTTCCCCAGTTTGACGACAAACATAATGTTTCCCATCGGAGCCAAATAATTTAAACTTGCTTTCATCATTAAAGTGAACTGTGGACCAGTTCTCTGGCCACGCACAACATATTCCTCAGTGAAGGTTAGTCTAGCCTTTTGATTCTTTCTGCTTATGAGAGGTTTGGTCATCGCAGAGTTGGCTTTTAGTCCAAATTCTCTTATGAGACAGACCCTTACTCTGTTCAGCGCTGAACTGGCAAGCAATTGCAGCTGCGGTGTTGAACTGATTGCCCATTGAGATCCTCTTGCGTTATCCTATCCTCTCTTGCATTTGTCTTTCGTGGACAACCAGCCTTCTTGGTAGACCTAATTGAGTTTGTGATGTTGTAATGATGCAATATTTTAGAAATCACAGATTTAGAACAACAAACTTCTCTTGCTGTGGCTGAAAGGGTCATTCATTTGATCTTCATCTAGAAAACCTGCTGTCGGAGGGTTCCAGTCACTTTTGAACAGCTCACCATCTTGCAAAGTCAGTGAAAACTGGAAAGTTAGGCTACCATTTAAATAGGGTTTGTCAGAAAAATAAAGAAATTAGCACCAGATTAAAACCGATAACTGGGAGGTATCTGAAAGTGTTCTCTAATTTTGAGCAATTTTCTTTTTAAAATCTCATTGAAGTTTTTTATTTTGTGCTTCAAAATATATGTAACTCATGAATTGAAATATGCTTAACAAAACTGCTCTTTTACTCCTGTTTAGATCATTTCGAATAGGACTAAGTAGTGACCTTGAAATGTAGGAAATTGTAGGTTGTTCTCTAATTTGATCTCCAGTGTACAATATATTCCTGCAATAAATATCCTCTCTTTAGCCTGGGTGTGTTAGAGTGCGTGGTGCTGCTTCCAGAGTCAAAGGGGTTTTGGGAACAGGGAACCCGAGGAAACAGTGGCTCCTTGGTGGGTAACCACTACAACATATTTTTTTGTTCCCAGCTTTTTATTTCTCTTTTCCTGCTCTCTTTTTCTTAATACAGAGTAATGTGCCCTGATTCACGAAACGTTTAAAATTATTTCACTATATAGGACTTTAAAACTGGATTAAGATATATGGAAAATTGCTAAATAATTTTTTTTGATGAACGAAATGGAGTCCTGAGGCAAGAGAAGCGCTCACAGATGCAAAGAAAGGATCATAAAAGTAGAACTTAAACTAAACTTTTTTATTTTTTTCATTATAAATAAAGGAAGGGCAGATCACTTTCACCTGTCAGTTTCCTTATTGCCATTTGTGTCCCATTGGGGAGATTTCCCTTTGCTTACTGTCCCATGACCAAAACAGGAAGTGAGAGGAAACCCCGCTAATGTGAGTTAATCCTGGGTTGTCACCAGGGTCACTGGAAGGAAGGTCCCCATTGGAAGGTTTCTCCTTTATTCCTGTGTCAGTGACAACCCAAAATTTGGGATTGTCTTTCACTTTCACTCTAGGTGATTATGGAAACAGGACAAAGTGGAGAGAGTTAATTTCCCTAATGGGGGCCACAGACACCAATAAAAACCTGACCGGTGTTCTAATCCCTCTCCACTCTATCCAAAACAAGAAAAAAAAGTTTTTCTCCTCTCAGCTCTCCCATCCGCCCGCCCTGCCCCGCCCCGCCCCCTGTAAGGACCCGATGATGCGGCAGCAACTCCGTCCTGCCTCAGCCCCACCTCCTCTCAGTCAGCTGACCGCTCTGTATTACAATTTTCCTCCCCACAGACTCCTGGGAATGATGGCGCACATCTCCCAGGAAACTGTGCGCTGCAGGAAGTGGCGTACCTTGCTGCGGTGCCGAAGGAGGAAGGAAATTGCTTACCCCCTAGCAACAAGGTAAGCCAATCAAGGAAAAATAAAAGTCGGCAATGCTGTTTTTAATTGAGGCATGCCAACGATTTCTAAAAAGTTTAAAACATGGGTGGAACTCCACTTTAAATATGCCTCAGAGGTGGAAGAGGATTGTGCTTCACTTTTACAGGAAAAGCTGAGATTTGCATACAAATAAATCTGCCCAGATTTATGGATCTATTGATCATTTTGATGTATTTGGAAGATAGCACTCATTGCACTTTAGTTTGATTAATTGAATTTGATTATTAAGATTGAGATATATTGATTGTTTAGCACTCACGCACTTTTGTATTGTAATCAGACCATTTGCACTTTAATTCCATTCTATTATGTGGTTTTATATATAAACACATTCAGTATTTTTTTGCACTTTGGTTATTGAACCAAGAAATTTGCATTCACGTATAGTATACCTATTTTTGCGCTGTGTCCAATAACAATCAGTTATGGATCTATTGATCATTTTGATGTACAAGGTGGTGATGGATCTCCTTAATTTTCAGTACTTTGTGATCAAGTTGTAATGTAATGGAATAATGCTTTGAGGTAAAGCCGTAACCTACCCCAGCTTCCAGCCACTATCATATCATCTCTATGGATTGGCTGAGGCTGCAGTCACAGGAAAGGTTTCTAAATTTCAGTCTCAGACCCATCACATAAAAAGCTCTGACAAAACTCTCTTCTGGTTTCAGTGAAGGTATTCATAGAAGGTGGTGTGCTTATAATGATATACTTTTGAAACATTTTTGGAATTATTAGTTATGTTATGGAAGATATAAATTGCTGTACTACATGCTGGACTTGTCATATGCACACATAAGCTATAATATAATTCTTAAAAACAAAAAAAAACTATTACATTTAATTATGGCCTAAGCTTTGATAGATTAAATCAAAACAAGGAATTGAGTTAATGTATACTTAATAGCCAGAAGCTGAGCAGGCAGTTGAAAATGAATAAAAGTCTTCTCCCTCTTCCACACTTGCACACAAGTCAGGGCAAGGAAGGAGAGGAACGAGGTGTGTATCTGTGTTCTGCTGGCAGCAAAAGCAAAGAGAAACATAATGGTGCAATGACTGTGGTTTACTGGTAAAGTCTGCTTAAAGTGTCACTAAACCCACATCACAAAAAACTGTCAATAAATGTTGTATCACATGCCGTTCATACTCACTCAGTCACTATGAAATTCGTTTTCTGTATTCTGCAAAAAAAAAAAACCTGGTTGATCCCGCTGTTGTCTATCTTCACTTTCTGTCCAGCTTCTGTCCATGTCCCCAATTCAGCTAGGGATTTTGCAGCTGTGGCAGCAACTGTGCACATGCTCAGTTTTCAGTGAGTTTCTATGCTGAGCATTTCCTCCCTATCACATCTGAGCAGCCCATGTGACTATAGAGTCACACATGTGGGTGTATACAAAGGGCAAACAACAGCTCACTCCCTCCCTCCTCCTCCATGCCCATGCCCACTAACCAGCTTAAAATAATGGGGGCAGAATATTCCATGTAGAATAATGGAGGGATCATCTCCCTCTTATTTTAACCACTTGCCGACTGCCGCACGACTATTTACGGCGACAGTCAGCCCCGTACAGGCAAAGTGACGTAGTACTACGTCGCTCGCCTGCGAGCCTCTAGGGGGCGAATGCGCGCCGCCGGAGGCGCGCTCCCGCCCCGCTCGTTCACGGACATTCCAGCGCGAGTGACCGGCGGCACCGATGTCTGCCGGTCACTCGCGATCTCCCGCTGGAGAGAGAGAAAGGCAGGCGGCTGATGTAAACAAAGCCGCCTGTCATTCTCACTGGTGTAACTGCAGAGATCATACGATCCTGCTATGTAGGATCGTATGTCTCTGTGGTTACATGAAAAGCCACACCCCTTTACAGTTAGAAGCACGCCCCTAGGGACACATTTAACCCCTGCATCTCTAATAAAGTTAACCCTGCCCTGCCAGTGCCATTTTTACAGTAACAATGCATATGTATAGCACTGATTACTGTAGTAATGTCACTGGTACCCCCAAAAGTGTCAAAAATGTCAGTCAGGGGTTCGATCTGTTCGCCGCAATGTCGCAGTCCCGCAAAAAAATCGCAGATCACCGCCATTACTCGGTAAAAATAAAACAATAAAAATGACAAAAATCTTTCCCTTAGTTAGTAAACGCAATAACTTTTGCGCAAACCAATCAAAATATGCTTATTGAGATTTTTTTTTACCAAACATATGTAGCAAAAAATAAATTGGCCTAAAATAGTAAAAAATTTTGATTTTTACATTTTTTTGGGGGGGAATTTCATATAAAAAAATGTGAAAAATATTGTTATTTTTTCAAAATTGTCGCTCTTTTTTTGTTTATAGCGCAAAAAGTAAAAATCGCACAGGTGATCAAATACCACCAAAAGAAATCTCTGTTTATGGGAAAAAATGGACGTCAATTTAATTTGGGTACAGCGTCGCACGATCGCGCAATTGTCTGTTAAATCGCAAAATAGGGCCTGGTCTTTGAGCAGCCAAATCCTCGGGGGCTTAGGTGGTTAAGACACAGGCTAGAGGGCCATGACACATCCTGTGATTGGCAGAAATCCGCCAACACTGTTACAGTATTGCCAAAAAATAATAAAGATTTGATTTATAATATATATTTGTAAGACAATTTAAAACAGTTTATTGGTATTAATTATTTATTTTTACTCTGTATTCCAAACGCTGTTTTTTTTTTTTATCTTGAACATGTGACTATGAACATATGTGACTAACAGCAGAGGACTTGAAGCTTCTCCTGCGTATTTTTCTCTGCAGACAGGCTGGGAAAGATCCAGGTCATGTGACAGCTGTATATCGACTAGTAAAAAGGTACTTAGATAATTTTTTTATTAAAATAATTACAGTTCCATAATCTACATACAGAAATAGAAGGGACAATGTAAATTAAACAGTGTGTGTTTAGTATCACTTTAAGTACATGAAATCAACAGTAGAGTAAGCGGGCAGATGAATAATTGTAGAGCTTCAGCAAATAGCTGTAAGTGCCACTGCCATTTTTAAACACAGAAGCCAGCAGAGGAAGTTTTCCACTACTTCCTTCCTCTGCTGGCTCCTTTCAATTGCATCAGCTAATGCAGAGTGAGGCAGAGGAAATGAGTAGTGGAAGATATCCTCTGCTGGCTTCTGTGTTTACTGTGAGAGCTGCAAGTCAGTTAGTTGTCACAGATTTTTAAAGCCCGTGGTGTGTGAACCGCACTCAGACTTGCACCCAGAGCAAAAAAAAGTGCACACACAAAACTTGAGAGCACAAAAAAGTGCGAAGAGGAAGGACCCTGACCCTGATCCCCCCGGGGTGCAAGGCTTCTGACACGGACTGAGGTACTCACTGGCCCACCTGGCCAAAACCAGGTTGACTCTGTTCTCTGAGAGAACTGCTGAAACAGTCCATGCCAAGCACTGGGTGGAGCTTCCCCGAAGGGAGACCAGATGAGAGAAGGCGAACCAGACCAGAAGGGCATGTCCACCCCTTCTTAAGACTTTCAGGGCACGCCCGAGGACCTACAGCCTACTAAACGGGTTGAGTAAAGTGCACACTGCAATTTACAAAAACACACATATAAAAGTGGGGAAAGGGAAGTGGAAAAATGCACTAGTGTCATAGTGCAATACCATGGCAGGTCCTTTGGGCAGGAATCAAAAATTCCTCTTGTCCCAGCCAAAAGGCCCAGGCCTAGCGGTAGATGCAAAAAAAGTGTAACATGGTGCAGTGACCTTGGTGCAATAAACTCAAAGTGCCCAGTACACAGTGAGTATTACAGCACCACTGGACTGCCATCCCAGGGGCACATACACCATGGGCATCTTTCACAACCCGGCCCTCAGCCAGACAAAGGCAGCCCCATCCCTACCAGGAGGCATCAGGGGCAAGCCTTGTGCACAAGGCTAGATTTAACCCAGGAGGAAAAAGGCCCTCCCACCGCTATCACCATTCCTCACCAATTATATCAAAAACGGTACTCGCCAGCACCCCAAACAGCAGAGTGCCCAGTACACAGTGAGTATTACAGCACCACTGGACTGCCATCCCAGGGGCACATACACCATGGGCATCTTTCACAACCCGGCCCTCAGCCAGACAAATGCAGCCCCATCCCTACCAGGAGGCATCAGGGGCAAGCCTTGTGCACAAGGCCAGATTTAACCCAGGAGGAAAAAGGCCCTCCCACCGCCATCATCATTCCTCACCAATTACCGGTATATCAAAAACGGTACTCGCCAGCACCCCAAACAGCAGGAGGCACAGACATTCTCCTTCCCGAAAACTAGTTAGTTGTCACAGATACTTAGTACAGAATTAGTGCAAGGGGTGCCAGTACCAGCATGTTCCAGAACAAAAAGCTTCTGTCCATGTCCCATTCCTGTGTCCCATTAGGGAGATTTGTTATCATTTCCTGTTCTGTAGAACTAACAGGACATGAAAGAAACTTTTCCAAAAGTGAGGGAAATCCACTCTTAGACAGTTGTCACTGCAACAAGTGTCCCCAATGAAACATACCCCTCTTCTTTTCCTATTCTGGTAACTACTCAGAAATTTGAATTTTCTCTCACTTTCAGTCACAGTGACAATGGTCACCAGTGGAAACACAGCAATTTAAACCTTACCAGGGTTCTAACCCTTACACACTTTATCCAAAGCTAAGAAAATTGAATTAAAGTGGTTCTAAAGCCTTATGGTTTTTCACCTTAATGCGTTCTATGCATTAAGGTGAAAAGCCTTCGGTGAATAGTTGAAGGATACTAATGCGCTGCTATGTAGAATGTCAAAAATGTAATATTATGTGCAAAAAAGATGGGCAAAATACAGAAATGCTGCAACCACTAATAGGGTAAACTCTAACCACTATAAGAATTATACATAAAGTAGAAATGGTACAGTGTCTAAAATCCCAAACACAGGTCCTTGCCGGTCACAAAACTTTTCAAAGACTTAAAAAATACACTATAAAAGTGTCATACATATACTTTTCTGTGAAATAACATTTAGTGCTAACATGCACATAAGCAATCCTAAAAAACTTCCAAATACTCCTTTGTTATAGTAAAAATAAAATTAAACGTTGAAAAATGTAAAGTAATGCACTTGGGTGGCAGAAACCAGAAAGCAAGCTACTCACTAGGGGGGAAACCTCTGGGTGAGTCTAGGATGGAAAAGGACCTGGGGGTACTGGTAGACAACAGGCTTGGCAGTGGCATGCAATGCCAAGCCGCTGCAGGCAAAGCCAACAGAATACTGGGATGTATAAAAAAGGGGATTCACTCCAGAAATAAAGAGATTATTCTCCCACTCTACAAGACTCTGGTCCGGCCAAATCTGGAGTATGCTGTCCAGTTCTGGGCACCGGTCCTCAGGAAGGATGTGCTGGAACTGGAGAAAGTCCAGAGAAGGGCAACAAAAATGATTAGGGGAATGGAGGACATCGGCTATGAGGAAAGACTACAAGCACTGAACCTATTCTCTCTGGAGAAGAGACGATTGAGGGGGGATATGATATCAATGTACAAATACTGTACTGGCGACCCTAGCATAAGGAACAAACTATTCAGAGGAAGGGAATACAATAAGACGCGTGGCCACTCACTAAAACTAGAGGAAAGGCGGTTTAACCTTAAAGTACATAGGGGGTTCTTCACTGTAAGAGCAGTAAGGATGTGGAATTCTCTTCCGCAAACAGTCGTGTCAGCGGGGAGCATTGATAGTTTCAAAAAACTATTAGATGGGCACCTTAAAGACCAAAACGTACAGGGGTATACAATATACGGTTAACAGCAAACACACACTCACATCATAGGTTGAACTGGATGGACTGAAGTCTTTTTTCAACCTCACTAACTATGTAACTATGTAACTATGAAACTCTCCTAGGTACAAATGATAATAATAAATCCACTTCACAGACACGTGTCAATCAATGTCATGTGTAAAAAATGTATAGTCCATCCATAGGGGGACAGCTGTGTGTCAGAAAGCCATCACCAGACACCCCTAAGTGCAATGCCTGCTCACCTTAGGTTTTTAACCCATTACAGGTTATACTTCACCTTTTTGTATGATCTGGTGTAGCTCCAATCTAGTTAAACGCCTCTTATACTGGATAAGCTCCGCTGAAGGATGGTTGCTTGGAATATAAAGGAATAGGTGTGACGGTACTCACCGTCACTGGGAGTGAAAGACAGATAATTAAGGGACAATAACTTCAAATAGACCCAAAACATACCACCAAGGCAACAAAGGAGTGGCTCAAAAAGAAGCACAGTAAGGTTATGGAGTAGACAAAATAAAGAAGAGTGGACCAAAATCCCTCCTGAGATGTGTGCTCTACCAAGTACTAAGTGATGTTTTGCTTGGGGATCAAATACTTATTTTACTCACTGAACTGCAACTCGATTAATAACATTTGTATCATGTATTTTTTCTGGATTTTGGGTTGATATTCTGTCTCTATCATTTAAAATACGCCTATGATAAAATGATAGACCCTAATTTCTTTGTAAGTGGGCAAACTTACAAAATCTGCAGGGGATCAAATAATTATTTTCCCTACTGTATATCAAAACGAGACGTGCTGTAAAACAGTGATACTCAAAACATATACAGTAAATTCAATTTATCCAAGTATTAGTTGGGTAATACAAAGATAATATGAATATCATACAATAGTTTATATAACACCTGTGCAACATAAAGTCCAAGTGTGAATATGGTAAAAAAAAAGTGAAAGTAATATACAAAAATTGAGGATTGAAGATGTAAAAATATACAGTTTATGAAGAGTAGAATAGATCCTCTTCAAGCATATTCAAAAAAAATTGCGTGGGTGGTAAGCATCCATCACCATTCTGATTTGCCAAACCGTGCCACACCGCCACCTCAGTAGAAATACAGGCTTACCAAATTGTGTGAACCCTCCTTTAAAAGAGAGTTCAGATGGGCATATGGTCACTGTCAAGCTCTTCTATAGGATCCCTTCGAGGATAGGGATATGGACTGTACTGTTCATCTCAATGGCATCCTGATAGGAACGTGATTAAAACATGAAAGAAGAAGCTCCACATAGTGAAAAAATCTTCTACTGTAATTGCTTTATTAAAAATAAAGATCGCACTTACATCAAGTACCATAAATCGTTTAGTTAAAAATGTGTCCACCAGCGTTACAACAAAAATGTCCCACACTTCCTGGAACACACGATGAAGTCAGCATGTTGCTTCATCGTACGTGTTCCATCACACGTGACGTTGGGGCACCTATGAACTGGACCATAAAATTGTCATGTAATAGGTTTATACATTTTTGCCCTTTGACTGTCTCTGCAGTGCCATTACTCCAGTCAATTTCAAGGTAGTTAAAATCCCCCATTATCATCACTGTCCCAGCCCTTGCAGTCCTTTCTATCTGTGCAAGGAGCTCCAATGATTACCTATGTGGTATACACACCCATGTGCAGTTCCACCCATAATGCCCCAACCTCATAACACTCTCCATCAACCAGGTCCTCGTTCACACAGGTTTCTTCACAGTAAGAGCTGTGAAAATGTGGACAAGACTCCCTCAAAAGCATGTTCTGTCCAGCTCAGTAGATTGCTTATAAAGGCCTAGATTCTTTCCTAAATGTACATAATATAACTGGATTCTAATATTTATAGATGAACATGGATTTTGGCGCAAAGCTGGAAGTACTGGTGTGCCCAAGTAGTTCTAAGCACAATGTATTGGATAAAAACGTCTATTAAAAAGTCCATAAAATCCAACAAAGGTCCATATGTAGGATCACTTCAGTGGCAGCTCAGTGTGCAAGCAAGAAGTAACTTTGAGATAACTGTAGAGGAAACACAAGTGCCATACTAAGTGCAGCATGTATGGGATTTTATTCCAATCATAAGAAAGTTACTCACAAGGGTAAAATCTTCAGAGGCTTGTAGTGTTAGCACTGCAGTTCATTCCTGTTAGTGGAGCGATGGGTCAGGATGGCCTCTTGCGGCTGAGACTCGGGGTCTTGGGGATGCCGACACTTCCTAGAGCCGTGGAGCCTGACGTCACTTCCCGGATGTGATGGAATGTCGTGGGTGATGAGTTTGTTGAGCATGTGCTTCTTCTTCAGGCCTATATTATAGTGAGTAACTTTCTTGTGATTCGAATAAAACCCCATATATGTTACACTTAGTATGGCGCTTGTGTTCCTCTACATAATATTTATAGGTAAAGTTCGATTGCCAATCGGGGGTTTAGGATGGAATTTTTTCCCCTGTTGGAGCAAATTGGAGCATGCTTTGCTAGTTTTTTTTTTTTTGCCATCCTCTGGATCAACTTTTGGGTATGGGACTGTGTAGATAGGATTGGGATTTTTCTCCCCCCACCCCCCCCCCTTTTATTGGTTGAACTAAATGTATTTTCTTTTTTCAACCAGGCTAACTATGTAACTATGTAATTAAGTCAATTTGATAATTGTTATGTCACAATTCTCATAAACTGCAGTAGTATCACGTTGCTGGGGTTCATTAAAGTGTTACTAAACCCAGGACTCTGCATTCACTATATCTGGTCTCCCACAGTACACAGAACATGGAAATTAAATTATATTAGTAAATATAAACTGCTAAATACCTTTTCTCATCAGCAGTATATAGCAGTCTTGTGACTTCTATCAGTGTACGGCTGAGCACTTGTTAAAGCATAGCTCCCAACTGTCCCTGATTTGGAGTGACTGTCCCTGATTTTGAGCAAGGTCCCTCTGTCCCTCTTTCCTCCTCATATGTCCCTCATTTTGGTCTGATCTATATAGTTGTATATAAAATGCCCTTTTTATCTTTCAGAAAGTGTTTCCCAGTGCTAAAGATTTCATCCAATTTCTAAATTGTTGCGTTTGTAAATTTCAAAAGCCAGTATAAAGGAATAGCAGTGGTAAAAAAAAAAGCACTTGTGGGTTTAACTAACCTTTTTTTTTTGTATAATTCTCCTTTAAGGGGGCGTGGCAGGGGGTGTGTCCTATGCCTACATACTATTGCTGATAGGTGTCCCTCGTTCCCATCTCAAAACGTTGGGAGGCATGGTTAAAGCTTGTAGGTGGAGTTTTCATTTTTCTCTGACTGTCCTATGAGGCTGCATTACCCCTAACCCTCTGTCTGGACAGTGCTGATTGGCCCTGTGGCATTCACATGCACACTTCCAAGAAAAGAAAAAAAAAACTTTCTAGCAATACACACCAAACTGAGCATGTAAAGAGTGCCCTTAAGGCTCTGTGCTGTCAGGAGATGGATTAGGGACTGTGAAAGAAAGGGAGGATCAGAGAAGACAGGATCAAACAGCCTTTTTACACAATGCACAGGATATTAGGTTCCACAGTGAGTATAACAAGCATGCTTTACTGCATATACAGACTGGGTTTAGTAACACTTTAACTGCTTTACGGTTTAGAAGGACACAGTGACAGCATCTCCACAAACACTGAAGATGGCTGATGACAGTGAGTGAAGTGGGTTGGAGGCATTGTGAGCCTCCGAAGGAGCTAGAAACTTACTAAGTAGACCTAGGGTATCTGTTATCTATGTTCTTTGTAGTAACATCTGGAGCTATCTGAGCTGTTAAAGCTATAACAAGCATCTAATGAACCCTTGTAAAGTGGACCTCATTTGTCCATATGTATCTACAATTTCTGTTTGAAACTTTTACTCTGTGGCTCTAGACTAATTATTTCCAGACCTTGGTCTATTTTCTCTTTCTCCACAGGCGCTCGTACTCCTTTTCATCTCTAGTTTTTTTAATGTTTTAACAGCTGATTAACAGGTGATTGACCATGGGTGGGTAGTAAAGTTAGTTTACATTCATACATCACTGAGTAGTTTTTAGATTCATAGTAAGGCAACGATGCAAATAAAAATAAAACACCATTTATAACTGTTGTGCTTTGATGCTACTTCCTCTCAATCCTACCTTCCTGTGCTATGGCATGAATTATTGTTTTTTGCATCCACAAGTGTGGGCATGGAGAAATGCTGTTGATTGTTTTGGTAAAGGGATGTATGGTGGTTTTGGGACTAAAATACTTTTTTCCTAAAGTACATGTGAACTTTTACATATTAAAATTTTGTATAATTAGCATGTCACAGTTAAGATGTTGTGTCACCTTACAGCCTGTTAGAAATATATTATTCCTTAAGACAAGATCTTTCTCTAGGCAGGCAGTCACTCATGGAAAGACTGCATACATTTACTTAGGCTGCCATGTGTGTCTGTCAAACAAAATTTCAATGGTGCCTCCACCAAGCTTCAGACAATACTGACTTAACCGCTTCCTGACCACCCGCCGCCTTTTTACTGCGGCAGGATGGCTCTCCTGTGAAAAACTGACATAGACCGGCGGCCCACTCGGCAGCGGGGACTCCGATGCACGGGGCAGGCGGCTCAGATTTCCACCTGACACCCACTATTGTTCCCCGATGAGAGAGAAGAACAGTCAGCTGTTGTAAACACAGCTGACCGTTCTTCTCCCTGGAATGATTATAGAGCCCATGTGATCCTTCTATATAGGATCACATGTCTCTATGGTCATTTCAGAAGCCACGCCCCCCCACAGTTAGAATCACTCCCCTAGGCTCACATTTAACCCCTTGATCACCCCCAGTATTAACCCCTTCCCTGCCAATGGCATTATTACAGTAACAGTGCAAATTTTTAGCACTGATTACTGTAGTAATGTCACTGGCAGACATGGGAGTAAGTCACACATGTGCAAGTCACAAGCAAGTCTCAAGTCGTAACCTTCAAGTCACAAGCAAGTCCCAAGTCACTGTGGCGAAAAGCAAGCAAGTCAAGTCGAGTCACTGCTAGAAGTCAAGCAAGTCAAGTCAAGTCATTTATTTTGGTCAAGTCACAAATCAAGTCAAAATACTGATCTACCCCAATTTTCACCTTTAAATAAGTTAAAAGTCAGTGTTCACTTCAGGAAATGTTTTATTTTATTTCCAACATTAACAAAACTGCAGTGCTTGCTGCTTAGTGCTTTTTTCTTGGCATATTAAAGAAACATTTTGAATGCTGTGAGGGATCAGCTCGGTGGCGGGTGTGGATGACCCCTTTGGGGGGTTCGTTACACAGGGAGATAGCCGAGAAGTGGTTGCAAACAACAGTGTATGGTTTTATTCTTGCAATTTTCTTCACACAAGTGCAAGCATCAAAACATCCAAAAATAAAAATTATAAAAAAGAGCACTGAAATACAGCTATATGATAAATGTAAAAGAGGAAAGTTAGAAAGTGCCAATGTACTAGTAGGGTATATGAAAGTGTTAGGTGCAAATGTAAGTGATCAAGGATTATAAAAAATATTTGATAATAAACAACTCTATAGGTCTGTGATAATAAGAACAGGAGGTGTAAATCAGATCAGATGTGCAAAGTGTCGGATCTGAGCCATATAGATGAACCTTATAAATAAATAATATAAACAATATAAATGATGCAATATACAATTAATAAACAAGTAAAAGTGCTCTGTGCGTGGTGAAATGCCCCAGATGGAATCACACACTGAGGTATAAAAGTGCAGTGACAAAAAAAGTGTATACAGTGGGTATGGAAAGTATTCAGACCCCCTTAAATTTTTCACTCTTTGTTATATTGCAGCCATTTGCTAAAACCATTTAAGTTCATTCTTCTTCCTCATGAATGTACACATAGCACCCCATACTGACAGAAAAACACAGAATTGTTGACATTGTTGCAGATTTATCAAAAAAGAAAAACTGAAATATCACATGGTCCTAAGTATTCAGACCCTTTGCTGTGACACTCATATATTTAACTCAGTTGCTTTCCATTTCTTCTGATCATCCTTGAGATGGTTCTACACCTTCATTTGAGTCCAGCTGTGTTTGATTATACTGATTGGACTTGATTAGGAAAGCCACACACCTGTCTATATAAGACCTTCCAGATCACAATGCATGTCAGAGCAAATGAGAATCATGAGGTCAAAGGAACTGCCTGAAGAGCTCAGAGACAGAATTGTGGCAAGGCACAGATCTGGCCAAGGTTACAAAAAGATTTCTGCTGCACTTAAGGTTCCTAAGAGCACAGTGGCCTCCATAATCCTCAAATGGAAGACGTTTGGGACGACCAGAACCCTTCCTAGAGCTGGCCGTCCGGCCAAACTGAGCTATCGGGGGAGAAGAGCCTTGGTGAGAGAGGTAAAGAAGAACCCAAAGATCACTGTGGCTGAGCTCCAGAGATGCAGTCAGGAGATGGGAGAAAGTTGTAGAAAGTCAACCATCACTGCAGCCCTCCACCAGTCGGGGCTTTATGGCAGAGTGGCCCGATGGAAGCCTCTCCTCAGTGTAAGACACATGAAAGCCTGCATGGAGTTTGCTAAAAAACACCTGAAGGACTCCAAGATGGTGAGAAATAAGATTCTCTGGTCTGATGAGACCAAAATAGAACTTTTTGGCCTTAATTCTAAGCGGTATGTGTGGCAAAAACCAGGCACTGCTCATCACCTGTCCAATACAGTCCCAACAGTGAAGCATGGTGGTGGCAGCATCATGCTGTGGGGGTGTTTTTCAGCTGCAGGGACAGGACAACTGGTTGCAATCGAGGGAAAGATGAATGCGGCCAAGTACAGGGATATCCTGGACAAAAGCCTTCTCCAGAGTGCTCTGGACCTCAGACTGGGCCAAAGGTTTACCTTCCAACAAGACAATGACCCTAAGCACACAGCTAAAATAACGAAGGAGTGGCTTCACAACAACTCCGTGACTGTTTTTGAATGGCCCAGCCAGAGCCCTGACTTAAACCCAATTGAGCATTTCTGGAGAGACCTAAAAAATGGCTGTCCACCAACGTTTACCATCCAACCTGACAGAACTGGAGAGGATCTGCAAGGAGGAATGGCAGAGGATCCCCAAATCCAGGTGTGAAAGACTTGTTGCATCTTTCCCAAAAAGACTCCTGGCTGTATTAGATCAAAAGGGGGCTTCTACTGGGGGCGTGGTCGCCGCGTAGCTGCATGGACGTCTGAACCTACAGCTCCGCCGGACCAGGGAGACAATCGGCATCCATCGGCGTCCCAATCATCCCTTCAGCTCCCATTTCGCTGCCACAACAAGCGGAGGAGACTAACCCAACTTCGTGATGGCCAGGAAGAAGAAGGATGCAGGCCAGCCGCGCCAACTTCAACATTTTTTCATGACCCAGGAAAGACAGCGCAGCCAAGATGGCGGCGGCGGGTCTCCGGCCTCTTCCAGCGGCTCATCCCCGGCATCACAAAGCTCTCCTCAGCCCTCGGCACAGAAGGCGGGCCAGCCTAGGTCCCCTGCGGCCTCCACCCCGCTATCCAGGAGTCCGGTAAAGAGTAAACCTCGGCTTTCGGAGGAAGCACATGCGGCGGAGGTAAGCTGTGGAGGGCACTTCTCCATGGACTCCACTAGGGAGCTGTCCCCTAATATTGACACATTCCCCACATGTGAGCGCCCCGTCTCGGAGCCCAGGCTTAAGGACATGATGATGTCCCTGCGAGCCTCCATGCATGCAGATTTCATGGAGTGTGTCCGCTCCTTTAAGGTGGAGGTGCAGGCCCTGGGAGGCCGCATGGACAAAGTGGAGAGCAAGATGGGGGAGTTCGCTGCATCTCATAATGAGCTTATTGACTCCCACTATGGACATGAGGATGAGATAGAGCAACTGAAATCCAAAATTGCAGACATGGAAGACCGCTCTAGGCGGAACAATGTGAAGCTTAGGGGGGTCCCAGAATCAGTACACACTGGGGACCTGGACAAATACGCTCGCGATCTTATTTTGTCAGTACTCCCAGATACCCCGCTGTCTGAGCTTGTCATCGACAGGATTCATCGGCTCCCTAAGCCCTCATATTTGCCAGATGACGTGCCACGTGACGTTATCATGAGAGTGCACTTTTACCATGTCAAAGATAACCTCATGACCGCATTCCGCAAAAAGACCCCGATCTCTGACCCTTACTCTAAAATCCAGGTGTTTGCAGACCTATCTCAGCACACGTTACAGAAGAGAAGAGTTCTCCACCCACTCACAAAAGTCCTGAGAAACCATTCCATTGTCTACAAGTGGGGATTCCCTGTAAAGCTCACCATCACTTATAACAACAAGGCACATGTCATCACTTCTCTGCAGGATGGTTTGCGGCTTCTACAGACCTGGGGTATCTTGCCTGATCAAAGCTCCGCCCCACTGGTGCCCTCTGGCCGTATTTCCCCACTGCCTGAGGAGTGGCACACTGTATCTCACAAAAAGAAGGGGAAGAAATCATCCAAGGGACAGCCGTCTCCGGCTTTAAGCAATAGTTCCCCTCCCTGAGTCTGACCACTGTGACTGCCTTTACCCCTTACAACATGTGCAGTATACCTGCTTACGAGTTTCATCTCCCTTTTTTAACTTTGCCGAACGTTAACCAAGTTTATTCCTTTGTTCCACTACTTTTCTTTTTTATCTTTTTCCTGATGTGGGTCAGCAGCATCATCGAGCCAGCTTTGGAGTTCAGCAGACAGCCTCCGGATCCCCCGGATCGAAGTTTCCCCGGGCCATGGATACGCCTATGGGAGTCACCTCTGCCAATCCTCAGGTGCAGCCGGGATCCAGGTAACGCGATTCTTCTCCTTAAACTTTCACCATGACTATTACTATCACATCTTTTAATGTTCGTGGCCTAAACCACCCGGCCAAGCGGTCCTCCATGTGGAAGGAAACTCTGCAGCTCAAGAGCGATGTCTTGTGCACCCAGGAGACCCATTTTCAGAGTTCCCGACCACCAACTTTGTCCCACGGAAACTTCCCGCATGTTTTTACGTCATCAGCCCCGCAGAAACGCAAAGGTGTCCTCATTGCAATTAGAGACTCTGTTGCCTTTGCCCTGCGCAATATTTTAGTAGATCCAAATGGGCGCTACATACTCCTGCAATGCGAAATTAATAATGCCCCCTACACGGTGCTCAATGCATATGCCCCTAACACCCGCCAATTGTGTTTCTGGAGAAAAATGTTTCGTATGTTGGACAAGCATAGATATGGATCTGTGGTGGTCTGTGGGGATTTTAATTTAACGGCTGACCCCACCCTGGACACTTCATCCAACCCTAGATGCCCACCCCCTGCTTTACAATCCCTCCTTCATGAGGTGGACTTGTTTGACGCTTGGAGGTGCCTTCACCCAGGCGAACGTGACTACTCTTATCACTCTCAAAGGCATAATGTATATTCCCGCATAGACATGGTATTGGTTGACAAACACTTGTTGCAATCTGTCCAGAACTCGACCATTCACAACATCACTTGGTCGGACCATGCCCCGGTGACGGTTACGCTTCAGGAACATCGTTCTCCAAGCCCTACTTATTTGTGGCGGGCAAACAGTCAGGTGTTGGACTCTCCTCAACATGCCTCCCACATTAAGCGGCACCTTGAGGAGTACTTCCAGCATAATGCGGGGTCGGTTTCTGATCCCACGATAGTGTGGTGTGCCCACAAGGCTTTTATGAGGGGTGTTCTTATAAAACTGTGTGCGCAACTTAAGAGGCAGAGGACACGGCGCCTGGACGGGCTCCTGGCTGAGATCGCCCGCTTAGAACCCCTCAACAAATCTTCCCCATCCCCACGTCTAGCCCAACAATTAAAGGACCATAGGTCCACCTTGCGGGATCTCTTGGTGGACCAGCAGGACAAATATTTCCGAGCTCCCAAATTGTCACACTACTCGGCCGGTAACAAGGCTGGGAAGTTGCTGGCTAACAAGTTAAAAGCTAAACGACTCAAAAGTAAAATAGCATATCTCATAAACCCCACCAATAATACTAAAATCACGAACCCCCAAGAAATTGCTGACTCCTTTGCCAATTATTACGAAACTTTATACAATTTAAAACATGATCCAGATACCCCACAACCAACGGAGGCAATCATTTCTTCCTTTTTAGACTCTCTCAACCTACCGCTTCTCTCCACTTCTCAGCTACGGGACTTGAACGCCCCGATTTCGGCTGAGGAGGTGGAACGGGCAATCCGTACACTGCCGACGGGGAAGTCTCCGGGACCGGATGGCCTCCCCAACCTATACTATAAAAAGTTTATGTCGACCCTCAGTCCACACCTAGCCAAGCTGTACGCGGCAGCTGTGTCCTCTGCCTCTATGCCTACTGAATTACTTCAAGCGTATGTTGTAACATTGCCCAAGCCCGGTAAGGACGCTACCTCTCCTCCCAATTTTAGGCCAATATCGCTATTGAACACAGATGTGAAATTGTACGCAAAGGTTTTGGCCCTTAGACTTCACCCCATCCTACCGGATCTTATCAATTTGGACCAATCGGGCTTTATCAAAGGCCGCCAGGCCTCAGATGCAACCAGGAGGGTCATCGGGCTTGTGGACAGGGCTGGGTCCGGTCGGGTGCCTTCTCTGCTACTCTCATTGGACGCGGAGAAGGCATTCGACCGGGTCCACTGGTTATATATGTCTAGAGTGTTGCAGAAGTTTGGATTTCAGGGCCCCATACTACAGGCTATACTGGCGCTGTACTCCAACCCCTCGGCGAAGGTCTATAACTCCAATATGCTCTCTAGGGCCTTTCCAATTACGAACGGGACGAGGCAGGGCTGCCCATTGTCACCCTCTATTTTTAATCTGCTCATTGAGCCTCTGGCAGAGGCTGTGAGGTCCTCCGCGAACATTAGGGGTATCACCACCTCCTCTAGATCACATGTTATAAGTTTATTCGCGGACGATGTCATTGTCCTCATGCCAGACCCTGAGAGGTCCCTGGCTGCCATGCATTCCCTGCTGCAGCAGTTTAGCTTAGTCTCTTACTACAAGGCCAACTTTGCGAAATCTCTAATCTTGCCGCTTAGCCTATCCCAAAATCTGTGCCAAAAATTGAAGAGCTTATACCCTTATACATGGAAGCAAAACAGCATCCCGTATCTGGGAATTCACCTGACACCCAAGGTGGAACTGCTGGCTGAGGCAAATTTCCCGCATTGAGCAGGAATGTCGTAGAATCTCCACTTCTGAACTCGGGCCGCCTTGCCTCGTTCAAGATGCTACTTTTACCCCAGATTTTGTATATGTTTCGGACTCTGGTGATCCCGATACCCCGAAAAATTTTGGCGTCACTACAGGCGGCACTCAAGTGCTTAGTATGGAGAGGCAAGAGACCTAGGAGCGCTCATTCATTCCTGATCAGGCGTTGGTCTGCAGGGGGAATGGGCATGATTGACATCAAGGACTACCTTGTGGCTACCCATTTGGCCTCATTGAGGCACTGGGTGGACCCAACGTTCCCAACTGTATGGAGTAACATGGAGGCTGAGATCTGCTCTCCCCTCCCCCTGCGGATGATGCTTTTGGCGGATGTGTGGAGCCCCAGAACACTGAAAGTGCTCCCTGTCTCGGTCCAGGCTTCTCTTTTGGCCTGGCGCGAGTTCAGGGCGAACGCGCTCCAACCCTCCCTGATGACAAGGGTACCGGTTCCGATGGGGGTGTTGGAGCTTGCTATCCCCCACACCTATCTTCGACACTGGACTAGTAGAGGTATGGCCACCCTAGACCACATCTTGTCGGGAGATAGTTTGAAATCATTTGCCAGCCTGCAGGAAGAATATTCGCTTCCATCCACCGAACACTACTTGTACCTCCGCATAGCTCACTTCCTTCGTTCCTTAGTTACGCCTCACATATACATACCGACACAGGGTTGGAAGTTCCTAATGGGCGGCTTACGCTCGGTCAAAGGAACATCCCTCTTCTACAACTCCCTTCAACGCAAAGAGGACTATAGTAAGACAGTCCCCTTTCTGAAATGGGAGAAGGACCTGGATACCACGTTCACTGACAAGCAGTGGCAGGCAGCTTTTCGGTCCGTACGACAATCCTCGTCATGCACTAACCATTGGGAACTGTCGCAAAAGATAAATTTGAGATGGTATCTTACACCGTATAGATTGTCTAAATTTATGACTGATTACTCGCCTCTATGCTGGAGAGGATGCGGTGAGGTGGCCCATATCACCCATGTGTTTTGGTCCTGTGGACACCTGAGGAGCTTCTGGAACAAATTGTTCTCCATAATCTCCAGTATTACTGGGGTGCTGACCCGCCCCTCTCCAGCGTTGGCTATATTAAACATAGGGACTGAGGCCTTTCCTCTAGATTGCTGCAATGTGGTCACTCACATACTGCTGGCGGCCCGCACCCTCATAACTAGACAATGGAAATCAACGGCGGCTCCTAACGCCTCAGAAGCTATCGCGTTGGTAAAAACTAACTTTGCCTATGAAAAGCTGCTTGCCTACAAGTCGGGACGAGGTGTCAGGTTTGACAAAAATTGGTCCAGATGGACCTCTTGGGTATCGGATAAACACTGATTACATGTTTATATGATTGCTAGAACTCATTGGTGCTCTGCTGACCCACTGTTGTTTTTGTTATTTCTATTATTATTATTTTTGATGTTTATTGTCATTGCAAGGCATACACTACCTTCAAATATAGGACTCTATCAAGTAGTCATGCCATATGGCAGAGGCCCTAGGTATGTTTGCCTGGAAGCCTCCAGGTTGTTGTACTCAAGCTCTCCTGGTACCCCCCCCCTCTTCTTGTATGATGTTTGCCTAACTCTCTTCCTCTCCCCCTACTACCCCATTTCCACCCTCTCTCCCTCTTACTTCCGCTACTCGTATCCTTCTATCTTCTATCTTCCCCCCCTATCGCTTCTTGTCGTCTCCCCCCCTTCTCCGTTCTTACCCCTCACCCCCACCTCCCTCCCCGCTCCCTTCCTACGCTTCCTCTCCCTCTTGTCCTCCTCCTTCTTCCTCTCCCTTTCTCTACTCTCCCCTCCTTACCTGGTGACTCCTCTCTTCTTCTCGCCCCCTTGGCACCTACCACTCTTCCCCCTCTACCCTCCCTTCCCATTCCTCTTCCCTTCCTCCACCCTCTAGTCAACCCCCTCCCCCCCCTCTCCTCCTCCCTCCCCCTCCCTCCTCCCCTCTCCCCCTCCCCCCCCCGCTCCTTCTTGCCCACTTCCCCCTTCCTCTCATCCCTTCCTCAGCCCTCTTAGCCTCCCTTTCCATCCACCTCCACCACACTACTGTGCGCATCCTCATCACATTGGCCTTCCCTATCTACCCTCCCTATTCAATAGCCTTCCTCGATCTTAGAATCGCAAACGATGCTTAGTACAAGACCTATATTGTTTATATCATAAATTTGGACAGGGAGCAAGAGAATATGGACAGGGTACCGAGAGAGCAATTGAGATTTCACATATCTCTGAGTATCTAAATGTATTTACATACACTGCCTTTGACCATGTTACAATGTTATTCGGTGATGTTGTTATTCGGCTGTATGTTATTCTATTGTATGCTAATATCACAATATCACTCTACTGTGTGTACCATGATAGACTATGCAATGACTTTGGTTATGACTATGTTTGTTTGTATCTCCTAAAAATCAATAAAAAAATTTTCAATGGAAAAAAAAAAAAAAAAAAGGGGGCTTCTACTAAATACTGAGCAAAGGGTCAGAATACTTAGGCCATGTGATATTTCAGTTTTTCTTTTTTAATAAATCTGCAACAATGTCAACAATTCTGTGTTTTTCTGTCAGTAAGGGGTGCTATGTGTACATTCATGAGGAAGAAGAATGATTTTAGCAAATGGCTGCAATATAACTAAGAGTGAAAAATTTAAGGGGGTCTGAATACTTTCCGTACCCACTGTGTATATATATATATATATATATATATATATATATATATAAAAAAGGAAAAAAGTCCAATATAGGTGATAAGAGACTATAAAGCAAGTGCTGTGACCATAAAAGGAATATATAAATAAATAAATATGATGAAATACAGTTCAATAATTTTTACATCAACACTAGTGATACCCCGTGGATTGCTGAAAGCCCACTTCCCATTGGTAGGAGCCCAATAGATCCCGGCCACCTTTCCTTGGGGAACCTCCTTTCCATCTAGGACCCTTCCAGGACACCCCCATCTGTGATCCGCAGAGGATTTCTGGCCACAGGATACATCTATATACCCGCTCTATACCCCTGTGTGGGGTGGGTATTTCTGGTGAGTGAGCTATTCACTAAAAGGGTCACCTAGCACCTCACCGCCCACCACGGGGTCACTCCTTGTACTTCTGATAATAGGAAAACGTCACCTGCTATCAACACTGAACTGTGTTCACCACATTTACATATATCAGCACCTGCTATTATTATTGAACTGTATTTCATCATATTTATTTATTTATATATTCCTTTTTATGGTCACAGCACTTGCTTTATAGTCTCTTATCACCTATATTGGACTTTTTTCTTTTTTTATATATATATATATATATATATATATATATATATATACATATATATATATATACACTTTTTTGGTCACTGCACTTTTATACCTCAGTGTGTGATTCCATCTGGGGCATTTCACCAGAGCACTTTTACTTGTTTATCAATTGTATATTGCATCATTTATATTGTTTATATTATTTATTTATAAGGTTCATCTATATGGCTCAGATCCGACACTTTGCACATCTGATCTGATTTACACCTACTGTTCTTATTATCACAGACCTATAGAGTTGTTTATTATCAAATATTTTTTTATAATCCTTGATCACTTACATTTGCACCTAACACTTTCATATACCCTACTAGTACATTGGCACTTTCTAACTTTCCTCTTTTACATTTATCATATAGCTGTATTTCAGTGCTCTTTTTTATAATTTTTATTTTTGATTTTTAGTGCATTTTACCTCTATTATTGGCAGTATCCATATCCCAGTTAATACTAGGCAGCGCCATCACCCTACACATTTTTTCATTTACCATATGGTCCTTTGGACTATAAGTTAGGGAGGCTGCAGCCTAAATTTCACCATTTATAATATAATTTATTCATCTATTCCACATCTACCCAATTAGACCATCAGTGCGGAGTTTCAATACACTTTAATTTGGCATAGTTTACCAACCTTCCACGGGCCGGTGTTTCAGTCACAGCTCGGCCGCCGCCGCACAACACATGAGGGAGGAGGTGGGTGGAGCCGGCCTTCTTGGCGCGGAGAAGAGGAGGAGGAGCCGAAGAGCCGAAGAGGAGGATCCTCCTCCGCTGTGAATCATAGGTCCCGATCACTCACAACGTCACTGGTGCAGAGGAGACAGAGCGGAACAAACCAAAGCAGCGGCCAGCGGGGGGGGGGGCAGCGGGGGTCAAGTCACTGCAAGTCAAAGGTCGCAAGTCAAAGTCAAGTCGCAAGTCATAGGGCGCAAGTCAAAGTCAAGTCGAGTCATTTACTGAAGTCTGTCAAGCAAGTTGCAAGTCCCCAAACAGGTGACTCGAGTCTGACTCGAGTCAAGTCATGCAACTCGAGTCCCCCACCTCTGGTCACTGGTACCCCCACAAGTGTCAAAAATGTCAGTTAGGGGTCCGATCTGTTGCAGATCGCCACCATTAGTAGTAAAAAAAAAAAATGACATAAATCTTTCCCGTAGTTAGTAGACGCAGTAACTTTTGCGAAAACCAATCAAAATACGCTTATTGCGATTTTTTTTACCAAAAATATGTAGCAGAAAACAAATTGGCCTAAAATGTTAAAAAACAGTCCTATAGCAGAATGTGAAAAATATATATATTTTTTTTTCAAAATTGACGATTTTTTTGTTTATAGCACAAATAATAAAAATGGCACAGGTGATCAAATACCACCAAAAGAAAGCTCTATTTGTGGAAAAAAAGGACATCAATTTTATTTGGGTACAGCGTCGCACGACCGCGCACTTGAACGTTAAAATAACGCAGTGCCGAATCGCAAAATAGGGCCTGGTCAGGAAGGGGGCAAATCCTTCTGGTCTTAAAGTGGTTAAACAGAACTGCCATTAGTAATTGTGTAGGATATTCTGTTTAGACTTCAAACTCAGAACATGTTAATACTTTAGCTCTGCTAGATTTTGGAAAAGCTGTAAGTTTTTTAATGGGTTAACAGCAGTTGCGGAGTGTTATAAAACATTTACCTACTAAAGGCAGGTTCAAATGTTTGATTGACATATTCATATTTTTTGCAGAGCCAGCGAAAGGGTGGTACAAACTGGGCAAATAGTGGTAAAGGGTTACGGGGATGTAAGTTCTAATAGGACTAAAGCAAATGAACAGCAAGACTACAGCAGCCTGCTTGGACCTAGGGTAGATCCAACAAAGTGCATAGTGGCTGTTATACCTGAAGGGTTTCACATGTACTGTCACTTTAAGGCTGGCTCCACCCAGGAGTGATGACAAGGGTCAAGGGGCAGAGTGGCCATCTTGGAGACACATGTAGAGATGTATTGATATGCAGAGCTGTCCTGAAATGCTGTACAGAGTGTCCTGAATAAACAACCCTTGTTCCAGACCAGAGTCCTGTGTCTCTCACAACACGGAGAATATAACAGTGGCGACGAGGGTGGGATTTACAAGGTTACTATCCGTGTGAGAAAGGAAAGGAAGAAAAAAAAAACCTCTGGATTGTCAGCTGAATACAAACACTCACAGAGCCCAGCAGGAAAATGTCATTGATCGGGACATTAAGTGAATTTGATGGAGAACAGACAACGTGGATTTCCTGGATTGAAAGACTAGAACAATGATTTGCTGCAAATGCCATCCCAGACGACAGGCAAGTAGCAGTATTTCTGACAGTGGTTGGTGCTAGGACATATGACACTCTTAGGGATCTCCTTTTCCCTGAAAAACCAGCAACTAAGACTTTGGCAGAGCTCCTGACACTGTTAGGGAATCACTTCCAGCCTAAACCACTAGAAATTGCAGAGAGATTCAGGTTCTATCAGCGGCAGCAACAGCCGGGTGAAGATATTAAGGCTTATGTGCTCGCCCTTCGCAGACTAGCCTCAACCTGTTCTTTTGGGGAGTATTTACCAACTGCACTGAGGGATAAGTTTGTCATGGGACTAAATAGTGAGTCTAGCCAAAAGAGACTGTTAACAGAGAAAGACCTTACCCTTACAAAGGCAATTGAGATAGCTTCAGTGATGGAAATGGCTGTGAAAGATACAGAGGCATTGAACCCCCAGAGCAGAAGGGAAGAGGTTAAAGAGGAAGTTTTCAAGCCAACTGCAGCTAACGGTAAATATAGACTCTCACCAAACCGGGAGTCAGCTTGCTACCGTTGTGGGAATACAGACCATGATCACAAAGTCTGCCGGTTTAAGGATCAGCTCTGTCATAATTGTGGTAAGGCAGGCCATCTGAAACGAGTCTGCCGCAGTAAGAAGGTGTGAAATAAACAACCTCTGAACACCAGG
This sequence comes from Pelophylax lessonae, assembly GCF_965119305.1. Classification (NCBI taxonomy): domain Eukaryota; kingdom Metazoa; phylum Chordata; class Amphibia; order Anura; family Ranidae; genus Pelophylax; species Pelophylax lessonae. Next base: position 78,196,185 of record NC_138768.1, read on the forward strand.
ACAAAGGCATATATGGTGGGAAGATATACATCGTCATCGGAATCAGAGGATGAGGAAGTGCTCCACAGATTGGACATACATCATATGCATTCAGCACCCTCAGCAATGACTGTAGAGGTAACCGTGGAAGGAAAGAAACTCAAGATGGATGTAGACACAGGAGCAGCAGTTTCAGTTATCACCCAGAAACAATGGAGAAAACTTCTGATCCAAACAACTGTCCGTCCAACACCAATCAAACTGCAGACATACTCAAAACAGATACTCCACCCACTGGGGTACGTGAAAGTACAGGTATCCTACAAGGGTCAGACGAAGAGAATGCCATTATATATCCTAGAACATGGGGGACCCCCCCTCTTTGGGAGAGACTGGATTGCTCACTTTGGCATGCCAGACATCGCCATTAACCCCTGCAACACCGTGACCATCACATCAAGAGATAACGAGGGATGGGTGGAATCCCTGAAACAGCGATTCCCACAAGTCTTTGATAACCATTTGGGAAAAATAAAGCATGACTGTGTGAGACTCAGGCTGAAACCCAATGCCCAGCCTAGGTTCTTCAAAGCTCGGACGGTACCTTTTGCACTCCGAGCAGGTGTGGAAGCTGAACTAAGCCGGCTGGAGGAACAAGGTGTCATCTCAAAGGTAGAGCACAGCGAGTGGGCATCACCAGTAAAGAAAGCGAATGGGGACTTACGCATTTGTGGCGATTTCCGCATGGCACTAAATTCTCAACTGGAGATAGACCAGTATCCCCTACCCAGAGTAGATGACATTTTTGCCTCTCTTGCAGGAGGTCAAAAGTTCACCAAGCTTGATCTCAGGCAAGCTTATTTACAGTTTGAGGTCCACCCTTCGTCCCACAAGTTTCTAACCATCAACACTCACAAGGGACTGTATGAATACAATCGGATGGTGTTTGGTGTAGCCTCCGCCCCAGCCATTTGGCAACGCAAAATGGATGAGATTTTGGCAGACATTCCTTTCACACAGTGCCTGTTAGATGACATGCTCATCACGGGCCTGACGGACCAGGAACACAAGCATAACGTGGAGCTTGTGTTGGCCAGACTCCAAGAGCAGGGTCTAAAAGTGAACTTAGCGAAATGCCAATTCATGGTACCTAAATTGGAGTTTTGTGGCCACCTTGTGGATGCAGAGGGTATACACACCACGGAAGCCAAAGTTGATGCTTTAGTAAAAGCTCCAGCCCCAACCAACATCCAACAGTTGCGATCATACCTGGGCTTGCTGAACTATTACCACAAATTCCTGCCGGATCTAGCACACACTTTGTTTCCGTTGAACAAGCTTTTGGAGAAACACTCCAGATGGAACTGGTCGGCTGCATGCCAACGTGCTTTTGAAGTTTCTAAGCGAAAGCTGTTGGCGTCACGCATGCTCGTGCACTATGACCTCCAAAGGCCTCTCACCTTGGCTTGTGATGCCTCACCCTATGGTCTAGGGGCTGTACTATCTCACGTTTTACCAGATGGGTCAGAGAAACCTGTGTCATTCGCCTCCAGGTCCTTGACAAAAGCAGAAAGCAATTACTCTCACATTGACAAAGAGGCTCTGGCGCTCATATGGGCAATTAAGAAGTTTCATCTTTACCTGTATGGTAGGGAATTCACCATACTGACTGATCATAAACCACTCCTTCAGATCTTTAGCCCTGACAAAGGCATCTCCCAGACGACTGCGGCCCGTCTTCAACGCTATGCCCTATTCTTGGGAGCATATAGCTACAAAATCCAGTATCGCAGCCATGATGCCAATGCTAATGCGGACGCCATGTCCCGGCTAAAAAGGACATTAACAGACTCTTCTCCACCTGTCAAGAGTTGTCGTTACACCAGCCTGTCCTTTCTGTCTTCCGGGGAAGTAGCAGCTCATACAGCCAAGGATACCTTCCTTAAGACAATACTCTCCTGGGTACGGTACGGTTGGCCTGCAACTGTCACACAGGATTATGAGCCTTACTTCCGTAGGCGTCTGGAATTAACTGTGGCTGGCAACTGTGTTTTATGGGGAGACCGAGTGATCGTTCCACAGACCCTCTGGAGAAACATTCTGGACTTGCTACATACTGGTCATCCCGGGGGCACATGTATGAAACAAAAGGCCCGAGGCTATGTGTGGTGGCCGAACCTCGACTCCGATATCACGACAAATGTGAATGCGTGTGCTGGATGTGCACAAACTGCAAGAGACCCTCCTCGAGGGTGCGTCCAGCCCTGGACTTGGCCCACGGTCCCCTGGTTTCGCCTCCACTTGGACTTTGCAGGCCCGATCAGAGGACACACCTTTTTGATCATTATTGATGCCCATTCAAAGTGGCCTGAGGTCATTCCTGTTACCCAGCCAACGACTAAGGCAACGATTTCCATACTGTTACATCTCGCTGATACGTTTGGATACCCCAGAGAAATTGTCACAGACAACGGTGCACAATTCACAAGCCAGGAGTTTCAGAGTTTCCTGACTGCCCACAACATCAAACACAAGTTGACCGCACCTTACCACCCGGCTACAAATGGTCAAGCAGAAAGGTTTGTACAGACCTTCAAACGCTATTTCAAAGCTACTGTGGCTACAAGTAAACAACAGTCCCTGTCACCCCAGCAGCTGGACTCCTTCCTTTCTGCTTACAGAACCACACCACATGCAACCACTGGGAAAACTCCAGCTGAACTTCTTTTGGGTCGGCAGCCATGGACTGTTTTGGATATGCTCCGCCCTCAAATGGTCCAGGAACATGTACGGCAGTCCCAAGACAAGAGGGTCGAATATGACGAGATTCCCCAGTTTACAGCCCAGCAAAAGGTATGGGCTCGATCTTATGGCGCTTCCAACACTCGTTGGCTTCCTGCTATAGTCGCAGAGACTTTGGGACCCAAAATGTATCGGGTCTGCCTGGAAGATGGTTCCATTTGCAGACGGCATGCGGACCAATTGCGTCCTCGTTCTCAGCTGCCCGAATCCCTGACATCGGCTGCACCTCCAGTGTCTCAAGGATCTGCTCCTACCGGATCAGGAGGCATTGAGACTGATGCTTGGGGAGACTCTGAACTTTTGAACTCAGCTCCAACAGAGCCCTCCAGCCCTGGTCCAGAGGTCTGTTCACCCTCTGAGCTAAGGGATCCCCTCTTGGCCCCGCCGGTGTCCATTCCGGCCAGCCCTGCTTCCTCCGGCCCCGAGTCGCTGGGTGCCCGTCCTCAACGACGCTGTCGCCCTCCTGACCGGTTTCAAATGCAAGAGCGGTTACGAGACTTTCGACGGGCCCACCGAAAGTGATCCGCTGCCATGTTCTCCCCGTAGCGTCCCTGGAAGTTGTTCTCACATCCGGACGCGGAAGAAGCCATGTAAATCTCCTGAGTTTGAGGACTGTATTGGACAATTATTAGTTACTGTTTTTATTTTATTTTTTTTCGTTGTTTTTTTGGGGATGGATGGAAGGTGTTATACCTGAAGGGTTTCACATGTACTGTCACTTTAAGGCTGGCTCCACCCAGGAGTGATGACAAGGGTCAAGAGGCAGAGTGGCCATCTTGGAGACACATGTAGAGATGTATTGATATGCAGAGCTGTCCTGAAATGCTGTACAGAGTGTCCTGAATAAACAACCCTTGTTCCAGACCAGAGTCCTGTGTCTCTCACAACACGGAGAATATAACAGTGGCCTCTTTCCAACTTTGAGGTCTATAAATCTGATGAGTTACCCTATTCAAACCAGGACAGTTGAAGTGGTGAAGTGCATCTTTTATTAGCACCACAAGTATTTGTAAATTTTTTAAATATTGCTTATTATATTACATTTTCCTGCTTGTTCTATGCGTTTTGTCAGGATTACTCATGTTGTCCACATATTGTCAGATTATCCATTTGTTGTTCATGTCATCTCATTTGCCTACTTGTTATTTACATATTGTCATTATTGCCTATTTGTTGTCCACATATTTCATATTTTCATGAAATGTTACCTTTATAATGCAACAGCTGTCTGTCTGTTGCCTGTGTATTGTGTATGATTGCCTAATTGTGGCCCACGTTCTGTATTGTCAAGGCTGCCATTTTTTGTCTACATTTTGGCAAGTAATCGTTTAGAGAATCGTCTTACTACAATATAGTCCCATGCAGACCTTTAACTTTCAAAGCATGCTGCTATTATCCCCATGTTTCACAAATGCTCCACTATTGGTGGATTTTATTTCTTTAACATGTCATTATTATCCCTATGTTTTACACTGGCACACCACTGTAGCAGTGGTGTACCGCTATTAAACCCTTGAACTGTTATTTTTTTATACTGTATATTTATTTGCAGCGCCACCCCCGTGAGGGCCGCTAGATGTTTCTTGTCCTCCTGTGCTGCCTTGACCCTGGGAACTTCCCAGCCCTCCTGACACTCTAGGATCTGACATGGTGTATACCCCTTTAAATAAAACACAGAAACAATGCAAACTGAATTCAACAGTGTTTTGTATGAATTGAATTGTATAGGAGCGCCAATCATCCAAATCCTGTGAAAGCACCCCAGAACCAGGTTGAATTGAGCACTCAGCAAACTGATATGTATTTAAATGGCAATAACAATGTATGACAGCAACACATCAATGTGCACAGCAATATAAACACCTAGCAATAAGATTACCGGAGCAACTTTAACTGATTATTCTACCACTAAAGGGAAAAGGGCTGGCCTAAAACACACTGATCCTATTGAGAGATTAAACAATGTTAGAACCAGTCACTCTACCCTTGAAGTCCAACAAAAATTCACACACCACTCAGGCCAAAAGGAAAAATTCAGCACATTGTTGTAGGTGCTCGTCTCGGCTCACCACCGCAGAACATAAGGACCACAGCAGAAATAGTGCTAGTTACATTTCTTTATTCATCGCCAGGTCAGGCAGACAAGAGACAAGTTGACGTGTTTCACATGAACATACTGAGCTTGTTCACAACATCGATATGGAAAAAACACATGCTATTTAAAGTGTAAGTTCGAAGAGAGACCGCACCTCAAATCACCTGTGTTTGATCTCCGGCTAATGCATGACTGTTCTCCTAATAAAAACATTTGTATAAAGAGCGTAATCACACAAAATACAGAAACTATATAAAATTATAATAACATGAAAAGGAGGGAAAAAAAGAAAAAATACAAATAAAATAAAAAGAAAACCAAGAAAAAAGAAAGAAAACACAGAAAAGACAAAAATATGAGCTATGATGCAATGGATCAGTCGGATGGATTCAGCAACCTGAGCTGTCACCTGCTGCACTGTCTCCCTCTCAGTGGTAGAAGTCACAGGAGGTCTTCAGCGTGGTGCTACACACAACATCGGTCTGGGCGGAGGCAGCAATGGCCTCTGGCGCCGAGGTAGGCCACAATCTTACAGCGGAGTGACGAGGCCGGTGCTCACAAGATGGGTCCTCAGGAAGAAGAGAGCGTAGGCTTGCTGAAAAGTTCCTCTTATAGTCTCTACCACAATTCTTCCTACGAGAGAGTGGTTTGCTGGGGAATGCAGTCTGCTAAGAGGTTTGGCAATACAGTTATGGCTATACAGAAGACTACAATTCCCTCGATGCTCCACTCACTTGCTCAGAAGTATATTCCAGTCTGATCCGGGTCCCAGCACGGGGGAATAGGAACAATCTAAAGAAGTGGAGATTAGGTCTGCTGAATCAGGTTGCCATAGGCCACTCCCAGCTACATATTTATGGGGGAAAAAAAAAGGGAAATGTTGCGCTGCCATTAATCAAATATTAAAGTGAACATTTAAAGACATATTTAAATAGAGAATAATTATAACAGTTCATAGCATCTGTGCTATCATGCATAGAAAGATAAAGTGCAAAAAATATATATAAGACAGTCCATTGAATAATGCTTGAAAGTGATAATCAAAATGTGCACTTGAAACTCCTTATTGCTGCAAGTGATCACTACCAAGTGCTCCCCTTCAAGATGAGAAAAATCAGCCTTTTACCAGAGAAACTAGACCTTATTCAGATCTTTAATTGCCTTAGTGAGCTTAGAATACCCCTAACTCTTGGTATATATCTTTGCTTTCCAGCCAGTCTCTGGTATTAGTGTTTAGAGGTACCATTCAAACTCACCCTTATAGATACTCGAGCCGGATAACATAAAGCATGGTAACAAGAAGAAGAAGACACTCATTGCGCAACATCCTTATGGGATTAAAAACAAATTTATTTAAAATCTAATCACAAGTTCACAGATTAAAACAGGCATTTGGTTGAACACTTGTTCTACGCCCTGGTTGGAGTGCAGATGTCACCACTATTTCCTCTGCTCGAAGTACGTTTCGTCATAATAGACGTCATCAATGGTGTTGCTCACAGATTCCACAGTTAAAAATCCTCACAAAAAGCACTAGAAGGGAGCTCCACATCCTTAGTACATCCACTCCACCATGAACTGCGCAGCCATGATGCAGGAGTCCTGCTGTTGATATATTGGCAGCCATTTTATTGGAGTCCAGTCGGAAATCTCTCAAAACCCACTGTACTACATACAAGGACTTTTAAATTAGATTGATACAACATTTTAAAATTTGGATATTAGATTGTCATGTTTCTAAAGATTTTCAATTTTTACAGACACTATTTGAAATAGAACCTCAGATGTTACCAAAAACAAAATTACTACACCTCCCCATAAATAATAATCATTCTAAAATGGAAAATCATTTTATTGTTATTAAGTAGAATTGTCTAGTGAATTAATTAAGGTCCCAGCCTAATAATAAAATTGTCTAAAAAAGCTAAAAATATGTACTTTATGATTAAATAATCCCCTTCGCTCTTAGCTGTTGTTAATAAATCTATTTATATCCCACTCCATGTCAAGCCATTGTGGACAGTGGGATTTGAGCTCACATTTATTTATATTTATGCTACTTCAGGACAGAAATACGCTTATAAGTAACAAATTGTCTCAGGGCCACTCATGTCTTAAAGAATGTATACATTCCAAGCTTACTTGTCTCTTGGAAGGCTTTTTATTAGTAGATTGCTACAAACCCCAGTTGCTCAGTGTTTTTTCCACCCCACTTTTTACCCCATTTACATACACTTTTACCATTGTATGAATGAATGAATGACCTCTATCATTATACAAAGGGCTTCTGCAGTCCTTATAGAATCAGAAGAATTCTCACAGACACTGTGCAGTGGCTACTGGCAGATAGAGCATACGGCACCCATAAATTAATAGCTTTCTATGTCTAACATGACAAGAGGTTGCCCAGAATTTTGATCCCAACAAGGACATCCTGATACTTGTGTGTATTTAATACCACTGGGACCATATTGATTTTTAAACAAAATGAAAAATGCTTTGGTATCTACATAGTTAGGTTGAAATAAGACACAAGTCCATAGAGTTCAACCAATAGAAAAATGAATAATTAATCTAAAAACCTGCATATATAGAACTCTAAACCTACAGCTGATTCAGATGAAAGCAAAAAAAAAAAAAAAGAAATCCATATAAAGTATGGTCCAATTTTCTCTAAGAAGGAAAAAAATCCTCCCTGATTCCCAAAGAAAACCGAATATTTCCTGGATCAACAACCTACTATGTTATTACTAAAAAGTCTTCTGTCCATTTGGAAACATATCCAGAGGAAGTATATTCCACATTTTTACAGCTCTTGCTGTGAAGAAGCCTTTTCCTATGCAGTGGTTAAAGTTTTTTTTTTTTTTTGCTCCAGGTGCAAAACCAATTTGTTGATACATTTTTATTTAGGCTTTAAATGCATTTATTTTTCAGGAAAGATTTTTCAGAGATCTTGTTTAAAAAAAAAAAAAAACATCCCTCAAACGCTTGTCCTGAAAATGATACTGTGTGTCAAAATAAAAAAAAACCTCAATGAATTCTGCATAAGCATTTGTTTTTTTTTATAATGATACATGTTTCACTGCAGATCAGTTTACATATAATGCAGTTGAAACTGGTTCAAGTGCTGCCTAAGCTACCTGATTAATATACTGTATTTCCATATGGTACTCAAAAAGTCAATTTCTTTTTTTTTTTCCAATTTCTCTACCCAAGTGATTTTTATTGTTAGAATACTACCTAACTTGTGTAAGGGTTTCTTCCTAAACATCTAGTGCATAATGTGCATTCTGAAAGTTGTAGTTTCACATTGGATTGCCAAATTGAAAACAGTTCTATAAAAGCAGTCCCAAAATGACAGCCTTCAAGCCTAAGACCCATTGGTTTGCCGAAAATTGGCCCCTGCAATGCAAAGACCCTGCGTGCAGAGCTTTCTCATTGCAAGTCAGAGGGAGATTGCAGAGTGGCAGATGCTGCGTTCTCTCACAGGTACTATCAGGAGGAGTGATCTTCTGCCAAAGGTGTCTCCATATAGTCCCATCTTGATGAGAAGTGGTTTAGACAGGGCATGCAGCTGTCACGGTCTGGAGTCAAGCTCAGGGGCCAATAGCTATAGCAGTGGAGCAGCACTCACCGACAAGCAGGACAGGTATATACACAGGTCACCCCGGCTGATGACATGGGTTTATCTGAGGTTCGGGGTCTAAGTACTAACCAGTATTCACCAGAGATCCTGATGGTGGAGATGAGCAAGCCAGGGTCTAGTAGCAGATATAACAGATAGGGATCAAGCAGAAGAGTAGTCAGTAAACAAGCCAAAGGTCAGTAACAAATAATTACAGGTTGGGATTAAGCAGAAGCGTAGTCAAAGAACAAGCCAAAGGTCGGTAACAAATGGTAGCGAAAAATACGGGCGGCAGCAGAAGCGATAAAATGGAGATATTGACTGGAGAGGGCACAATAATCTGGCAAACAGGAAGTGCAGAGACATTACTTTAAGTGACTGTAAAGTCTAATTTTTTATTTGTTTTTAAAAGTACAAACATGTTATACTTACCTGCTCTGTGCAGTTGGTTTTGCACAGAGCAGCCCGGATCCTCCTCTTTTCAGGTCCCTGTTTGGTTCTCCTGGCCCCTCCCTCCTGTTGAGTGCCCCCACAGCAAGCAGCTTGCTATGGGGGCATCTGAGCTGAGTCACAGCTCCCTGTGTCCATTCAGATATAGAACCGTGACCCGCCCCTGCCCCCTCTCTCTCCTAATTGGCTGAATGATTTTGATTGACAGCAGCGGGAGCCAATCACGCCGTGCTGCTGTCTTAGGCAATAAGGAGGGGAGTCCCAGGCAGCTTAGTCACTCCTGGAACATTACTGGATAAAGACAGGCTCAGATAAGTATTAGGGGGCTGCTGTACACAGAATGTTTTTTTTTTATCCTAATGCATAGAATGCATTAAGAAAAAAAAAAAAAAACCTTTAGCCTTTACAATCCCTTTAAATCAAGAAGTTCATGGGAGGAGCAAAGAGTTCAAGATTCATGACAAACAAGATTCAGGGCAGGATCATTCATGGAATTGTCCAGGGAACTGTCCAGCATTCCTGGTGGCTCAGCAAGCAGAGTCATTGCCTGACTCAGCAGAGGTCCTAGATTAAAGTCTAGGCCCTGACAAAAGCCTACAAGAATGCAAGGGCCACTGAACACCAATGATGGGGCACTATATTCTTCTCACCAAACAACAAATGCTGAGGCATACTTCTCCCACTGACAAGGGGTCTATTCCTCCTGCTGATGCAGGGACATTAAATCACTCTCACAGATGCATGGGCTCTATATTTCACCCACTGATGCAGTACTACTATATTCCTCTGATTCATGTGGGGGCGCTATATTCCTTATACTGATGTAGAAGCATTTATTCCACTCACCACTGATGCAGGGGTATTTATTATTTCGCCTGACACAAGGGTATTTATTATTTCACCTGACACAAGGGTATTTATTACTCCACCTGACTACTGATGCAGGAACATTTATTACTCCCACTGAGGAAATGTTCACACCACAGGTGGTGGGAGGGAACTCCAATGGGCAACTCTTTCCAGCATAGTCCCACTGCCAGACAAGGCTAATCACCTTGTCTCCTACCTGCTCAGTTCACACCACTGTGTTGAGGTAGTACGGCACTTTGTGACATTCCAATAAAGTTTTCTAAAAAAAAAAGTAAACAGTGCAATGCTACAGGTTTGGCTTATCAGCACCACTGTCATCCTACTACACACCAGTGATATGAATGGGCCCTGACCACAGATGCAGAGATATTTTTTAAGCTGGTAAACAAATATTTTCTAAATACAAAAGGCATGAAACTTGAAGCTCTTTGTGTGTTTCTTCTAGATCTGTGCACTAATTTAGTGTGAAAATTTACCTATGATAAAGACCAATCACTGCTGCTCTCTCTCCTTGTACAGGGGGACTTGTCTTGTATTCGCCCCCTCCTGTACTTTTCTGCAGACAGCCTCTCATGGGTAGACCTTGCTATGTCTAGGCTATGTACAACACAGTGATAATGTCACCATTACTTCAAGGTAATAACTGAGTATGCAAAGGCATTTGGTGCACACAAAGTTGATTTATATCCTTGTGGTTATCGAGGAATATACACTATATTACCAAAAGTATTGGGACACCTACCTTTACACGCACATGAACTTTAATGGCATCCTAGTCTTAGTCCGTAGGGTTCAATATTGAGTTGGCCACCCTTGGCAGCTATAACAGCTTCAGCTCTTCTGGGAAGGCTGTCTAAAAGGTTTAGGAGTGCGTCTATGGGAATGTTTGACCATTCTTCCAGAAGTGTATTTGTGAGGTTAGGCACTGATGTGGAAGAGAAGGCCTGGCTCGTAGCCTCTGCTCTTATTTATCCCAAAGGGGTTCTATTGGGTTGCTTTGTGAACTGGTCCAAATTATTTGGTGGAGGGAGGATTATGGTTTTGGGGTTGTTTGTCAGGGGTTGGGCTTGGCGTCTTAGTTTTAGTAAAGGGAACTCTTAAGGCATCAGCATGCCAAGACATTTTGGACAATTTCATGCTCCCACCTTTGTAGGAAATTTTTGGGGATGGCCCCTTCCTGTTCCAACATGACCGCACACCAGTGCAAAAACAAGGTCCATAAAGAAGTGGATGAACGAGTTTAGGGTTGAGAAACTTGACTGCCTTGCAAAGAGTCCTGTCCTCAACCCAATAGAACACCTTTGGAATGAATTAGAGTGGAGACTGTGAGCCGGGCCTTCTCTCCAACATCAGTGCCTGACTTTAGAAATGCGCTTTTGAAAGAATGGTCAAACATTCCCATAGACACACTCCTAAACCTTTTGGACAGCCTTCCCAGAAGAGTTGAAGCTGTTGTAGCTGCAAAGGGTGGGCCAACTCAATATTGAATCCTACGGACTAAGACTGGGATGTGCAAACAAAGGAGTCAAAATATGGGTGACCAAAAACAGGTCTCATAAAGTGGCTCACCCCGCGCACAAAAGAACAAAGTAGATAACAACACGGAACTATGAAGACGCAAAGTCTCAAAGCAGCTACTATACAAAAAGAACTGTTAACAAAGGTGTTGTAGAGTATTTGATCAGGAAAAATAAACTATAACACTAGCAGCGCTAATAAAAGGTCCATTGAATAAACCAGTGTCCTTAATGACTCATAAAACATATGTAGTGCAGTCCATGCAGTAGGCACAATTCACCAGGGTAGGGGAGTGAAGGGTCTTGACTGTTCCTCCAAAAATAACACCACACTCTAGTGCTCCCCCCCTTTGGATGAAACACTCACCAGAAACTGGTAAATGTAGAGCCTTAAATCCACCAATCAACGGGTGTACTGATCACTGCTGGGCTGCACCAAAATCCTCCTTCCTCCAGAATTCCTCCGCTCAAAGTTCATGCAATTGAATAAAGTGGGGGCAACAATAGTGTAATTCTGCAAACTTTTATTAAAACCACACACAGTAAAGCCCTTCTCCCCTCAAGATGTCTACTTACAGGAGGGTAATGGAGTGAAGGCATAAAGGATCAAAATATGCACACTGGATGACCGATTCGAAACTTTCCTGCAATCCCATAGGAATCACGAATGGTGTCCTGTGCGAAATATTTTGCGACCGCGCACATCAGCTCTGACGTTTCGTCCTCACGACTTCCTCTGAGAGCCCATGTGCGCGGCGCGGTCGAAATGCTTAAATAAGAATGGGATGCCATTAAAGTTCATGTGCGTGAAAAGGCAGGCGTCCCAATATTTTTGGTAACATAGTGTATTAAATGAACATTTTTGTGCCTGGGGTTAAGCTTTACAGTTAGTTTAGAGTTTAAACTAAACCTATCATGGGAAAATATTGGGCTTGATGACCTCTTTCCTAAAAATAGCAGTTACCTGAATGCTGAGCTAGGTAAACTGCTCTCCTTATGGTATGACATGTTTCCTTTTGAAGCAAAAGAGCTAGCTGATTCAGTGAGCCCCTCATAACTAGGGAACATTCTCTGCTTATGTACAGAGAAGGCTGCAGAAAAAAAAAACAAACACATGTTCCTCTGAACAACAGATAATGTAGCCTGGAGGTGTAGATCCATTTTTACACATAAGGATGATATACTGGAGAGGTTAAAGGCTGAGGTCAGGCAAAGGCCACTGACCCAACAAGGTCACTTTTCTCCATGGAAACTCACATGGAGGTAAAAATGAGCTTGTGTTATAGATTTAAGGATTCACTGCAACTCTAATTAAGGATAGATAGATAGATAGATAGATAGATAGATAGATAGATAGATAGACAGACAGACAGACAGACAGACAGACAGACAGACAGACAGACAGACAGATAGACAGATAGACAGATAGACAGATAGACAGATAGACAGATAGATAGATAGATAGATAGATAGATAGATAGATAGATAGATAGATAGATAGATAGATAGATAGATAGACTCATTGATAAGCACTATTTAGGACATGGGTGCCCAACCCTTTGGCTTCTCTTGGCTACATTGAGTGTAGAGAAAATTTCTCGGGCCGCTTATAAAATATATACTATAGTTTAGGTATATAAGTAATAAAACCCCGCCACGCCCTTAGGCGTTTTATTAAGTGATTGAAGTGATTTGGAGTGCTAGTGGTGCAGTGTATGGGAATAGCAGAACCATGAAGAGCTGCTGCAGGTGATAGTAAGAAGCAATGTTTTTCCCCTTAGTGGACTCCAGGTTTGGTCCTGATCCAGTCATGGTAAAGGATAATGCTGTGAGCAGTGGTGTATTTTGGTTTTGTGCTGCCCTAGGCAAGACTAAAATTGGGCGCCTCCCCCCATGTAAATTTGCCCCACTCCTTCCTTTTAGATGGATGTGACTGCCTCCAAAATTTAAGGACTACAAGTCCCAGCATGAACCCCTGAGATCTCATGAGGGGGGGGGGGTGAGGAAGGGAGAGAGAGGGGGTGAGATACAGAGAGAGAGGGGGGGGTGAGAGAGAGAGGGGTGGGGAAGAGAGAGAGGGGGGTGAGAGCGAGAGAGAGAGAGAGAGGGGGGGTGAGAGAGAGAGGGGGAATGAGAGGATGAGAGAGATGGGGGGATGAAAGAGAGAGAGGGGTGAGAGAGAGGGGTGAGAGAGAGAAGGGGGTGAGAACGAGAGAGAGAAGGGGGGTGAGAAAGAGAGGAAGGGGTGAGAGAGGTGGCTCTAGCAACCAGTGGCTAATAGAGTCTCAGGTAAAGGGGGGGGGGCTTTTTTGCTGCCCCCCTGCAAAGTGCTGCCCTAGGCCTGGGCCTTGTTGGCCTAGGCCAAAATACAGCACTGGCTGTGAGAGTAGCTTTTGGCAAATACTCAGATACAGACCACTGATGTTATGGAGAGAATGTTGATGAGAGGGCTAGTATGGCATTATTTGGACCCTTTATTGTCAGTTGCTTTTTAGTAAAGCATTCACAAAAGCAAGTTCTCTGACTTTGCCATTAATGCGAAAGCTGGAATGAGTTTGATGCTGTACATGGCGTAGAGCAGGGGTAGGCAGAGGTTGAGATTTACCTGGACAACATGGAGGAAATCAAAGTGTTGTTGGTGCCCTTTTAAAATAAAAAAGCCCCCAATAAAAAGCATTAAGAACACATAGTGTGTCACAGTGGTGTCCTCTGCCCCCATTTACATCACCCCCCCCCCACACTAATGTACTCTGCACCCCCACTATAGTCTATAGTGTTCTCTTTCCCCCCTCCCCCCCCCCCCCACACACACACACACACACACACAGTGGTGTCCTCTGCCATCCCCAAGGGGTCTGGTATTGTTTTCTGTGGCCATCTGGGTGTAAGATAGATTAAGAAGGGAACCACTGCTGTTCAAAGAAGTAAGTGAGGGAGATTAGGAAACAATGTGCCCCTTTGAGTCTCCTACCTTATACAGGTGAACCAGTTCATAGACTGTGCGGTTGTGATTCGGTTGGGCCATGTGGTCATTTACCAACTGGTATGCCTTGATGTTGCAAGATGGTAATGAGTTTATTAGCCGTAAAGGAAGAGGAGGAATCCCAACCTCTCTTGCCCATTACCTACAGTAGGCCCCCTGGCATGTGAAATGGTTTGTCAACTGCCACTTTATTACGGACACCTCTTGCTCAGATGTTTATGGTGGCAGGTACTGTTAATACTACAGCATACAAAGACATTATAGACAATTGTACACTTCAATCCTCATGGCAACAGTTTTTTGTTCCAGCAGTGCTGTGAGCCTTTGCACAAAGCCAGCTCCATAAATACATTGTTCCTAAAAACCATATACAGACACTGCTCAAATCCAGGTGTTATTTTTAAACACTTGGGTATAGTGGCTACTACAGAGTCGATTTAAACTACTCTCAGATGCTGCACACCAAAATATCCAGCATATGAGTTTATTGTACCTGACAGCACATCATTTTGATGGTGTTGATAAACTGTCAGGTACAATAAAGTTGGATGGAGTGAAGTTTATGCTGGATATCTCCTACCTTCTATTCCAATGTGGCAATATGCATAAAGACACGGTTTGATGAGTTTGGTGTGTAGGAACTCAGGTGGCCTTCACAGATCTCTGACCTCATCCCCATTGGACCGGTTTGGATTCAATTAGAATGCTACTTGCAAGTCTTCTTCTCCACAAATGTTCTTTTGGCTGAATGGACACAAATTCCCATACAGTCCAAAACTTTGTAAAAAGTCTTCTCAGATAAGTGGAAGCTGTTATAGCCACAAAAGGGGGTCAACTCCATAGCAATGCCCGTGGTTTTGGAATAGGTTTTCCATCAAACTTGTATGATGATCGGTTGTCAATATACCTATAGTGGCTACGGTGTTGATAGACAGACCGGTTAATATATGTGAATTTTTTTACCCAGTTCTTCTCACATGCCAATACTGACAATCCACCACCTCTGACATTTTCAGACAGGCTTAGAAGTACAATATTTACTGACACAGACATTACAATTTAATTATACAACCTCTGTATAATCTCCTTGAGTTACCAGAACTGTGTTGTGTAAAGGCTTACCTAAACAATCAATTCAATTTGTATCCAGGGTAGGCAATGACACTACATAGATGTTGCTAGATTTAAAGCAAATTGTTCAATCATATTATCATTAATATGTTCAGCTTTAGAGGGCTAGTATCTCTTCATCCATGGTCAATTCACCACTTGCACTTCAGATAAAAAAAACATGTTCAAGTAGAAAGTGACAGAAGCCAATGCAAAGTACCGCAGAGTCTGTTCATAAATACAATACCTTCTTTTTGCTACATTTCTTTTTTAATTGCCTTTATTTTGATTATGATAAATATTACAGCAAGTGCCCATGGAACATATTGAGCATATGCATAGACTGCCTAAAGTCACCATAGTGAAGAAGACTGCTGTTTACACAGCTGCACCTCTAAGATTTAGAGCAAGCCTGCGTTCCTCCAAACTGGACGAAGGCATTCTATCAATAACAGAATTAGACTGTTTTTGAAGAGATGCTGTGCATCCTGAATCCTGGACTCCCAGGGAGAAACAGAGTGCCGAGACTTTGAAAGGTCTTTTATTGTGTTGAATCCAATGTGGCAGTGGGTAGTGAAAGGCTCTAGATCTGAAGACTGTGGGAGAGGTTATAAAAAGGCAGGGATACCCTACTGCGGCTCTTGAATATGTCTTTCGTTGTAGGGCTCTTATCTGGGAAACTCAGATATAGAGAGTGAATAGAGCACGGAATCGTTTTATTTTTGCTAGACTGACGCACCAGACCTCCTATGGCAGGCCAGTTTGGTAATAAATGCAAATCAAGAGGTAGCCAGACTTTTTTCTGCCATTGCTGATGTCTCGGGACAGTGTGTTTTTGTTTTGCAAGGCTTTGTACCTTAAAATGAAGTTGAGAAAAAACTAAGATCAATTCTTCTTTGTCCTTCTGATTATTTCCTGCTAAGGTCAAAAGATCTTTGAAATATACAACACAAGGTGGCAAAAGAAAGTGTCTCAATACATCCCTTGTCATGTAGCGAAAAAGACTTTGAACCTTTTTTAATTGCTTTGGTTTATTTGTAGCTGTAGGTTTTGAATGTGGATAACAGTTTTTTTACACATTTTGATGAATGTATTAGAATATATCAATTGTGAATCCCTAATACTTTACTGTACAATATCGTTTTTGAAATAGTAATATTTTAGGAAAAAAATATATTTAATTTTGCATAGTTGTAGAACCAAGATTACTATCAAATAGTTTAGCAACCACATTTGGCTCCCAGCTTTAATGTTGCTGTGGCACTAAGCCCATTGGAGCCGCTGATTAGGATGGGTCCTCTGTTCTTTGTCTTGACCTTTTCCAAAACCTCATGCCCTCTAACATACCAAGCTGAGTGTACAAACATACAATATTGTACAATACCACAGGAATTCACTGAAAGTAATACTTAGTACCCAGTTTTACTGCTATATCAAGGAAAACAGGCACCAAACCAGGTAGTAAAGGTAAACTTAATATTTTGTCACCCAATATCGTTGGTAATTAGGCAAGCATAAAATTGATTAACAATAGTAAAAACAAAATTTTAGCTTACAAAGGGATAAACAGTAAGGACTAGGCATAAGAGGACATTTGTAATATAAATAGAAGAAAAATTTCCGCGCTAGATGTGACAGAAAACCAAATGATTAAGAACAATAGTGAGCAGCTGGCACAAAATCAACTAACAGTGATTCAAAAAATACAATAAAAACCAAAAAGTGCAGCGCTGAAATCAGTATACAATTATATAGCTGAAAAGCTCATATAAAGAAAACAAAAAAGGAGAGGGGATAATGTCCAAATGAATAGTCCCAATATTAAGTGCAGAGATGTGAATCCACGTGCAAAATAACTTTCTTCCAGTGACACCAGGGAAAAGTGTAGGAAGGGGACACCCTTGTGCTCAGGTATAACAAGCAGCTTACCGAAATTCCGTGGCTGCTCAATTTAATGAGACAGCCTCTCCCAGCTAGTAGTAAACCAGTAGGTCAACCGATATCAAGCTCAGGTGCTTCGAAAGACTCCAAAAGCCGAAAGCCGTTTCCGGTGTGTTGTTAAACCGATCACATTAATATGTGGCACACTTGGAACTTCTCATATACTCCATTGAACGTAAAGCCATATGTAGAAAGAAACAGAGGCCCATAGCGTAATCCCGTAAACCAATAGGTAAATTTATTAAAAAAACTACTTACAATTTAAAAGACAAAAACAGGCATGTAGTATGTGCCGGTCATGGATCTAACCGCGGCGTCCCGCAAGTCTCCAGATCAGCATATGGATAAACGGCCGGCTTCGTTGGGGGGCGTGTGGACGTTTATGTCTGGGATCGCCAACGTTTCGTCATAAGAAAGACATAAGAAGTCTTTCTTATGACGAAACGTTGGCGATCCCAGACATAAACGTCCACACGCCCCCCAACGAAGCCGGCCGTTTATCCATATGCTGATCTGGAGACTTGCGGGACGCCGCGGTTAGATCCATGACCGGCACATACTACATGCCTGTTTTTGTCTTTTAAATTGTAAGTAGTTTTTTTAATAAATTTACCTATTGGTTTACGGGATTACGCTATGGGCCTCTGTTTCTTTCTACATATGGCTTTACGTTCAATGGAGTATATGAGAAGTTCCAAGTGTGCCACATATTAATGTGATCGGTTTAACAACACACCGGAAACGGCTTTCGGCTTTTGGAGTCTTTCGAAGCACCTGAGCTTGATATCGGTTGACCTACTGGTTTACTACTAGCTGGGAGAGGCTGTCTCATTAAATTGAGCAGCCACGGAATTTCGGTAAGCTGCTTGTTATACCTGAGCACAAGGGTGTCCCCTTCCTACACTTTTCCCTGGTGTCACTGGAAGAAAGTTATTTTGCACGTGGATTCACATCTCTGCACTTAATATTGGGACTATTCATTTGGACATTATCCCCTCTCCTTTTTTGTTTTCTTTATATGAGCTTTTCAGCTATATAATTGTATACTGATTTCAGCGCTGCACTTTTTGGTTTTTATTATAAGAGGACATTTGGTTTCCAGATCCATATAAACCATGGCAAGGCCACCTCAAATGCAGCAGGGAGCAGTAGTAAAGTTTAATCTACAGATTGCCTCTTGGGGGATCAGGAAGGATTTTTTTCCCCTGCTGGAGCAAATTGGATTATGCTTTGTTTTTTTTTTTTTTGTTTTTTTGCTTTCCTCTGGATCAACTGTGGGTATAGGAGATTGTGTATATATATACAACCCAATTCCAAAAAAGTTGGGACACTGTACACATTGTGAGTAAAAAAGAAATGGACTAATTTACAAATCTCATAAACTTATATTTTATTCACAATATAATATAGACAACATATCAAATGTTGAAAGTGAAGCATTTTGAAATGTTATGCCAAATATTGGCTCATTTTGGATTTCATGAGAGCTATACATTCCAAAAAGGTTGGGACAGGTAGCAAAAAGAGGCCGAAAAAGTTAAATGTACATGTAAGGAACAACTGGAGGACCAATTTGCAACTTATTAGGTTAATTGGCAACATGATTGGGTATAAAAAGAGCCTCTCAGAGTGGCAGTGTCTCTCAGAAGTCAAGATGGGCAGAGGATCACCAATTCCCCCAATGCTGCGGCAAAAAATAGTGAAGCAATATCAGAAAGGAGTCTCTCAGAGAAAAATTGCAAAGAGTTTGGAGTTATCATTATCTACAGTGCATAATATCATCCAAAGATTCAGAGAATCTGGAACAAAATCTGTGCGTAAGGGTCAAGTCGAAAAACCATACTGGATGCTCGTGATCTTCGGGCCCTTAGACAGCACTGCATCACATACAGGAATGTTACTGTAATGGAAATCACAACATGGGCTCAGGAATACTTCCAGAAAACATTGCCGGTGAACACAATTTACTGTGCCATTCGCCGTTGCTGGCTAAAACCCTATAGGCCAGGGGTTTTCTCTGGGTCAAGGCTCATTTAAAATGGACTGTGGCAAAGTGGAAAACTGTTCTGTGGTCAGACGAATCAAAATTTAAAGTTCTTTTTGTAAAACTGGGATGCCATGTCATCCGGACTAAAGAGGACAAGGACAACCCAAGTTGTTATCAGCGCTCAGTTCAGAAGCCTGCATCTCTCATTGTATGGGGTTGCATTAATGCATGTGGAATGGGCAGCTTACACATCTGGAAAGGCACCATCAAAGCTGAAAGGTATATCCAAGTTCTAGAACAACATATGCTCCCATCCAGATGTCATCTCTTTCAGGAAAGACCTTGCATTTTCCAACATGACAATGCCAGACAACATACTGCATCGATTACAACATCATGGCTGCGTAGAAGAAGGATGCAGGTACTAAAATGGCCAGCCTGCAGTCCAGATCTTTCACCCATAGAAAACATTTGGCGCATCATAAAGAGGAAGATGCAACAAAGAAGACCTAAGACAGTTGAGCAACTAGAAGCCTGTATTAGACAAGAATGGGACAACATTCCTATTCCTAAACTTGAGCAACTTGTCTCCTCAGTCCCCAGACGTTTGCAGACTGTTATAAAAAGAAGAGGGAATGCCACACAGTGGTAAACATGGCCTTGTCCCAACTTTTTTGAGATGTGTTGATGCCATGAAATTTATAATCAACTTATTTTTCCCTTAATATGATAAATTTTCTCAGTTTAAACATTTGATATGTCATCTATGTTGTATTCTGAATAAAATATTGGAATTTGAAACTTCCACATCATTGCATTCTTTTTTTCACAATTTGTACAATGTCCCAACTTTTTTGGAGTCAGGCTTGTATATTTTTTTCTTCTATTGGTTGAACTAGATGAACTAACTATGTAACTATACTGGAACTATACTGCCAGAGCGCACTTATGGCGGCAATGCAAGTTCTAGACTGACTGAATATGCACCGTCCAAAAGAAAGGGAGTATGGTAAAGAAAGGGGCAGGGGAACAATGGGGCTTGCAGAATAAATATTATGGAAGGGGGAGTCCTTTGAGAGGTTCTTCTGTCAGCTAACTTTGGGTCCCTTTAAAGCATTGGTGCATTTAACAGTCCCAGATGACCTGCATGCATGCTGTACAGGTACAGTATAGGTATGACAAAGTCTTGACACAGGTGCAAGGTAGATGTGGTTCAGATATGGTATAGGTGTATTGCAGTATATTGCAGTATAGAGTTGGTATAGGCGCAGTCTAGTTTTGGAATGCAGTATGGGTGTGGTATGGATTGACTATATTTGTATCCTGCTGTCAGTGGCTCAGTGCCTGCTAGCAGTATCAGCAGTGGGCAAAAGCCCTTTCATCAGTCTCCAGGATGCTGTGGTGACTCTTCTCTCTAGAAGGGGGACCCCCTTAGTCTGTCCGGTTATCAGCAATGGGAAGTGGAGGGTGAGAGGATGCTCCGTTCTCTGTGCGGCAGCAGTGCATATATGATTGCTGGTCCATAAGTCCCGTTCTGTGATTGATGTTTCACACCACAATTCCCTTGATCCACAGCGTTCTGCATAGAAGTCCATAGGCCTTCCTGGCTACAGTTCTCCCTCTGACTGGGGGTGATAGTGCAACACAACAGCATAACAGCAGAAAGTGAAAGTAAACTGATTGTCCCAGGCTGAACCCACGCTGGAACACATCATGCTTGCTATTGGGCGGGACCAGATGCTATGACCACGCCCCCAAGCCGGCTCAAGCAAACAAACACTGTGGCGTTTGCTTTCCTATTGCTATCTGGAGAGACTGTTTTTATGCCTGACGTTTTCATGCGATATGTAAGTGCACTACCTTTTAAATAAATGCATCTTTTTTAAACAATATTACACTATGTGCTATTGTTATTTCCTCATGTATATGGACCCTATATGCCCTCCTGTGAGTTGACCTGAGCAGCCGTGTCAGATGATCTATATCTGGTGGTCTACAATTGTTTACAATCGCTTTTTGGCTTTTACATTCATTTGGATAGCCAACAGCTTCTGACAAGCAGCCATTCCCCTTTTTATGTTATTTCACTGGTGGCTTCTTCTCATCTGTCATGGAAGATTGATACTCTCATCTGCATTCTGGGACTTGTGGTTCTCCTTTATGCACAAGTTTTTTCAAATTTTTTTTATACATTAACTTTTTTGGACTTGGTATTTGGTACTTATTTGGACTTGTTACTTGGTACTTATTTAGAATTATGGTTTCACTGATTCAAGTTTCACTTTGACATATTATTGTAAGCACTACACATTTGTTTATATATTTGCTATAAGGACTTTAAAGCCTCTCTTACTGCACAAATAGAAACCATCCACATTGATTTCTCCCTATTGAAGCAGGATGTACAGAACCTGCGTGATAGAACCGGGGCGGCTGAGGAATGCATTAGCTCCTTAGGGGATACATAAATCCCTTATCTGCCACGATGCGCACTGCCACAGATGAACTAGTGCACCTTCGAGCCAAATTAGATGACCTAGAGAACTGTTCCCACAAGAACAACCTCCACTTTGTGGGGTTCCCTGAACATTCGGAAGGCTCTCACCCTGAATGGTTCCTCTCCTTTTGGCTGCGGGATGTTCTTGTCAATGATGCACTTTCAGCCACCTTTGCCATCGAATGAGCACACCGCAAACCTCCGCGCCCTCCTCCCTCAGGAGCCCCTCTATGCTCCCTCATTGCAGGGATCCTTAATTTCCAAGACAAGGTGGTCATTCTACATCTTGTCAAGGAAAAAGTGCCACTCAAATACAATGGCAATAGCATCTCTGTCTATCCTGACTTCTCGGCTGAAGTCCAACGCCAACGGACCTCTTTTATGGCTGTGAAGGACTGTCTGTGTACTGAGGGCCTACAATACACTATGCTTTTTCCTGCTAAGTTACGTATCATCCATGATGGCAAAGCTCATTTTTACACAAGCACAAAAGAACCTTTTGCCTGGCTGAATGACCGCTTTGGAGCTGCACCTAGGCACAGATGCAACTGATCCTGGCCGTCCATTCTTGGAATTTCTCTCTGAGTCTTTGCTGAAGATCCTGAGATTTCCCTCTCTGCGTACAGAGGCTGCCTTCTCTGTGAACACTTTTCAAATCCTGGTTACTTACTTGCCCTGTTATGGCTGCTGTTCCTTACCTATTAATTACCCATGCCTTGCATTACCCTACAGTGTTCGGATCTAGGCCTACGGCCTACCTTTTATGCAATTTTCTCCGACCCATCTCCTGGAGTGCCTCATGGGTCCCTGCCATTTTGTGCCTTTGTTATTTTTTCTGGAGTTGACATATATCCTGAACAAAGGACATCTCTTCCATTACTGAGAGTCTTTCTGGGTTTCATACAATCCCCCCCAACTAGTGTGTGGCGAGGCCATGGGACGTTCATAACCTCGGTTGAGTGTTTTTGTTACAGGATCCAAGGCTATCAATGTTAGGGATTGGTGAAGCGGGGAGGTTTGGTTAGCATTTTTTCTGGACCTAAAATGGGCCCTTAAACGCCCATGGCTAGCTAACTCGTTTCATGCTACCCATACGACCTACTCTAGAGGGGTCTCTATTTTATTGGCCAAGTCCCTTCCTGCCGAGATTCTGCAAGTCGAAACTGACCTGGAAGGGAGATTTGTTTTACTTACATTATGGATTGTCTCTGTGACATTCACATTGATAAATGTTTATATCCCTCCCCCATTCTCCCCAGACCTGCTCTCCAAATTGTCCCTTATGCTCCTGTCTAGGCCCCCTGGATTTTAATACTGTTTTGAACCCTGCTGTGGACTGCTTGGGGGGTGGTGGTAGATCCTTCACTTAATTTACTGAGATATGGCAGTGGAAGCATCCGGATGACTGTCAATATTCCTGCCATTCTGATTCCTTCCACACCATGACAACTATATGGTTAGTAGTAATACACAGGACTTGCCGCTATGGCTAACAGAGGGTGAAATCAGGGAAAGGCTGGATAAAATTAACACAAATAAATCACCAGGCCCGGATGGCGTACATCCGAGAGTACTCAAAGAACTTAGTAAGACTATATCTAGACCACTGTTCCTGATCTTTGCTGACACTATTATGACAGGAAATGTACCAGGGGATTGGAGGAAAGCTAACGTGATACTGATATTCAAAAAAGGGCAGAGGCATGTCCCGGGAAATTATGGGCCTGTCAGCCTGACATCGATAGTATGTAAACCTCTGGAGGGGATGATAAGGGACTATATCGTAGAGTTTGCTAAAGACAACAACATCATCAGCAGTAATCAGCACGGGTTTACAAATGGGCGTTCTTGTCAAACCAATCTCTTAACATTGTATGAGGAGGTGAGCTGTGAGCTAGATAGGAGGAGACCAGTGGATGTGGTGTACCTGGATTTCGCTAAGGCGTTTGATACTGTTCCCCACAAGCGCTTAATTTATAAAATAAGGTCTGCAGACATCGACCGCAAGGTTTGCTCTTGGATACCGAACTGGCTAAAAGGGCGTGTCCAAAGGGTGGTAATAAATAGAGCATACTCAGACTGGTCTGAGGTGGTAAGTGGGGTCCTCCAAGGCTCAGTCCTGGGACCAACCTTGTTCAATTTATTCATAAACAGCATTGAGGACGGGATCAGTAGTTCTATATCAGTTTTTGCAGATGACACAAAATTGGGCAGGGCAATAACTGCACAGCATGAAGCAGATATCCTACAGAATGACCTGAACAAAATAACAGAGTGGGCCACAACATGGCAAATGAGGTTTAATGTGGAGAAGTGTAAGTTTTTGCACTTGGGGACTAAAAACATAAAAGCACAATACACTTTACAGGGGGAACCTTTGGGGGAATCAAAAATGGAGAAAGATCTGGGAGTTTTGGTAGAGTATAGACTAAGCAATAGTATGCAATGTCAAGCGGCAGCTGCCAAAGCCGGCAGAATATTAGCATGCATAAAGAAAGGGATTTATTCCAGAGATAAAACTATAATCCTTCCACTTTATAAAACTCTGGTCCGACCACATCTGGAGTATTCTGTCCAGTTCTGGTCGCCAGTCCTCAGGAGGGATGTGTTGGAGCTTGAGAGAGTCCAGAGAAGGGCAACTAAACTAATTAGGGGATTGGAGGACCTTAATTATGAAGAGCGTCTGCAATCGCTTAATTTATTCTCCCTGGAGAAGAGACGCCTGAGAGGGGGCATGATAGCAATTTATAAATATCTCAATGGTGATCTCAGCATAGAAAAAAAGCTATTCAGTCGACAAGATTGCATGAGGACTCGAGGGCATACAATGCGATTAGAGGAGAAGCGTTTTAACCTCAGGCAACGTGGGGGGTTCTTTACTGTTAGGGCTAGAAGATTGTAGAATTCTTTAGCTGCCATTTGGCGCTTGAATTCCCAAAGGCTGGAGGATAAGGAGGTGCAGGGGGAATGTAAGCAGCGTATAACCAATAATTGTAACACAAATCTGGGCAAGATTGACCCATTGACAGAGTGGGAGGCCTTTAAGACTACACTGCGGGGCAATTTTATATCAATTACAGGTGCTTTGCATAGGAATAGCCTACAGCAGGCATGTCCAAAGTCCGGCCCGCAGGCCAATGACGGCCTTCGGGCCACTTTAATACGGCACCACAGGTAATTTGGAAAATTACATTGGCTTTATTCATGACTATTATTGCTGCCATCATTAATCATCATCGGTGGGTTCATATAGCGCTTATATGTTGTTAATCCTTGTGTGACTGATTAGGGAGCACGCATGCACCGAATTGAGATGAATACATTGTAAAATCTCAGTTAATGTCAGTTGGTCTAAATCAGTTATAAAAATATTTGGACACAACATGTATGCTTGGTGTTATGTTCCTGTTCATATTCCTGTAATGTTCCTGTTCATATTTTTTTAACTTAAAAGTTGACAGACAACCTTTATTACCAATAATATGTAATGTACTTTACAATGTTCCTGACATATATTTCAGCTTCCTAGATTTTTTTTTCATCTGGCCTTCAGATATGAAAGGCAGAGTGATTTAACACCTGGATTTGTCATCCATGTGACGAAATTTAAAAATATGCCTTTTGCAATAAACTTTATAGTTAATTTGCATTTAATTTTATTGGTCCAAAGAATGTCAGGCAAAATGGTCGGCCCTCACGCATGTTCACTTTATCAAATCTGGCTCTCTTTGAAAAAAATGTAGACACCCCTGGCCTACAGTGTACTGAAGAACTAGCAACTGACATGTCTGCTTATGTCCAAAACCCTGATTCCATCACAAGGGACAAGTAGTTACACAGCCGCAGAGAATACGAGCTCCGTTTGCTAGACCTCACACAAAAACTAATGCTACATATTGCCCAAAAAACATTTGAGCATGGCAACAAGGCTGGTCATCTACTGGCCTATATACTGGCCTCAGGACCACCTTCTTTCAGCTTAATAAATTCAAGTCCTCCCCTCCCCCTCATTTTCTATTGTGTAGCAGGGACAGGCCACTTAGGGCGGGAATTAAAATTGTGCTGACGTGAGGATGGACCAGGAAAGGAAGATTACGGTGAGTATTGATAACAATTTTCCATTTTCCTGGTCATCCTCCTGTCAGCACACTGTGGGATATGCCCTAGCCAATATAGGGTGGGAAAGAAACAACAAACTCGCCAAATTCCATGCTTCACCACACTTTAATTAACTTAACAAAGAAGCTGACACCACCGCTGTTCCAAACATAGAAGAACTAGCTGCGACTATGTCTAATTGGTAGTGTCAAGCAAAGGTGTTGCAGGAGCTCCAGCTAGTAGTCCTGCATATGTCCTCTGCCGGTACCTTTGCCACAGGCGTCCAAGAGGCTGACATCCCTCTAGTAGCATAAGCTTATATAGTCTGAAGTCTAGCTATGGTAGCCAAAAGAATTTTAGAGTAGACTCTGGGTGCTGTGTTGATCCCTAAGGGCAAACACCTAAATTGATTAGGCAATTCCCATACTATGAATCTGAGGTATTTCTGATGATGTTTGTGGATCGAGACATGCAAATATGCATCTGCCAAATCGATTGAAGTCAGCCAATCTCCCAGTTGAACTACTGATATAATTGTATATACTGATTTCATCTTGAACCTTCTAGGATCGATGAATTGAATCAAGGACCTCAGGTTCAACATTGGTCTGAGCTCTTCAGATGCTTTGGGTACCAATAAAATTGGAGAATATACTCCCTACCCTTGGTAACCCTGCGGAACTTGCATATTTGCTTGTTTCTGACATAATTCTGTCATGTATTCCTGTAAAAACTTGCGTTTCCTCTGATCCTGTAGCAAATGTGTCCAGACAAATATATTTGGAGGTTTTCCCACAACGTTATCTTGTATCTGTGCTTTACTGCGAACCCAGCGGTCTCTAACCTTCGCTGTCCACTTCCTCCAGTATATTGCCAACCTGGCTCCAAGATGGAGAGGGGTCAGACGGACTGACCGTCAAAAATATTTATCCGTTTTCTTTGCCGCCTGTCCAGCACTTGATTTCACACTCTGCAGGAAGGAACTTTGTTTCCCCTCCATTGAGGTTTGGTGTATTCCTGGTCTGGCATGTATGATCTGGCTTCCTGACCCCTTCTGGATTTGAACTGGCCTGACCAAATGGGTTGCTGTATTTTCATTGATGAGGTAGTAGACCAGATTTTTGGCCTGTGACCTGCTTAATTGCTTCTTCTCGGGTTTTATCAAACAGCATCTTGCCATTATATGGGATGTTGTATAACGCTTGTTTTGATTTCCCGTCCACGGTCCAATGTCGCAGCCACATCACTTTTGTTACCTGACCCTCACAAGGAATCAGCCATAGTGATTAGGCCTGCCGCCGCGGCGGCTTCCGGTCTAAATATCAGTCCCAGCAATGGCCCTCAACGCACAGCCCCAGTAATATGCGTCTGATCCCCCGCAACGTCCCCTGGCAGTGACCTAAGGCCCAGAGCAGCGGCCGGCGCAGTCCTAATGCCGAGGAGCTTACACAGCTGCCAATAAGTGATCCTCTTCTGCTTGCCACAGCCTCCACAAGTGCTATTTAGACACACAATGACAGCATCCCCAGTGCATTAGCAGGGTTTTCCTCTTTTCCTTCTGGACCCTCCAACCCCAGGAGAGGCTGACCCTGGGGGGAAAAAGTTTAGTAAGGAGGTGAAACTGGAATGCTCTCAGTCTGGTGGCCTGGTGACCATTGAAAAAAGAACTTGAGGTAGAGGGGAGGAGTTTAATTTATTAAGCTGAAAGAAGGTGGTCCTAAGGGTTAATGAAGAGCAGTTAGCCCATAGTGTGCTGATGGGAGGACGGCCAGGAAATTGTGTTTTCCAGATGGTGTTATTGTCTCCTCCAAAGTGTCTAAAAAAGCACTAGGTCCTGGGTCTGAAATTGCCACTACTGTGAGTTCCCAGTGAATCATGTGGATTTGAAATTCACGGTACTGGCAAATTTATAGTGTATTTCACCTTGGGATATGTATATTATAACCAATTTTGCACACCATGACTTGTAAACCATAGCCAGCAGGTTTGGAGAGGCCAGTAAGGTTTTTTTTTTGTCCATCAGCTGTGTTTACAATATAATAAAGTTGCTATTGGGAAATGGTAGGGAAAGCCAGCTGGCAAACTGCATAGGGAGAGAGTAGGGTCAGTTAGAACATTGCATTTTAATTATGATTGTTGGCTCTATGGACAATAAACCCCTTTTATGCCTTTTTATGTCTCTTTTTCATTAATATTACTTTGAAGTCAGCAATTAATTTAATCTACTGTCCCATTTGTAGCATTTTTTTTTTTTTTTTGCTGCAAAGCTTTCCTTTAAAGGAAGAAATATGTTTTTTTATTAGGGGTAATGTTTGGGGGGATTTGAATATTTTTAGGATATATTGGTTTTTATTCTATGTTGATTGGGCCCTTGTATTGAGTATTTTTTTTTCCTTCTTTTTGATGTAGGATTTTCTTGCAGGGTATTGTTTCAGTGGGTGGTATTTGTGATATTCCTTTCTTTTGGGGATTTAATGGCTTTTGTGTTATGTTGCTAGAGCGCTTTTTTAATTTTTGATGTGCTCAAAGTACAGCATTTTCATGTCACTGACCAAATGTTTATGGAGCTGCTTTTTGTTTGCATCGTTTGAAAAAAAAAAAAAATGCAAAAACCGTGTGTACCCCCTATTCATATAGTAAGGGGCATGCATTAGTTGGGCCTATTAATCTTTAAAAAAAACTGCCCAGCTGCAAGCTAAGTTTACACTGCGGTTTCCCCTGTAGTCTCTTAATTCCTAATTAAAGTTTGATGAAATTGGACAGTTTTGCAAGAATGTGGAAGGCCTCAGCCAACCGCTAGCTAACTTTCACCCTGCCCTACCTATTGGATTTTACTCTTTAGTTTGGTTTCACTGAATTTTAAACAAAATTTTACCTGCAGATTCACTCATGCCTTTTAAATACTAATAAACCTGGATAACTGTTTTAGCAATGTCCCCTGTGTTACTTGCCACTGGAACATATTTTACCACAAATGAGTTTTGTCCTGGAATCCTAAATCTGTCACTGCCCAATTTACAGTATTGGTGGGTCCCACCAACAGAACACGGTGGGAAACACTATTGTAGAGAAGTTGTATAATTTTGGCTTGTAAAAAAAATTATATTTTTTGAGTCTATAGCACTTTGCTAGGTTCCAGGGCTATTTTCTTTTTTTTGTATTTTAACGTTTTATTCCTTTTTCAATGAGCATATAAAAAAATTCAAGTCCTTACACAGATTACCAATCATAAATAAACCTTACATGTAAACCTTCTATATTATTGACCCCTCTCCCCTATCCCCCCACCCTGAAAGAAGATAAAAAAATATATATATATTATTAACCAAATCCCCTCCTATTCTCTACTACCCTCATTCCCTCTCAGGCTCTTTCTCTCTAATACATCATATCTCCTGACCTTGACCCTGACCGCTAAGGCCCAGGTAATTCTGCTTCCTAAGCTGTCTCAACTATCAACCTCAAACACCCAGCATCTTCATATAGCCCTCAGTTTTTTTAAACTTTATCCAATCCCCCAGATATCCAGATGTTTCCCACGGGAGTCCTTTGCTGCGGATATAATTTCCTCCATGGATCTCACCCAATCCACCCTTACGGCCCAATCCCTCATACTCGGGACTTCTGGCGATCGCCAGACTTTTAGCTGGGTTCAGCAAATGAGGCACTAGCGTATTCTTATATACCCTCACTTTTTTTCGTTGTGTTGTGAAACAAACAAGGTTCCAGCTGAATACAGTCTCCTGTAATCTGGTGGATTATCCTGGTAATCCCTTCCCAAAAAACTTTTATCTTTTTGCACTCCCACCACAGATGCACAAAGGTTCCAGGGTTTTGCATCCCCTCCAGCAAGTTGGGGATATCTCTGCACCCAACCTCTGAGCTCTCTGCAGGGTAAGATACAACCTAGCAAAAAGCTTATAGCATATCTCTCTTGTCCTTAAGTCAACCTATGAATAGCAAGCTAATCCTAAAATTTTCTTTCTCTTTTCTTTGTCTCGGAGGGTTCCTAGTTCCTGTTCCCATTTCCCTACATATGGCGGGTATACAGGCTCTATTTCTCTTGGTAAAATCTTATATATTTTTGATATGCTATGCTTAATACATGCAGAAGAGCTAAACAGTTTCTCCATTGGTCCCATATTACCTCTCCCCCGCAAAGGTTGCAGTAGGGAGTGCACAAAGTGCTGCAATATATCTCCATTTATCAAGTGGCATATTCCCCCATTTTTGTGTTATTTCAGAAAATGTGCACAATCTATTTCCTACCATTACATCTTGTAACTGTATCACCTAATTTTCAAGCATGAAGCCCCAATAAACCCTGTCTAAGGCCTTTTCAGCATTTACCGACAGTAATACGGCCCGGGGTCCCCTACTTTTTCACTTTGTAGATCAAGAGGAGTGACTTAAGGCAGTTGCCCCTCCCCTCCCGACCAGGCACAAAGCCCACCTGATTGTTATGTATCCATTTTGGATGTTTCTGCTATAATTTTAGCGAAGATTTTTATATCTGTATTTAAGAGGGAATTTGGTCTGTAACTCGTCGGTGCCGTAGGATCTTTCCCCTCCTTCAGAATAAGAGTTATGTAGGGGAGCAAAGACTCCTCTCTTAAATTCTCCCCTTTTCCCACTGCGTTGAAATATTCACATAATTTGGGGACTAGGCTTTTTTTTACACCTTTTATAATACAGAATCGAAAATCCATTAGTACCTGGGTTCTTCCCCAGGGTCATATTCTTTATTGCCCAACCCACCTCTTCGTGTGATCAGGGCCTCTAAATCTTCTAACTCCTCTCTTGGTACCCTTGGGAGATCAAGCTCCCGCAGATATTGCCTCACGGACAGATCTTCCTTTCCTCTCTCCCTATCTTCCTCTTTCTGCCTAACATTATAAAGCTGACTATAATATGAGGGGAATGCCTGAGCGATATCTGGGGAGGAGTTCACTATTTCCCCATTCTTGTTTTTTTAATTTAGGGAATATAGGATGCATTTTTTTCTGCCTTACTGCCTTTGCTAGCCATTTCGCAGGTTTATTCCCCCATTGATATTTTTCTTTCATGACTACATAAAATGCGCTTTTTGTCTCCTGTTCTATAAGTGCCACCAGTTCCCCTCGCTTCTCAATTAGTTCTTCGCTTCTCTGGGATACCTTTTGGTCTAGTCCGTTGTTCTAATATGTGGATCTCCCTAAGTAGCTTGTTGCCTATTAATATCCCCCTTATATAAGCCTTATGTGATTGCCACTGAATAGTTTATGAAATCTCTGGTGTATCATTGATAGAAAAAAAGCTCTCCAGCTCCTTCTCCACCTTCTTAATTATCTTAGGATCCTGAATGAGCGAATCATTCAGTTTCCGGGCCCTTTCTCTGGGTATTGCTGTAAGTAAATCTAACTGGACAATCACTGGGGCATGATCAGAGAGTGTGATGGACTTAATTGTTGCATCCTTAAGGGAGGCTAGTATTTGATGCTCTATTAAAATATAATCGATCCTTGAATAAGACCCATATACTGAGGAGTAACAAGTATAATCCCTAAGTTCTGGATGTCTAACTCTCCAAACATCCACCAACTGATACTCCCCCAGTAATCTCCAAATTACATTCTGCTTTTGTAACGGGAGATGGGAAAGCCACCTCGATGGATTCAAGCACAGGTCCAACCCCATATTAATGTCTACCGCTACAAAAAGGCTCCCCTCTTTATATATCATCAATCTTTTCAGAATTGTCCTTATTTGGCTCTCTATTTGGAGGAGTAAATGTTTGCAAAGGTGCACTGCATATCAAATAGACTTCCCTTGAATAAACAAAAATCTCCCCTCGGGATCTGACAGCTGCTCCTTTAACGTAAACACAGTGCTCCTATCAAATCCAATGGCCACTCCTCATGAGTCACTCAAAACCGAGTCACCATAAAATCACATAGAAAAAAGGCGAGATGACAGTTTAATCCCTGAGTCATGTGTAATATGTTTTTCTTGAAGACAAACCACTCCCGCTCCGTAATGATGCAGTTCTTAAGTTACCTTATGCCTTTTGCTAGGTGTATTCAAGCCTCTAACATCATATGATACTATATTTACCAGAGCCATGGGCAGCCAAAGGAGCAGAAACACATATTTTCATGGAGAGAAGTCCTGATTGAAGAGGGAGATAAAGAAAGGAGGGAAAGAGATAAGAGAAAAAAAAAAAAAGGAACAAAAAAAAAGAAAACTCGGCCCCCCCACCCCAACACACTTCCCAAGGAGGTTATCCCCCTGGAGGGCTGAACATTTGTCCAGATCTTATTCGTTGTACAGATCTGGTGACACACAGCCATGTGCCACCTCCTGTCCACACCTTCCCAGGGGGCAAGCACTCTTACACTCTGATCCATCTCCACCCACTGGACCAACAAACTCTCCAGCCCTCTCCCCCCACCACCGCCACAAAAAAGAAAAAAAGAGAGAAGAGGAAGGAACAGGAAGAGCAAACTGCACAAGACTCTTAGTAACAAATAACCTTATATTCCCTTCTCCTTCCTCCCTCCCCCTCCTCCCCCATCTGCCTACTCTCCCCTCCCACATCCCGTTCCCTTCTCCACCAGAGACCACCGTTCCTCCCTCAACATCCTTGGTGCATCCGGGAATCTCTTCCCACCCCGGCAGGTTTGGAAGTGGTGGATTCAGTTTGCTACAGAATTCTCTCGAATCTTCTGGGAATCTCAAAACCTCTGTGCGGCCGGCATTTTTCCCCTTGAGGCAGGTCGGGAAACCCCAGCAATATGAGATATTAGAGGCCCGCATCTGTTCTATCAGGGGTATAAGGAGTCTCCTTCTTGCCAGAGTTTCGGCCGACAAATCAGCATATAACTGTAGATTCACCTTTTCCATAATTATTGTCTTTTCTTCTGCGTAGTGGAACCTCACAATCAAGTCTCTTGGGGCACCCCCAGCCTGGCTTCAGGATCCTCCCACCCTGTGCACTGTGTCGATTTTTAAAGTTTCTGGGAGCTCTTTTCTCAACAAAGGGTTAAAGAGACCCCGTATTACAATTATCAGGTCTTCCTCCCCCTGTTTCTCTGGTAAGCACTTTATTCGCAAATTTTTCCTTCTATTCTAATTCTCCTGATATTCTAGTAAATATAGTAGGGATCGATTAGTTCTCTGCATCCTCGATCATGTAGTCGATCATGTACTACTAGTCTCCCCTCCATTTCCTTCACACGGCTGAGCACCTGTCCAATATCTGCCCGGACTGCTGCTGTATCCGATTTCAGAGATGTTTCAATTTTAGACAGCAGCCCCGCTAAGGCTTCCTTAATAAGAGGTACACTTGTTTGGGGTTCCTCCAAGTCACCATCTCCTTCTGCTATTAGGACTGAGCTCTCCCCGTTAGAGCCTCCACTTTGCACTTTATGTCCCCTTTGAGGGATCCCTCGAGTACTTTTTCATATTGTTGCCCCTAGGCTACTGATTCTCCTTGCTGGAGGTTCCTCCATTATAAGTCTTTGCTTTCCCTTCCCTGGCCACTCTGAGGCCTCTTGTTTGAGGCTATCAGGCCCCTCTTCCATTATACTAGTCTCTGCTGACATGTAACGCTGGATACCTCCTGGGCTAGGGGCGGGTTAGATTATTTTGTTAGGTTTTGATTTACCTCTCATCTTTCAACCCCAGCTAATTTCAATTGTGGGGTGAAAAAAAAAAAAAAAAGAAGTGCCTAGGCAACCGTAAGTAATTACCACAATGGGAAAAAAAAAGGGAAAGTAGCAACATTGAGCAATTTACTGCTAATAGCAATACGACACAGCCTACAAAGGCCTGGGATAGACTCAGTCCTTTTAAATTCGAGGAATAAAACGTATAGCTGAGCACATAGGAGGAAGGGCTTCAAAGTATACAGCAATCAGGTAGAGGATACAGCAGCAGTAAACCTTCTGCTAATTATTTATAAAGGGCTCTCTGTCCCTGTTAAAGCTCTTCCCCTCATAATCCTAGTACAGGCTCTATCGCTTATCTCTCTTCAAGGGGACCCCCCCGAGGGATGGAGCGGAAGGAAGATAATTTGCTAAGCTGGTTCAGGGGTCTTCTTCATTACTTCTCCTCTCAAGAAACTCTCTCAGACACCTTCACTTGGGTCCCCCTGAAAGCAGGCTTACCACTTTTTCATGACAGGACCCAAAAAAGAACTGGCTATGTATGGTCCTTGGAGAAGCAGTAGAAGCACGGACCGATCCACCAGCCACCACTGTGGGATGGATTGCTGAGAGTTTCCAGGAGATTTAATGCCTTTTCTGATATACTGTGGGTCCAGACCAACGTGCATGTAGGGGGAGGGGCCTGTGACGTCACCCGCCATCCATCGTGGACAGTGTCTATCTGTTTACTGCTGTTTGTTACAGTGCTTATTAAGGTAATTCTGTATACTATATTCTATGGAACAATAAAGTGGTTTTAAAGGTATAAGCACTATGTCTGGACCTTCTATCTTTTATGGATGCATGGATTGTCCCTGCTGAATGGAAGTTTTGTCTAGATATGTGAAGAGGTCTAACTGTCATATAAGATCCATGGATATTACCTTGGGGATCCCTTTGTGATAAGAGAGAGTCTTATGCTATTTTAGCCCGTCTGGTGACACAGGAGCTAACATTAAGGTGAGAAGACAGTGTGACTGGGATTGGGACAGCACAGAGTGGAGCACAGATCTGAACTTATGTGCACAGTCACCTTATCTTCACCATTGGGACATTTCTTCTGTTTTCCATTTCTACTTGTTTATTTTTCTATTTATTTTTAGCTGTACTAATTTTGTGATTATATAGCAAAATGTGAAAAAATTGTTTTTTTTTTTTTCAGAATTCTCTCTATTTTTTGGTTTATAGCGCAAATCAAATACCACCAAAAGAAAGCTCTATTTGTGGGAAAAAAAGGACATAAATTTTATTTTGGTACATCATCGCACGACCGCACAATTGTCCGTTAAAATAATGCAGTGCCGAATCGCAAAATATGGCCCGGTCATTAAGGGGGGAAATCTTCCGGTCCAAAAGTGGATAATCGGTCCTTAATGATCCATAGATGATAACTAATGGCGAATATAAATATGAGTTAAGTTATTTAGAAGTCCATAAAACACTTTGAAGATAGGTTAGAGATAAAGAGCAAGAAGCTCCTCAAGTATCCGAGACTAGAACACAGTTCACGCAAGAGATCCAAAAGGGTGATAGACCTTCCACATCCGGTGAAATACATGACACACTGATTCTCCACCACGCATATATAAATGCTCACCAGAATTCCCAGGGAGCCAAGCCTTGAGTCAAATCCCAGTGGAAAAAGTGGAGATATCCCTTGGAGCTAAAAGGTCATCCTTGTCCTAACCGTGGATACACTAGATGAAATGCACACCACGTGAAGCCAAAAATGTTTTATAGTGTAGTACATTTATTCAATATCGTGATAAAACATGTACATGTTTAAAAAAGCATTGAAGCAAAAACTCATATCAGATGGTCCGCCTTTCCACAACAGGGATACGGCGAATGGACACCAGCGTGTAGGCCAAGTCCTGGAGATGTAAATGGATGATCATCAGTTTACATCCGTTTTTCCAAAGAGATGCATTGATGTCCATTTTTCATTTGTCAGCGGATGAATGAAAAGCAGAAAAACGGTTCACATGTGTGAAAGGGGCCCAACAGTGAATGTTTCCTTCTTTGGTAATACCAGGGCTGGAATATTTTTCCCACTATAGAACAAAAGCATTATCGCTCTAGGACAGGAAGTGCTTTAAGACTGCAGACCACTCTCCTTCATCTCTCATCTCCATAACGTAGAGGGAGGTGATTTGTAGTCCACTAAGAAATCTGTAAACAGTGATAACTGATAACAGTCCACAAAAGCAGAAGTTATGAGGTCACTGGATTTCTGACAGGATCAACAATCATTTTTTTTCCTTGCACTTATCCAAAAGAGATAAGCTACTGTACCTGTGGATGGTGCCAAGTCAGCAGATGACCATACTATCCATACAGATTGGGCTTGGGAAAATTGCCACTAAATATAGTGGCATTTGAAACAGAACACTAGGACTGAAGCACAGAACACCCCCACCCCCTTCTCTAAAACACAGGGGGAGATGTTTTGTAGTCCACAGAGAAGACCAGGAACAATAGTACCTAATAAGAGTGTATCAGAAGCAGAAATGGAAAATTATTATCTCAAATATTTTCCAGGAGGATATGCAGTATTTTTTTTGCGTAAAACAGATATAAAAAAATAATTGTATATTTAGCAAACCAAAGGGGAGCAAATAACAGAAGTGCAATGTTATGGTTTACATATGCTTTAAAATCAATGACTTCTGCAAATTGAACTCCAAGCCATTATCCTAGGGCCAATAAACAGGTAGGTCTATGTTCTGTAAGCATAAGGAGAATATGGCAATCAATGCACACTCTTTTCAGAACTGATAAATCACAGTTATTTATTTCATTTTAGAGAATCCCCCAAAGCAGTCCTGTGCGCCAATTGATGTTTCTGGAATGCCTCCGATGTCATTAATGACATATACGATATCTTAAGGCATCCATTTTACTGGGTTAGGTAAACACTCTCTCACAATAGGCTCCATAGTACGATGAAATAGTATCTATTGTCCAGGTATCCAAAAGACCTGACAGGCTGAATAAGCACAAATGTGCTGACGATGCATAAATCCCACCATTTAAGTGGCCAATTAGATCCAGTCAGCGGTCTCTTGTTCTCAGACATCATACTTAAGAGTGCCATAGGCATGCTTTGTGCCATTAAAAAGGCTGTTCACACTTTTTTATTCTCATGAATATTTATACATGTAAGAGAAAAAGTATAGAAGGAACAAGACAGCCTTAACATCCACTTTAGTATAGCCTATGTTTGCCTACATATATTCAGACATACACAAAAGGTGCACACCGCTCCAAATTATTGAGTAGTGAGGGTACTGGTAATACTACAGCATATAAAGACATTTCATACAATTGCGCCCTTTTCTTTTCTGTTTCAGCATGACTGTGCCCCAGTGCACAAAGCCAGATCAAAAAAGATACCCTGTGGTGAGGCTGGAGTGGAGAAGTTTGAGTGGACTTCATCTCAACCCTACTGAAGACTTTTGGGAAGAAGTGGAACATGGAACCAGATCTTCTCACCCAACATCAGTACCTGACCTCACAGCTCCCTTGACTGAATGGACACAATTTTCCACAAATACATGCTATAATTTTGTGGAAAGACTTCCCAAAAAAGTGGAGGCTGTTAAAGCCACAAAAGGGGTAAATAACTGCATATTAACCACTTAAGCCCCGGAAGATTTTACCCCCTTCCTGACCAGGGCCAAATTTGCAATTCGGCACTGCGTGACTTTAACGGACAATTGCGCGGTCGTGCGACGCTGTACCCAAACAAATTTGACGTCCTTTTTTTCCCACAAACAGAGCTTTCTTTTGGTGGTATTTGATCACCTGTGCGATTTTTTGATCATGCGCTATAAACAAAAAAAGAGCGACAATTTTGCAAAAATAACAATATTTTTAACATTTTTTTATATGAAATTCCCCAAAAAAAATGTAAAAATCAAAATGTTTTAACATTTTCGGCCAATTTGTTTTATGCTACATATGTTTGGTAAAAAAAATTGCAAAAAGCGTATTTTGATTAGTTTGCGCAAAAGTTTACTAACAAAGGGAAAGATTTTTGTCATTTTTGTTGTTTTTTTTAACGCGTAATGGCGGCGATCTGCGATTTTTTTTGCGGTACTGCGACATTGCGGCGTACAGATCGGACCCTAGACTGACATTTTTGACACTTTTGGGGTTACCAGTGACATTTCTACAGTAATCAGTGCTATATATATGCACTGTTACTGTAAAATTACACTGGCAGTGAAGGGGTTAACTTTTTTTGAGAGGGAGGGGCTATGTGTGTCCCTAGGGGCGTGATTCTAACTGTGATTGGCTGTGGCTTGAGATGTATGAACAGTGATCAACGGTTCTACATAGTAGAACCGTATGATCATCATTCATACACCGGGGAGAATGACAGGTGGCTTGTTTACACTAGCCGCCTGACTTTCTCCCTCTGCAGCGGCGATCGCGAGTGACCGGCGGACGATCGGGTCCGCCAGTCACACGCGCGGGGGGGTCCGTGACCACTCGGGGGCGCGCGCTCGCTCCCTAGACCCTCACAGGCTAGCGACGTAGACCTACGTCACTCTGCCTGTGAGGGGCTGACCGCCGCAGTAAATAGTCGTGCGGGGGTCGGCAAGTGGTTAATGCCCATGGTTTTGGAATGTCCATGGTTTTGGAATGTCCAACAATTTCAAATATGTGTGATGGTCAGGAGTTTGAGCCTCGCCATAAAGTGTAGGTTTACTGTTGTTTGATGGTGACAGGTCCACCTTAAAACATCTACTGTTGCATTAGGGGCCCCTATGCACTGCAATGATTAAACAGAAGGGCAGTGTGGGACCTTCTGTCACTCCTATTTCATAAGGGATACCACCTCTGTATGGACAATTTGTATTCCAGTGTACCAGACATCTTTTTCTGAAACAAACCAAAGCTTATGGTACAATGTAACCAAATTGCAAAGGCTTCTTTCAAAGACTTGACAACACAAAGACACCCACATTTAAAGATAAGAAGGGTGTTTATATCCTTTCCACTCTCTACCCAGA
This sequence comes from Pelophylax lessonae, assembly GCF_965119305.1. Lineage (NCBI taxonomy): Eukaryota > Metazoa > Chordata > Amphibia > Anura > Ranidae > Pelophylax > Pelophylax lessonae. Next base: position 78,234,845 of record NC_138768.1, read on the forward strand.
TACCTGGGTTCAAATTTAGAGACATGCTAGTCTAATGCAAAACCCTCTCTGCATTCATGAGTACAATCTATAAATTGGATGTATAGACTTAAAGCTGATATTTAGCTTTTTTGGGGGACACTTTAGTTACGCGTAATGGTGCATGTCCCATTACCTGTAGGCAGCTGCATCTGATTAAACACTTCCCTGCTGTGTTTCTTTCAGGGGCATCGATTACTGCCCTGATTGGTTGTCTTCTGGCACTGTGAGACTTAAAAGCAGCTGCTGCTAATGAGAAAAGTTGCACAACTTGTCTGCCCTTTTCGCCATTTAATACTGAGGAAACCTTAAAAAGATTGTACACCCAGAATTTTTTAATAACAAACATGTCATACTTACCTGCCCTGTGTAATGGTTTTGCACAGAGCAGCCCCGATCCTCCTCTTCTCGGGTCCCCTTCCAGCGCTCCTGGCTCCTCCCCTCTGCCGAGTGTTCATCATAGCAAGCCGCTTGTTATTGGGGCATTCTTGTGTGTTCACTCCCAAGCTGTGCTCTGTGAGTCCATTGACACACAGAGCGTGGCTCGGCCCACCCCCTGCTTCCTCCTCACTGGCTGTGATTGATAGCAGTGACTCCCATTGGTGACTCTAAACCTAGAAGAGGGAGGGAACAAAGATAGCCTTGTGCACAGCACTGGATCAAGATTGGGCTCAGGTAAGTATAAGTGGGGGCCTGGAGGGGATAGGGGAACTGCACTCAGAAGGTTTTTTTACCTTAATGCAGAAAATGCATTAAGGTAAAAAAAAATAAAAAAATAAAAAACCCTTCAGCCTTTAGAACCACTTTAAATATCTTTCTGGTCTCAGGGAACCCCTGCCAAAAATTTTGATATCTACAGCCCATGGTACATTGGTGTGATGGTCACTGGGAAGAATGCTTCTTACAATTGTGATCATGGGGGGAACCTCCACGTTACAAATACTGTAGCAAAAAAAAAACTTGCTGTCAGTGGTTATGTATGTAAGAGGCAGAAATTGCTCTTTGCTCATGGAACCCCTAGCTACCTGTAGGGGAACCCCGGTTGAGAAGTTTAATGTAAAGAGCATTGTGTTTTCTACCATTATCATATAATCACCTATTATCATTTAATTACTGTCACATATGTAGCACCCTACAGGTAGGTGCTAGGTAAAGTATAGTGGGCCTTGGCTGCTTAACAGTAGGGTCGTGATTTCAGCTGGACTGTCATGTCTACCAGGTGAGGTTACTGAGAGGGGAGTCTCCCCACTGGCTCTGTGAGAGGATTCTCATAGGGCAGTGGAGGAAACCCAATCAGTGGCTCAGTCAGGCTTGTATCTACCCCAGAAGGCAGATTCTGCCACAGAGGATTCTGGGAGTGGGTATAAGTTTGAAGGGAACGCATGACGCAGCGTCTTTGGCAGGAAGCAGAGTCCCAGGAGGAGTACGGCTGTCTCTCCTCCTGTCAGAGAAATCGGGTGTCCCGGGTGGCGGCTGGGAATCCAAAGAGAGTGAGGCTGAGCTGCAGAGGGGATCCGGTGTGCCGAGAACCAGCAGAGAGAGAGATGGGTCCAGTCCCAGGAAAGCCTACAAAGGTTGTGAATACTGTGGACTGCCCCTGGGGGTCTGCCTAGTGTCAGAGGGGATCACTCCGGAGAAGGTTCTAGGGATCCAGGAGTATGCTAGCTGTTAAAGGACCCTGAAGTATTAGAGGGGGTACCTAGGTAGGGGACCCTGAAGTGTGAAAGGGGGCACCTGTAGTTGGGCCCTGAAGAGTCAGTGTACATCGGGAAGTGTGCAAGTTAAGAGTTGAAGCAGCACAAGTATCTACACAGATCTACCTCAGCCAGTGCAGGGCTGGAGGGAGCTGTTCAGTGACTTTTAAGCTACAGCAGTGTCAGAAGTCAAGTGTTCTACAGTCCTGGATCTTCTGAGTTAAAGCCGAAGTTCCAGCACAGTTTCAGTACTGCAGTATCTTTTGGCATCAGGAAGCGCTGGTCAGCATTCAGCTGGCGTCAAGGTAGCGCCAATAGGCATTTTTCTTCAAGTGTTCCAAAGTGTACCTAGTTGAGCCAGAGGAGTATCCCACTCATTCCCTTCTCCCATCCCCTAAATACAATTAAAAAAAACAAACCAAAGATGCCGGAATTGTCAATGTCTTAGTTCTCACACCTGGGTTCACAACTCAAAAGTGTTGGAGGTGTCTCCGGTAACAATGGCATACCCACATCAGGCTTAAGGCCTGGAAAAACTGCTACACATATGACATCTGTCCACGAGATTTAGGAGTGTGTCTAAGGGAATGTTTGACTATTCTTCCAGAAGCACATTTGTGAGGTCAGTCATTGATGTGGACAAGAAGGCTTGGCTTGCAGTCTCTGTTCTAATTCATTCTAAAGGTGCACTGCTTGACAGTTCTTTTCAGCTCTTTTGCCCCCTGACAAATTTCTGACATGCCACATTTTTTATAATGTTTCTGTAGAAAATGATCAACCAAAAGCCAGTGGGAACACTATGGAGGAAAGCAATATGCCATGTAGTCCAGAGTGCAGCATGGTGGAGTCAAGTGTTGACCAAATCAGCTTACCACCACAGCAACTTTAAGGTTGGTAGCCAAATAATATTAAGAAATGTGAGCCAGAAACAGCTGTGAGTTTGGGATGATTCTTTAACCTTCTATTGTTGTATTTCAGACAAAATGGACATTCAAGATGTCCCCAAAGTACTCTCATTTAAACCATGGGATCTGTCACCTACAGCCGCCTCAGATCTGGAATTATTTGCTCCAAGATCCCCTGACATGACTCGGAGTAAGGGCCAAAAAAATACACAGACAGAACCAAGTGTTGGGGAGCCTGTTTTGTGTCCAAGTAAGTATTATTCTAATGTTGGTTATTGTGTATTTCCATTTTTGTGTATTTAATTTAAAGCTTAAAAGGAACTACCTGTTTGCTACATTAGCAAGGTGTGAAACCATACAGTGCTAATGTACATAGTATAAAGTGCATTACCATGGGGAAGGAAGAGGTGTAAGGAGCTGTTTGTGTCAACAGGTCAAATTGTTTATGAGCCACAGACACAGTGCAAAGAGAACATAATGTTTGCACCAGTGGTGGCTGGTGCTCAAAATTTTTGGGGGGGGCGCAAAAAGAAAAATGTAATAGGTATTGCTTCGCGCCAAAAAAACGCAGTAAAAAATTGCGTGACTTTGAAGTCATGGTACAGGCATGGCACAGGTGATGGTATAGGCATGGCATAGGTACAGGAGCTGGTATAGGCATGGCACAGATATGGTATAGGCATGGCACAGATATGGTATAGGCATGGCACTGGTCATGGTACAGGAGATGGTATATGCCCCCTTTCAATGCAGAGACCAGCGTACATGCCCCCTTTCAATGCAGTGACCAGCGTACATGCCCCCTTTCAATGCAGAGACCAGCGTACATGCCCCCTTTCAATGCAGAGACCAGCGTGCGTGCCCCCTTTAATGCAGAGATCAGCGTGCGTGCCCCCTTCAATGCAATGAACACTGTGCTGTGCCCCCTTCAATGCAATGAACACTGTGCTATGCCCCCTTCAATGCAATAAACACTGTGCTGTGCCCCCTTCAATGCAATAAACACTGTGCTGTGCCCCCCTCAATGCAATGAACACTATGCTGTGCCCCCACAATGCAGAGTTCAGCGTGCATGCCCCCTTCAATGCAACTGTGCTGTGCCCCCTTCAATGCAATGAACAATGTGCTGTGCCCCCTTCAATGCAATAAACACTGTGCTGTGACCCCTTCAATGCAATAAACACTGTGCTGTGCCCCCACAATGCAGAGTTCAGCGTGCGTGCCCCCTTCAATGCAACTTTGCTGTGCCCCCTTCAATGCAATGAACACTGTTCCGTGCCCCCATCAATGCAGAGTTCAGCGTGCAAGCCCCTTTCAATGCAGAACTCCACAGCATTGTCCCCAATCACTGCAGAGCGCCACAGCATTGTCCCCAATCACTGCAGAGCTCCACAGCATTGTCCCCAATCACTGCAGAGCGCCACAGCATTGTCCTCAATGATTGCAGAGTGCCACAGGGTTGTACCCCAATGATTGCAGAGTGCCACAGCATTGTACCCCAATGATTGCAGAGTGCCCACAGCATTGTACCCCAATGATTGCAAAGTGCCACAGCATTGTACCCCAATGATTGCAGAGTGCCACAGCATTGTACCCCAATGATTGCAGAGTGCCCACAGCATTGTACCCCAATGATTGCAGAGTGCCCACAGCATTGTACCCCAATGATTGCAGAGTGCCACAGCATTGTACCCCAATGATTGCAGGGTGCCCACAGCATTGTATCCCAATGATTGCAGAGTGCCACAGCATTGTCCCCCAATGATTGCAGAGTGCCACAGCATTGTCCCCCAATGATTGCAGAGTGCCCACAGCATTGTCCCCCAATGATTGCAGAGTGCCACAGCATTGTACCCCAATGATTGCAGAGTGCCCACAGCATTGTACCCCAATGATTGCAGAGTGCCACAGCATTGTACCCCAATGATTGCAGAATGCCCACAGCATTGTACCCCAATGATTGCAGAGTGCCCACAGCATTGTACCCCAATGATTGCAGAGTGCCACAGCATTGTACCCCAATGATTGCAGAGTGCACAGCATTGTACCCAAATGATTGCAGAGTGCCCACAGCATTGTACCCCAATGATTGCAGAGTGCCACAGCATTGTACCCCAATGATCACAGCATTGTACCCCAATGATTGCAGAGTGCCACAGCATTGTACCCCAATGATTGCAGAGTGCCCACAGCATTGTACCCCAATGATTGCAGAGTGCCCACAGCATTGTCCCCCAATCAATGCAGAGACCAGTGTGCGTGCTCCCTTCAATTTAATGCACTTACCTGGCGGCAGCTCGGCTCCCGGCGGCGGCTTCTCCCCTCCTCGATACTTCGTCCTCTTCTGCGGCGGTGGGAAGGTGAGTGGCTTCTCCCTCGTCTCGGCCTCTCTTCTTCTCTGCGGCGGGAACCGGCGGGAATTGGCGGGAAGGCGAGCGGCGGTGACTGTGAGTGACTGATGCACGCACCGGCACCACCCCCATTGCGACGTCAGAGGGATGTCCTGGATGATGATTGGTCCAGGCTGGAGACTGGACCAATCACAGCCAGGATATCACGAAAGTGGGGGTGCCCTGCGCCCAGGTTACGCCCCCAGAAGGCAGCCAATCGGCGCCTTTCCGGGTCGTAACCCCCCCCCCCCTCCCCCACAGCCTCCACATAGGCCGGCGAACGCAATTTTTTTTTTTTTTACTTTATTGCTCTTTTTGTAAATTTTTATTTTCTTTTTTTAGGGGGGGGCGGCACCCTGGCGCCCCCTATGCACAGGCCGCCACTGGTTTGCACTGTGTACTTTCATAGTAGTATAGGTGTCGTAAGGGCAAGCAGGTTACACACAACAATGCACAGGGTAGGTACTAACTAGTAACTCATTTATGATGAACTTGACCAAAAATCAAAAAATTCTGGCCTCAGCCACTTGCTTGTCATTGCCTTACTTTTTTTGTTGTCTTATTAACAGGTCATGTTATTCACAGTTGTACAATTGCCAGGATGACTCTTGATGTGTTGCAGTGTTGCTCCGAACTAGGAAGAATAAAGGAGGCTGCTACAGCTTTACAGTGCAAAATACGAGACTTTGTTGACCTGCTGGCTAAATTCTAATGTTACTTCCATTTTATTATGTTTTATTTTTCTATTTGGGATTATTTTTGTGTAAAACCCAATTTTTATGAAAAATTTGATTGGCTATTTTTTGGCCACTAATTTTTGAGGTGCAAGAGGTGTGCAAATGTGTTTTCAAATTTTTCTATAGGGCTCCTCTGCATATGACTATTTTTGTTTAGTCAAAAATGATAAGAGACAGCGCTCAAATTATTAATACATAGTGCTAAATACTTCAAAAAATCATATGTGAATCAATTAAATCACTCCAGGTAAGTAAATAAAAATAAAAATAGAATTAAATTATTAACATGGCTATTTCACAATCTGATAGAACCAGTGGGTTGCCCCTAAAGTGCTCAAATCATAAAGTGACTTTGCTTATAACAACAGGTACAATGCATATATAGTCCTTATAACTTTAAAAAGTGCTGGTGCAAATAGTGCAAAGCAGCCCTGGGTGATTGTTTTATAGTGCTTGGTGCTCAGTGGAGATGGATGTCCACATTCAAGATGAAGGAAGGGAACCCGTCACCTAGTGTTCAGCCCACTTACCAGACAACCCCTTGGGGTCTAGCGTGGGTAAATGGTCCCTTTCAATGGCTCCCGGTGTTCCTTGGACTGTCTCTGTGGGTGAAATCTGGAGACAGGAAGAGGACAGGCATCCCTGCATTGAAGATTTATCCAGGATCCAGCTACCTGCACAACACAGGATTTACTTAATTTCAGCTCATTGAGACCACCACATCACCAACGGGGTATATAGCTTCCTTCTCAGCCCTCTCCCAGCTAGTGATACAGACACCCGGGCACACATCCCCATTCCAGCGGGAGGAAACGGGTTCCCACAGAGACAGTCCACTTATTACACTTATATCTCTACACTGAGTGTTTTCCACATAAGACTGACATCTCCTTACATTGGTGGTCAGTAAGAAGGATGTCATAAATTAACACAACATAACAGGTGGAACTAAGTTTGTATTACATTAATGGTTTAATTAAAAAAACGCCAACAATGTATGGGGGCATTCTGCCCACTGACCACCAATGTAAGGAGACATTGGGTGGACCTTGGGCAGGACCTACTTTACAATGTGAGAGGGGTTATCTAATTTACCTGGGGGGGCTGAAGCCCCTGGTCTTTTGCCCACCTAGCAACGCCCCTGAGCTTGGCGATTTCATATTTTGCATATTAAATTGTATGATAAAAATATGAACCAAGATACTTGACATATGTACCCAAATGCACACGTATCTTCTAAAATGTATATTATCTTTACTGAAACATGTAGTGGTTAAAAATAAATAAGATATGCAGAGAGGTTGCATCGTATATTTCCTGACAGAGACACTACCTGTCCTCGTTGTCGTTCCCACCCAGGGTCATATCTTCACATGTTCTGGGACTGCCCTGTGATAGCTGGTTACTGGATGGAAGTCTTTGGGGCTATTAATGCTAAGTTGGAGCTCTCACTACAGGTCCCCTCTGTGTTGGCACTATTGGGCATCCATGAGGATGACCAGCGCTCACATCATTCCAAACTGCTGATCTAATACCTGCTATATTACGCAAAAAAGGGCATACTTCTCCGGTGGTCCGCCCCATCTCTTCCAGATGTGGCATCTTGGCTCAAGCTGGTGGATGCGGACCTGCCTATGTACAAACTTACCTATATGAACAGGGGTTGCCCTTGGAAATACGAAAAGGTCTGGGCGCCTTGGACTGCTGATTGATTCCAGGCCTTGTGCTCACTCCCCTCTCCCTCCCCTTCCCTCCCCTCCCTTCTCCCCCCTTCTTCCCCCTGGCATGCAATTGCTATGGGTTAGCTGCTGATTATTCTATTTTAGTTTATGTACTACCCTCTGGTTCTAACTGGTTGATTGCTATGTGATACTGTACGTTATGTTGTAATGCTCTTGACACCTGCAATGTGACGGCTGTTGTTTGTTTACTTCATGCTTTTGTATTATTACGTTTTCTCTCAATAAAGCACTCCTTGTTGTTAAAAAAATAAAAAATAAATAAATAAGATATAGTGACCTCGTGGATCAATGAAGGTCTAATTTCACTAGTGGAGCAAATGGTAAAATAAACCCACATGTTAAAAATATAATTTTAACAGCAGGGGAGAGACAACAGTAGATTAACACACTGATGAATGTATTAACCTTCAAAAAGTCACACATATATAACACACGCTGAACCAAAATCATGTTGCTTTTGGGATGTACCAAAAAAAATAAATAAATAAACACACTCCTGAATAAATGATAATTTTTTAAATTTCACAACACTGAAAAAATATATACAAATTAAACTGTATCGAGCAGGAATTGCTGCCAAGAAATGGCCCCTCTACCGACAAAATATTCAAGATATTTTTGGCGCAAATCCTGGGCACTTCTGGAGGCCAAGCCAGAACAGGCTACTTCAATGGGCATCATAGGATCAACAGCCCCACGTCCTTCAACCTCTACACTAGACCCTGGCATGGCAGGGTCACTGTCAATTGGCAGAGAGGTGACATATCTTTCTGCATGCCTGCGCAAAAAATTATGGAGGATGCAGCAGCAGAGGACAATGTGATTTATTTTATATAATGCCAGAGGTGAGAAACAGTCTAAAGCGATTGGACATAATTCCAATAGCATTCTCAACCACTCTTCTGGCACGGGATAGATGATAATTAAAAATCCTTTGCTTGGGGGTGAGGTTGCGCAGAGGAAATGGCTTGAGAAGATGTTCCCCAAGAGCAAAAGCCTCATCTGCCACGAAGACAAAATTAAGGCCCTCAATAGTTTGGTCACTGGAAGGCAAGTATAGAGTGCCATTTTGTAGATGCCGAGCAAACTCTGTTTGATCGATGACTCCGCCATCAGAGATTCGGCCATTCTTCCCAATGTCCAAAAAAATGAACTCATAATTTGCATTGACAATGGCAAGCATTACAATGTTGAAAAAACCCTTATAATTAAAATAAAAAGAGCCAGAGTTAGGCGGTGGGACAATGCGGACGTGCTTGCCATCTATAGCACCCCCAGAGTTGGGAAAATCCCATTGCTCCTGAAACTGGGCAGTAACTTCCTGCCACTGCTCTAGGTTGGTTGGAAACGGTAGGAAAAAAAATGAGTGCTTGTGCACATCACATTATTACACACACATTTGGCAAACAAATGCTTATGCAACCTAAAGATAAAAACAAAATTAAGGGAATTTTTTGCATTTTTTGGTATAACATCTACATACATTTAATACTCGCCTCCTAATGTCATAATATTCTAAGACACCAGCTACAGTATTTGTATATGCTGACTTTTATATTTAGCATGGGTGGGTGGGTAGAACTATTTTTTTTTTAAACGTTATTAAGGCCTTGTGCACACTGGACGTTTTTACAGCAGAAAATAAACATACACAATAAAAAGGGAGAATGGATTCTGGGAACGTCAGAAAATGACACAGATAAAATTACTGTTAACAGGCTATGCGTTGAAGGACACATAGGAGAGGATGCTGGGGTGGTTACTGGCTAATTGTAAAACTGCTTAAAGCAAAAAAGAGCATTACAACAATGTGCATGAGGCCAGAGGGCAGTTACAAAATAATGAAATATGTAATTTGATGTACATCCAAAAAAAACTAAATTATGTTGACATGACAAACACATTGAATGTAATTGAAAAACAATAAACATACCTTGATATAGTCCTTCTGCAACACTTAAGGATAGCAGAACACGTCTCAGGGATGATGACTCCAAGAGCTTGGAGGGAGATACCTATGGTAAACTTGAGATCCTGCAGGCTTCTCCCTGTTGCAAGAGTCCTCAATGTTGCAATTAGCCTTTGCTCAGGAGTAATTGCAACCCGCATACATGTATCCTGCTTCCGAATATAGGGGGACACCAAGGCAAGAAGATGGTTAAAACAGGGATCCGTCATCCTCAGATAATTCCTGAAGTCATCAGGATTATTTTCTTGTAGCTCCCGCAGTAAGGACATGTGGTAAAATTGCTCATGGTTGAGCAACCGATTTTTGGACCAGGAGCTCCTCTTTTGCCAAGAACTCGCCTTAGAGCAATTACTCCAAGCCCAACAACAGCAAGAGTAGCATCCTCAGTCATCATATTTGGTCCTCGAACGATGTCTCGGAATATAGCGAAATGTCGTTTACCAAACAAATGCTACCGAAATCAGCACAAAATGCCCAGAAGGGTCACGTTCACAAACTCGAACGACAAAATTCTGGCAGTCTAGAACACATTCCAACATCATGGACACGCACTCTCGACAAAAGACGGACGATCGGTCGGCTGAAATTCATAGCGTGTGTACGGGGCTTAAGATTGGGATGACATTAAAGTTCATGTGCGTGTAAAGGCAGGCATCCCAATACTTTTGGTAAAATAGTGTATGTCTACACATGAACACATGGCTGGGTTAGATTTTGAGGTGTTAGTTTTTGTAATGTGCAAAAAAAGAATCATCAGTATACATGTTTTAAATATCAATATGTAATACAATTTTAATTCAATTTTACCAGTAATTTTGCTGTTTTGATTCTTATTGGTACCTTTAAAAGTCCCACATATATTTATTCTCTTTCTTCTTTTTAAATAGATGTCAGTAATGGAAATAAATGTCAGTTATGGCAACCTATGTTCTTCTAATATAACATTTCTTTCTGAATTTCTAAAGCTGGGAGAGCTGCTAATATGCAAATTCTCAAAACATAAGTTATTATGTGCACCTGCCCTGTTTTAAAAAGTAATAGGATGTGGTCTTTCCCTGACCACACCCAACACTGACCACCATGACATGCTGAGAATGTGGAGTGGCTCCTAATTGTTTGAATTTTTTTATTTTTCCAGCGATAGAGGAATGGAGATTCAATAAACAGTAAAAGCACATTTTTGCATTTCAAGAATATGTTCCTAATACTCAAAAAACTGCAAAAAGTACACCTTCCCAAAATGAACTGTGTTGCAATAAAAGTTTACAAATTAATTTTATGCACAGGGTGCAAATCATGTTTAAAGTAAAAAAATATAGTATTTGAATGCCATGAAGAGAGGTTAGAGCATCTGTCAGGTTTACTGCTGTCTATATCCTAAGCATGGAGATTTTATTTAACTCACAGCATGTCCAAGGGCCACAACAGGAGGTGGTTAGACAGAAAAATCCTATCTTTGAAGTTGTCTCCGCAACAGGTGTTCCCATTAAAAGACATGTCCTCTATTTCTACTCTTGTGACATATATAACATTCAGATTTCTCCTGTCTTTCTGTCCCAGTGACAGTGGTTTCTAGAGGAAAAAGGAAGGTTGGATAAGTTGGGACAGTACTAAAAAGCTAAGAGAGACCCTACCCTTCCTTATTCTATACCAAATAAAAAATCTTTTTTTTTTGGTTGGAATTCTACTTTTACTATAACACAATCAGAACATGATGCATGTGTTGTTCTTGTGTGTATTGTTTTTTTTTTTTTTTTTTATTTTGTTTTGTGTTGTTATGTTTTGCTATGGGAGCAATTTCACCTAGTAAAAATGCATACCCTCCAACTGTCCCTCTTTTGGTGAGACCGTCCCTCTTTTAGAACCAAATTCCTCTGTCCCTTTTTCTTCCTCAGTTGTCCCTGTTTTGGGCCTGATGGAAGGATCTCTATAAAAGTGTATTATCTAACTATCAAAGGTGTTTTACTACACTAAACCTTTTATCTAATCTTTAAATTCTATTTGTTGTTTTTAGAAGCCAAACAAAGAAAATAATAGATTAAAAAATTGGGTCAATAATCCTCATGGTCCGTGTTACCAGGGGCATGGCAAAGGGTTTGTCATTTGCCTACATACTCTGTGCTATAATGTGTCCCTCTTTCCCATCTCACATAGTTGGGAGGAATGAAAATGTGTTTGCTTGACTTACTGGGAAGGCATTTAATAGTTTTTATATTTCTCTGCCATGATCAGATGTTTCAAGTGATCCCTTTTCTACTGAGCTAGGAGTAAAGATAAGCTTGTAGTACTATGTGCAATCAGGAGTCAGCGCTGCTGAAAAGTGACAGTTGCAGCTGCTGGACAGCTCCAGTAGCTGTTCATTGTTCTATGCCAAATCATCATCATTAACAGGCAGTATTCAATCATGTTAAATATACTGCTGATCCACTATGTAACAGGAAGTCAAGTGCCTGTACAACCACCTTCAGGGCAGGATTGCCAGATATTATTTCAATGAAGACTGAAACTTTTGAAATAACATTAAACATATTAAAGCGTATACGTGTCTTAGCACCGGTTCACATTACCGCGACGCTACTTCCCGGGGCGACCTCCGAGATCGCGGTGCGAGCAGCGCGCCGCGACCTCGGAGCGGCCGCCATGGACTTCATAACATTGAAGTCTATGGCGGTCGCCTCCTGGTCGCCCCAAAGAAGCTCCGGACCCTTTTTTTAGGTCGGAGCGACTTGTGTCGCTCCTATTAGAACGGGTCCGCAGCTTCACTATGGGAGGCGACCTGCGGTGACCTGTGAGGCGACCAGGTTGCCTCACAGGTCGCCCTAGTGTAAACCGAGCCTTAAAGTGATTGTAAAGTCTCGTTTCGTTTTTTATTTTAAATAACAAACATGTTATACCTACCTCGTCTGTGCAGTTGGTTTTGCACAGAGCAGCCCGGATCCCCCTCTTCTCGGGTCCCTCTTCGCTGCTCCTGGCTCCTCCCTCCTAAGGAGTGCCCACACAGCAAGCAGCTTGCTATGGGGGCACCCGAGCTGAGCTGCAGCTCATTAAGACACAGAGCTGCCGTCTGGCCCCTCCCCTCTCTCTCCTGATTGGCTCACTGGCTTTGATTGACAGCCACGGGAGCCAATGGCGCCACGGCTGTATCTCAGCCAATCAGGAAGGAGAGTCCCAGGGTGGCCGAGGGACTCGTGGACATCGCTGGACAGAGAGTGGGCACAGGTAAGTATTAGGGGTGCTGGGGGGGCTGCTACACCCAGAAGGTTTTATATCTTAATGCATAGAATGCATTAAAATAAAAAACCTACCTGACTTTACAACTCCTTTAATGATTTAATTTATTTACTTTAAATGTCCTTTGTTCTTTAAATGAGAGCTGCCATCTTGTTCCCAGTTCCAGATGTACCAATCCAGACTGTGTGAAATCTGAACTCCAGGCAAGTATTAAGTATTATTCCTTACTCAAATATTTTTCTTAGATTTTTACAAACATCTACTCCTGATGAAGTGGCAATGTGCGTCCACAAAACGCGTTGAGGCTATGATGTTTACCATACATTCAATTACTCAATTACTTGGAATCTGAATCCTATATGATGTTAACATATTCGACATTGTACTATTTTCTGGAATCAGCACTGTTGTCTGTCAAATTTATGAATTTGGAGATGCCTTACCAGCTTGTCATTACTTGTGCAATATATATTTATTACTACGTCTGTATTCATTTGTTATGTACCAATAAATGTATTTTACCTTACCTGTCGACCTTTCATGACTCTCATTCAAAGTCCCAACCCTCTCTTTTTTTGCACATTGATTAGGGATGGAGGCGCACGCAAATCCCACCGTGCTCCTCATGCAAAGTCCCAACCCTCCCCCCTTTTCTTCTACATGATTAGGGGTGGAGAGTCATGATTCTGGCTATCAGGGAGACACATGCATTATACTCATTTGATCGCATATGTGGGTTCTTTTCCCCTAACCCTTTATGCTGGGTCAAACAAACTCCCCATGGACTAGTTGTGGGTTCACTTTACAATTGGTGCTAGCCATATTCTTATTTTATTCCAGTATAATTTTTTTTATTATTGCCATTTATTTTTCCAGCATTTTTCATACTTCTAGATTTCATTGGCCTGTTATCTGGTTGGCTCTTGTGTTGCTCCCTGGGAACTGCGATGCGTGCCGTGCGTCCTCCCTCTCTCCCTCTGCTTCTCAGCGTAGGGGACTGGGTGGGCGGTACCACCGCGCATCGGCGCCACGTCTCCCACTGACACGTGACGTCATTTTGGCGCCATCGCGCCGGCGGTGCTCATTCCATCCAGGGTACAATAGCCAGCCCACGGGACGGTAATGCCCTCGGCGTCTGCCCTCCACGTGGTGCTCTGGGATGTACACCATCGTGATGCAGGGCTCACTGTGCAAGGCGGCTTCCTGGCTGACATGGAGCACTCTGTCTGTGAGTAGGACTCTAACACTGGACTCCATTCCTGGTATCACTTATTCACTCACCCTCACAATTTCTTTATTTCCATTCTTCACTGGTTTTGGCTCAATCCCACCAGCTTGGATACCTTTTTCTTCCCATCCTAGTTTCCCTTCACCTTACTCTTCGGTCATATGGTCATCACTGCATTTTAACCGCATGTATTTTCTGGCATGCAGGCTGATTTCTCACACATCCTTCCTTCCCTTTTCTCACACTTATGTTACACCTACTCTCCATTTTTCATCACACTCCGCTCAGGAGTATTATGACACCTTAATTTGTATACAATTATCTACTTTTTTACAAATTTACTTATATATATAAAAATATATATTATACTCCTTCTTTACAGATATTGTATACGCTTATCTACCCTTGGTTTGGTACCTTATACATCCCAGCCCACACTCACCCTGTGTGCAACGTGTTCCATTTATCCGCCTGCCTGTGTGACCTCAGCTCCCGGGGGTGACATTCAAAGCCTATACAGCTTCAGTGCCATGTATTTAGAGCTGTCGTGTAAGTGTTTGGGAGGAATAGGGGTCTTTTTCACCTGTTCCCTCTCTTTTCCCCTCATTCAAATTGGCATTTATCAACATGGTCCTTTTTCCTTACTCATATATTTTTCTTAGATTTTTACAAACATTTACTCCTGATGAAGTGGCAATGTGCGTCCACGAAACACGTTGAGGCTATGATGTTTACCATACATTCAATTACTCAATTACTTGGAATCTGAATCCTATATGATGTTAACATATTCACCATTGTACTATTTTCTGGAATCAGCACTGTTGTCTGTCAAATTTATGAATTTGGAGATGCCTTACCAGCTTGTGATTACTTGTGTATTTATTACTACGTCTGTATTCATTTGTTATGTACCAATAAATGTATTTTACCTTCCCTGTCGACCTTTCATGACTCTCATTCAAAGTCCCAACCCTCTCTTTTTTTGCATATTGATTAGGGATGGAGGCGCACGCAAATCCCACCGTGCTCCTCATGCAAAGTCCCAACCCTCCCCCCTTTTGTTCCAGGCAAGTATTAAAGACACAAAGCAGCCCTGTATATCAATAAATGCGATGCAACTTATGAATTTGACTTGGTATCAATCATTTAAAGGATTAAAAAAGTTTTGTGACATTAATATTAGTGTACCAATCAATAATTAATTCCACAGCAGCACAACCACTGCTACTATGCAGTGGACAATCATATATCTGCAAGTGATATAATCAAACTTAAAAAAAAAATACAAAATATTAAAAATTTTTAAATCATACAAATAAGTCCATAGAACTGTCAAAATAACGGTGCATAAATCAAAAATAAATCTTCAAAGTGATTCAATTCAGGAAAGTTTGTGATTAACAGTCAACTCTCTCTGTGAGTGGAGTCAGGAATAATACACCTTATATCCACCACCAATGCGATTTAATCGAGCCATCTCCACAATCAAAATGCACTCACCAGATTGAATTGCCTTTCACTCTCATGAGGGTTTTTTAATGTGATCTCTAATTAATTTCAAAGGGCTGCCATACATGCCAGAAAAGCAGAAAAAAAGTCCTTGACTCTTTTCTGAAAACATGCTGCACCGAAGTGAATGGTGCTGTGGCACCATGCAGTGTGGCATGAGCGAAACCGTTCACGTTTGCTGAAGCATGGGGGTGTCAATAACAATAAATGCCACCACTGTGCATCTGCTAAATTACTGGGTGTTTCTCTGCATGTCAGGAAAGCGTGCATTTTTGCACACAGTTCTGACACACAGTAATGTAAACCTAGCCTAAAGGGATGGGGGAGTCTCAATGCAGTATGGCAATGGGTGCCGGGGTTGGAATGCGGAGTGTGATTAGGTGCAACTTGCAGAGGGAAAGCAACAAAAAGTGCTCTGATAGGTAGGAGGTAGTTACATGGTTACATAGTTAGTCAGGTTGAAAAAAGACACAAGTCCATCAGGCTCAACCAATAAAAAAACAAAAAACAGTAAAGAAAACCCAACAATACAATACCATATACACAATCCTATACCCACAGTTGATCCAGAGGAAGGCAAAAAAACCCCAGCAAAGCATGATCCAATTTGCTACAGCAGGGGAAAAAAATTCCTTCCTGATCCCCCGAGAGGCCATCTGATATTCCCTGGATCAACTCTACCTATAAATTGTAGTACCCGTTTATATTATGTACACCTAGGAAAGAATCCAGGCCTTTTTTAAAGCAATCTACTGAGCTAGCCAGAACCACCTCTGGAGGGAGTCTATTCCACATTTTCACAGCTTTTACGGTGAAGAAGCCTTTCTATATTTGGAAACTAAATCTGTTTTCCTCTAAACGTAAAGACTGCCCCCTTGTCCTCTGTGTTGACCTTAAAGTGAATAATTCAACACCAAGTTCACTATATGGACCCCTTATGTATTTATACATGTTGAACATATCCCCCCTTAACCACTTTAATACAGGGCACTTCCCTCCCTTCCTGCCCAGGCCAATTTTCCCCTTTTAGCGCTGTTGCGTTTTGAATGACAATTGCGCGGTCATGCAACACTGTACCTACACCAAATTTATGTCATTTTCCCCCCACAAATAAAGCTTTCTTTTGGTGGTATTTGATCACCTGTGCGATTTTTACTTTTTGCTAAACAAATAAAAAAAGACCGAAAAGTTTGAAAAAAAGTTTTTTTGTTTATGTTATACAATTTTGTAAATAAATATGTTTTTTCCTGCACTGATGAGCACTGATGAGACTGCACTGACAGGCACTGATGAGGAGGCACTGATGGGGTGGCACTGATGGGGTGGCACTGATGGGGTGGCACTGATAGGCGGCACAGATAGGCGGCACTGATATGCGGCACTGATAGGCACTGATATGTGGCACTGATAGGTAGCACAGATATGCAGCATTGGTGGGCACTGATAGGCGGCACTGCTGGGCACTGATGGGCACTGATGGGCGGCACTGATGGGCACTAATGGGCACTGATAGGCGGCACTGGTGGGCAATAATGGGCACTGGTGGGCGACACTAAAGGATGGCAATGATGGGCACTTGTGGGCAGCACTGATAGGGAGGACACGGGTGGGCATCACTGATGGGGAGGGCAATGGGGGGCTCCCTGAGCCCTGATTGCCATCCCTGGTGGCCATAGTGGGCATCCCTGGGGTCATAGTGGGCATCCCTGGGGTCATAGTGGGCATCCCTGGTGGATCTAGTGGCAACCCCCCCCCCCCGAGGGTCTGCACTGGTAATCAATGATCTGATTACCAGTGCCGACCCCCCCCCCCCTGTCAGGGGAGCCGCCGATCAGCGCTCCTTTACTCGTGCCTGTCAGGCACGAACTAAGGAAAGCCGATCAATGGCTGTTCCTGTTTACGATGTGACCAGCCGTGATTGGACACGGCTGATCACATGGTAAAGAGCTACGTCAGTAGTCTCTTTACCGAGATCGGAGATGCAGAGTGTCAGGCTGACACCTCGCATCACCGATCGCCACTCTGCGCGCCCCCGGGGGGCGCCCAGAGCTGTGTTATCCTGCCGCCGTCATATGACGTCTGGTCAGGATAACACAACCACATTCCCGCCGTCATATGCCTATAGGGCGGGCGGGAAGTGGTTAATCTCCTCTTCTCAAGAAAGAATAAATTCAGTTCCTCTAATCTTTCCTCATAGCTGAGCTCCTCCATGCCTCTTATCAGTTTGGTTTGCCCTTCTTACCTTTTGAGGTAAAAACTGAACTGCATATTCCAGATGAGGTCTTACTAATGATTTGTACAGGGGCAAAATGATAAACATTAATTAACATTAACATTAACATTAAACCTCATTTCCCACATAGTTGTCCAATGAAACAGTGCATTGAGGTCGGCTTGTAAGTTGGAGACATCCTGTAAGGAAGTTATTCCACTGCAAAGCTTGGCTGCAAAGACTGAAATGGTACTTTTTATCCCAGATCCTATATAATAAAGTTATTAAAAAGTAAGGGTTCCAACACTGAACCTTGGGGTACACCACTGATAACCTTAGACCATTCAGAGTAAGAATCATTAACCAATACTCTCTGAATTCTATCTTTTAGCAAATTTGCTATCCATTTACAAACTGATCTTTCTAAGCCTGTAGACTTTACCTTACACATTAGACGTGTGTGGGGAACTGTGTCAAACGCTTTTGCAAAATCCAAATATACTACATCCCCAGCCACCCCTCTGTCCAAGGTTTTACTTTCCTCCTCGTAAAAAGAAATCAGGTTTGTTTGACAACTTCTGTCTTTCATAAATCCATGCTGTCTGTTGTCTGATTTTTTTCCAGCAAGAACTCATCTATGTGCTCTTTTATTAAACTCTCCAATATCTTCCCGACTATAGAAATTAAACTAACATGTCTATAGTTACTTGGCAAAGACTTTGATCCCTTTTTAAATATAGGCACCACATTGGCCATACGCCAATCCAGTAGTCTGAGACTTTTTACTTTACTAGACAATCTATTACTGACAATCATATACGTATTGTGTGGGTATGTATGGACTTCTACCAGCAGCCTTGCCACCCTTGCCCATAGTCTACTCTGTTGAAAGGAATAACAAGTTATAGCACAAATCAGAATCAATCTTTCATACGCCAGTGGTCGTTTTCAGCTGCAGATTATAATATGATTGGTTGATTTGATTTGTCTGAGACAATCCTTTTCATGTGCAATACGGACATACAAGGTATCATAAGATAAGTAGACCTAAAACTACACACATATGTTATAATGTAGTAGATACATTTGCTAAACTCATTGGCTGCTTCTCTTAAATGCTGAAAAAGTTGTCTTGCTTTTGTTACTGGATAGGCAAGCCCATATGTCGCACAGGTGACAAAGTACATTTTCCTGTTTAAAGTGTCTGCATCTTCATGGGGGATTTGGTCTAACAAAATATGTCTACAGAGTGAGTAGAGATCAAAGGGATGTGTGGCCACCCACAGTCAATCCGTTAATACATCCAAGGAATGGCTTGAGAAGGGCAGCCAAACCTGGTGAATCTTAGTGCTTTGCAGATTACTCTGCTGTACATTCTTTCCATAGAGGATTTTCCTGTTCCTTCAGCAGACATACAATTATTTCATGCTGTATCTATTCTTCTATCTTCAGGAAACATTTCTTCAGCTTTCACTTATCTTTCACACTGAAATCCAGATCAAATATTTATAAATCATATATGCTACTGTGCAAAATGTTTTAGGCAGGTGTGAAAAAATGCTGTGAATTAAGAATGCTTTCAGAAAAAGAAGTGTTAATAGTTTATTTGTATCAATTAACAAAATGGAAAGTAAATGAACAGAAGAGAAATACAAATCAAATCAATGTTTGGCTTGACCACCCTTTGCCTTCAAAACAGCATCAATTCTTCTAGCTACACTTGCACACAGTTTTTGAAGGAACTTGGCAGGTAGGTTGTTCCAATCATCTTGGGGGAAGTAACCACAGATCTTCTGTGGATGTAGGGTGCCTCATGTCTCTTCATGTAATCCCAGACAGAGTCTATGATATTGAGATCAGGGCTCTGTGAGGGCCAAACCATCACTTCTAGGACTCCTTGTTCTTCTTTACACTGAATATAGTTCTTAATGACATTGGATTTATGTTTGGGGTAGTTGTCCTGCTGCATAATAAATTTAGGGCCAATGACATGCCTCCCTGATGATATGGCATGATGGATAAGTGTCTGCCTGTATGTCTAAGCATTGAGGATACCATTGGTCCTGACCAAAGCTCCAACTCTATTTGAAGAAATGCAGCCCCAAACTTGCAAAGAACCTCCATCATGCTTCACTGTTGCCTGCAGACACTCATTATCGTACCGCTCTCCAGCCTAGCAGTGACCGACCTGCCTCCTACTACAGACAAATAATTTGACTGATCAGTCCAAAGCACCTGCTGCCATTTTTCTCCACCCCAGTTTCTATGTTTTCTTGCATAGTTCAGTCACTTAGCCTTGTTTCCACACTGGAGGTATGGACAGTAGATGGGTGTACCCGTCCCATTTGTCTCTGCCACCTGATGGCACTGCTGGACATCTTCTGATGTTGAAGGAGAGTAAGCATGATGTGTCTTTCATCTGCTGCATTAGGTTTCCTTGGCCGACCACTAAGACTACGGTCCTCAATGTAGCTGGTTTCTTTGTGCTTCATCAAAAGAGCTTGAACAGCACATCTTGAAAGCCCAGTCTGTTTTGAAATCGTTGCCTGAGAGAGACCTTGCTTATGCAGTATATCTACCTTGTGTCTTGTTGCTGTGCTCAGTCTTGCCATGGTGTATGACCTGTGACATGAAACTATCTTCCACAATCTCACCTTAGTAGCAGTGTTTGCCCCTTTCACACACGCTGTCCGTTTGTCCGTTTTTCATCCATCCGTTGACGGATGAAAAACGGACATCAATGCAACTCTATGTAAAAACGGATGACAACGGATGAAAGACGGATAACAACTGACGAAAAACGGATAACAACTGACGAAAAACGGGTAACAACTGACGTAGTGTGAAAGGGGCCTTTGGCTGTTCCTCACCCGGTTTTAAGCTTTCTACACAGCTGTTTTGTTTCTGTTTCAGTTAATGATTGTGTTTCAACCTACACATGACATTGATGATGATTAGCTTGGTATAAATGGTCACTCATACACCTGACTTTGAGGCTCGGTTCACACTATTGCGATGCGGGAAGGCTGCGAATTCGCAGCCTGTTCCCGCATCGCACACGCACCCCCGGCAGTTCACACTGCCATATGCGATCCGCTGGGGGTGTCAATGTAATCTTAACGACACCCCCAGTTTGATCACATATCGCAGTGCGATCGTGCAGTTCGCACAGGATCGGATCGCACAAGTGTGAACCGCTGTGCGATCCGATCCTGATGCGGCAGCAAAAATGCCTCCTGTGCGTCTTTGCTGCGGGTGCGGTGCGAATTTAGCCATACAAACTGTATGGCTAAACTCTCACCGCACAGCTGATCGCATGTCATGTCGGAGCAGTGCGCTCCGACATGACATGCGAACCCGGCACACGCAGAAGTGTGAACCGGGTCTAATCCTACAAAAACCCTGACTTTGTGAAAGTGTACAAAGTGTAGAAGTGTAAGAATTGATGGCTTGAAGCCAAAGGGTGGTCACATCAAATATTGATTTGATTTAGATTTTTCTTCTTTTTGCTCACTTTGCAATATGTAAATTGACAAAAATAAACAATGAAATATATATTTTTGAAAGCATTCTTGCTTTACAGCATTTCTTCACACCTGCCTAAAACTTTTGCACAGTACTTCACCTCTCCATATTTACCTCATCAGATATTAGACATGTTTTTATCTGACAGAAAAATATTAAGAGTTTAAAGTGGTTCTAAAGGCAGAAGGTTCTCGTGTGCAGCCTGCTATAGGGGGCACTCAGCAGGAGAGAGGGTCCAGAAGCACTGGTGATGGACCCAAGAAGAGGAGGAACCAGACTGCTATGCAAAACCACTACACAGAGCATTTTGAAACAAAATAAAAGGATAATTTAATATCACTTTAAAGTAGAACTAGACAAAAAAAAAAAAGCTCATTAAAAATTAAGCTTATGCAGCAATACTGATCTTCAATCCAGAGCTGTTCCACAGTACTTCCTTTGCAAACATTAAAAATGTAGCGCTTATTAAAAATGTAAAGTCTAAAGGAAATCTTGATACTATGGTGTTTTTTTAATTTAAACTTTATTTATTATTCATATATAAATTACAATACACATAATGAAAACTACAAAAAATCATTGTTATCCTATCCCTTCTACACACTTTCCCTCCCAACCTTCCCCCTCTGGTTGTGCTTCCTTAGCTATTTCCTCTTGATCCCCTGTTTCTCCTTCCCCTCCTCTATCAATATTTTAATGTATTCCTTGGATTTCTTGAATTCAATCCATTTACCCATTACCTCTGCAAAGTTTTCTACTTGATCTCATCTCTACTACTTAGGAACTCCATTTTTTATATATACTTGATCCTTTCAAACCAGTCCTTAATTTTTGGTCTTTCTGGGTCTAGCCATTTCTTTGGTAATACTCCCTTTGCTGCATTTAATAAACAAGGTTTTACTGTACGTTTGCATTGTTTTTTAGGCATTTCTGTTTTATTGAATAGGCAATACCATGGTCAGATCATTTGGTATATCCCTTCCTGTTATTATTTTTAGTTACAACCGCACATCTTTCCAATAATCCTTAATCTTCACGCAGTTACACCAAAGGTGAGCCATATTACCATTTTAAAGGGCATCCCCTCCAACACCGGGGGGGATTTTATCTACTTGATATTTTTGCACCTTATCTGGTGTTATGTACCACCTCGCCAAACATTTAGGCTCCATTCACACCTCAGCGTTTTTGAGCGTTTTTCCGCTCCAGAAATGCTAAAAAAAAAACGTTCCAAAATGCCCAACAAGTAAAACCCCATTCATTTAAATGGCCCCTGTCCACATCTGAGCGTTTTAACGCCTGAAGCAAAACGCCCAACGCTTAAAAAAGTACATGAGCTTCTTTTTGGGCTGATTACCAGCGTTTTTGTTGGATGTCAATGCCTGCCTCCAAAAACGCCGGAAAAAAACCCTGAAAAACGCGGTAAAAATTGCGGTAAAAAACGCTACGCTCAGGTGTGAATGCAGCCTAATAGTTCGTTTCTATTGTGTTAACATCCATTGCTGTCTCGTGCACTGCTTTTATAACCTTATTTACTTGATATTCCGTCAGACATGTCCCCAACTGCAATTCCCATTTTTTGACAAATGGAGGTATTTTTGGTTACGCTAATGTCGTTAATATATTAAATATCTGAGATCATTTATGATTCATTTTAGTCTGTGAATTACATAATATTTCTATTGGATTCAAGTTCTCCTCTGATCTGATTGGATGCGGTAACGTTGCCACAAAATGTTCCAATTGTAAATGCCTCCATTTATCAAACCGTGACCCTTCATATTTATTTTTCAATTCTTATAAAACAAAAAAGAGAGCGGCACTCACGGGTCTTGAAAGATGCACGGACAATGACGGTTTTAATCGACGTTTCAATGAGGCCCAAGACCCTTCAAGACCCGTGAGTGCTGCTCTCTTATTTGGTTTATATGCACTGCAGTCTCTGCTGTGCACCCAGGCCCATTTTTTATCCCTGATTTGTGTGCGGTATATGTGCACATTTCCCCTTTTTTACTATATCCTTCATTTGTGCCTTCTCTATCCATCCCCCCAAAGTGTATCCTATTTCCCAGAATAAAAAAATGTGTTCCACCTATTGAAATTAGTGGCAAGTTATATACCCAAATCAATTGCCTAAAAATCATATCCCAATCTTTAAAAACAATCTTGGTCCTCTCATGTGAATTTTCATCCAAATGTCTATATTTTTGTGGTATCTACGGTATATATTCTTATTTAATTGTTTTCTACTTAATGCTTTTTCTATTCTCAACCAACTTTTCTCATTCTCTGTGTTAGACCACTCTATCATTCGTGTCAAAACTATAGCAATGTAATATCGTGTAATATCTGGTAGTGCTAACCCACCCAGTGCTTTACTTTTGCTTAATACCGAGAATTGTGTTCTAGGTTTCTTGTTTTTCCATATGTACTTAGATATTACTGACTTTTGTATTTGAAATTTTTTTTGGGGAAGAGTAATTGATATCATGTTTATGCGTCCCACCTATGATAGCAGGCTTCTTGATATTTTTTTAATTTTTTCTTTTATTTAATTTATCAAAGGCGAATAATTAGCTTGGAATAAGTTCTTAGGGGACAATGTTATTTTTATCCCGAGGTATCTTAATTCCTTCTTCTCCCATGTGAAAGGGAATTCCTTCTATATTGCTAATTCTTCCTCTTTACTCAGATTTATATTCATAATTTACTGATTTTACAGGGTTGATCTTTAACCACTTGCCGCCCGCCCACTGTCAAATGACGGCGGGACGGTGCGGCCATTGTTCTGAGCGGACGTCATATGACGTCCGCCCATTCAAGCAGGGCAGGCGCGCGATCGTGTGCGTGCCGCCCTGTACTGCCGGTGTCGGCGTGTCCCGGGACACAGCCTGTCACCGGCAGGGGGGAAACAGCCAATGGGCGTGGCTGTTACCCACGTGATCGGCTGTGTTCCAATGACACAGCCGATCACAATAGCAAAGCCAGGAAGAAGACCGCGCATGCGGTGGCTCTGTGTTCCCTAGGAACACAGCTAGTCACCAGCAGTAGTAAACAGTCACTGACAGTGACTGTTTACTATGTGATCAGCTGTGAATCCATTCACAGCCGATCACAAAATGTAAACACAGAGCAGTAACTCACTGTTACTAGCTCTTCTCCCCTCACACAGTTTCCAGTGTGAGGAGAGCAGAGCCAGAAACAGTGAGTTACTGCTCTGTACACCTGTCACAATGTAAAATCACAGCAATAAAGGTCCCCACACAGTCCTCAGCCCCCCCCCCCAATTGCACCTGTCACCCAACAGTCACCTCATCAGTGCCCAGAAATTGACACCCATAACGTTCACATGTGAGCGTAGCGATCGCGGGCAGAATCACCACGATTCTGCCCGTGATCTGGAAATCATTGCAAATCGCGGGACGCCTGTGCGTTGCCCGTGATTTGCAATAGCACCCCAAACGCTGTGCGATGTTGCCGCGATTTCCGCCTGCCGAATCGCAGTAACATCGCGTAAACAACGCATGGCGCCCAAAAAAGGTACAAGAGCTCTTTGGGGCGCCATGCGTTGTTTGCGTGATGTTACCTCGATTCGGCAGGCGGAAATCGCAGCAACATCGCACAGCGTTTGGGGTGATATTGCAAATCACGGGCAACACACAGGCGCCCCGTGATTTGCAATGATTTCCGGAATGCGGGCAGAATCACAGTGATTCTGCCCTGATCCACTACGCCCACATGTGAACGTAGCCTAAAGTTCACCTGTCACCAGAGACTGCCATCAGTACCGCCATGCACCATCACCCGTCACCTGTCACCCATCGGTGACCATCGCCGTCACCTGTCACCCCATCAGTCATCGTCACCTGTCACCCAATCAATCATCGTCACTTGTCACCCAATCAATCATCGTCACTTGTCACCCCATCAGTGATCGTCACTTGTCACCCCATCAATCATTGTCACTTGTCACCCCATCAGTGATCGTCATCTGTCACCCCATCAATCATCATCACCTGGCTGTCACCCCATCAATCATCGTCATCTGTCACCCCATCAATCATCGTCACCTGTCACCCCATCAATCGTCACCTGTCACCCCATCAGTCATCGTTACCTGTCACCCCATCAGTCATTGTCATCTGTCAACCCCATCAGTCATCGTCACCTGTCACCCCATCAGTCATCGTCATCTGTCACCCTATCAGTCATCGTCACCTGTCACCCCACCACTCATCGTCATCTGTCAACCCATCAGTCATCGTCATCTGTCACCCCATCAGTGACCGTCACCTGCCACCTATCAGTCAACTGCCACCCATCAGTGATCGTCCGCAGTCAACCGTCACCCGTCACACAGCCCATCACAGCCAGCACGTCAAAAAGGATGTACAGCAACGAGGATGTCCTCTCCATGACTGATGAGAGCGCCGGGGAGCTCTCATCAGTATCCGAATCAAATCCCGAATCCGATTCGGAATTTGAAATAGCTAATAGTAGCGGATCGGAGATGCACTCGGACTATTCCTGTACACTTTCCTTTATACAATGTATTTTGGGGTGCAATTTTTGCTATATACATGCAACAACTTACTGACCGCCTAACGACTATATACGTCGGCCATTAAAAGCTAAATACTGGGGTTATGGCAGCAGATAGCTGCCATAACCCCAGTATTTTTTTTTTCAACGGCGAGCGGTCAGCTTTCAGATAAGGGTGGTCCCAGTGGCGGATTCGCCGCAGAATTACCCTTACGGTGCAGGGGAAGAGGTGCCCCCCCCCCTCCCGCCGCGTCCCAGACGTTTTCCCAGCTTACCGGACCCGTCGGCAGCGGGGAAAACTATCCGGTCCGGGATCCTCAGAGACAGGAAGTCGAGTGAGGGCAAGATGGCCCTCACTCGACTCTATGGTCTTGGAGGACTGGAGCTATGTCAAAAGTCGTTGTCTAGAAACCGGTTTAAAGGGCCGCTTTTTTTTTTTTTTCTTTTTCAACAATTTTTTTTTTTCCTTTTTTAGTGTAGTTGTGAGGTCTGAGGTCTTTTTGACCCCAGATCTCACAATAAAGAGGACCTGTCATGCCTATTTCTATTACAAGGGATGTTTACATTCCTTATAATAGGAATAAAAATGATCAAAACTTTTTTTTTTTAAAACTGTGTAAAAATAAAAAAATTATAAATAAAATAAATAGGAAAAAAAAAAAATTTAAAGCGCCCTGTCCCCGTTAGCTCGCGCGCAGAAGCGAACACATACGCAAGTCCCGCCCACATATGTAAACGGTGTTCAAACCACACATGTGAGGTATCACCGCGATCGTTAGAGCGAGAGCAATAATTTGAGCCCTAGACCTCCTCTGTAACTCTAAGCTGGTAACCTGTAGACATTTTTAAAATGTTGTACCAATGTTTGGCGCCATTCTGTGAGCGTGCGCAATTTTGAAGCATGACATGTTGGGTATCTAATTACTCGGCGTAACATTATCTTTCACATTATGGAAAAAAGTTGGGCTAAATTTACTGTTTTCTTATTTTTTAATTAAAAAAAGTGAATTTTTTTCAAAAAAAATTGCATTTGGAAGACTGCTGCGCAGATATGGTGTGATAAAAAATATTGCAACGATCTCCATTTTATTCTCTAGGGTCTCTGCTAAAAAAAATATATAATGTTTGGGGGTTCTAAGTAGTTTTCTAGCAAAAAAAATGATTTTAGCTTGTAAACACCAAGTGTCAAAAATAGGCCCAGTTTTAAAGTGGATAAATGGACAACTTTGTGTAAAGTGCTACTTGGATGTTAGGCCTCTGTATGTGGCTAGGCTGTGTAAAAGTGTTACACATGTGGTATCGCCATACTCAGGAGGAATAGCAGAATGTATTTTGGGGTGCAATTTTTGCTATGTACATGCTATGTCTTGGAAATATTTCATAAATGGACAACTTTGTGTAAAAAAAAATGCATTTTCATTTTCTTTCCACAGATTGCAAAAACTTGTGGAAAAAAATGACACGTTCAAAAGACTCATTATGCCTCAAAAATTATACGTTAGGGTGTTTGCTTTCCAAAATGGGTCATTTTATGGGGGTTTCCATTGTCCTGGTGCTTCAGGGCCTTCAAAAGTGCGATAGGTTGTCAGGAAATTAAATGTGTAATTTATGCTCCTAGAATGCCGGACGGTGCTATTTGGATGTTAGGCCTCTGTATGTGGCCAGGCTGTGAAAAAGTCTCACACATGTGGTATTGCCATACTCAGGAGGAGTAGTAGAATGTGTTTTGGGGTGTAGTTGCAAGTATATATATATGCTGTGTGAGAGAAATAACCTGTTAATACGTTAATTTGTAAAAAAAAAAATAAAAAATATCTTCATTTTGCAAAGAATTGTGGGAAAAAAATTACAACTTCAGAAAACTCACCATGTCTACTTTCCAAAAATGGGTCATTTGGGGGGTATTTGTACTTTCCTGACTTTTTAGTGTCTCAAGAAATGAGATAGACCTTCATTACATCAGGTGTGATCAAGTAAGGTCAATTTTCAATGATTAGCGCCATAACTTGTGGACTCTAGAACTTTCACAAAGGCCTAAATAATATACACTTATTTGGGTTATTTTTACCAAAAATAAGTAGCAGTATAAATTTTGGACAAAATTTGTGAAGAAAAATTACTAATTTGCAAAATTTTATGACAGAAACAAAGAAAAATGATTTTTTTCACAATATTTTCAGTCTTTTTTTATTTATAGCACAAAAAATAAAAATCCCAGTAGTGATTAAATACCATCAAAAGAAAGCTCTATTTGTGTGAAAAAAAGGACACAATTTTTTTATGGGTACAGTGTTGCATGACTGAGTAATTGTCATTCAAAGTGTGAGAGCGCTGAAAGCTGAAAATCGGTCTGGGCAGGAAGGGGGTGAAAGTGCACTGTAGGCAAGTGCTTAAGTTTGAGAGTTCGCCATATATTTTCAATTCCTATATTAAGTTTGGGAGCGTAATTCTAGGGTTGGATATGTAAAACAGCAAGTCGTCAGGAAAAAATGCCACCTTATGCTCAACCACTCCTATCATCACCCTCCGTATATCCTTATTATTTCTTATGGTAGCGAGTAATGGCTCCAAAGATAGCACATACAATAGTGGAGGTAGTAGGCATCCCTGTCTTGTTACCTTGAACATTTCAAAGGTTGATGATAAATTTCCGTTCACTTTTACTGCCGCCGTGGGGTGATCATATAAGGTTTTAATCCATTTTACCATTTTAGGCCCCAATCTCAGGTATTTTACGGTATCTACCATGAATTCCCAGTCTACCCTGACAAAAGCCTTCTCGGCATCTATTGACAGGAGAGTATTTAAGGATCTAGAGTTTTAAGCTTTATGCAATAGTAGTAATGTTCTTTATCCGTTGTCTTTACCCTCCCTGCCTGGAATAAGCCCTGTTTGATCCACATGGATCCAGCTGGGCATTATTTCCTTTAATCTGGTGGCTAAATTTTTTGCATATAGCCTTATGTTGGAGTTTAACAATGCTATTGGTCTATAATTCGAGCATAACGATGCGTCTTTTCCATCTTTGGGGATAATTAATATGTGCCTGTAATGATTCTTTCCTCACTACCCCTTCCTCTCCTAATTTATTCATACACCTACACATCTTTGGTATTAATTGTTCACCAAATTTTTTATAATGTAGCACTAAGAAATTGAATCCATCGGGTCCCGGGCTATTTCCTTTTATTGTGCTCTTTATTGCTGTTCTAATTTCTTCTTGTGTGATCGGTCTCTAGGTCTAACAATTTTTCAGGTGATACTTTAGGTAATTTTGCTTCCCTTAAATATTCTTGTATTTTTTGCTTCCTATTTAATTCTTTATCCTGTAATTATTTTTGTCTCACAGAATATAAATCACTGTAGTAGCTATAAAATACATTGGCGATATCTGCTGTTGTGTTTCCCTGGTTTGTTTCCCAATTTGTACCTCTCTTTAGCCATCCTGTTAAATATACATCTAGTCTCTTGTTCCAGTAGCTCTTTCAACTCCTCCCTTTCCTTACCTATCCTTTAATGTAAACTCTTTAGTAAACTCTATTGCGATCCCTTTTGATCTTCTATTCGGTGAGTCGCCATAATACTATGTAGGGTGATGTTTTGAGAATAGTTTGATATTAGTATCGTATGTCAAATGGGTCTCCTGTAGAAAAATAATACTTGCTGCATACCTTTTAAGTTCTCTTAATGTCTTTTTTCTGGGGTAGTTAACCATTTTACATTATATGTCAAAAGATTTAATTTAGTCATATTGTCTTTTCCTGCCCTTTCTCAGCTCCCCACTCTCTTCCAATACCTTTCATGAGCTTCAACGTTTGAAGGTATCCTCCCTGGCCCGGCGATTCATATAAAAGCTGACACAGCGGGCGACACTGGGCACTGGTGAGGCTGCATTGCTGGGTACTGGTGAGACTGCAGTGCTGGGCATTGGTAAGGCTGCATTGCTGGGCACTGGTCAGGCTGAATTTCTGGGCACTGGTAAGGCTGCAATTTTGGGCACTGGCGAGGCTGCATTGCTGGGCACTGGTCAGGCTGCATTGCTGGGCACTGGTGAGACTTCAGTGCTGGGCACTGGTCAGGCTGCATTGCTGTGCACTGGTCAAGCTGCATTTCTGGGCACTGGCCTGGCTGCATTTTTGGGCACTGGTGAGGCTGCATTGCTGGGTACTGATGAGACTGCATTGCTGGGCACTGGTCAGGCTGCATTGCTTGGCCCTGTTTAGCCTACATTGCTGGGCACTGGTTAGGCTGCATTGCTGGGCAGGCGATGCCGGCCTGTGTGATGATCCAGCCAGCTCTCCTCTTCTCTCTGATCCCCTGCATTGGTGAGGTTGCATTGCTGGGCACTGGTCAGGCTGCATCGCTGGGTACTAGTCAGGCTTCATTGCTGGGCACTGGTGAGACTGCATTGCTGGGCACTTGTCAGGCTGCATTTCTGGGCACTGGTCAGGCTTCATTTCTGGGCACTGGTCAGGCTGCATTGCTGAGCAATGGTAAAACTGCAATGCTGGGCACTGGTCAGGCTGCATTCCTGGGCACTGGTGAGGCTGCTTAGCTGGTCACTGGTCAGCCTGCATTGCTGGGCCCTTTTTAGGCTACATTGCTGGGCACTGGTTAGGCTGCATTGCTGAGGCTGCATTGATCGGCACTGGTCAGGCTGCATTGCTGGGCACTGATGACTGCATTGCTGGGCACTGATCAGGCTGCACTGCTGGGCACTGGTCAGGCTGTATTTCTGGGCACTGGTCATGCTGCATTGCTGGGCACTGGTCAGGCTGCATTGCTGGGCACTGGTAAAACTGCAATGCTGGGCACTGGTCAGGCTGCATTCCTGGGCACTGGTGAGGCTGCTTAGCTGGTCACTGGTCAGCCTGCATTGCTGGGCCCTTTTTAGGCTACATTGCTGGGCACTGGTTAGGCTGTATTGCTGAGGCTGCATTGATCGGCACTGGTCAGGCTGCATTGCTGGGCACTGATGACTGCATTGCTGGGCACTGATCAGGCTGCACTGCTGGGCACTGGTCAGGCTGTATTTCTGGGCACTGGTCATGCTGCATTGCTGGGCACTGGTCAGGCTGCATTGCTGGGCACTGGTGAGACTGCATTGCTGGGCTCTGGTGAGACTGCATTGCAGGGCACTGGTCAGGCTGCATTTCTGGGCACTGGTCAGGCTGCATTGCTGGGCACTGGTCAGGCTGCAATTCTTGGAACTGGTCGGACTACATTTCTTCGAACTGGTCAGGCTGCATTGCTGGGCACTGGTGAGACTGCATTGCTGGGCACTGGTGAGGCTGCATTGCAGGGCATCGGTCAGGCTGCATTTCTGGGCACTGGTCAGGCTGCATTTCTTGGCACTGGTCAGGCTACATTTCTTCGAACTGGTGAGGCTGCATTGCTGGGCACTGGTCAGGCTGCATTTCTGGGCACTGGTAGGTCTAAGATGTCCTGGCAAGCAGGGTGATGTAAAGTGTACTATGGAGTTCTGACAAGCAAGAGAAAATCTATCGCTGCTCAGTAAAGTAAGTGTAGCATAAAGTCTCTCTCTCTCTCACTTAGCTGAAGCAATAACATAACAGTGTCTGCATGCAGTGTTTCTTTGTGCTGTAAAGGTGGGCAAGTGCCTGCTCACCAATCCTGCAACAGAGGCCCAGGGGAGAGATGTCCTGGAACAAGCTCTTTCAGGTTCCCTAGCTGCCTATCTAATCACTGGAACGTCCCGCGACCTCTGCAGAGATGTGCCTAGAGTTAGACCCGGGGTACCTCTCTGGTGAGATGTCCTTAACCAACCGTAAAGCTGTGGCGGGAGAGAGTCACACTAACCCTAGATGGCAGCACCCTTTTCCTGCGTCTTGTCTTCTCCTCTCTTCGTGGCCTCTGCTCCTACTCCCAGGTAGCCTCGTGGATCTTTTCTGATTTGACTCCCCCTTTCTCCTGGGAAGGCTAGGCTGTGTAGTCTGCCCCCAGGGAATAATATGGGGGCACCTGTAACTGGGACTACAGCATCTGAGTACCCGTCACCTGATTATCAGAGTACCTGTCTCCAGCTCATCAGAGTACCCGAGTACCTGTCACTAGCCCATCAGAGTACCTGTCGTGCAGCTCAGTAGTACCGGATGTGCATCCCATTAGCACCTGACGTGCAGCCCATTAGCACCTGACGTGCAGCTCATTTGTACATGTCGTGCAGCCCATCAATACTTGTCATGCAGCCCATCAGTGTCACCCGTCATACAGTCACAATGTCCAAAACATTTTTTACTACTGAAGAGGCATATCAATTTCTAAGCCTGATGGATGAGAACAGAGGGGAGCTTTCACTATCCGACTCCAGTTCTGAATCTGGTTCAGAATTCGAGCCGTTTGAAGGCAGTACATCAGCGACTGAATTGGAGGAGGAAGCAGTCCTTCCTAAAAGAAGATGCTCTGAAGACCAGGCAGCCACCAGCAGTGCCATACACCACAATGTCCAGTCAGCAAACGCCAACGGCGCTAGACCCCAGGAGGAAAGACCCAGCACAAGCACTGCAATTTCACGCCAGACCCAAAGAATTAGGGCCCAAACCCATCTTCCAGATGCCTTAACAAACCCATTGTGGCTGCCTTCTAGCTCAGGGTCAGCTACACTCCCCCTTTCACAGCACAGCCAGGTGTGCAGGTCAACAGTGAAAATTTTTCTGCGATTGATTTTTTAAATGTGTTTTTCCCTGATTAGTTACTTCAGAGCATCGTGGACAAAACTAATCTTTCTGCCTGACAATACATAGAGAACAACCCCAACTCATGCTATGCCCATCCTTTTGAATGGAGACGCCTAGCAGTGGAGGGGCTCAGATTGTTTTTGGGCCTTATAATCAGCATGGGGCTTACAAAAAAAATGAATTGCATGCTTTTTGGTCTACCAACCCCATCCACCACATGCCAATTTTTTTAGCTGTCATGTCCATGTCCCGCTATGACATGGTTATGCACTTCCTGAATTTCAACAATAACTCACAGCACCCTCCCCGAGATCATCTCAACTTTGACAAACTATATAAAATTCGACCCCTAGTTTTTTTCTAAGAGGTTTGCTGAACTTTATGTCCCTGACCAGAATATCTCTGTGGACGAATCCCTGGTCCATTTCACAGGCCGGCTGGGATTTAAGCAGTACATTCCCAGTAAGAGGGCAAGGTACAGATTGAAGCTCAACAAACTCTGTGAAAGCACCACTGGATATGTGTACGCCTTCCACGTGTATGAAGGCAGAGACTCCCAGCTCCAGCCCTTTGAGTGCCCAACGTACATGGGAATAAGTGGAAATGTTGTCTAGGACCTAGCATTTTCACTGTTTCAAAAGGAGCATTACATTTGCATGGACAATTATTATACGAGTTTGCCCCTTTTCCGCCGCCTGCACCTTAGGAAAACTTTGGCCTGCAGTACAGCAAGAAAAAACAGGAAGGGCTTTCCACAGCATCTAGTCACCACAAAACTACGAAGGGGAGAATCCGCAAGCCTGAGGAAAGAGAAAGTGTTGGCCATGAAGTGGAAGGATAGAAAAGATGTGTACATCATGTCCACCATCCACAATGACACTTCAAGGAAACTTCACAGAAGACGTGGTCCCGTTCAAAAGCCTGGGTGTATCCATGACCAAATTCTGCAGTCTCTCTTCTGGTATAAAAAAAGTTGCAATTTACTTTTTCCATTTGGCCATTTATAACGCATATATCGAGGGGATGCGGAGATACTGCATCGCACGCACACATCTGGTGGCACTGTTCAATAATACAACCATTCTGGATGGAAGTCCTTCGGCTTATACATGTGATCACGGAAGTTACTATCCCATCAGATCCTTGGGTTGTCCTGCTGCATGGAACTAACATGCCGCTCTCTAAGTACAAAAGATCAATGATCCCTCATATGCTTAATGCGGCCAAAGCCCTGATCCCCTCCCTTTGGGGCTCACCGACCATTCCCAAGATATGTCACTGGCTACGGAAAATTGATATGACATACCAGTTAGAGGAACTTACTTTCATAGCCCGTGACAAACTGGACCGTTTTCACTCTGCCTGGCAACCTTGGTCTTCTTTTAAAAGCACTTCTTCCTATGTGGCCCTACTCACTGAGGACACCCCCCTTGGTTTATCACCTTCTAATGTAATCCTATCTGATTAAAGTTTTTATTATTTGGTACATAAGTCACCCGTGGCCTACTTTCCCACCCTCCCCTCCCCCTTCTTACCCCCTTTTTTCTCCCTGCTGCTCTCTCCTTTTCTTTTTCTTTCCTTTCTGCTTTTTACTATCCTTTCACTTTCCTATAGGCTATCTCTGACATTGGTTCTATGATGCAAGATGTTGTGCTATTAGTGTGTTTTCCCAGACTTTTCATTACTGGGCGTGCTTGACGCGCACTGAGATGTTCGTATACTCATTGATATTGTTCCATGGTTTTTTACCGTATTTAATGTCGGATTGTATGGTCTATGTTCTGTTTTTCTTTGTCTTCTTGAAAAATTTTTTTTCAATAAACAGAAATTAAACAAAAAAAATAACGCATATATCACCTATCAAAAATCAACGGAAACACCAAACACCTTCCTAAAATGTATCAAAGATACTGTCACTGCCCTGATCTACCAGCAGGGATCCCCCCCAGAAAGCATTCACTCCGATTGTGTCGGCAGACTGCATGAGTGCCATTTCCCTGACAATATTCCACCATCATAAACCGGAAGAAAACGCCAAAAAAAATGTCGGTGGTGTAGCAAAGAGGAGTTAGGAAAGACACCAGCTTTCATTGTCCCCAATGTCCCTCCAAACCTGGCCTGCTTCCAGACGCTATGACACTTTCCTAAACCAAAAGCCCATATTTCTAATAAACTGCCATTTCCTCATTTTCAATTTTTGTGCTGATTATTTCCCTGCTGCCTCAACCAGCTATATCACTGCCTTCCATGTGAATTGACCCTGGCCTGTTTATCGACTATGCCTCTGCCTGCCGTCTGCATTGTTTATCCGCTACATTCCTGCCTTTCACGTGAACTGACCCTGGACTGTTTATCGACTATGCCTCTGCCTACTGTATATTTCTGCCTTTTTTGCCTGCCACTTGGACTGATATTTCACTCTGCTACTGTAGTGGGATCTCACATATGTGAGGGGCTTCAGAATAGTGCTCTGAGTTGAGAAAAACAGTTTTTGGTTTTCTCTGGGTTTTGTAATTCCCAGAACAGGGTCTGGAGTCCAGAGGCTTCAAAGTGATTTGAGTGGGAGAAACCTCTACCCCTGTCCCCATTCTTTCCTGACCGAGGCCCTAATCTTGATGGTCCTGCCTGCTGCCTGGACCAATACTTTGGCTGTGCTGACAATATCTCTACCTGCACTGACCCAGGACTTTTTATGGAACATGTGCCTGTTGCCTGGACCAATACTTGGGCTGTACTGACCATATCTCTGGCTGCTGCCTGTACTAACTATGGACAGTATTCCTGCCTGCTGCATGGATGATTCTTTTGCTGCTGCTGACCACATCCCTGCCTGCTTTGGCTGTGCTGACAATATCTCTGCCTGTACTGACTATGGACAGTATTCCTTCCTGGTGCCTGGACTATCCTTTTGCTGTTGCTGTCCAGGTTCCTGCCTGCTGTCTGGACCAATGCTCGCCTCTGTGGACCAATGCACTGCTAAAACCACAGGTAATTTTTTTTTTACTCTTTGTAATGTGTTTTGGTGCGTATTATGCTATGTGTAAGAAATTTGGAGAGCCTTCAACAATGTGATGTTGTCAGGAATTTATGTGTGTGATTTATGTCCCTAGAACACCTGATGGTGCTCCTTGGATGTTGGGCCCCTATATGTGGCTAGGCTATGAAAAAGTCTAACACATGTGGTATCGTCATACTCAGGAGGAGTAGCAGAATGTATTTTGGGTGTCATTTTTGCTATGTACATGCTATGTGTTAGAAATATCTTATGAATTGGCAACTTTGTGTAAAAAAAAAAAATACATTTTCATTTTAATTCCACATTTTCCAAAAACTTGTGGAAAAAAATGACATGTTCAAAAGATTTATAATGCCTCATAGAATATAGGTTGGGTTGTTTGCTTTTCAAAATGGGGTCATTTTGTGTGTGGTTCCATTGTCCTGGTGTTTAAGGGCCTTAAAAAGTGTGATAGGTAGTCAGAAAATTTATGTAGTCAGAGTAATTTATGCTCCAAGAGTGCCTGAAGGTGCTACTTGGATGTTGAGTCTTTTTATGTGGCCAGACTGTGTAAAAATCTTACACATATGATATTGCCATACTCAGGAGGACTAGCAGAATGTATTTTGGGGTGTCATTTTTGACAACTTTGTGTAAAAAAAAAAAAAAAAATACGTTTTCATTTTCTACCCACATTTTCCAAAAATTTGTGGAAAAAAATGACATGTTCAAAAGACTCACCATGTCTCTTACTAAATACTTTGGATGATCTACTTTCCAAAAAGGGGTCATTTGGGGGTATTTGTATTGTCCTGACATTTTCAGGCCTCAAGAAATGAGATAGGCAGTCAGTACATCAGGTGTGATAAATTTTCAGTGATTGGTACCATAGCTTGTAGAATCTATAACTTCACACAGACTAAATAATACACACTAATTTGGGTTATTTCTACCAGAGATATGTAGCAGTATAAATTTTGGCCCAAATGTATGAAGAAAAAATTTGATTTTTTACTTACCGTAAAATCAAATTCTCTGAGTCCACTGACGGACGTAGCTGCTGCTTTAAATCATAGACGGATGGGTAATAAGCCCCTCCCACTAGGAGTGACCAGGTAGAGCCAAAGGCTTTGACACGCCCAGGGGGGCAGAGTCCATGGGTTATTACCCCTAGCCTCACCGTTGCATCTTCAGTTTAGTTGCAAGCAGTGAATAATAACCAAAACCCAACTCTTCAGAGAAAAGAGGGGTGGGAGCTACGTCCGTCGGTGGACTCAGAAAAATTGATTTTACGGTAAGTAAAATAACCATTGTAACCACTGAGGGGTGGGGAAAAGGACAAACTGAAAAGGATGCAATTCCCACAGCTAACATAGCCAACTATATAACATGGAGCCCAACTAGCAACAACTGGGGCTCAATTGTAGCAAAACCATAAAGGAGAAGGAAAAGTAGACTGCCCCTTAAATGGCAGCCTGCAAAACCTTGCTGCAACTTGGCGAAAGTGTGTACAGACGACCAAGTGGCCGCCTTGCAAACCTGCATCACTGACACCTGATGTTGGAAAACCCAAGAGGCACTCAATGTCCGCGTAAAGTGAGCCATGACAGGGAAAGGAGGAGCCTTGCCCATAAGAGAATATGCCTACACCACCATCTGTCTGATCCATCGAGAGATGGTCGCCGCAGATGCAGTATGACCCCTACGGGGTCCATCCGTATTCACAAACAGAGAGTCAGAATTATGAAAGGACTCAGTAGTCTCCAGATACACCCGTATCACCCGAACCACATCCAAGCAATGCAAGGCCATTTCCTTAGGAAGTGAAGGTTTCAGACAGAGTGACGAAAGCACTATGTCTTTGTTCAGATGGAAGTCTGAAACCACCTTAGGAGTAAACGACGGATTAGGCCGTAACACTACCTTATCCCTGTGTATTACCAGATAAGGAGAGCGGCAAGATAGCGCCGCCAGTTCAGAAACCCTGCGCGCAGAGGTGATAGCCACCAAAAAGGCAACTTTCTGCAACAAGGCAAACAAGGAAATGTGTCTTGTATTCTCGAAAGGAGATTTCTGAAGAACTGATAGAACCAAATAAAAGCGGTTGTATACTGCCAAAAAAAAAACCCTGCAAGACAAAGGCATAATGAGCTAGTATGCATCGCATACTAGCTCATTATGAAATACTTACCTTAAAACGAAGCCCCGACACGGACGCCCAGACACCACTGTGGGAGCTGTCATGCTCCCTCGGCGTCTCATCCAGGTTCAGCGGCTCCGGCACTGTGAGTGGCTGGAGCCAAGATGACGTCACTCCCGCGCATGCGGGCGGTAGTCACTTTCCGGCAAGTAGCCGCCGGAGCCTCCGAGCGCATGCGCCGCTAGTGTCAGCGGCTGCATACAGGGAAAATATCTCCTAAACCGTGCAGGTTTAGGAGATATTAATTGTACCTACCTTATTATAGGCTTACCTGTAGGTAAAAGTAAAAACATTGAGTATACTACCGCTTTAAGGTCCCAAGGAGGTAACGGAGACCTCCTGGGGGGAACCAAATGGCGAACCCCTAAAGAAACGTACGAATCAAAGAGTGTGTAGCCAAAGGGCATTGGAAGTACACATCCAAGGCAGAGATCTGACACTTAAGAGTGCCCAACGCCAAATGTTGGTCAACCCCTTTCTGTAGAAAGGTCAGGATCCTGCTTATAGCAAAGGATCTAGGATGTAGCTTCAGCGATTCGCACCAAGCAATGTACACTTTCCACGTATGATGATAAATCTTCTGAGAAGTGGACTTCCTAGCTTTGAGTAAGGTAGGTTTTACAGAATCGGACAGACCCCTGTCCTTTAACACCTTGCTCTCAACAGCCAAGCCGTTAAAGCCAACTGTAAAGCAGGATGGAAGATGGGACCCTGAGATAGATGATCTTCCCGCAGAGGAAATGCCCACGGACCTGCAACCCTCAGCCAAATCACGGCGGCGTACCAGAATCTCCGGGGGCTAATCTGGAGCCACCAGAATTACCGGAATCCCCTCCAACTTGACCCTGCATAGCAGGCAAGATAAAAGTTTCATCAGAGGAAATGCATAAATTAGCCTGTACGGGCTCCAGGGAGCCACCAGGGCATCTACGGCATCAGCCAGAAGATCTCTGGACCGAGCCACAAACTTTGAAACTTTCCTGTTTTGTCTGGAGGCGAACAGGTCCATATCCGGGGTCCCCCATCGGAGACACAGCTGGCGCAACACTTGTGGATGCAGAGACCACTCTCCCTGATCCAGACTTTGATGACTCAGGTAGTCTGCCTGCCAAGTGTCTACGCTAGGAATGTACACGGCGTATAGGGCTGGGACGTAGTCCTCTGCCCAGCGCAGGATCTCGGCTACCTCCAGAGCCGCCAGGGCACTCCTGGTGCCTCCTTGATGATTGACATATGCCACGGCCGTGACATTGTTGGACTGGACTCGGACAGAACACCCCTTAAGATTGTCCGTCTAGTGGAACAGGCTCAACTTGATTGCCCTCAGTTCCAGAACGTTGATCAGGAGCTTGGACTCTTCCAACGTCCAGGTGCCTTGAACATTCAGGGTGCTCCCCCCAAACTGGTCAGACAGGCATCTGTCGTCACCACCGTCCAGATTACTGGAAGGGAGGATTTCCCGTGGAGAAGATTCCCAGAGCTAAGCCACCAATTCAGGGAGTCCTTGGATCTCTGAGTCAAACGAATCAGACTGTCCAGGGATAGAGGATCCTTGTCCCATTTGACAAGGATCTCCTGTTGTAAAAGTCTTGTGTGGGCCTGAGCATAAGGTACAGCCTCGAAGGAGGACACTATCAGGCCCAGCAACTGCATAGATGACCTGAGAGACACCAGGTCGCAGGCCAGCAGCGACAGAATCGATTCAATTAACTTCTGTACCTTCATAGGAGGTAGAAATACCTTTGCCAAAGCTGAATCTAGGATCATCCCTAGATACTCCAATCTGGTTGTTGGAACCAAGGCAGATTTCTGAAGGTTGAGATTCCAACCGAACTGCTTCAGAGTGTGAATGGTCACCTCCAAATCCCATTCACAGACGAGTCCGCTCGGAGAAGAAGATCGTCCAGGTACCCCAGAATCGTTAGAATCGCTATTCCTCTCTGTCATAGCAGAGCCAGGACAGGGGCCAACACCTTGGTGAAGACCCTGGGAGCAGAGGCGAGACCAAACGGTAACACCACAAACTGAAAATGGTCCTTGCCCACCGTGAGGCAGAGGAATCGTTGATGACCCTGGCAAATAGGTCCCCCTGATGCAAGAACGCCACCACTGACCGCAGGGACTCCATGCAAAATTTCTGGACGTGCACAAAGCGGTTCAGAGTTTTGAGGTCCAAGATTGGACGCAATTTGCCCTCCTTCCATGGAACAGTAAACAGGTTTGAATAGAACCCTCAAAAGCGTTCCTGATGAGGAACTGGTACAATCACGTCTTGTGACAGCATATCCCGAATCGCTTCCTGCAGCCCCGCAAGGCGGTCTGGGGACAGCTGAAGATTGGAGGGAAAAAATCTGTCTGGTGGATGGGAACTAAACTCTATCTTGTACCCGGACTGAATTACTTCGTGGATCCACCTGTCGTGCAACAGTGAGCTCCAAGGATCCAGGAAGAAACGGAGAAGTCCCCCCCACCCCTTAATATTGGTGGGGGTGCCCCTTCAGGCAGAAGGGGTCTGCTTGGAGGTGCTGGGGGTAGAGGATTTCGGCTTACCAGCCCACCCTATCCCGGATCCTTTTCCACCCGAAGTATGTTTGGTTTTCTGCGACACGGTCGCACAAAAAAGACGCTTCTGGGCTGTAAAGGAAGGACCTCGCTTACGCGAGGGAGTCTTACTCTTAGTAGAGTGAGGAAGGAGTGTGCTCTTTCCCCCAGTGACCGTCTTGATCAAGTCATCCAAGGAGGAACCAAAAAGGCGATCACCCCGAAAGGGAAGATCTGCCAAAAGCTTCTTAGAAGCCTGGTCGGCCGACCAGGACTTTATCCAGATCGCACGTCTGATGAGCACACTTACCACTGGCGCTCTGGCCGTGAGCAGAAGAACATCCAGGTTAGCATTGCATTCAAATTGCAGAGTCTGCGATAATTGGTCAGCGAGATCCAGGGCAGATGACGGTAACGGGGTTACCATCAGTGCCACTCTCATAGCCTTTACCTATTCAAACATAGTCTGAGAGACTAGAATGGTAGTCAGGGCAGGCCTGAAAATAGATCCCACTACCGTATACAGGTGTCAGGATAAGACCTCAATACGCCTGTCAACCGAATCAGGGAGAGATGAGGATTCTGCCACCGGTAAAACCGTGGCCTTGCGAATACCGCATATCTGGGGGTCCACCTGAGGGGGGACCATCCATTTGCATAAGATCTCTTCCTCAAACGAGTAGCGTCTAGCCTAACGTTTGAGAATTGCAAGCATGCGATTAGGTCGCCACCATTGTTCCTCCACTTAGGCGGACAAGACTTCAGGACAAAGGAAAACCTTGGCCATTTTCTTTGCCCTGAGGGATCCAAGGGATATCGAGGCTCCTTGCGATTTAGAAATCACATCCGTGATTTTTAGGGTGTCCCTCACTGAGGATATCAAAGCATCTACCAGCGCCTTTTCCTGTGCCAAGGCGGGTGTGGAGACATCCTCTTCTGCGTCAGAAAAGTCTGAATGCGGGGAGGCATCCTCCAAAAGGGGGTCTGCGTCGCCGGCGACCATATCGGCCTCAGAATCTGAGGTCTGAGATGAGACAGTTGAGAGCCGAGGGCGTTTCTTAATAAATGCTGCCGCAATAACTTTGTCCATTTTTCTGGACATTTCTTGCATCACAGACAATAAAGTCACATCAAGTGCATTAGAAGCGGGCCCCAACAATACATCAGGGGTCACAGACAAACTTGGGGAATCCATGTTAGACATATAGCCAAACAGTAGGATTGCACAGTAAGAATGTAAAGAGCAGACAAGGAAACACTGGAACCTGCATCGCAAGGGGTTAAACAGAAGCTTCTCCTGAAACAGGAGCATTGGCTTAAGAGGGAGCAATCCGCGCCCAATCGCCAAATATTAACGACCCTGAGGCTAAGTGAGGTTACAAAGGCACCACAGGTCCCAGCAAGTCCACTGCTACTGGCGTGCACTGCACCTTTAAGAGGCGATTGCAATGCATGCAGTGCTACTCTGGGGGATAATCCTAAGCCCCCTAAAGGCCTGAAACCCCTCTGAAGATGAAAAGGTGAAGGCCAGGGTAATTAAACTCCTCTAGAGTAGGTACCACATGGAGAACACATCAAGGTCCATCAGCAGCATGGAGAAAAGAAGGTAGAAGGAAACGCCCCCGCCCAGAGCCAGAAGCTCCTGTTTTGTCTCTGGCTCCAGCAAAATGGCCACTGGCATCACAGTGATAGGGATACCCAGGCAAGCTGCTAAAGGCCTGTTAAGGCTGCCGGCCACGGCAAAATGGCTGCTTTGCGCCGATAAGCACGTGACCTCGGGCCTAGTGAGCCCTACCCTAGTAACAGGCCTGGGGGCCCTCGCGGGGATCATCCCGGCGGATGAACCCCCCCAAGGTAGCGGTATGAGGCGCAACCATGTACCCCCCTCCGAGGCCTCCCCCCACCGTTCACTACCCGGTATAGCACCTGAGGCGACTTACAAAGGGGACCCCCCCCACTAAAAGTATCCCGGGGGTCCGGAGCCCAGGGTAGGGAGAGGTCAGTGTAGGAGGGGAAGGTCCCAGGTGACCCCTCATAGTAGAGGAGGGTGGTAGGAGGTATGGGTACCCTAGGGTCCTACTCACCTATGGAGGAGCCCACGTCCGCCCCAGGCCCGCTAACCAGACGGGGGAACTGTACTTACCGGACCACGCTGCTGAGGGCGGGCATCCATCCTGACAGACTGCCTCTGCACCACAGAGAGGGCGCTGTTGGCCCAGGGGCACGCTGTGACGCTGGCATGCCAGGTGTGTGCATCCCGGTGGGGTGTTTCACCCGCAGGCCACTCTCCGTCCGTGGGACTATAGTCCCTATGGAGACCCAGCAAGGAGCTACGGTCTGCAAGTGCTCGCTGGTACAAACTGGGAGACCGTAAGGCTCTCATATATCCAGTCCGAAACCCAGCTGGCATTCCACAGGAACTGGAGTCAGCAGCAACAAGAAATAAAAAAGGTTCCATTTAAGACGTTTAAAACAGAGCTAGGACAAAAAGGTCCCAGCAGGACCTAAGACCAGGCAGCTAAAACGGATGCAACGGTGAGGCCAGGGGCAATAACCCAGGGACCCCGCCCCCCTGGGCGTCTCAAAGCCTTTGGCTCTACCTGGTCACTCCTAGAGGGAGGGGCTTATTACCCATCTGTCTATGATTAAAAGCAGCAGCTATGTCCGTCGGTGGACGAAAGAGAAATTACTTTTTTGCTAACTTTTATAATAGAAACTAAAAAAATTTTTTGTTTTTTTTTGTTTTTTCAAAATTTGCACTATTTTTTCGCTTATATCACAAAAAAACAAAAACCTTGTGGTGATAAAATACCACCAAAAGAAAGCTCTATTTGTGTGAACAAAAATTATAAAAATTATTTTTGGGTCTAGTGTAGCATGACTGAGCAGTTGTCATTCAAAGTGTTAGAGTGCTGAAAGCTGAAAATTGGTCTGGGCAGGAAGGGAGTGAAAGTGCCCTGTATTGAAGTGGTTAAAAAAAATATTGTTACTGTTGACAAAAAAGGTTATTTGCAAATGAAAAAAAAAAGGGCTTTTATTCAAATTTGCCTAAAGCGTAACTTCACTTTTGTT
Organism: Pelophylax lessonae; assembly: GCF_965119305.1. Classification (NCBI taxonomy): domain Eukaryota; kingdom Metazoa; phylum Chordata; class Amphibia; order Anura; family Ranidae; genus Pelophylax; species Pelophylax lessonae. Next base: position 78,278,056 of record NC_138768.1, read on the forward strand.
GGGAAAAAAACATTCCCCTTTAGGTGATCTTTTTTATCTATGGGATTTTAATAAACTTTGTTGTAGATTCCTACCTTTTGTGAAGAAATCACTGTTTGTTCTTCTTTGCCCCTGTGTGGAGTGAGTCTAATGGGAGTGGTTTCATAATTGTCAACCAGCTGCTGCAGCTGTAGAGCTCTAATGAGGAAAATTGCTGGGTTTGCATCCCTTTAGACGAGATTTCCTATTGGGAGTTTCTTACCAAAAAATTTTTGTTGCAGGGGATGCCGAAAATCTGACTTGCATCTTAGTGCAGACTTCTGGGGAAATCAGAGAGCCAATCACACAAGCAGAAAATATGTTTTTGGGGTGCATTTTTTACACATTCTGTGTACAGGACACCTCCAGGCAGCCACATTGCAATGCATTTTACAGAAAACTACAATGGCTGCAGATTGAAAAGGAAAGGTCGTTTTTAACCACTTAAGCCCCGGAAGATTTTACCCCCTTTCTGACCAGAGCCTATTTTGCGATTTGGCACTGCGTGACTTTAACGGACAATTGCGCCGTCGTGCGTCGCTGTGCCTAAACTAATTTGACGTCCTTTTTTTCCCACAAACAGAGCTTTCTTTTGGTGGTATTTGATCACCTGTGCGATTTTTTGATCATGCGCTATAAACAAAAAAAGAGTGTCAATTTTGCAAAAATAACAATATTTTTAACATTTTTTTATATGAAATTCCCCAAAAAAATATGTAAAAATCAACATTTTTTAACATTTTAGGCTAATTTGTTTTCTGCTACATATGTTTGGTAAAAAAAATCGCAAAAAGCGTATTTTGATTGGTTTGCGCAAAAGTTATTGCGTTTACTAACTAAGGGAAAGATTTTTGTCATTTTTGTTGTTTTTTTTTTAACGCGTAATGGCGGCGATTTGCGGGTTTTTTTTTTTGCGGGACTGCGACATTGCGGCGGACAGATCGGACCCTTGACTGACATTTTTGACACTTTTGGGGTTACCAGTGACATTACTACAGTAATCAGTGCTGGCAGTGAAGGGGTTAACTTTTTTTGAGAGGGAGGGGTTAAGTGTGTCCCTAGGGGCGTGCTTCTAACTGTGATTGGCTGTGGCTTGAGGTGTAAGAACAGTGATCAACGGTCCTACATAGCAGAACCGTATGATCACTATTCTTACACAGGGGAGAATGACAGGCGGCGGTGTTTACATTAGCCGCCTGCCTTTCTCCCGGTGTAAGGGACGACCGCGAGTGCCATCGGGTCATCGGGTCTGCCGGGCACATGCGCGGGGAGGTCCGTGACCGAGCGGGAGCGCGCATCCAGCGGCGCGTGCTCGCTCCCCAGAGCCTCACCGATACGTCACTTTGCCTGTGAGGGGCTGACCGCCGCAGTATATGTACTTGCGGCGGTCGGCAAGTGGTTAATGACCTTCAATTACAATATGACTTGTGTCACAATTCTATATGCTTTTTTTTTTTTTTTTTTAATTCGCTATTTTTTTTTCCCATTAACACATTAACAGAAACAAAAAAATATCTAAGGGGAGAAATTAGGAATATAAACTAAAATATACATTTTATAACGTGCCGTAAAATTGGCTTTAAAACAAGCATTCACTGACCTCTGTATCTGCACACACTGTGGATAAATCCATCCTTAAATCCCTATTAAACCCAAAAACAAAAATGGACTGTGAGTGCCGGTTCACACTATAGCGATGTCAGATATTACATGTGATTCGCACCGCACTGCTCTGCAAATCACATGCAATGTCTGGGCGATGCAAATTCATCCATGTAGATTGTATGGCTGAATTTTTTGCATCGCGTTCAGTGGTGCAGGAACCTCTTTTTGGTCTGCACCAGAATTGGATCGCATGGGTGAAAACACCCCTATGCAATCCGATTCCTGTCCGAATTGACAGTTCGCATTGCGATGTGCGAACTAATCTGGGGGTGACATTAACTCTGTATTGACACCCCCAGCGATTTGCATATGGCAGTGTGAACTGCCTGCCAGTCGGGAACCCGCAGTGGATTTGCAGGGTTCCCGCATCGCAGTGTGAATTGGCACTGAGGGAGTGAGTGAATTCCTGACCAGTAATCCCATTGTCCAGCTGTCATTGAGCTACCTGGCCGCTGACATAAATAAGCATTGCATAAGTGAAAGTCTTTTACATACATAGCTGAAAATGTTGTTAAGTAATTTTTTTTTTTTTTAGATTATTGGCACTTTAGCTCACCACCCACTAAAATCTGCAACAACGCATTTTTAGGCTGATTTAGCATTTAGTATTATATTTAAGTAGCAGGCTTAAATATACTGTATTTACTATAACCTTCATGTGTTTTTTTTTATAATTTTTATAATTTTTTAAATATTTTAAATACAATCTTATCATAGGTTTACCTTTTACTACTGTGCTAACACTTCGCAAAAGTATGACCATGACCATATCTCAGAGTTAATCAGGCAGAACAGGTGCCTCAAAGCCAACAACACAGGCAACAGTTCCCACCCTTTTCAATCCATATGTGGTTATCCCCATCGTGCATGAGACACGTTACGTAGAGTGCTACAACAACACATAGGTCAGTCCTTATATCTCAGTTCTCAGCCTCTTTCATATGTGATATTTAACATGTAAACAAGCCATAGATTATACAATGTACTTTCCATCCAGCAGTGTTCTGCTAGCAGTAATCGCATGCAAAAAATCAGACAGGCTGGTTGTAATGAAGTCGATCGATGGATTGACTTCAGTACAAGCAGGTTTTGCTCAATAATATCCCTGTATTTAGCACCATCCATCTTTCCCTCAATTCTGACCAGTTTCCCAGTCCCGGCTACTGATATAAATAGATAAGAAATTATCCAATGGTGATATTTAAAGTGCCGAAGTGCAAGTAAGAAGTGGTAATTTCTTGCACTGAACCATCCACTACCAGCACTATCAAATAAAGTTGTATTACAATTTGTGCACTTTTGTTTTATTTATTGCTCACTCACCATATATTATTCTTCTGACACTGAGCACCTTTTTGGGGATGTATACATTCAGTCCAATTACCACTTCTTACTTGCACTTTGGCACTTTAAATATCACCATTGGATAATTTCTTATCTATTTATATGGTCTGTTTTTATAAACACACATCTATAAGACCTTCTCCTTCTGGCCGCTCTGTCATAAAGCCCAACTCTATGGAGTGTATGGCTTATTGTCCTCCTATGTACAGATACTCCAGTCTCTGCTGTGGAAATCTGCAGCTCCTCCAAGGTTGCCTTAGGTCTCTGTGCTGCCTCTCCGATTAATGCCCTCCTTGTCCGTCCGTGAGTTTTCGTGGGCGTCCATCTCTTGGCAGGTTTGCTGTTGTGCCATGTTCTTTCCATTTGGTTATGATAGATTTGATGGTGCTCCTGGGGATCATCAAAGATTTGGATATTTTTTTAGATTCACAAAACATTGAACTTAAAGGCCCGTACACATGATACGAAAATCGGAAGTAAAGTTTCGTCCGACGAAAGATCTGCCGATTTTCAGATTGTTAGTATAGTGCTTTTGACAGCCGATTACGAATTTTTTGGACGACAAAAACTGGATGTGCAGGCTATAAAATTTTTATCGTACGTCAACACAACGTCCAATTTTTGTTTAATTAGTACAGTTTTTGTCCGAAAATTTTTTTAAGAGCAAGACTAGGCATGCTCAGAAACGAAAGAACACATACAAAACAATTCAACACATTACATCACTTCTGAAGTTGAATTCTGGCATAGGAGAATTTTCGTATGAAAGTAACCTCTTCACTTTCCATATGAGACTAGCATGCAACAAAAAACGGACGAAAGATCGTATGATAATCTGATTGTGTGTACGAGGCTTTAGGCTGTAATGTTACAAAAGAAGTAAAAAGTCAAGGGGGTGAATACTTTTGCAAGGCACTGTATATTTGTCAGCAAGTGAACACATTGTCATTGAAGTTTATACGTTGAAAGCAGAAAAAATGGACAAGCGTAAGGCTTCTTTTACACGGGTGACCGATTAGATTTGTTTTCCAGGCAGATCTGATCTGACCATCCAGCCTCTTCTATTTGGCTGCGGATGTCAGCGGACACATTTCTGCTGACACCCGCCGCCAACCGATCCGATCCTGTCCGCCAAAAACAGATGGATGTGGGTCCTATTCCCGTCCATCTGGCGGTTTGGATGGCGTTAGAAGAAAAACGGACAGGCAGTTAATTTCCACTGCTTTCCCCATAGACGAGAGCGGGCTATGTCTCTGTCTGCTCTCCATTGCAGATCGGACAGAGACCTATCATCCGCCTGCTCAGCAGGGATCAGCAGAGAGCCCCTCAGCTGAGCAAGTGGATCCTGCATCACGGAGGCGCCCATGTAAAAAGGGGCCTTAGGATCTGACCAACTTTGACAAAGGCCAAATTGTAATGGTTAAACGACTGTTTGCAGACCAGTCTGCAGTAGTCAGATGGATGGTCCAAGCAAGGAAAACTGGTGACAGGGTCGTGGGCGGCCAAGACTCATACATGCACATGAAGAGTGAAATCTTCCCGTGTAGTGCGATCCAACAGAAAAGCTTCTTTATATGAAATTGATGAAAAAACGTAATGCTGGTTCCGATAGAAAGGTATCAGAACACACAGCGCATCACAGTTTTTTGCATATGGGGCTACGTAGCCGGAGCCAGTCAGGGCGCCCATGATGACTCATGTCCACAGCCAAAAGCGCCTACAGTGGGCACATGAGCATTAGAACTGGACCACAGAGCAATGGGAGGAGGTGGCCTGGTCTGATGAATCACGTTTTCTTTTACATCATGTGGAAGGCTGGATGTGTATGCATTGCTTACTTGGGGGAACGATGGCACCAGGATGCAGTAGGGAAGAAGGTAAGCCGGCAGAGGCAGTGTGATGGTTTGGGAAATGTTCTGCTGGGAAGCCTTGAGTCCTGCCATTCATGTGGATGTTATGTGACAAGTACCACTTACCTGAAGATTGTTGCTGACCAAGTACACCCCTTCATGAAAACAATATACCCTAATAGCAATGGCCTCTTTCAGCAGAATAATGCTCCCTGCCACACTGCAACAATGGATCAAGAATCATTTGGGGAACACAACAGCAAGTTTGAAGTGTTGACTCAAATTCTCCAGATCTCATTCCAATCGAGCATGTGTGGCATGTGCTGGAAAAACAAGTCCAATGCATGGAGGCCCCACCTCGCAATTTAGAGGACGTAAAGTGATATTAAAGATTTGTTTTTGTTTCTTTTTTAAATAAAAAACATGTCATATTTATTCCTGGTACTGCTGGCTCCCCCCTCTTGACCAGTGCCTCCAATAGCAAGCTGCTTTTTATGGGGGCACTGCTGCATATTCGCTCCTGAGCCCCGCTCTATGCATCCATAAGGCTCAGCCACTCCTCCCACTCTCTCCTCATAGGCTCAGTGGCTGTAATTGATCAGTCAATGAGGAGAGGGAGGAGACCCTGGAAAGTTGAGGCTACTGTACACATCGCTGGATCAAGAGGGGGCTCAGATGAGTATTGATGAGGGGGGGGGGGGCTGTGGAGTTTTGTTTACCTTCATGCATAGAATGCATAACGGTAAAAAGCCTTTAGCCTTTGCAACCACTTAAAGGACCTGCTACTGGTGTCATGGTGCCAAATACCACAGCATACCTTTAGATGGGTCAGGGCTGTTTTGGCTGCAAAAGGGGGGGGAAACTGGGGGGGGGGGAGCAAAAGGGGGATGTATATTTATGTATATCTGTGGCTGATCTGTATATACAATATCTCACAAAAGTAAGTACACCCCTCACATTTTTGTAAATATTTTATTATATCTTTTCATGTGACAACACTGAAGAAATGACACTTTGCTACAATGTAAAGTAGTGAGTGTACAGCTTGTATAACAGTGTAAATTTGCTGTCCCCTCAAAATAACTCAACACACAGCCATTATTGTCTAAACAGCTGGCAACAAAAGTAGGTACACCCCATTTTCCCTCCCCGGTGTCATGTGACTCGTTAGTGATACAAGGTCTCAGGTGTACCATGTCTGTATGGACCAAAGTCTCTGAGAAATGTTTCCAACACTGTGTTGAATCTATGCCACGAAGAATGAAGGCGGTTCTGAAAGCAAGAGGGGGGTTCAACTCTGTACTAGCAAGGTGTACCTAATAAAGTGGCTGGTGAGTGTGTATATATATATATATATATATATATATATATATATATATATATATATATATATATATGTATGTAGCAGGATTTCCAGGCATTGGCCTGATATGGGTCTGCCAGGGTTACCGTCAACACCAACAGCCCCTTTGAGATTCCCCAAGTGTGAGATCTGAGGCAATGAACAGTCCGGCATCTTTGGTTTGTTTTGTTTATTTTGTATAGGGATAAGAGAAGGGAATGAGTAGGATACTCCTCTGGCTGGTCAACGCCCGTTGGCGCTTGGAAAACTGGCTTGCTGTCTGTGAACTTGAAAGAGCTCCCTGTAGTCTTCACTGTCTGAGGTAGCCTCCTGTACTGTTACTGCTGCTGCAAAATTCAACTCTGTGTACCTTGCACTGCACACTCTGCACTGTACACGCTGTACTTCAGGCCCCAAATGCTGGCACCCCCTCTTACTCTTCAGGGTCAAACTCTGGCACCCCCTTTACTCTTTACTTCGCACTGGCTAGCTAGCTCCTGGATCCCTCTGACCCTCTCAGGAGTGGTCCCCTCTCCTAGGCAGACCCCCAGGGACAATTCACAGTACTCACTACTTAGAATGCTTTCCTGGAACTCGACCCCCACAGCTCCGCTGGTCCTCAGCACACTGGATCCTTTCTGCCGCTCAGCTCAGCCCTGTATTCCCTCAGGCAAGCGACCTAGGACACCAGATTCTTCCTGACAGGACCTGGGACTCTGCTTCCCGCCAAAGACACCCTGTCATGTGCTACCCACAGGCTTATACCCCCTCCCAGAATGCTCTGCGGCAGAATCTGCCCTTTCAGGATGGATACAAGCCCTGGTGTGCTATTGGTTAGGTTTCCTCCACTGCCCAATGAGAGCCCTCATTTGGACACAGTGGGGAGACTCCCCAACACAACCAGCACACCTGGGAACACATGACAGCCTACTGAAAACATGGCCTTACTGTTAAACACGGCACCAACTATAGTTTATCTAGAACCTACCCTGGAGGGTGCTACATATATATATATACATTTGTATTTAAGCCTGTAAGGAAGATGCAGCTTGGAACAAAATATTCCATTAAATAAAGATTATATTTACTTTTTGTGTGAGCTATATAGAATTGTGTTTGTCTTTGTTCCTGTCTCCCAATAATGCTCCTGTGTGTTTTCACCCGGTCACATAGGCTTCCAGTGGAGCTTATAAATTGTTTAATTCAACACACATTACAGAGGCATGGACCACCGTTGTCACTATGAGGAAATCTACTTTGAGAATTGCCATGTAGCCATTACTGGTGTGCATGAGGACAGAATGTGACTGTAATGGGGCTGCAGCAGTACTGGGATGCAAGGATGAATAAAAGGTAAAAACAAGTATTTTACTGAAAAAAATGTCAATTCTTTATCTTAGATCATGCTATACAAATTTCTACTCCAACTCACTACACAGTTTGGTAACCTGGCAAGATTTACTTAATTTCGCTAGTCTTCACCTCAGTTTAACTAATTTTACACAGTAGTAAATCAGATTTGAGGATGCTGTTAAATATACATTTTGCACAGGGCTCTGTTGCACTTTCTGTGGCAGAGTTTATGAAATCTGGGTCTACATGATGATCCTGCCATTAGAATTCCTCTTTTCCCAGTAAGCATCCTTCTCTGTACAGTCTTCCTTCCCTCACTGACTGAAGCTAAGCATCCTCGAGGATACAAAGAGTGTAATTGTTTACACAAATCAAGACGGGGGATAAGAGCGTTCCACAATGTGACCCACGTGAGACAGACCCCTCTTGTTTTCTCTCTGTAGGGTAGTGTACAGCGTAAGAAGCTTTTCCGCCTCACAAACAAACAGAGGATTTGTTGGCTTTAAAATAGTTTCATGGGCTATAACAGCTCCTGGGTGGAATATACATCGTCTTACCTACCCACTAACCCGATTGTAAGGCACAGTTGTTGGTTTAAATCCACTTTCTTTTGTGTGACCATTGAATGTTTGTATATCATTTTTTTTAGGTAATATTAACCACTTAAGCCCCGGAAGATTTTACCCCTTCCTGACCAGGCGCTATTTTGCGATTTGGCACTGCGTGACTTTAACGGACAATTGCGCGGTCGTGCGACGCTGTACCCAAATGAAATTGATGTCCTTTTTTCTCACAAACAGAGCTTTCTTTTGGTGGTATTTGATCACCTGTGCGATTTTTACTTTTTGCGCTATAAAGCAAAAAAGAGCGACAATTTTGAAAAAATAACAATATTTTTCACATTTTTTATATGAAATTCCCCCAAAAAAATGTAAAAATCAAAACTTTTTAACATTTTAGGCCAATTTGTTTTCTGCTACCTATGTTTGGTAAAAAAAATCACAATAAGCATATTTTGATTGGTTTGCGCAAAAGTTATTGCGTTTACTAACTGAGGGAAAGATTTCTGTCATTTTTGGTGGGTTTTTTTAACGAGTAATGGCGGCAATCTGCGATTTTTTTTGCGGGACTGCGACATTGCGGCGGACAGATCGGACCCTTGACTGACATTTTTGACACTTTTTGGGGTACCAGTGACATTACTACAGTAATCAGTGCTATACATATGCACTGTTACTGAAAAAATGACACAGGCAGGGAAGGGGTTAACTTTATTGGTGATGCAGGGGTTAAGTGTGTCCCTAGGGGCGTGCTTCTAACTTTAAAGGGGTGTGGCTAGTGATTTAACCACAGAGACATGCGATCCTACATAGCAGGATCGTATGATCTCTGCAGTTAGATCAGGGAGAATGACAGGCGGCTTTGTTTACATCAGCCGCCTGCCTTTCTCCCTCTCCACAGGGAGATCGCGAGTGACCGGCGGACATCGGCTCGTCCCCTAGAGGCTTTCAGGCTAGCGACGTAGTACTACGTCACTTTGCCTGTACGGGGCTGACGGCCGCAGTAAATAGTCGTGCGGCGGTCGGCAAGTGGTTAAAAATAATTTACAGGCAGTAAAATCAAATAGTGATTCCTATCCATGTGACTTTGCAACTGTGCTTGTATAGTGGGTTTGAAAAGGTTTTCTTCTTCTTTATTGTCTAATGTAATGATAGACTTTATTTTGAATAGGGATAAGTGCTTTTTTGTCAGGTAAAATGTGCATTTAATGCATATTAATATTATGCAGTCTCCTAGTATACTTTAGTGCAGCTAGCTGAAATTTCCTTCACAAATCATTAGCATTAATACTTTTTAGCTGTGCTAAAACAAATTTTGTTGTTTAATTTAATTGAAGTTTTCAATTTGACAAACAGAGTTACTAAGCAAGCTGCTCTGCTATACTGACACTAGGGACACTCTGGCTAACCCATAATGCTCTGGCAATCCTTTGCCATGTGTTACATTGTTTTAAACAAATATCAGATATAAATTTCATATATATATATACACACACACTATTTTACCGGAAGTATTGGGACGCCTGCCTTTACGCACACATGGACTTTAATGGCATCCCAGTCTTATGGGCCATACACACAATTGTCTTTAGATTTTTTCCTTTAGATTTACCAAAACTATATAATATGAAGTCAAATCTAAACACTTTCAATTTGTATGCAATCAGGCAGGCCCTAGCACTACATAGTTGAAGGTAAATCTAAAGGAAATCTAACAACAACAGTTGTATAGTGTGTATCCAACTTAAGTCTGTAGGGTTCAATATGGAGTTGGCCCACCCTTTGCAGCTATAACAGCTTCAGCTCTTCTGGGAAGGGTGTTCACAAAGTTGAGGAGTGTGTCTATGGGAATGTTTGACCATTCTTCCAAAAGTGCTTTTGTGAGTTCAGGCACTGATGTTGGAGAGAAGGCATGGCTTGCAGTCTCCCCTTTAATTCATCCCAAAGGTGTTCTATCAGGTTGAGGTCAGGAATTTGAGCAGACCAGTCAAGTTCCTCCACCCCAAACTCACTTTATGGACTGTTGCTTTGTGCACTGGGGCGCAGTCATGTTGCAACAGGAAGGGGCCATCCCCAAACTGTTCCCAAAAAGTTGGGAGCATGAAATTGTCCAAAATGTCTTGGTATGCTGTGGACACCTTCCCAGAAGAGTTGAAGTTGTTATAGCTGCAAAGGGTGGGCCAACTCAATATTGAAGTTCATGTGGGTGTAAATGCAGGCGTCCCAATACTTTTAGGAAAAAAAATTTAAAACAGCCGTTTAAAAACTTAGAAAACAACTAAAATAAAATTAGCCCAAACCATTCTTGTTTAAGTTATAAAAAAAAAACACTAAATTTAGCTTAATGCCGGTGTTCCGTGAGAATTACCTACCCGTGAGAAAAACCTAACCCTCGTCACTTCCGGTACTCCGCACTGTATGTAATGCAGCGGGTACATTAAAACAGCTGGGCTGAAATACGAGTGATCTCCGCTCCTGTCCCGGTCACTTCCCTGCTCTCGGATAGTAAATATAAAAGCGGCGGCGGCTGTATGAAAACATAAATCACTGAGCCGAAAGCCGCTTTTATATTTACTTGCCGAGAGCAGGGAAGTGACCGGGACAGGTGCGGGGATGACTCGTATGTCAGCACAGCTGTTTTAGGTAAGCGCCGCGTCAGTAGGTTTTTTTCACGGTACACCGTGATCGGTTTATACTAGTGCGCATGCGCACTAGTAAGCTCCTCTGTTCTGCCATTAGGTATCCGGCGCTCTGAGCATGCGCACTGCTGCGCTGCTCAGATGCTTCTGGCCGGAAGTGACGAGGGGTAGGTAATTCTCACAGGGTAGGTAATTCTCACGGAACACCGGGTCACACTTGTGCGATGCGGGAAGGCTGCGAATTCGCAGCCTGTTCCCGCATCGCATCCGCACAAGAGGCAGTTCACATTGCCATATGCGATACGCTGGGGGTGTCAATGAAATGTTAACGACACCCCCAGTTTGATCGCATATCGCAGTGCGATCTGACAGTTCGCACAGGATGGGATCGCACAAGTGTGAACCACTGTACGATCCGATCCTGATGCAGCTGAAAAAATGCCTCATGTGCGACTTTTGTGCGGGTGCAGTGCGAATTTAGCCATACAAAGTGTATGGCTGAATTCGCACTGCACATCCGATCGCATGTAATGAAGGAGCAGTGCGCTCCGATATTACATGCGATCGTCGCACACGCGGAAGTGTGAACCGGCACTTAAAGTGGATGTTATGCTCACAAAAGTGTATAAACTAGCATTACCGGTAAACGACATGTCTTGTAGTGTGTTGATATGAAATAGGAAATGAAGGTAAACCTTACCTGGAGCACAGAAAGCAATCAAAGTTGACAAAGGTTGTAAGCCCTTACTGCTCTGTCCAACTCTGAGAAAAATGTTGTCACGAACTACATGCTTTAAATACAAATATGTTTAGAAATACAATCTCAGCCAGGGCCATCTACATTTATTCAGAATATTAAGTGTATTGAGTGCTGCAGCTTTTGAAAAGCAGGCTTTAAATTTGAATGTTACACAGCATTTGTATGGCAAACTCAAAAAGCTTTAACCTTCCTAGTGGTATTCCCGAGTGTGGCTCGGGTTTAACCACTTTAGGACCGCGCGCGGTAATACTACTGCGGCAGTGCGGCACGATACCGCTCAGCCACGTAGTATTAACGTGATGCGCGATCGCGGCTCCAGAGCGCGCTCCCGCGCGCCGCGGGTCCCGATCCCGATGGCATTCGGTAGGGAACCGATCAATCATCAGATACTGACCAATGATTTTTGGTCAGTGTCTGTAGATCGGTCCCCACCAATGGCAATCTGTCCCCTGTCTGTGTAATGTAAACACAGACAGGGGAAGTGATGTCACTGTCCCTCCTGAAGTCCTTTCGGTTCCAGGAGAGAGACAGAGACACACCAAAAACGTGAGTTTCCACCAACACTACACTGACACACCTCACATAGGCACATTTAACCCCTTCATCACCTCTGATCACCCCCAAACCCCTCACAGTGAACACTATATACAGTGGTATACAGATATTTTACTGATCACTGTATAAGTGTCACTTGTGAGCGTAGTTTGCGCCTGCGTTAGGCCCAAATAGGGTTAGGGTACCCGCCACCTATCCCCTAATAAAGTTTTTACCCCTTGATCAGCCCCAGTTAACCCCTTCACTACCTATTACTCTGTGCACTAAATACAGTATATAGGTAAATACTGATCACTGTATTTAGTGTCACTAGTGACCCTAATTTGCGCTTGCGCTAAGCCCATATAGGGTTAGGGCACCCGCCACCTATTCCCTAATAAACTTTTAACCGCCTGATCTTCCCCAGTTAACCCCTTCACTCCATATAAAACAGTGCACTAATATATACAGTATATCAGATAACTACTGATCACTGTATTTAGTGTCACTGGTGACCCTAATTTGCGCTTGCGCTAGGCCCGAATAGGTTTAGGCCACCCGCCATCTATCCTCTATAAAGGTTTAACCCCTTGATCTCCCCCAGTTTAACCCCTTCACTTCCCTGTCACAGTGTTCGCTATATACAGTGATTACCGATCACTGTATTAGCGTCACGGGTGACACAACTTAGGCTAGCTAGTTAGCGTCAGGGTCCCACTACACCACCGTTACTTAGCGTTAGTTAGAGTCAAGTACACTAACACACACACACCACCATTACTAGTATAGTGTTTGAACAGATCAATATCTGATCTGATCAGAACTATACTAGCGTCCTCATAATTTAGTGTTCCCCAAACGCAGTGTTTGCACAATCAGCACTGATTCCTGCTAGCACCTGCGTTTAGCCCCCCTGCCCAGCCCACCTTACCCAGGCAAGTGTAGTAATCAATAGATTACTGACACTTCCAAAAAACACATCACACAAAACCGCTGCGTTAGCAGAGTCAGGCCTGATCTCTGTTAGCACTAGCAGTTTTTCTTTGTAGCGACCAAATAGTCCTCAACAACCAGGTGCTTTTATTACCTAGTAGTCGCACTACTGTACCGGTAAATGTAGTTACTAAAATGACAAAACGTTGGTACAGTGGTGAAGAGGTCTACGAAATGCTGACCGCGGCACGTGAGAGCGATGGGGAAGCCTCACTGTCAGAATCAGGGTCAGTATACGAACCAGATGACAGCAGCGGCTCCCTGACAGATAGCTCCGACAGAGGGGTCCCTGCTAGGGTCAGGCGTACCCGACCCCATTCTGGAGTTGTTGACTTGCAAAAACTGGAGGTTTCTGGTATGCAGCAGAGTGCCAGTACTAGTGCCGCTCACACTTCTCGTGAACTGGCAAGCAACGAGCGGCCTAGTACACCCTGGACCTTCAACCAGCACTGCAGTATCACCTGGTGACGTGGCGAGTCACCTGAGTGCAGTTGAAGCTGGTGCGGTGGCTAGCACGAGTAGTGGCCCGCAGCCACCGCGTATCCGAAGACAGGCCCGTAGAGCCCATAGTGTCCTCCCTGAAGTGCTGGCATATCCTAATTGGCAGCCCACAGATTCCACAGCGCCAGTACTTCCCCCATTCACCGCCCAACCCGGAATCCAAGTGGAAACAGCTGGTTTTAATCCCATTAACTTTTTTGAGCTGTTTTTCACTGAAGATCTTTTCAGATCTATTGTGGACCAATCAAATTTGTACGCTCAACAATTCATCGCCGCCAACCCAAATTCACCCCTTGCCAGACCATTCGCCTGGAATCCTATTACGATTCAGGAGTTTAAACCCTATCTGGGCCTTTCCTTCAACACGGGCATTACAAGAAAGAATGAATTGCGGTTATATTGGTCCACTGACCCAATTCATCAAATGTACGTGTTCTCTGCTGTTATGTCCAGGGCTCGATACCAACAAATATTTTGGTTCATGCATTTCAACGACAATGAACTCTGTCGTCCTCGGGGAGACCCTGAATATGATCGGCTCCACAAAATTCGGGCCCCTCATAGACCACTTCAATCAGCGGTTCGCAGCCTTGTTTACCCCCCAACAAGATGTCTGCGTTGACGAGTCCCTGATTAAGTTTACTGGTCGCCTTGCTATCAAACAGTACCTCCCCAGCAAGTGTGCCAGATACGGGGTCAAGTTGTATAAGCTTTGTGACAGGGCCACAGGCTATACAGTTAATTTCCGTGTCTATGAGGGAAAAGATAGCACTGTGGAGCCCCCCGACTGCCCAGGCTACATAGGGAGCAGCGGCAAGATAGTTTGGGACTTGGTGTCACCCTTATTCGGAAAGGGGTACCACTTGTACGTGGACAATTTCTATTCAAGCGTGCCACTTTTTAGACACCTCTATCAATTGCAAATTGGCGCTTGTGGCACCGTGCGATCTAATCGCCGGGGCTTCCCCCAACGGCTAGTGAATGCCCCACTGAGCTCGGGGGAGAGAGCCTGCTTGAGGTGCGATGAATTGCTTGCAGTGAAGTGGAGGGACAAACGAAACGTTTACGTGCTGTCCTCCATTCACCCAGACACGGCAGTCCAAATTACTACGGTCACCGGTGTTGTTGTTGAGAAACCCCTCTGTGTCCACGACTATAACCGTAAAATGGGAGGGGTGGACTTCAACGACCAGATGATGGGACCGTACTTAATTGCCCGTAAGGCCAGACGCTGGTACAAAAAAGTGTCTGTATACCTATTTCAATTGGCTGTTTACAACGCTTTTGTCTTATACAAAGCGTCTGCTGGAACATTATCCTTCTTTCAATTCCAAGAAGAGATAATCAGAGCCCTTCTGTATTCAGCTGGTGCTCCTGCCCAACTTCCCCAACCAGATGCAGTGAGCCGGCTGCATGAGAGGCATTTTCCGCAATACCTCCCGAGTACCCCTACCAAACGATACCCCCAAAAAAGATGCCGTGTCTGCAGCAAGCGCGGATTTAGGCGTGACACCCGGAATTATTGTCCCGACTGTCCTGACCGACCTGGTCTTTGCCACGGTAACTGTTTCCGTCGCTACCACACACTAGTGGATTATTAGCATAGGGTACAGCACGGCACAGTTTAGGGCACATTTACACAGGGTCTCAAAAGATGTTCGATGACTATCGTCATTTTGAGAGACCCGAACCTGGAACCTGGAACTCGACGTTTGAAGAAAAAAAAAAAAAATACATAAAAGCCAAAAATAGTTGTCGTCTCAGTCATTTTTTATGTTCTTCTACACTTCCTATGTACTTTTAATGTACTTTGTTTGTTTTTCATTCTTTTGTGACCTGTTTCTCTTGCAGGTACTCGTCGGCTACCACGCATTGATTTCATATATTCTGACACAAACAGTGTTTGCGCTCAGCATACATGGATACCTTTGCTGATAGCAGCTGTGGTGATTTTCTGATTTCAGCACTGCAGTTAAAATCCTATTTTGGTATACGTGGATAGTGCCGTGTATACCCATCATTAAATTCAGTGGGTGGTTGTTTGGGCGGTTAATGATGAGAATCCAAAAACTTTTGTTGTGTCAGTCATTTTATATGTCCTACTCTTCCTAATGTACTTTTTTTTAATGTACTTTGTTTGTTTTTTCATTCTTTTGTGACCTGTTTCTCTTGCAGGTACTCGTCGGCTACCATGCATTGATTTTATATATTCTGACACAAACAGCGTTTGCGCTCAGCATATATGGATACCTTTGCTGATAGCAGCTGTGGTGATTTTCTGATTTCAGCACTGCAGTTAAAATCCTATTTTGGTATACGTGGATAGTGTCGTGTATACCCATCATTAAATTCAGTGGGTGGTTGTTTGGGCGGTTAATGATGAGCAATACTACGCATTATTCCTGTGCTGATTTCTGATAGGTTCTCTTTTTTTTCGTTCAGCCCACAGGCTGCATGAAAAAAAAAAACCTATATGCCAAACAAAGACCAGCAATGTACTGGTACGTTGCTGGACTTTGAGTGGTTATACCAGGATGATGCCTGCAGATTTAGGCATCATCTTGGTATCGTTTTTTACAGCAAGCGGTCGGCTTACATGTAAAAGCAATCCTAGCGGATAATTGGCCGCTAGACTGCTTTTACATGCAGTGGGAGGGGACTCCCCCCCCCCTCCTGCCGCCTTCCGCTGCCTTCCACGGTTTTTCTCGGGCTCTCCTGTCCCACCGGTTAACCCGAGAGTGCAGCCGGTGGTTCAATTATCTAACCATAGAGCTGATTGGAGATGAGAATGGCTCCAATCATCTCTATGGCCTAAGATGCCGGAGGCTACGAGCATTTCATGACTTCTGTTTCGCCAGAAATAAACAGCGCCATTGGGAAATTGGGAAAGTATTTTATCACACCAATTTTGGTATGGTCAGATGCGTTAAGGTCAGAGGAAAGATCTAGAGTATAAAAGACCCCAATTTTTTTTAAAAAGAGTACCTGTCACTACAGATTGCTATCATAGAGGAAATTTAAATTCACCGTGATAACAATAAAAATGATTAAAGAAAAAAAAAATGAAAGAAAAGGTGTCAAAATAACATAAGAAAGCAAATTAAAAAAAAAAAAAAAAAATCAAGCCCCCCTGTCCCCCCGTGCTTGCGCGCAAATGCGCGCACAAGCGTTGGTCTAGTGTCATATGTAAACCGCAATTTCAGCATGCATGTGAGGTATCGCCATGAACACCAGGTCGAGGGCAGTAATTGTTGTGGTAGACCTCCTCTGTAAGTCCAAAGTGGTAACCTGTAAAGACTTTTAAAGGCTTTTAAAACCGTACGTAGTTTGTTGCCGCGGCACGGGCGTGCGCAATTTTTAAAGCATGTCATGTTAGGTGTCTATGAACTCGGCATAAGATCATCTTTTAAATTTTACCAAACAATTTGGAATTATATAGTGTATTTCTGCATTAAAAATAAAAAAAGTGTTTTTTTTACGCAAAAATTGCGTTTGGAAAATGTGTGCGCAAATACCGTGTAACAAAAAAAATTGCAACATCCACCATTTTGTTCTGTAGGGCCTCTGCTTTAAAAAAATATATAATGTTTGGGGGTTCAAAGTAATTTTTTGTGAAAAAAAAATATTTTTTCATGTAAACAAAAACTCACAGAAAAGGCTTGGTTTTCAAGTGGTTAGAAGAGTGGGTGATGTGTTGCTAAAATTGAGCATAAAATGCCAGGACTGTTCAAACACCCCCCAAATTACCCCTTTTTGGAAAGTAGACACCCAAAGCTGTTTGCTGAGAGGCATATTGAGTCCATGGAGTATTTTATATTTTGCCCTAAGTTTCAGGAAAATGACAATTTTTTTTTTTTTTTTTTTTTTTTTACACAAAGTTGTCTAAATAATATATTGCTCACGCATGCCATGGGTATATGTGAAATGACACCCCAAAATACATTCTGCTGCTTCTCCGGAGTACAGGGATACCCCATGTGTGAGACTTTTTGTCAGTCTAGCCGCATACAGGACCCGGAAAACCAATCCGCACCTTCTGGCTTTCTAAGGGCGTAAATTGTTGATCTCACTCCTTACTACCTATCACACTTTTGAAGGCCATGAAATGCCAAAATGGCACAAAACCCCCCCAAATGACCCCATTTTGCAAAGTAGACACTCCAAGCTATTAGATGAGAGGCATGATGAGTCCATGGAATATTTTATATTTTGCCACAAGTTTCAGGAAAATTATTATTTTTTTTTTTTTTTTTACACAAAGTTGTCAGTAAATGATATAATGCTCACACATGCCATGGGTATATGTGAAATGACACCCCAAAATACATTCTGCTGCTTCTCCTGAGTACAAGGATACCCCATGTGTGAGACTTTTTTGCAGTCTAGCCGCGTACAGGACCCGGAAAACCACTCCCCACCTTCAGGCTTTCTAAGGGCGTAAATTGTTGATCTCACTCCTTACTACCTATCACACTTTTGAAGGCCATGAAACGCCAAGATGGCACAAAACCCCCCAAAATGACCCCATTTTGCAAAGTAGACACTCTAATCTATTTGCTGAGAGGCATGGTGAGTATTTTACATCTCTCATTTTTTTTGGAAAATGAAGAAAAAACAGGAAAATGCATTTTTTTTCCTCTTTTTTCAATTTCCAAAACTTTGTGACAAAAAGTGAGATCTGCAAAACACCCAACATGCCTCTCTGCAAATAGCTTAGGGTGTCTACTTTCCGAAAAGGGGTCATTTGGGGGGGGGGGGTTGTGCTGTCTTGGCATTTCATGGCCTCCGAAACTGTGATAGGTAGTCAGGAGTGAAATCAACAATATACGCCCTTGGAAAGCCTGAAAGTGGGGGTTGGCTTTCGAGGACCTGTACTCGGCTAGACTGCAAAAAAGTCTCACACATGTGGTATCCCTGTACTCAGGAGAAGCAGCAGAATGTATTTTGGGGTGTCATTTCACATATACCCATGGCATGTGTGAGCAATATATCATTTAGTGACAACTTTGTGTAAAAAAACAAAAAAAAAAATAATAATAATATATTTCCCGGAACTTTTGGCAAAATATAAAATATTCCATGGACTCACCATGCCTCTCAGCAAATAGCTTGGGGTGTCTACTTTGCAAAATGGGGTCATTTGGGGGGGGTTTTGTGCTATGTTGAAATTTCAGGGCCTCCGAAACTGTGATGGGTAGTCAGGAGTGAAATCAACAATTAACGCCATTAGAAAACCTAAAGATGGAGATTCATTTTCGGGGTCCCGTACACAGCTAGGCTCCCAAAAAGTCTCACACATGGGGTATCCCCATACTGAGGAGAAGCGGCAGAATGTATTTTGGGGTGTCATTCCACATATACCCATGTCATGTGTGAGAAATTTATCTTTTAGTGACAACTTTGTGTTAAAAAAAATAAATAAATAAATAAATTGTAATTTTCCCAAAACTTGTGGCAAAATATAAAATATTCCATGGACTCACCATGCCTCTCAGCAAATAGCTTGGGGTGTCTACTTTGCAAAATGGGGTCATTTGGGGGGTTTTGTGCTATCTTGAAATTTCAGGGCCTCCGAAACTGTGATGGGTAGTGAGGAGTAAAATCAAAAATTTACGCCATTAGAAAACCTAAAGATGGAGATTGATTTTCGGGGTCCCGTACACAGCTAGGCTCCCACAAAGTCTCACATATGTGGTATCCTTGTACTCAGGAGAAGCAGCAGAATATATTTTGGGGTGTAATTACACATACACCCATGGCATGTGTGAGAAATTTATCTTTTAGTGACAACTTTGTGTTAAAAAAAAAAAATTTTTTTTTTTATTCATTTTTCAAACACCTGTGACAAAAAAATTAAATATTCAATGAGCTCAACATGCCTCTCAGAACATTCCTTAGGATGTCTACTTTCCAAAAAGTGGTAATTTGGGGGGGTCTTGTACTGCCCTGCCATTTTAGCACTTCATGAATTGAGATAGGCAGTCAGAAATTAAAGCTGCGTAAAATTTCAGTATTTACACCATAGATTGTAGACGCTATAACTTTTGCGCAAACCAATAAAAATACGCTCATTGAATTTTTTTTTGTCAAAGACATGTAGCTAAATATATTTTGGCCAAAAAAAATGACATAAATTGAGTATATTGGATATTTTTTAAAAGACAAAAATGTCATTTTTTTGCAAAATTTTCGCTCTTTTTTTATTAATATCGCAAAAAATAAAAAGCGCAGAGGTGATCAAATACCACCAAAAGAAAGCTCTGTTTGTGGGAAAAAAAGGACGTAAATTTCGTTTGGGTACCACATTGCATGACCGCACAATTGTCAGTTAAATTCGCACAGTGCCGAAGCACAAAAAGTGGTCTGGACGGAAGACAGCAAAATCCTACGGTTGTAAAGTGGTTAAATTTCAGTGGCAAAAGCGGTAACCCCGAGCCACACTCGGGGTACCGCTAGGAAGATCGCTGAATCCTGGTAGAGGGGTTACTTACCTTGTCCCCGGAATACAGCGATGTATCCCAGCAGTGTGCGGCGGCGGATCTTCTGTGTGCCCCGGCTTCCGTCTCCTGCGACGTGATGTTCGCATGGGGGGTGAAACCGGTGGCAAATTCAAATGTAAAACACACTGATATATTGCAAAATGAAATTAATTCACATTAGTTTGCCCCCCCCCCCCCCAGTGCCCTTTCCTGCAGTTTTACTGTACTTTTTATGTATGTATGTATATATATATATATATATATATATATATATATATATACATACATACTTTAACTTATTTATAGTTATTTATTATATTATAATTTATGATTTTGTGTTTCAAACTTTATCAAACCCGAGATGTTATAAAGAAGAACGCACGGTAAAAAAAAAATCATATGTAAATAGTTGGTTTGGGCTGCTCATTCTTAAGTATTACATGCAAAATAATGGTACCGCTTTCAGCACCTAAAATCAGAAAGAATCATACCGCCAGGGAGGTTAAAAGTGTTACTATAAGGTTCAATGTTTATCCTTCTATTGCCAGTGCTTAAACTCACACAGCAATAGTGAATTTCACAGAATTTCAAAATGACTTACTAAGCATTAAAGTAGCATTTACTACGGTGTGCTAATGCGCATTATGTGGTGTTTTGCACTAAGGCAGTCCATTCAAAATAAATGTACATTGCCTTTTTTCTACTGCAATGCACTGCAATGTGGTGCACTACAACGCAGGTGTGTTTCCTTAGTGAGTCAGAGAAGCCAATTTGTTATATACTGTGGATACAAATCCACTCTGTGTGCACCAATTGCCCTTACACGATTACCTTATAAAATAAGCAGTGACATCAACACTGTGGCGCACATAACCTGTGCAGAGAGCAGAGCTGTGGGAGGAGCCCAAAAGGTTCACCCATTAGAGGCTGCCTGTTACAAGTGACAACTGGGTGGAGGATACAAGACCAGGTACTCCTGCAAATGGAGAGAGCTGCCTGGTCTTAATACAGAAAGCTCCTGCATGTAGGCAAAGTTTCACAGTGGATTACTGCACAGATCTAGATAAAATACACAAAGAATTCCCAGATTCTAATTCGAACACACATGCTTCTTGTGTTTATTATTATTACTGTAGCACTACTCCCATGGGAGCTGCTGAGTGTGGGTTCCCCTGGGTTACCATTAGCAACAGTAAGACATTCTGACATATTCCTAAGTGTTTTTACCTCAGACAAGGACCAGTCCAGTTTCTTTGTTTTTTATGTTTTCTAGGAACTTGGATAGGAGAAGGGGTGAATGGGATACTCCAATTGAACTGAACTATGCACAATAGGCAGTGACAATATAGAATATACTGATTGACGCTGGTTAACCCTGACTGACGCTGGTTAACCCTGACTGACGCTGGTTAATGCTGACTGATGCTGGTTAACGCTGATTGAGCTAGTCATGGCTAGGCCGCTTACTTTACTTTTCCTTTGACAGTGAAAGAGTCCTTTTAGCTTCCTAAGGCACTCCTTTCCTGAGGTAGCTGTCCTTTATATTAGACTGCACTGGTGAGCAACTTCAGGGCCCTTCCTGGTGCCCCCTTTACCCCCTAATCTTCAGGGCTTAACAACTTGGCACCCCCTTTACTGTATCACTCTGGGTAAGCTGTCTTCTGGATCCCCTTGACCCCTCTGGAGTGG
The DNA here is from genome assembly GCF_965119305.1 of Pelophylax lessonae. Classification (NCBI taxonomy): domain Eukaryota; kingdom Metazoa; phylum Chordata; class Amphibia; order Anura; family Ranidae; genus Pelophylax; species Pelophylax lessonae. The sequence continues at coordinate 78,299,783 of NC_138768.1, forward strand.
TATCCTCTCTTAGGCAGACCCCTGGGCAGATTCTTGAGTACTCACGATACTGTTTTTCCAGAAGAATTCTGCCCAGCAGCTCCACTTGGTCAGTACACTGGATCCTTCTTCAGCACAGCTCAACCCCTGGTCCCTAGGCTGACTGCCTGGACCACCTTTCTCACTTCAGCAGGAGGAGAGACAGCCGTCCACCTCCTCCTGGGACTTTGCTCCTGCCAAAAGACACCCTGTCACATGCTCCCTTCCTATTTATGTGCCATCCCAGGATGCATTGCAGGAATGCCTTTCCACTGGAACTGACATAAAACAGAGTGTGCCACTGGCTAGTTTTCCTCCACTGTCCAATGAGCTCCCTCATTGAGTGCGGTGGGGACACTCCCTCAGACCCAGTGAATCCAACTTGGAAACATGTGACAGGCTAACTAACAGATCAGACCCTCCTGATAAGTAGAACAGGGTCACTCATTTGTTTTGCCTAACAAACTAGGAGGTGCTACATTACTATTCCTGTGATTCAGGATTTATATAGTGCCAACAGTTAGTGCACCACTTTGCAACGCGCAAAAGGTAATCATTGTAAATGATGGGCTGAAAGAGAAAATAGCACAGTGCTTGTGCTGTATAATTTGGCTCTTTCTATCACCGGAAATACCTGACTGATTCTGCCTGGTTTTGCCCTCCCCCTGTAAATTGACTACGGTTTATCATGGCTACTGAGCCCTGGCACTGTGGTCAGTTAATGGGCCCACATCATCTGCAGCTCTCCTGTGTCCTCCTCTGTCCTCCTCTCCCTCCCCCTCCCTGCCTGTCAGCTCCCATCAGCTCCCCGATCCTCCCCTCCTGCTGCTATCATAACAGTGTCATGTCCCTACAATCCACTCTGTTAGGTAACAATATGTGTCCCACTGTATGTCCTTTATTTGAAAAAAAAAAAGCAGATTTCTACCTTTTTGAGAGCGCTTCCCCACGCTCACGTGACCAGCCGCCTCTCTGCTCCTCTCCTCCCCTCTTTCCGCTTGATATCAGCAGGGTATTCTCCTCCTCTCCTGTTGTAGCTGTCAGACTGGGAGAGGAGAGAGGCAGCCGGTCACATGAGCACCGGAAGGTGCTCTGAATTAAGGTAGAAATTGGCTTTTTTTTAAAGGACATGCAGTGGGGCACAAATTGTTACCTAACAGAGTGGATTGTAGGGACATGAGAAGTGGCTTTACAACCACTTTAAGTTGTTCAAACTGGCATTGTTCAATTAGGGCTTCTTACGTATAAGGGTGATCAGTGCATGTTTTAAAGGAATGAGGAAGATGCCAGTAGAGGAAGAAATTGGAGATATGAGTCAAGAAGCATATAATAGCTAGAGTGTGACCACAGTAGTTGTGAGGGAACAGGCTCCAGAGGCCAGGTTAGGTATGCATGGTAAGTTTGGTGGTGGTGATATCTAGACAGTGGGGATCTCCTCATAAATTGCATCAATCTTGTTTCTGAAATGATTGACAATCTCCTGAGCAGCAAGTAAGTCAGTGGCTGGAGACAGTGGGGGACAAAGTAATGATTTAAAGGTAGAAAAGAGATGAAGAGGACTAGATAAGAAGATCAAAATGAGAAATAGGTTTGTTTGGCACCACAGATGCAGGAGTTGTATTTTAGTATGGGTGAGGTATAGCAGGAATTTAGTTTTACACCACCATTATGTTTCTTGAGACTTCTGGTGTTGCCAGGTTTCCAAGGTTGTGATTGCTCTGGGCTTCACTTTGTGTGAGGAGAGCAAGCATGTTCAGGGAGGATGAGAGTGAGCTGTTGTAGATGTTGTAGAGATGATTAGGTCAAGGAAGGATATCGATGAGATTTAGTCATAGAGGTAGTTAGTAGCTGAAAAGAAAAGAGAAGGGTTAAAGTGGAAACAGCCTCTTCGGGTAAATGCAGCTTGGAGGGATAGGGGGTTGAAGACAGAGAGATTGAAAAACTGATAACGTTGTGATCATGATAGAGAGAAAAAGGTTTGTTATAGAGGTTGCAAGAATCTCACCGATGGAAGAATACAAGGTCAAAGGTGCTGCCATCAGAGTGGTTAGAAGTATTTTATTACTTTAGATCAAAAGAACAGGTTAGGTTGGGGAGTTTGGCGATCCCAGGGGTTTTAACCTTAAACCAGAATGTTAAAGCCACTAAGGATGATATTTTGGGTATTTCAAAGAGGAGAAAATAGGGTAGCCAGGCAGAGAATTCATTAAGGAAACATGACACCAGTCCAGGTGGCCAATAACTCACAACAATCTTAAGAAAAAACGGAGAATAAAAATATGCATGCAATGAGCTTTAAAAGGGAGAGGGACAGAGCATAAATTGTACGAAGAACACGAAAGTACATTGTGGAGATCGAATCCAACTCATCCTCGCTTTTGTCCACTGGATCTGGGTGTGTGATTCCATTGGAAGCCAACATCAGAGAGGACATCTGGAGAGGCAGAGTTAGATTCCTGAAGCCAGGCTTCAGTACCAAGTGGAAGCTAGGAAACAGGGAAATCAAAATTAGAGTGGGAGGGTTGCAGCTGCTGCCAATGGAAGGAGGGTGCTGGTTGTGGGGATAAAAGTTAGAAAGTGAGAGCCAGGTTTAGGGGATATATCTCCAGAAATTAGGAGAAGCAGGAGGGTGTGGGAGGTAAAATTGGAGTCAGATTTATATGAGGACACATGCCCCAGTGTCTTGGAGTTTATGGCATCATGCGTGTTCAGAAAGAGCAGGAGGAGATGAGTGCAATAATAGGGTGATGGCAGGAGTGAGGGTGATATACCAAATATAGGTTGTGTTAGAGAGTGTGGGCAGCAGAATGAGAGTTTGAGGAGATAGGGCATTTTAGTAAGAAGAAACGTTAGAGAGTGTATTGGAGGTTTTAAAGACTGGGTAGCAAACTTTAAAAGAGAAGGCTAGATGGAGGAATGTAGGGTCATTGGCAGACTGTCTGGAATGGAGCAGTGTTGTTTTTATCTGCTTTCTCTACAGTCTACACAGTAGAAATCAGACTGAGAGTGAGAGGTTATGCGCTGGGAGCCAATTAGGCTCTACTGCATTTGTTCAGGGCTGGTAATCTAACATGCTTTTAGTAACTACGGAATGAAAAGGTAGTAGAATGGGCAGTTTACACAAAAAAATGCAGCACAGTGAAACACTGCCAATGCATAGTTCAAAAAGCTGCAGAGAAACTTTTGATTTCAATTGACAAGCTGTGCAATGTGGCCGTGATGTGTAAATTACATAAATGAAAATATAACTAATTCGGCAAGTAAAATATTCCACATACTTTAGCGGATTTGTGACCAAATTACTCTACTTTGGAAATAGAATGTAACATTCTATTTTATGTCCACCGTGGCACTCACTGACATTCTCCCTTATCCTGTACTTGCTCTTGGCTCTTAGATAATAGAACACTTGAAACTCAGATTTATTTGCTTTAATTTTTTTTTCTTTTAAAAATATATATGTGCATCAAGAGAGAGAACATGTTTTATCTCTTAAGTATTATTCCCCCTACCTCCAGGGCTTTATTTTTCAGCAGTAACCTGGGGGAATGCAGTTCCGACTCCTCCAGCATTGACTGTATGTAATGGTAAGGGGTGCTGGGGTGTGCTTCAGGGTCTATTGATGATGGCTGCTGGGGGATCTTTTCTAGCTAGAGGGGATCTATTTTTGCAGGGGAGTCTATTGTTCCTGGTGGGGAATCTATTGTTGTTGGGTGGTCAGGTATTGCTACAAGAGATCTACTGTTGAGGGAAAGGTCTATTTTTTCTTACTGCTTGAGAGTCTATTGATGCTGGCTTTGGGGAGATATGTTGTTGCTGCCGGGGTTTTTTTTTTTGGGTCATCCATTGGTGTTGGAGGATCTATTGTTGCTGGAGGTGGCTCTATTGTTACTGGCTACAGGGAATCTATTTTACTGCTTTTCCTGTTATAATTAACAAATTCTATACAGATTACTTATCACTACAAAATGATACTTGGTTCTGTATTCTCTAAAAGGGAAGGAATGGGAGGTGGGTAGGGTGTGGAACCAAGGAATGGTGATTGGAGGTGGGTAGGGGCTGAGAAAAGGGGTGAGATAGTTTCTGCACCTATTCTCTGAGAAAAAAAAGCCCTACCTACCTCTATATGCATATCCATCGATGGCTATCATTAGCCTTCTTCTAGCATTAACAAAAGTACCTCTTTCTGAATTTTGTTTAGTTTTTAACCACTTGCCGACCGCCGCACGACTATCTACGTCGGCGGTCAGCCCCTCACAGGCAAACTAACGTAGGGCTACGTTGCTTGCTTGTGAGGGTCTAGGGAGCGAGCGCGCGCCCCCGGAGGCGCGCTCCCGCTCCCGCGTGGTCACGGACCCCCCCGCGCGTGTGACCAGCGGACCCGATGTCCGCCGGCCACTCGGCGATCGGCGGGGGAGAGGGAGAATGTCAGGCAGCTTGTGTAAACAAACTGCCTGTCATTCTCCTCGCTGCAAAGACACTGATAAAACGGATCTGGTATGTAGATCCGTTGATCAGTGTCCTTACAGCTAGAGCCACAGCCAATCACAGTAGAAACCACGCCCCTAGGGACACACACAGCCCCTCCCTTCCAAATAAAGTTAACCCCTTCACTACCAGTGTATTTTTACAGTAACAGTGCATATGTATAGCACTGATTACTGTAGAAATGTCACTGGTAACCCCAAAAGTGTCAAAAATGTCAGTCAAGGGTCCGATCTGTCCGCCGCAATGTCGCAGTACCGCAAAAAAAATCGCAGATCGCCGCCATTACGCGTTAAAAAAAAAAACAACAAAAATGACAAAAATCTTTCCCTTTGTTAGTAAACGCGATAACTTTTGCGCAAACCAATCAAAATACGCTTTTTGCGATTTTTTTTACCAAACATAGGTAGCATAAAACAAATTGGCCGAAAATTTTTAAAAATTTTGATTTTTACATTTTTTTGGGGGGGAATTTCATATAAAAAAATGTGAAAAATATTGCTATTTTTGCAAAATTTACGCTCTTTTTTTGTTTATAGCGCGTGATCAAAAAATCGCACAGGTGATCAAATACCACCAAAAGAAAGCTCTGTTTGTGGGAAAAAAAGGACGTCAAATTCGTTTAGGTACAGCGTCGCACGACCGCGCAATTGTGCGTTAAATTCACGCAGTGCCGAATCGCAAAATACCCCCTGGTCGGAATGGGGGTAAAATCTTCCGGGGCTTAAGTGGTTAAATGAAAAGACAAAGAAAAAGTCATTTATTACATTCAAATCATTTATTATATACACAACTACTTGACTGTACGTTAGTATTGCATTCTTATGTATATTAAAGTTATTGTAAATTATTACCTTGTAAAACAAGCCATTCAGTTTAAAATAGAGATGAAAGGCAAAACATTTGTGTATAGATATAAAAAAAAAATTATATAGCAAACAATACAAAGAGAACAGGATACGTTTTCATACAAGCACATGGTACAGCAGGCACATGTCAGGAATATGAAATGTTGGGTTTACATACTCTTTAATGCATATGTCTATTAATGCATATTGCCCATAATGTTGTGTATATACCTTTTATATTACTTAAAAAACTTAAAGTTAAAAAAATTGTCCATGTACATGTATTATTTGGTCTTAGTTCTGTGTTAACATTTCTTTACTAAATCAACTCTATCATGTACGTTAAACTGCCCCAATGGGGAGATAGCCCCTTGTTTAATGTCCTCGAGACACAACAACAGTCTCCAAAGTGAAGGGAAATTCCAGCTGTCACTGGAATGGATATCTCCATTGAATGCTTTCTGCTCATCTCCTGTTCAGCTAACAACCATAACAGTTTAAATCAATACAGAGAGTGAATCTTCCTAGTGGGGACACAGACAGCCCAAAAAAAAAAAAACCTCACAGTGGTTCAACCCTTTCCCATTCCATCCAAAACGAAAAAAAAAAAAAAAGTGTTGGAAATAAATGTACATTAATATTGTAATCTTCTGGTGCAATGCCTTCCACACACACTTTAAAACATGTTTGAAGGCTAAGCAGCTTCCATCCATACATGGGACTGCATTCTGTGTATGTTTGTAGTAGTGTTTAGCTGGTGAATGTCCAACTGTTTAAAGTCCCAAATATCATAAAGTGACTAGTGATGTATGAAATCTTGTGCTGCTTCCAAAAGATCCCGTAGGAATTGTGCTTACCAGAACGGCAATTTTAAATTGCAGAATTCATGTGATGAGATGAGTTCACGTGCCCAGGTGATCCAATGGAGTTCTAGCGCAAGGAACTCCCAATGTTGTGGTCGTGTATCATGTGAAGGAAAAATAATAATCCATAGCGTGATACCGTACAAAATTATCAATATTATAACTGTGTAGGACTACAAATACTGTGAATCCTTCACCAATTGTGCAGCCGCTTACCAAAATAACTAGTAAAAAGGCATGTATTCAAATCAGAAGAAAAAAGGACCGCCACCAAACGTAGAGCCTCTTACCAGATAGATCTGTATAGGTGTATTCTATCCAAGTATAGAAAAGGTGAACCACCACCAGACATAAGGCCTCTTACCAGATGGAAATGAAAAGCCAGCAGAACATTGAATCCACATGCACCAATATCAGCAAGCCACCCAAGAGCGTATAAAGCCTCTTACCAGACCATAGAAAAAATGCTCGATAACACTTGGTATATTTTCCAATGGAGAGGTAACCTCAGGGTCCCAATGACAATCCGGGCAAATCACTGATAAATACCACGATGTACCGCTTATTGTGCCTAGGTGGCCTCTCGGACCCCCTATGCCACAAGCTGAGCCACTGTGTATCTCAGGGTTGCAACGCCAGACCAGCTGTAAAGAAGCCTTTCTGTATGTGCCAGTCAAACCTCTTTTCTTTCAGGTGCAAAGAGTGCCCCTTGTCATCGGTCATGACCATCCATACACACTGCAAGCTCTGCACCGCAAAACGGTGCAGAGCTTGCAGTGTGTATGGATGGTCATGACCGATGACAAGGGGCACTCTTTGCACCTGAAAGAAAAGAGGTTTGACTGGCACATACAGAAAGGCTTCTTTACAGCTGGTCTGGCGTTGCAACCCTGAGATACACAGTGGCTCAGCTTGTGGCATAGGGGGTCCGAGAGGCCACCTAGGCACAATAAGCGGTACATCGTGGTATTTATCAGTGATTTGCCCGGATTGTCATTGGGACCCTGAGGTTACCTCTCCATTGGAAAATATACCAAGTGTTATCGAGCATTTTTTCTATGGTCTGGTAAGAGGCTTTATACGCTCTTGGGTGGCTTGCTGATATTGGTGCATGTGGATTCAATGTTCTGCTGGCTTTTCATTTCCATCTGGTAAGAGGCCTTATGTCTGGTGGTGGTTCACCTTTTCTATACTTGGATAGAATACACCTATACAGATCTATCTGGTAAGAGGCTCTACGTTTGGTGGCGGTCCTTTTTTCTTCTGATTTGAATACATGCCTTTTTACTAGTTATTTTGGTAAGCGGCTGCACAATTGGTGAAGGATTCACAGTATTTGTAGTCCTACACAGTTATAATATTGATAATTTTGTACGGTATCACGCTATGGATTATTATTTTTCCTTCACATGATACACGACCACAACATTGGGAGTTCCTTGCGCTAGAATTCCATTGGATCACCTGGGCACGTGAACTCATCTCATCACATGAATTCTGCAATTTAAAATTGCCGTTCTGGTAAGCACAATTCCTACGGGATCTTTTGGAAGCAGCACAAGATTTCATACATCACTAGTCACTTTATGATATTTGGGACTTTAAACAGTTGGACATTTATTTGTTTATTTTTCAACTTAGCGCGACTTATACAATATATAATTTTTAGGGGTGTGGTCACACTTGAAGTCGCAGCTCACTATCTGTTACCTTTAGCGCGGTTATAACCTTCTTTTTATTTAGCTGGTGAATACCATCAGGGACAAAGAATGATAAAAATGTATTAAAGTTTGTAAATCAAAACTGGCTTTTGGGTAAAAAAATAAAAAAAAATTAAATAATAATGTTTTCATTAAGGCATTAAATAAATAATGGTGATTGCTGAATAAATACAACCTATAGATAAGATCAGAATTTTAATGTTCCTCTATTACCCAAACACATTACCTTGATTCAGGTAGTGAGAAGTAGACATGTGCAGAACTAAATAAATTGTTTTGTTTCATTATTTAAATACATCCGTTTAGGCAAATTAGTTTATTTCATTTTCAGAATTAGTTTCGTTTTGTTCGAATTCAAATTTTCCGAATTCGGTCAAATTAAACTCAGTTTATTCTATTTGAAATTCTAATTTTGGAAGATGTTTATAACAGAATAAATAACAGAATAAACATTCTATTTCATTGTTTATTCTGTTATTTGCTTTTCTATTAAATTCTATGGGATAGCAGGCCACCCCTGCCTTTATTCATATAATAACATACCCTTCAAAGAAAAGACCAAAACACAATAAATGACATTGAAAAGGCCGTGGCACTTTGTTGGTATAATAACACAAATTGTAAATTCAAATCTTCAAATTATTTATTGATATTAAATATACCAATTTTTTCAATACTAACATAACAAATGGCTCAGTTATAAAAACTTGAGCTTAACTTTACAACAATTACACGCCCCACTAGCCGACTGTTGTTCCGAGAGCAAGTGTGACCTACCCCAATCCCGCACCCCTTTCAATGCAATTCTGCAGACCTAAATTAAAGATGTCTAGGCCAAGTTCTGATAAAAGAATGCCATCCTGGGGATATAACCCTGCAAATCCTCCTTCTAGATCCACATGTCTGTAAGAAAAGCTGTCTAAAAGAGGTAAGAATTTTCCATGGCTCTATTAATCCTTTTTCTGATTTTCTCCATTACCTTGCATTGCGGAGAATGCAGCCAAGCTAATCTGGGAACAATTTCTAAAATATAACTTTGGTTTCTGGTGAAGTCAATTTAAACCTATATAAAATAATTTTTTATTGCAAACAATAAATCCAAAGTCATTACCTCCTAAATGCACTATTAAAATCGATATAGGAGGCCAGATTTGATGTAATTTTGATAACGTAAAATAAAAGTGGCGCCACTGCAAACCTCTAATACCCTTTACATAACATGTTGAAACGCACAGGTAAAATGGATACATTTTCTGAATAATTCTGCCGTGCTGCTCTCTTACGTGCCCAAAATATGTACTAGTGCCCAACTATCCAATGCAGCAAGGCACACCTAAGAAAGACAAAGATAAGAACAAATGCATAACTGAAAACTCTTGGATTCCCACTTACCTAAAGACTTGATGTGATCCTCCGACATACCCCTCCTAGCAGCTTCCGAAGCGGCTCCAATTCTAAAGGAATGCGTGGTGAGCTTAAAATTATGTAGACCTAAATATTTAAGACCTTTTTTGAAAATGAAAGTGAATTTATACCTAGTGAGAGGGGTCCTATCCATGTGAATACATAAGTGGCCCAGATAAGAAGGACAATAAGAAAGATACTGCCGAACCGTCTTAATGGGATAAATACTGCTATCCTGATCCTCTGACATTGAAATCCAATGACCTCTACCTAATTGGTCAGTCTTTGACTTTTTAATGCAAATCTTAAGAATCGTCTCCTGAAAAAGGATCTGGTCCATGTAAAGGTCATTCACACAATTTTTCTTTAGGGGAACTAATTCTGATATACTTAGGGCACCAAAAAATGCCAAACTAAATGCTGTTTTAAAGAGTAAGGCCTCATACTGTGAAAACAGATGAATGGAGTAACTTGACAAAGCTGCATTAAATTGGCTCTGGATATAGGGCTTCAAATATCTGGAGCGAAATGCATCTCCCTGTAACCCTTTAAGGCTTGTTTAACTGAATAAAATTGAGTACAATCCGGAAGTTTCTTTAATCTAAAGAAAAAAGAAACTCCCGCTAAAGTTTTTACTATGTGCTTGTATGAGTAACGTAATTTCATTAATGAGGATAGAAATAATAAAATGCTACTTTCGGAAGGTTCATCCGGGGAAATGATCCCCTTCCGAGAGAAAAAAAACATTTATTCCAAGAGGCTGAATAGTCCGCCCAAGTATGTTGGGCCACTGAATCCTTAATAGACTGAAATACTACCATGAGATCAGACTCCACAAGTTTTCCGGGCATACAGGACCGACTGTATCTACATTGGGATGAAGTTGGCAGAAAACTGGAATCTGCAAACGAGTGCGTCAGCAATAGTGTTATATTTCCTAGGAATACATTTTACTTTCAACCAGATGTTAAATTTTAAGCACAAACAACACCAAGTGACGTAATACCTGTATGACAAAAATAGATTTAGATGATGAGGAGTTAACTGTGAACATCACTCCTTTATCATCTGTATGTATTAAAAATACATCTATTAGCGAAACTTACTCCCCATAGTTCAATTGCTACTACCATGGGGAAGAGCTCCAATAGTAGAATATTATTCGTAGCTTTTTTAAGTACCCATGCCTCAAGCCAGCTCCCGCATCACCCCTGGGATTCCCAGTAAAAACCTTTTGATCCCGCAACATCTGTGAATAAATTAAGAGCATCAGAATCTATAAACTCCTCCTGAAAAAAGGACCTTCCATTGAAATCCTCCCGGAACCTATACCAGACCATCAAATCCTCTTTATGTGAGTTAGTCAACCTAATATGGAAAAAAGGCAATTTTAAGCCCACTGTGGCCAAGTAAAGCCTCCTAGAAAATACTCTCCCAACAGGCATAATTCTGCTTGTAAAGGCTAGAAGACCCGATAATGATTGCATCTCCCTTAAAGTGACTTTCTTACGCCTTAAAAAAAATTAAAATCAAAGATTTTATCCTAATAATTTTTTCAATAGGTAAAGGAATTTCCATTACTGCTGTATCCATTAAAATCCCCAAAAATTCCAAAGCTGCTTTAGGAAATATTGTCTTTTCAAATGCTAATGGAACCCCAAAAAATTTTCTGATGTTAAAAAATAAATGAAGCAAATGAGAACATTGATCAGAACCTGAAGGACCTACGAATAAAAGGTCATCCAGGTAATGAATCACACAGTTGCAACCGGATCCAAAACAAATTACCCAATTTTAAAAAATCTGAAAAATCTTCAATACATGAGCAGGGGTATGGCACAGCCCATTGCTAGGCATTTATCGAAAAAAGAAAAGTCTGTCAAAATAAAAACCTAATGAGTTGAAAGCCACTGGGTCAACTGGCAGAAGCCTATAAGCAGATTTAATGTCCGCCTTAGCCAATAAAGCCCCTGGACCAGCTGCTTTAATTATTGGAATAACATCTTCAAAAGTTGAATAAGAAACTGAACACAAAGAATTGTCTATGTCATTGTTTCATGAATTTCCCTGTGGGAACGAAAGGTGCTGTATTAATTTAAATGTATTAGGTTCCTCTTTGGAGACTACTCTAAGTGGCTATATACGAAAATTCTTAAATAGGGGATATTTAAAAGGACCGGCAATCCTATCTTCTTCAATCTCTTTGGAAATGTTTTCTCTTAGTACTTGAGGAAACGTAAAAACTGACTTCAGATTTGGGACTACCTCACAACCAGAACCTGAAAACTCAGGGAGTGGGAAGCCAAATGTGAAACCTTTAATTCGGAAATTGGCTTTCTCCCTGTTTGGATGTTGATCCAACCAAGGACGCATCCTTAGAAGACTCATCGCCGTGCAAGCTTTTTTTGAAAAATATTTTCCTGCTGTGATTGAGCCACATTATTGCTTTTCCTATAACATTTGACTACTGGGTGACCTCCAGTACAAAATGAGCACTTGTGTCTACAATGGCGAGATGTGCCCCACTTGCACTGAGATTCGTTAAATACAAAGCACACGCCTCCTCTATAAACTCATTCTGCTGTTTGGGGATTCGTGGGTAATTTAACATTCAGTGTTTTTGCGGCAAAATTAGATTGAGCCATAGCCCAATATCCTTCATTCCCCATTTCAACGAAGGATGGATTGCGAGTTTCTGCCTGAATAACTCATCATAATTGAACCATCCAAAACCACCAAAATTTTTATATGCTTCCAATACATGGTCCACGTGCTGAAATAACCCACTGCATAAGTGTGGATGTTTCTCTGACATTATACTTGAAAAAATGCAAAAACCTTGCAGCCAATTAAAGAATGACCTTGAAATTGGCCGGTGTGTCTTTCATCATCCGATTTGTCATCCATTTTTTTTTTTCCAGATTTTACCGCAAACTTATTTAACAGATGGGAGCAGTGACAAAATATCTATGAACTCCCCTCTCCATATTTTTTCCTTGATTGAAATTGGTAAGTGAAAACCAAAGGGTGAAACCTCACATGGTATCTATCACTTCTTTAAAACATGTTTCAGGCACATGCATTCTGGACACAGGCACAGTGTTCTGCATTATTTCGGAAATATTCAAGTTATTGTCAGCAGCGACCAATGTGTCGTTATTTACTGTATTTTTTTTTTTTAATTAGACATTGATTTTACTAATTTAGACAGAGAGCTTACTAAATTGGTAATAACAGACATCTGTGGAAACTCCCCCTGAGCAATATTCTTCTGTACACCCTGTGCTGGAATATTAAAGAAGCCCTCAGCTCCTTCAAAATCAGCCTGCCGACTTACTTCAGCCTGCTGATCCATGGGAGAAATTCCTGAGATTCTTTCTTCAACAAGCTGCACTGAACCAGCTTGCTCCTGTTGCCTAGCAACTGCTGGGGTTGAAGGAGGTGTGAGAGAACGCTGTTCTCTGCTCATTCCCCTAGACCAGGACCTGGCCCAAGGTAAGTGACTTACCGTAAGTCACTGAAGAGGTTTTACCATGTGTCCGGCGCCCTAATCTACATGCAGAGCGCCGAACGCATGGTGGTTTTTTTAAGCACGTGATTAGAGCCAGAGGCTCTAATAGGCTTCAAAAAAGGATGGACTCGGGGCGCAGAGCACTGCGCCCTGAGCCCACCCAGTTGTGTGACAATAACAAATTAATATTTGCTATAGCCACACTGATTCTCCTCCCGGCTAATCAAGAAGCGGTTCCTGAGACCTGTTTTCCAATTGGCTAAAGGAGAAGGCATCCTATTGGCGGAGGAGGAGGGAGGAGATGGCCGCCGAGAGGGGACATAGAGGAGACTCAGGGGGAAGCCGCCGCCATCCGGAGGAAAAAGGTAATGGCGCTTTTCCACTGCATGGAACCGAGCGGTTCGGTACGGTAAGGTACGGTACAGCCAGTGCTGTATTTTGGCCTAGGCCAACAAGGCCCAGGCCTAGGGCAGCACTTTGCAGGGGGGCAGCAAAAAAAGCCACCCCCCACCACCTGAGACTCTATTGGCCACTGGTTGCTAGAACCACCTCTCTCTCCCTCCCTCTCTCTTTTTCACCCCCTCTCTCTCTATCATCCCCCTCTCTCTCTCTCGCTCTCATCTCCCTCTCTCATCCCCCTCTCTCTCCCCCCTCTCACTCTCTCTCTCATCCCTACTCTCTCTCGCTCTCTCTCTCATCACCCTCTCTCTTGCTCGCTCATCCCCGTCTCTCTCTCATCCCCCCTCTCTCTTCGATTCCCCCCTCTCTCTCTCTTCGATTCCCCCCTCTTTCTCTCTCACCCCCCCCACTCTCTCTCTCATCCCCCCTCTCTCACCCCCCCTCTCTTTCCCTCCCTAACCCAATCCCTCTCTCTCTCTTTCATCCCCCCTCTCTCCCTCCCTCTCTCACCCACCCTCTCTCTCCCACCCCCTCACCCCCCCCCATTATGAGATTTCAGGGGTTCATGCTGGGACTTGTAGTCCTTCAATTTTGGAGGAAGACACATCTGTTAAAAAAGGAGTGGGGAAAATTTACATGGGGAGGGCGCCCAATTTTAGTCTTGCCTAGGGCAGCACAAAACCAAAATATACCACTGGGTACAGCGGCGCTTTTCCACTACATGAACCGAACGGTAAAACGCTTAAACAGTTTGGCATCATCACATATGTAAATCAACTCTCCCCTTAAATACCGCAAAAAAGAAAATGCCCTCTCTGGTATGCAACTTTTTTTTTTTTTTTTTTTATATCAAGTAGACAGAAAGTCTACCATTAAGAACAAATAATAAAGAAAAGAAAAGAAGAGAAAAAAAAAAGAGAATCGCTGTTATCCCACCCACTTTACTTTAGTGGAAAAGCAAACCGTACCAAACCATACCGAACCGTTCCAACACCGTACCATGCAGTACCATGCAGTGGAAAACCAAACAGAGCCAAGCAGGGCCAAGCAGGGCCGAGTGGAGCCGAGCCGGTACTTGCAGTGGAAAGTGCCATAAGTGAACTGGCACCCGGGGGGGGGGGATATGGTGTGGACTGGACTCTGCCGCCCCCCCAACCGATGGAGCACCAGCCACTAGTTTTAACCCCTTCAGCAACTTGGGATGGGGGGTGAGAGAGCATATGGAGGGGCGGCAATTTTTATTTTGCCTAGAGCGGCAAAAAACCTTGCAACGGCCCTGCCCTAGACCTTCCTCTCCTTCCTCTGGAGCTGGACCTGGATACTGAAGGAGAAAGAGAACGTCTTTTCTTTGTGATATGCCGGCTGGGTGCAGCTTCCGCGCCGCCCTCCTCATGGCCACTGTTATTCTCATTCTGTTCCTCCTCCCGCCGAGCTGTCCTTCCACTCCCTTTTACAGGTGGCTTGCTCCTCTTTGTGTGATGGCGATGGACCTGCTCCCCTGAATCCGATACTGCGGTGACACTGCGGGCTTAGCGCTTAACCCGCTACAGCCTTTTCCTTCATCTCCTGTTCTTGTTTTCCAGCTAGAGCTACGCATTGCCTCAGTCAAACTTCCCCGCCCTTTTGCTTTCTCTAAAACTTTTCTGAGAAGGGTCTTCATACTGCCGTATTCCAGCTTCTTAACATACAGGAGGTCCAGTGTGAGGAAAACCCAAATCCCACGGACCTTATATAGGGTCAGGAACAATACAGAATATCCCACCACGTTCCAGAAATTCCTATTGGCTGGAATTCTGGCTGCGGAAAATCTCCACATTTCCCTAAAGGGGGAAAAGCCCTGAAAGTACATAACAATTAACATCTCTTTTTTTTTCATTTTTTATTTTTGTATTAAACAAAAGTACCTCAGACAAAAGGGGGGCCGCTGCTAACCCATACAGGTGGGCCCAAAATTTTGTGCCCCCCTTTTTATATGGGATAGCAGGCCGCCACTCCCTTTTTTCATATAATGACATACAATTCAAAGAAAAGACCAAAACAAAATAAATGGCATTGAAAAGGCCGCAGCACTTTATTGGTATAATAACACAAAATTGAAAATTCAAATCTTCAAATTATTTATTAATATTAAATATACCAATTTTTTCAATACTAACATAACAAATGGCTCAGTTATGAGATCTCGAACTTAACTTTACAGCTTTACAACTTTTTTTTTTTAATTAAACAAAACTACCTCAGTAAAAAGGGGGGCCACCGCTAACCCATACAGCTGGTCCCAAAATGTTGTGCCCCCCTTTTTTCTAATCTTTTCTATTCTATTTGAATTCAGAATGATTCTATTCAAAAATCGATTTTCGAAAAACAGGTCAATTATTATATTCTTGCTATTCTATCCCATTCTTTTCTTTTCAATAATTTTTATTGAGAATTTTGACATGTACATCAGAACAACGACATTTGGTATCATTTAGGGGCAAGGCCCGTGCTGCAACAAACTGTAACAAGCCCAGAGGCAAACATTAAACCCACAGTATTTACCCCGCATAACAATCCAACAGAGGCCTTTGAGATAGACTACAAACGCGTATTCCCCTGAGTAGGTAAAAAGTGCTAGGGTACATAGCTACGTGCCCTCTCAAGGCAGCCCCATGCTAAGCGAAAAGGCAAAGAAGGAAGGTAAAGAGAAAAAGAAACGCAAGAAAAGAAGGGGAAGAAGAAGCGATAGAATAAAGGAAGAGTAGAAAAAGAATGGACCCAACTCCGCGCCCCGCCCCCTGCACCCTGGACCGCCCTCAAGCCAGCCCCGTCAGATAACTGAGCCAGGGCTCCCACACTTTATCAAATCTGCGCAGCTTGTCGTCCAATTGTGCCGACAGCCGCTCATTCAGCATAATCCAGGACAGCTTGTGCCTCAACTGCTCAAATGGTATAACAGGAGACCTCCAGGACCTGGCTATGGTAATTTTAGCTGCCGTAAAGATAAAAGTGATAAGCCGCCTCTGCGCTCTCGTGGCCGCACCCACCTTCTGACCCAACAGGGCCTGTTGTGGAGATTTGATTAGGTTAACCTGGGTCAAGGTGTAAATAAAATTGTACACCCTGATCCAAAAACGCCGCACTTTGGGGCACTGCCACCAAACGTGAAACGTGGTACCCTCCTGGCCGCAACCCCGAAAGCACAGAGAAGATGCGCCCTGGACGAAAGTTGCTATTCTGGCCGGCACCATGTACCAGCGGAGCAACACTTTATAATTCGCTTCTACGATGGAGGTGTTGATCGGTGACCTGGAGGCCTCCTGAACCATAACATGCCAGTCCGCCAGCTCAAGGGTGTCCTGGATGTCGGTTTCCCAATGGAGCATATAAGGAAGTTTTATAGGTGAGTCAGTTAACACGTTATAAACCATGGAAATGTAGCCTCGTAATTTATCAAAGTTGCGGCATAAATACTCTACAGGCGTCATTGTGGTCAGATCTGAGAGGCGAGACAGTGTACGTACATAGTGGTCAATCTGAGTGTACCTAAAATATTAGGACCGAGGCAAAGCGTATTTGTCAACCAGCTGCTGTCATTTAAGGAAACCTCTATGGTCGCATAGATCTGCTATGCGGATGAGACCCTTATTCGTCCACCATTGAAAGGACCTGGGGGAGAGACCCGGGGGGAACCCGCTATTATTGATCCCATTCTTTTCTATTGTTTATTCTATTCTTTTCTATTCTATTCTATTCAAATTTATTCTATTCGAAATTAGAATTTCAGAAGATGGTTATATTCTTTCTATTTTATTGTTTTTTTCTATTCTATTTTATTCTTTTTTATTCTATTCTATTCTAGTCACTTCTATTCTTTTATTTTCTATTCTTTTCTAATCTATTATTTTCTATCCTATTCAAATGCAAATTTATTCTATTTGAATTTTGGGAAATGGTTATTTTATTTCTATTCTATTCTTTTCTATTCTATTCTAATTTGAATTTTTTCTATTCAAATTTCATAAAAAGGTTATATTCTTTCTATTTTATTCTGTTATATTATCTACTCTTTTGTTTTCTATTCCATTTTATTCTGTTATTTTATTTTCGATTTTATTTTGTTCTGTTTACTCTAGTCTTTTTTTTTTCTATTCTAATTTTTTCTATTATTTTATTTTATATTATGTTCAGTTTTACTCTATTATATTATATTCTTTTATCTTCAACTCTATTATTTTTTATTATATTCTTTTCTATTCTATTCCTTTTTTTCTATTCTGTTTTATTCTCTTCAGAAATTTTAATTTGTTTCGAAAATGATTTGATTCAAAAATGATTTGAATTTGATAAAAAAATTTGAAATTTTGTTAATTCAGGTTCATTCAAATTCATTACTATTGTAGTTCAGAAATTCAGGATACATCTGAACTGCCAAATTACTACAAATTTGTCCAAATTTAAATTCGGAACAAAACAAACCACAGATGTCTAGTTAGAAGAAATTAATAATGTTATTGTCATTTGACCCCTGTAAACTCTCCTTTGTGACACCAATGGGGAGTCATTTCCCCAGTATATCATACAGTATCTATTTAAGAATGTTGTCCTTTTTTAATAGCACTGATATAAGATAGATGAGAGAGAGATAGATAGATAGATAGATAGATAGATAGATAGATAGATAGATAGATAGATAGATAGATAGATAGATAGATAGATAGATAGATAGATAGATAGATAGATAGATAGATAGATAGATAGATAGATAGATAGATAGATAGATAGATAGATAGATAGATAATGACCACAGACTTTGGTGTCGGGATCAAAGCAGTCACAGTCAGGGAATACTAAAACTGGAGCCTAGTAAATCTGATGCAAAGACTCTAGGGACTAAAATGGCGATCGTTGTAATTTTTTATGTCACAAAGTATATGCACGAAAACGCATTCTTTTGGGGGAGAAAAAAAACACTTTAATGAATTAAAAAACAAAACACAATATATACCCCAATTTTTTGTAAAATATGAAAGATGATGTTATGGTGAGAAAATTAATACCGAACATGTCACTCTTTAAAATTGCACACACTTGTGGAATGGCAACAAAGTACAGTACTTAAAAATCTCCATTGGTGACGCTTTAAACATTTTTACAGGTTATCTGTTTGTTACCTCTCTCACTCTAATTTTCGCTGCATCACCTCACATTTGTGGTTCATTTTCACATTTCGCTTCTGCAAATGAGCACAGAGGGATGGGGCACTTTAGTTTTTTTTTTTCTTATTTTTTTTATTTCTTTTTTTTACTCTGTCCCTTTAATTTTTTTATCACTTTTATTCCTATTACAAGAAATGTAAACATCCCTTGTAATAGATTTAAGGATGAAAGGTCCTCTTTATGGAGCAATCTGGGGTCAAAAAAGACCCAAAATCTCTCCTTTACCTTTAAAAGCAAAAGAAATAAAAAAAAATTAATTTTTCACTTTAAAAAAAAAACAATTGTTTACTTTATTTAGACCTGAAGTGACGTCATGATGTCGCTCAGGTCCTCCAGGGCCATAGAGCCGATCAGAGACAATCTGGGATAATCTGGGATCTGGTAGCCTCTGTGACCAGCTGGCTGCACCGTCCAATAATTTATTGGGCGCACCAGTGAAAATGATAAGCCCCAGAAACACTTGCGAGCGTCAGGAAGGAGGGACGTCCCCTCCTACCTCTTTGGAAAGTGATCGGGTGGCTAATGAGCCGCTTTGACCGCTTTCATGAGAGAGCCAGGCACCAGCTGAAAAAACAAAATGCCGGGGTTATTGCTGACAGCTTCACCCATAACCTCAAGAAACAACTTGCAAACCGCAACATGCGTTTATATATGTATTGCAGTCGGCAAGCCTTGACAACAACACCTAGTAGCTGATTAATTGCTATGCAAAGATGCGCCAGATTCTCTGTGCTCCAGCTTTAGTAAATCTCCCCCACTGTGTCATGTTGCGCAGCATTCTCCCTATGTCTCCTAGCTCTCCTTAAAGCCACAAAAAAATGGCAAATGCTGCAGACAACACTCAGCCTACTGCACCACAAAGACCTATCCCACAACTATAAAATGTGAAAGGTTTGGTCCAGTACATATATGCATACGCAGGGCTGCTGATAGGGGGCGAGTACCAGTCCTCCTGTAGGGGGCACAGGCACAAGGGGGGGGGCCCAACAGCACGGGGAATCATGCAGTCATACAGAGGGGCAATTACAGAGGGAAGCCCCGTGCGGCTCTCTGCAGCAGCTGGAAGCCAGTTTCTCCCCCTCCTGCTAACTTTCACCTGCTGCAGGGAAAGACACAGACACAGGGCAACTGTGAGGCACTGGCTATGTGATCAGTGCCTCAACAGACCAGGAAGTTGGAAGACATTAAAGTAAGATCAAAAATCTTCAATTTAATAAAAGACTGTAAGATGATTTGATGTCAGAATGCAGAGATGCGTGCATAAGTAACTTTTAGTGAAAGCGAGGAAAGGTCCGATTTAAACACTTCCCGCCCACATGACGTCATATGATATTGTGGACTTGAAGTGGAGATATCTGGATGATGGTTGCAGCTCCAGGCATCATCCAGATATCTTTTTTTTTCAGCTACCAATTCCCTACAATGTAAAAGCCATCCCAGCAGCTGATTAGCCGCTGGATTGGTTTTACAGGCAACCTATCATCACCTCTCTGGGCTCTCCCGTTTGATCAGGAAGGCAGAGATCTTATCCAGGGGTGGTGCCGGGTTACCACAGAGCTGGCTGAGGACCAGATGGTCCCCGGCCATCTCTATGACCCTAGGAGGCCAAAAGTGACATTATGACGTCACTTCCAGCTCTGGCAGATGTTAACACCAACATTTTTTTCCCCTAGAAAGTAGAAATCTATGTTTGTTTTTTTTATTTTATCTCATGCTTTCCAGGGTAGAGGAGCGATCTGGGATCTTATAGATCCCAGATGTCTCCATAAAGAGGACCTGTCATGCCATATTTCTATTACAAGGGATGTTTACATTTCTTGTGATAGAAATAAAAGTGATTAAAAAAATAATAAATTAAGGGACAGTGTAAAAATAAATAAATAAAAATTAAATAATCGTGCTTGTTTAAAGTGTTGCCTATGGAGATTTTTAAGTACTGTAGTTTGTTGCCATTACACAAGCTTGCTCAATATTAAAGTGTGACATGTTAAGTATCTATTTACTTGGCGTAGCATCATCTTTTATATTTTACCAAATAACTGGGTTATATATTGTGTTTGTTTGCATTAAATTTAATTAAAGTGTATTTTTTTCAAAACAATTGCTTTTTAAAAAAATCGCTATGCAAATATCGTGTGACATACCAAATTGCA
Organism: Pelophylax lessonae; assembly: GCF_965119305.1. Taxonomy (NCBI): domain Eukaryota; kingdom Metazoa; phylum Chordata; class Amphibia; order Anura; family Ranidae; genus Pelophylax; species Pelophylax lessonae. The sequence goes on from NC_138768.1 coordinate 78,320,383, forward strand.
AAGACCACCATTTTATTCTCTAGGCTCTCTGCTAAAAAAAAAAAACATGTATAATGTTAGGGGGTTATGAGTAATTTTCTAGCAAAAAACAAAATACAGATTTTTACATTTAGAAGAGAAATGTCAGAATTGCCTGGGTTGGAACTGGTTAAAATGTATGTAAACAAAAACCTATGTTATTTTCTCTCTCTCTTTTTTTCTTTTCTTTTTTTTTTTGATCTGTTCAACAAATGTTAAAAAAAATACAGTAGCTAATCATCCTTGCTGTGAGCTGATAACTCCCTGTACTCTCTGATATATGTTAACAATGTTTCTGGTTTTCTCCGTTGACTATAAAACACCTCCCCCTGCGTAATGCAGAGGGGGAGATAATATATAGTTTTAACACACTTCTTCCTAGGCTGACAACTCCTAGATACAGTATGGTTGTCACCCTGGGACTGTAAATGTGTTCCTGGCAGGATCACCAGGTGAAAATTAAGAAAAAAGTGTGCAAAAAGAAAAAGAATTTAGTCAAAACATTTAAAGGAAAAGTAATACTTTTAGCTTTTGTTCTCGTGTTTAGATATAATTTAAAGCATACATTTAGACAAAAAAAAGTTTTTTTAAAAAAAAACAGCACAAGGGACTTTACTTACAATCAGTGTAATGTGACCCTTTTGCTGCTGGCTGTAAATGTAGATGCAATCTTCCATCCACTGATATTCCTCCATCCACCCCCTTCCCACTTATACTGCTGTAATCTTCGGATGCTGCAGAGGTTAATAGAACTGAGGGACCTGTCATATGCACCTATTTATGACTGGCCTTTCCACCCACCGCTTCCATTCAAAGAAGCTGCATGGGGCTCAGGTAAGTATTAGGGGTGCTGGGTGTAGCAACCTCCCCAGCACCCCTAATACTTACCTGAGCCCCATCTCTCTCCACGAGTCCCTAGGCCATCCAGGACTCTCCCTCCTGATTGGCTGAGACACAGCGGCCGTGCCATTGGCTCCCACGGCTGTCAACCAAAGTCAGTTAGCCAATCAGAAGAGAGGGGGGACGGGGCCGAATGGCAGCTCCATGTCTGAACAGACACAGGGAGCTGCAGCTGGGCTCGGGTGCCCCCATAGCAAGCTGCTCCCTGTGGGGGAATTCGACAGGAGGGAGGGTCCAGGAGCAGCAATGAGGGACCCAAGAGGAGGAGGATCCAGGCTGCCCTGTGCAAAACTAACTGCACAGAGCAGGTCAGTATAACATGTTTGTTATTTATTTATTTTTTTTAAAACAAGACTTTGCAATCACTTTAAGTGACTTTGCAATCACACTGGGGCGACCTGTGAGGCGACCTGGTCGCCTCACAGGTCGCCGTAGGTCGCCTTCCATAGGGAAGCTGCGGACCCGTTCTAATAGGAGCGACACAAGTCGCTCCGACTTAGAAAAAGGGTCCGGAGCTTCTTTGGGGCGACCTGGAGGCGACCGTCATAGACTTCAATGTTATGAAGTCCGTGCCGGCCGCTCCGAGGTCGCGGGGCGAGCAGCGCGCCGCGACCTCGGAGGTCGCCCCGGGAAGTAGCGTCGCTGCTATGTGAACGGGGCCTAACTCTTGCAGTGTGGGCTGCCCTGAAAGCGATAGTCTTTTAGTTGACAGGAGTTAGCCTTTAAGATCTGTTCATTGTTGTCCAAATGAATGACCTGGTCAATAGCCAGACCATTATATTCAAGAATATTCTTGAAAGGTAAAAAAAAAAAAAAAAACAGACTGTGCATTCTATACATAAAACTGGTTTCAAATTGCAACGCAACTGAAGTTGCATTCATTTACTTCTAACTTTGCATACTCATGTGGTTCAGATTTCCTTGTAAAGGGCGTTTTTTTTTCTTCTTTTTTTTCTAGAATCTGTGCAATAAGACCAAAGACTATTCTAAGAAGATCCTGAATTTTGGTAAATACTTCTAGGCTGAGGGTTTGGCATTCCATGTAAAGTATATTTGACAAAGCATGAAAGAGGTCTAAAAAGAAAAAAAAAAAGCAAGGATACCAAAGCTGATCAATATTCAAGAAGCAGAGTGCCTATTCTACCAGCTAGAACTTTTCACTCCCTCTCCCTCTCCCTCTCCCTCTCTCTCTCTCTCTCTCTCCTATCTCTCTCTCTCTCCCTGGTCTCCTCCCCTTTCCTTAAGTCATACAGTCACAGTAGTTTGCAGGGGAACACATGCTCACAAGTTCAGTCTGTCTTCTGGGTCTCCTCTGGGCTCCTGTACTCATCTCCTCCCCACTAAGGTAAGTCATTCTTCATCTCTCATCAGCTTTGTAGAGGGACATGAGAGTGATCTGTGGATAAGGACTTGGATGTCATGCATTCCCTTGTGGAAGTGTTACATAAAAAGCAGTTCTATAGATCCCACATTCCAGCTGGCTGCTGCAGGACTGGAACACTTTGTATCCATTTTTGTGTCCTAATTACTTGGTTGTCATTTTTTGTTTTGTTTGTTTTGGGTTTTTTTTTTTTCTCTTTAGCAAACACTAGTTCTTTCATTGATAGGAATGGCTGGAGCTGCTGCTATTTATTATCCAAAACTTGTTAGAATTGTGAACATTCCAAAAGTTTGTTCTCAAAATCTGCTTCTCATTCCCAGTAATCTTTTCTTTATTGCTGATGAGTGATGCTGATGGAGAAGCAACTTTGGAGCTGATAACGTTGATCGCACACATGACCTTTAAATCTCAAGTTAGCGATTTCACCTTAAATACCCAAATCAGGTTCTGGGGAAGTTGGAGCAGACAGGTCACTTTAGTAAATCAGCCCTATAGAGCATTGCTAAGGCATTGGAAGCATTTGCAATACTAAAAGTTCTGTGCATCTATGGGGTTCATTTACTAAAGGAAAATAAACTGTGCACTTTGCTATTGCAATTGCACTCTGCAAGGGAATTTGCTTCAGATCTCAGTGAATGAGGGGAAGCTCTGCTGACTTTCATCATCTAAACATGTGCAAGCAAAAATGTTTTTATTTTCCTTGTGTGTGATTGGGTATTCATTGCAAAGTTAAGCTTCACCTCATTTACTAAGCTTTGGAGCAAATTCCCTTGCAGAATGCAAAGTGCACAGTCTATTTGCCTTTAGTAAATCAATCAATGTTGTTTGTTAATTTAAACATCCAATCAGGTGCAGAAAAATGTAAACTACTGAAACGCCCCCTGCCGGGTTAAAACAAATCAGGTTCACTTTAAAACTTTGGGAAATCCTAGCCTGAAGACGCAGTTCTCTATGAAGTTAGGACACAATGATTTTTTTATCACTAATTCAAAGCAAGTGAGCAAACATGGATTGACCCCGGTGCTATTTAATAAAGCCTTACCCATATTTGTGAATTCCTCCTTCAGCTCAGGCATTGCAAACCATGAAAATGAGCTGTGTTTATATAAGAACATTATAGGATTAGGCTGTGGACAGAGGTAAAAGCTTGAAAAGGAAAATGCACATACAAACATGTTTATTATTTTATTACAGGTATCTATATAGCATAAACAATCTATTTATTACAGGTACTTATATAGCATTGTGGTTCACATATACAGAGTTGTATAAAGTACTCGAAACCCATACTTGAGTAGAAGTGGAAGTGCTCGATCAAAAAGTGACTTGAGTAGAAGTGGAAGTGCTCGATCAAAAAGTGACTTGAGTAGAAGTACTAAAGTATTCAACATTTTTTGTACTTAAGTATTGCAAGTCGTTTTTTTAAAAAAAATTTGCTACTCAAGTACTGAAAGTAAAAGTACAAGTACTGTGTTATGTAGTTATTCAAGAAAGAAGTCAAAAGTTTGAACATCATATTGTTTTTTATTATTTCAAATGCAGCTTTTATTTATACATACAGTAGCTTTTATTTTCGTATGCGCTGATAATACACATGTTTTGAGCTTCATGAAACCTGCCATCTACTGTTCTGGCAGTGGTAATTTTTATAATTGTAACGAGTAACTATGCAGCACAAAAAAAAAATATCGGAGTAGAAGTATTGAAATCATTGAAAAAATGTAGTGAAGTAAAAGTGGAAGTAGGAGAAAAAAATTCTACTCTAGGAAAGTACAGATACCGCCTTTCGGTACTTAAGTACAGTAGTGAAGTAGTTCTACTTAGTTACTATACATCTCTGCACATATATATTGTACATTTGCATCAGTCCTTGCCCTCAAGGAGCTTACAATCTAATGTCCTTTACTCACATTCATATACTGTATACACGTATTAGGGCCAATTTACCTACTAGTATGTCTTTGGAGTGTGGGAGGATCGGACACAGGGACAGGAGAACATGTAAACTCTGTGCAGGTAGTGCCGCGGTTGGAATTGGAACCGACAACCCTAGTGCTGCTAGGTGGAAGTGCTAACCACTTAGGCACCATGCTACCCATTTACTGAAAGCTTTACATATATTGCACATTCACATCAGTTCCTGCCTTCAAGGAGCTTATAACCTAAGGTCCCTATCTCATATGCATACACATACTAGGATCAATTTAGACAATTCGCCAACTGAAGCGGTTTTATACCCAAAAACAAAACTATATTATATTGCAGCTTACCAAATCCTAGAGGAGGCGGCTGCATTAGTTTTCTATATCTATGCTTTTTTTTCTTTTACGATTACCTGTTGATCTGATCAGTAAGTCAGTTTTTTCAACTTCTTTTAACAGACCAAGATGTCTAGCAAAAGTGGCAGTTAGAGGGTTAAGACAAACCAATTAACACTGATGGGGGTGTTCATTCATTAATGTAAGGCCCCTTTCACACTTGTGCGACTTTAAAGTCGTGCAATTTTGCTGCCGTGATTTTACAGCGAATTTGACGCGATTTTGATGCGATTTTGACTGGGCTTGAAGCAATGCCTATGTCTTCGGACCTCAAAATGCATTAAAATCGGGCCAAAGTAGTGCAGGGACTACTTTAAAGTCGGTGCAACTTCAAGTCACACAGATATGAACGGTACTCATTGGAAGTAATGGAGATTGACTTGTCATGCGATTTTGCAGTCCCAAATCGCAGGACAAGTTGCACAAGTGTGAAAGGGGCCTAAACCTTTATCCCAAAAGGGAAAAAAATGTTGCTGTAGCTGCTTATAAGTGTTAGCTTTATTTGTTAGTAAAGTTTATCTAAGATTGTTTTCACAGTTCTCCATTGAAAAAAACATACATTGTCCCATACGCAGTTTTTAATGTGTTTCTTATGCACTTATGGTGCTTTTTCTGGTTGCCTGACTCCCAGCAGACACCTGTGAAACATGGACATAAGATTTAAAAAATAAACCAAAAATGCACTCCCAGTGTGTTTTTGATTTGTTCTTGATGCATTTTTGATGCATTTTGTGATGCATTTTATATTCATTTCAATGGGGAGCTGTGTTTTGGCATGGTTTTGAATAGCAGGACTTTTTAAAAATGCAGCTGAAATGCACCTGACGGGTGTGAAAATGTCCAAAGCAATAAAAGGAATACATTTTCCTCCTTTTTTTATAGCTGAAAAACTGATCAAAAATGAATTAGTGTGAAAGGGTCCCAAATCCATTAGATTGACAATACTGCTGTCCAAAGATGTCTTTGAACCTCCTGTGGAGTGGAGACACCCTAGAAAGGAAGTGTGTTATTGGCCAGATCAACAGGTGAAATAAAGGAGAAAAATGCCTAAAAAAGAAAACAAATACAACCACCACATTTAAAGTGGAAATCCAAGTTTGATCTAACTAAGCTTAAAAATGCTCCCACCCACCACCTCCTTCTAAATCGTATTCTAATTACTCTGTAGAAGGAGGATGCTTATATTTATTTATTCTTAGACTGGTCAATTCTAGTCATGTGATCTCCCCAGCTGCCAGCTTCAGGGGAGAGCACGGACAATGGCTGTAATGTCTGGGCGGTGACGTCACCCATAGACTTACTATGGGGCATCCGTAGTCGGCTGCCCTTCCTCTCCCCTGATGCCGGCCTCTGGGAGCCGATCCTGTTACTGGACTGGAGTGCCCTGAGAATAGGTAAGTATATGAATCTCCCTTTCACAGGGTTGTTAGAAGAGGATTTTGAAGGGGGGTAGGAGAACATTTAAGCTTAGTTAGATTTATCCTGGACTTCCACGTTGAAGTTTGCAATATATTACATTTTCATTTTTAATACTGTTTTAAACAGCTAGCCTGCTTTTGAATATCCCACACAAGCACAAGAAGAACATGCAAACTTCATGCAGGTTGCATCATGGTTGGAATTCATCTAAGTGATGCAAGGCAGACGGACTAACCACTATTATAGGCAAGGCAAAGAGCAATGAGTAAAGGACAGCTTGACATAACAACCCAATTGAGTTTTCACTGATCTCTCTTTTGGAAAATGAATTCTAGTCGGTTGTTTTGAGTTGTTGTACTATGCATGTGACCATTGCTGTTAGCACTACATAAGGATCATTCAGGGGAACCGTGAGCTGCATTTTGCTGGTGCACATCATGGCTCTGCACTTATTGGGTAAATATGTCTAAGGATCTCGATGGATGAATGGAGCTGTAATTCAGACACAGTGGAAATTAGTACGGCCATAATCATCAACTTATCTTGTTTCCAATTAGCATGATTACATTTATAATTATTACATAATTACATTTATTACTATGACTATGACTATGACATCTGCCTAATTTATAAGAGATATTGCCCTTTGGTTATAGTCACTGCACATTCCAGCTATTTTATTAAATAAGCCCAAGGGTAAATGTAAATACTCCAAGTGTATAATCAGTATAGTTGTTACATTCATGGAAAAACAACTTGGCAGGTTTTGCAACTGTATCCGAATGTAGATTTTGATTGATGTTTTATCAGTTTTGAATTGTTGCATAACAAGTCTACAGTGAGGTCACACAGTACTGAACATTAAAGCTGAACACCACATAAATATAAAAGACCTGCATTGGGGTTGATTTACTAAAGGCAAATAGACTGTGCTGTGTGCACTTTACAAGTGCAGTTGCACTCATTTACTTACACTTAGTAAATGTAATGTGGTAAAGTTCTCTTTGTATAAAATACCCAATCAGGTGCCAGAAAAAAAAAAAGCATTAAAAATTTGTAGTCACAGACTAGGGGGGAGAGACAAGACCTGTAAAGGTGGTCATTCATGGATTGAAATTCAGCCAGTTCAGCATGGTCCAGCCAAATTTTGATCCATGAGTGGCCACTGTGGTTGAATGTTGAATTCTGTTCAACTGCCCTGTCTGCTAAACCCCGCTCGATCAGTGCTGCAGGCAATAGGCTGCAGTGCTGATTTGTATATTCTGACAGCAGGGGAGCAGCCCGCTCTCAGAATACAACAGTGCAGCAGTTTCTCCTATCCACCTCAAATGTGTGGCTGGGGGAAAGCAATTCCATTTTTTTTTCCGATCAGCCCCCTGACTGAACAAAAAAAAGGAACTTTGTATGGCCAGCTTAAAGTGGTTGTAAACCCACTTTGTTGACATTTACCTATAGGTAAGCCTATATTAAGGCTTACCTATAGGTGCTGTAAATATCTCCTATAGGAGATATTTACCATGCATGCAGCCAATGATGTCATCGGCACGTGCGCTCTGAAGGAACGGCCACCCGTGCCGTTCCTTCAGAGCCCAGTGCTATGAATGGCGGCTCCCGCGCGCATGCGCGGAGTTGATGTAATAGCGCCTCCGGCCACTCAGATGGCCGGAGGACGCGAACAAGGAAGCAGGGCGGCCGGACATGTCGGCTGCCCTGTCGCTGAGCGGGCGGCACTGCGAGGGCTTCGTTTTAAGGTAAGTATTTCATAATGAGCTAGTATGCAATGCATACTAGCTCATTATGCCTTTGTCTTTACAGGTTTTTTTTTTAGGGTTTACTTTCTTTTTAAACTGATTGTAAACAATCACTTTGTAAGCCCCCGTTCACACTGGGGCGACCTGTCAGGCGACCTGGTCACCTGACAGGTCGCCGTAGGTCGCCTCGCATAGAGAAGCTGTGGACCCGTTCTAATAGGAGCGACACAAGTCGCTCCGACTTAGAAAAAGGGTCCGGAGCTTCTTTGGGGCGACCCGGAGCGACCTGCATAGACTTCAATGTTATGAAGTCCGTGCCGGCCGCTCCGAGGTCGCGGTGCGAGCAGCGCGCCTCGACCTGTGAGGTCGCCCTGGGAAGTAGCGTCGCCCCAGTGTGAACGGGGCCTTAAACAACCCATTCAGTTTAAAATAGAAATTGAGTTAAAATATTTGTGTATAGATGTAAAAACAATACATCATACATCCCTTTTTACCTTTTTTTTTTTTTTTTTATAAGTAATCACAGATCCTCTATTCTCAGCTGCATAGGAGCTGGGGGAGGAGAAACAGCATTGCACTGAGCTTCCCAGTGAATGGCTGTGCCGCAGTGGCGTGTCAGGACAAGTCTGATTATTGGAGCAGAGCACACTGAGTTCCCAGCATAGCTAGGGAACTGAGAACTGACCACGGTGTGCTCTCCTGATTAATGTGGTCAGTTTTTATTAGGAAAGCAGAGGGACTGGCATAAAGGAAGCAATACAAAGAGAACAGGAGACTTTCTCATACAAGTATATGGTACAGCAGGCACATATCAGGAATATGTTGTGAATAAGTGGGGTAGCAAAGGCCTTGTTACGTACCTGCAGCAGAAAAAAAAAATAGTCTCCTATCTTGCTAGATAGGGCTATGTTGTGTGGGAGAGCTGTGTAAATCTCAGGACTGAATGGACAGAAATACAACTAAAGCAGCTCTCAAACATGTATTTAATCTGTGTATTTAGCTGATTGTGTGGTGTTCATCTTTAAACCTTTAGGAATTTACTGCTTATGAGAACAACTTTGACAGATGCAATGTCACAGAGAAAGAATCTTAGAGTGAAAGGAACACAGCATTAAATTCTATGTAAAGGGGATATATTGGATTTCCAGTTGCTACTCAGTGTTGTATGTTACGTAATCTAATATTTAAAGTTGAATATTGAATAAAACTCGTAGCATTGCTAACGTGTATGTGTTTTCAAGAAACTAACAATCTGAAAAATAGGACATACAATACACTACAAATGGAGAATATTAGGAAACAAATATTTGAGTTCAGTCACCTCCAGCTATTTACCTAATGTCAATGGCAGTTGAATTTATGACACTTTGCTGACTGATGGTAGTTGAAAGATCTTGTGTATAGGAAAGAAGGAAAAGTTTAACTAATGATTGTAAATATTTCATTATTTAGAAATAAAAGAAGTTTAAAAATGAGGGTTGGAAAATGTTTAATTGGAAGAGATTAGACCACCCAGTTGGAATTTCTTGCTTTGCTACCTATATGCATGTCTTATCAAAGATCAGAGCAATGGCATGGGTTGGAAAATCCAATCACTTTTGCTGATTGTGTGGTGTATAAAGCTATTGTTTGTTTCTGATAACTTTTTAAATAAAAAAGTTGGTACTGAAAGTAGATTGATGCATTCAGTTTTACCATTTGTGTTGCATTGAATGAACATTTAGATACCTGATTGATTAAAATGATTGGATTGGATGGTTGCATGAATATCGAAAGATATTAGTTTTCATTTAAACAGTGCAATTTCTATGACAGCAATTTCAAACAGGCTGAACAGGTGAAGACATTTAGGTAGGTAATGTTGCTTTATGGCACATTTTTAATGGAAATGTCGAACTCCAGCCAAAATCAACATTTTATATTAATAATTTCCAGTGCTAAGACTTACACGTCTGGCTGGAGTGCAGCTCTTATAGCGAGTCGCTTAATCTGTAGCTTATCCATTGAGAAAATGTCTTGAAGTCTTATCACTAGATGCAAGGCATTCCGTGAATGGAGGAGGTGCAAATAAACATCACAATCTTCCCTCTTCCAATCACAGAGCGCTGTGCATTTTGTCCAAAGAATGCAATATGTTTTTTCAATGGATGAGCTGCAAAACTAGTGGCCTGCTGCAAGACCTATACCAAAATCAATCAGAGCTGAACGTTCAAGACTTACTATACTGTGTAGGTTCAATGGCTCACACTTCATTCCTGCTAATTTATTTTTACACTGCACATGTCAAAGTACCTCCAACATTCTAGGTGTTCATAGAGATGCACCTAATATGGGGCATTATGATGGCAATGATGTCAGTGCAGTGCTGGGATCCTGTTTAGGTTTAGCTACATGTACGCTTGTAGTTTGTAGATTTCGTGTGTTTTTGTGAGTTTCAAACAGATGCCTCAAACATAACTCCAGGTTATATAGGTAGAACCAGTGGTGTATTTAGGTTTTGTGCTGCCCTAGGCCTGACTAAGCTTGTGCACCCCCTAATTTAAATATGACCCACCCCTTCCTGTAAAGGCCACACCCTTCCTGTTTATGCCCCGCCTTGACATCTGTACACCGCAGACCACAACCACAGTCTATTGGCACTTTTCCACTGCAAGTATCGGCTCGTACCGGCTCGGCTCTACTCGGCCCTGCTTGGCCCGGTTTGCTTTTCCACTGCTGGTACCGCATGGTATAGTGTCGGAACGGTTTGGTACGGTACGGTATAGGTTTGCTTTTCCACTAAAGTAGTACTAAAGTTAAGTGGGTGGGATAACAACGGGGTGGGTGGGATTCTCTGACCAATCAGTGGCTAGTAGTGACTGCATGCAAAGGATTGTGGGATATGGTACCAGTTTGGTACCTGTTTGAACCACAATCGAGTAGGTACTGTTTTTTCAGAGCCGTACCGTACCGTTCGGTTCCATGCAGTGGAAAAGCAAACCTATACCGTACCGTACTGAACCGTTCCGACACTATACCATGCGGTACCAGCAGTGGAAAAGCACAAAAGCGTGCCGAACCATTACGGTTCCATGCAGTGGAAAAGCACCTTATCTGTGCCAATCAGCATAACCTTATCAGTTCCCATAAGTTCAGCCTCATCAGTGGCCATCAGTACAGCCCCATCAGTGGCCACCAGTGTAGACTATCAGTGCCCATTAGTGCAGCCTATCATACCGGCAGGTAGCAGTGTGACTACTTTATGGGGGTGCCAGACTGATTTGCCTCCTGGACCCTGCCCTCTGGCTCAATTCGACCCATAATACTGGCACTAAACTAAAAGTGTAGCACAGGTCGGCGGGGACCCTTTGCGTGCGGGACCCGGAGGGGGCTGTATTTTTCATGCAGTGTGCAGCTTGTATGCTGCCCCCCTGCAAAGTGCCGGCCTAGGCCAAGATACAGCACTGGGTAGAACTTCTATCTAATTTCTATTGCTATGGGAGCATTGTTTATGTCTTCATTGGGAAGACCTCCCCTCACTTCCTCTTATGGTGACACCAGAACAAGAAGCGAAAATGTGCAGGTGTCACCAGAACAGCCAAAAATGGTAAAAGTTAAAATATGTTCCCACTTCTCATAACTCCAGTATGTAAATTACTGTTTCTGTTGCCCTTATAGAGATATCTTAATCTCTTCCTGTTTTTTTGACACTCTATTACTGGGAAAGAAAGTGAGGGTAAATCACATCAATGGGGACCTACAAGAAAACCCTGAGACTATATACCTGCCTTTCACAACTAGGATTTCACCAGCAATTACTAGGGATTCCTTTAGCAGTGAGAAGTATAACAAGGTATACCTTTTATTAACCATGGTAAGTATTCATCTTTGCCACTGACCACCATTATAAGGGGGCATCTATCCTACCTACCACTATTGTATGGGGAAACATTTTGTTAATGATATCCACAGTTGAGGGGCACTTTCATGCTGACCACCCATGTAAGTGGTCCTTTTATCCTGACAACCAAAGTAAAGGGACACACTATTGACCACCAATGAAGGACCATTTTTTGCACTTACCACCTCTATTAAGGGACATTACATATGGCCTTTATTAATAATGATGTTATTATTATTTGTTCCATATCTTGATCTTTCTTGAAAGTAAACTCGTGTAGTATAGGTGGTTTTTTAAAAAATTATCTGCTCTAGTTGTCCAATATAGGCACACCACATAGCTTATTCCTTTTTATATCTACAGCTTGCTGATTATGCTAATGCACCATGAGCATGGCAGCCATCAGAAGTTTTGTGGCCCCTTACACAACTTTAGGCCTGGGCCCCCCGGGCCTGGCCTCTTATATCAGAGTTTACCCATTTTATTAGGGTTCCCAAAGTTCCCCTCATTTTATCAGTGTCCCCAGAGTCATCCCCCCTTACATCACGGTCCCAAGAGTCCCCTCTTTTTAAATCTGGGTCCCCAGAGTTCCCCTTTTTCATCAGGGTCCCCAGAGTTCCCCCTCCTTAAATTAGGATCCCCAGAGTTCGCCATTACATCAGAGACCCCACTTTCATTAGGCTCCCCAAAGTCTCCCCTTACCTTAGGATCCCACAGTCCCCCCTTACATGATGGTCCCTAGAGCCCATTCCATTTCAGTAGGGTCCCCAAAGTTAGAAGGGAGGAGCAGAGTGGGGTAAAGAGAGTGAAGACGTTTAAGAGAATAGTTGGGGTAGTGGAAGGGGAGGAGGGAGCATTGTGAAGACCCCAGCTTACATTAGGATCCGTTCCTTCTCATTGCAGAAGTCGGCTACAGGAGAGGTGGAAGCTAGAAGGCTGAGCACTGGGACCAGATAAGCTTGGAGGAGGAATTTCCTCCTCCTCTGAATGCTGGGGCCTGGGAAGGGGCAAGCATGTGATTGGTTGCTAGGACATAGATGGTCCTAGCAACCAAACGCTAGCACCAAGAACAGCAAGTGGCAGCGGTGGTGGATGCTGTCATCCGCCGTACATTCAGATACAGCTCAGGCTGTGGCAGCAGAGACACTGACTGGGTATTTGGGCAGGATGCTCTGGGGGTGTTTGGGCCCAGCAACAACTGGTTGGTTAGGGCCTGGGCCCCTCAGGATGCCAGGGCCCCCTACATGTGTATGGGCTGTCCACCCCCCAATGGCAGCCTTGACCATGAAGTGTAGATATAATCATTTTCAAAATAATTTTAGCAGGGGTTCCCGAAGACCAAAAATTATTAAGAGTTCCTCCATAGTGAAAAAGGTTTGAAAGGCTGATCTATACAAAATTTAATTTTCTTTAACATAAATTTCCAGCTTGGTTGACTGTAGAGGTTGTATTTGTGCCTGCATGACTTTGGTGGGTGCATTCAATTGAAAGCCACTCTGTAAATCTCTGCATTAATCAGGGCTATACGAAAATAAAACATAATTCAATAAGAATCAGTTGCTTTGCTTTAGACTCTGGAGGCAGAATAATTAAAATTTCTAAATAAATAATCTATTAAAACGTTTGTAAAGTCTTCTAATATTATGCAAATTATCTTATCTCTTGAACCAAACAAAAAATAACTTGTTGTCTGAGCCCACACTAAGCCATGCTGTGTTTCAGTCCACCCCTACCATTGACAGTAATCATGTGCTGAGAAGGAGATAGGGCTATTCACAACTCCTAGATTTTTAGTCTTTCCACATGAGAATGACTGTTTTAGGCACATTAAATAGATTTTTGTTGGCACAGGAGGGACTATTGATCTGAAGGTATATTGACACTAGGTGGCTTATTTACTAAAGGAATGTTCACTTTGAAAGGGAGTTTTCACTTATCTCTGTGAATTTGGTGAAATTTTAAATTAATACCCAATCACAAGCAAGGAAATAAAAAATAAAATTAAAAAAACAGCATTTTTGATAGCATATGATTGGATGGTGTAAGTCAGCAGAGCGTCACCTTATTCGGTAAGCTCTGTTGAAATTTGATTGCAAAGTGAAAATTCCCTTGCAAAGTGAAAAGTCTAGTAAATCAACACCCAATGTCTTGAGCTCATATGTAAAATAATGCTTAGTGCAGTTTTTACTACATAAGTTGCTGGAAACAAAATGCAGTTTCTGTACCAGTCATGCCTTTAGATAGTCAGCCCATCAGTATTTTCTATATACTTTTGTTTTTCTTCAAATTGAACTCTAAATTACTATGGAGTTAAATACTTATTTTTGAACCATAGCAACTTGAACAGTAACCCATAGCAACCAATAGGATGTTACCTTTTAAAAGTCAGAATCAATAAGGTAATTATTGCTTGGGTGCCAGGCTGGGTTCACACTGATGCGAATTGGATGCATGTTTCCCTGCATCCAATTTGCATGACAGGAGACTGTGACGGCTGTCAATGGAGCCGGTTCATACACCTCCGGGGTGGCTGCAGAGCGCACTCGTAAAGTGCATCTTTACCTCCATTTTATGTGCGAATTCAGACAAAAATTCGGACCAGATTCGTACCTGAAACGGTGAACAGAGACGCACCAGACCCCAGGCATGAACCCGTGGCCGCATCAGTGTGAACTCAGTCTTATGCATTGAGTCAAATATTAAGGCGGGTACATATATTAGATTGCTTTAGGAAGGGCACAGATGAAGAGAAGTTCGGCCAGTTCAGCAGGGACCGGCCTAATTTGGATCTGTGTGTGGCCTTCCCTGTTTGATAGAAGTCAATCTTTTTCTGTTTCATGAACATGCTGGAAAGCTTTAATCAGACAGTACCACTGTCAGAATACAATGTCCCAGCAGGTGGAAATCCTCCATCCACCATGCTTGTGTGGATGGGGGGGAATGCATCCGTCTATACCCAGCCTTACACCATAAGGAACATTGCATATGTTGTATCAGTATTTGAAATATAGTAGAAGGATTTTCTGTGCACAGGTTTTTATTGGATGAAAGGCTAATGTTTGCAACCTCCGGAAAGTTCCCTCTATATGCGTGACCAGTTAAGCGCTGTCTGTTCTCCAAACTGATTGCACAGTCGCCCCCTTTAGAAACAATGTAGGGTTAATAGCCCTGCAGTGTATGCGATGACCACCCATAAGCTGAAGCTTTGAGGAGAAGACGATAGCACTGGAGCCAGCTGGAATGGGAGTAGGGTAAGTAATAGAGCCTTTTTCTACTCCCTAGACATAGCATTAATGCTTGTGGTGGGGGATGGGACAATGTATGGGTATTTTTGTGTTTCAGCTCTTGGTTCAGTTGGAACTGGAGATAGAGGGGGGGAACTATTCTTCCGCTGTCAGCATCTTTCTTGCACATACCCAAGGTGGCCAATGATGGTACAACACCTGTACCTGTGTGGTGAAGTTGCACTATTCTGGCACTGATCTTCACTTTGCTCCACTGAGGGCTTACTTTACATTGTGCATGAGCAGCGTTAGCATTTTTAAAATTTTAATCGGAAACAAATAAAAATGCATTTTTTTACAAAAGTTTTGGTCATTTTCATTTATAGCGCAAAAAAATGTAAAACCTAGTGATGATTGAATACCACCAAAAGAAAGCTCTCTTTGTGTGGAAAAAAAGACAAAAATGTTATATGGGTACAGTGTAGCATGACTGAGTAATTGTCATTCAAAATGTAAGAGCACTGAAAGCTGAAAATTTGTCTGGTTAGGAAGGGGGTATTAGTGTCCAGTGGGCAAGTGGTTAAAAAGTGTTAGAGATAGATAGATAGATAGATAGATAGATAGATAGATAGATAGATAGATAGATAGATAGATAGATAGATAGATAGATAGATAGATAGATAGATAGATAGATAGATAGATAGATAGATAGATAGATAGTAGTGTTGCATGATTCTGGATAAAATGAGAATCACAATTTTTTGCTTAGGATGAAGATCACGATTCTTGGTGTAACATCATCTTTCACATTACACAAAAAAATTGGGCTAACTTTACTGTTTTTTGTTTTTTTTTATTCATTGAAGTGTATTCTTTCCTCAAAAAATTATTTTGAAAGACCACTGCGCAAAATATTGCAACGACCGTCATTTTATTCTCTAGGGTCTCTGCTAAAAATAGATATATAATGTCTGGGGGTTCTAATAATTTCCTAGCAAAAAACACAGATTTTTAGACCCCATGCACACAGGGCTTTTTTGCAGCTGCTGTTAGGAGCGTCAGACGTTTTTTATTTTGCAGCTTAAAAACGCCCCTCCATGTTATTCTATGGCCTCATGCACACCCAGGCTTTTAGGAGCTCCAAGTGGCATAGGCGTTTTTAAGCTGTAAAAAAAAACCCAGGGCCAGTGCGTTCAGGAGCAGCAGCGTTAAGCTGTAAAAACGTCCGACGCTGCTAAACGCGGCTTAATGCTGTATAGCGGCTTTTAGCAGCATCAGGCGTTTTTTAAAATGTGAAAAATGAAAAATGTGATTGATCACAAATAGAAGAGGGTTGTATTTATTTAAAAACGCTGCTAAGCGCCGACGTGCCTAAACGCGCATTGACGCCAATGGGAAATGCTGCTAAAGGCGCGTTTTTGATGCCGCTTTTTCCTGACGTCAGAAATAGCTTTGCAGCTCATTTTTTTCTGACGCCCTGTGTGCATGGGGCCTAACTTGTAAGCAACAAATGTCAGAAAAAGGCTTAGGGCACTTTCACACAGGCAGACCGTTCAGATCCGCCTGTCAGTTTTTTTGGCGGATCTGAACGGTCCTCCCATGCATCTCTATGGGGCATCAGATGTCAGCAGAGACATGTCTGCTGACATCCGATCTGATTTATTAAATCTAGACGGATGGAAACCCTATTTCCATCCGTCCAGTGGATCGGATAGAATCGGATGAGAATGGACAGACGGTCCGTTCCCATCCGATTCCCCCATAGAGATGCATGGGGACCTAACAGCTATGTCTCCGCACACAGCATGGAGACACAGCTGTCATCCAGCTCAGCTGAGAAAATGTCTGGTGGACTCCCGGTGTAAGGGCCCTTAGTCTTTAAGGCTCCATGTACACGGGACGTTGTAAATGGCCGTTTAGGAGCAGTTGGGCGTTTTTTTCAGCAGCCCCTGAACCCACCTGCATTATATCTTATCTGTCCATGTACACAGGTTCGTTTACAGTCATTTGCAGGCAGTTGAGTTCAGGGACGTTTTTGGAACGCAATTATTTGCGTTCGAACGCGTGTTTCCCAGTGTTTCAAACGCAAAAATGGGACCGAACATGACCGAACGTGATGAAGTACGTTCAGCCACGTTATACATTTTTTTTTTCTTCCATTCAAAATCAGTAGTTCCCTATGGGAGCCTATTGATTTGAATGGTAGGCGCACCGCAAGTCGGATCAGGATGATCAGGATCAGCGACTTGCGCTGAGAGAATCTTGAGGGGGAACTCCACGCCGAAAATGGGAAAAAACTGCGTGGGCCCCCCCCCCAGGTTCCAAACCAGGCCCTTCGGGTCTGGTATGGAATTTGAGGGTAGACCCGCACTGAAAAAAACAGCATGGGGTCCCCCCCAAAATCCCTACCAGACCCTTATCCGAGCATACCAGACCCTTATCTGAGCATGCAGCCCAGTAGGGCAGGAAGGAGGAGGGGACGAGCGAGCGGCCCCACCCCCCCTGGACCATACCAGGCCACATGCCCTCAACATGGGGGGGTGTTGGTGCTTTGGGGCAGGGGGAGCTCTGCACCCCCACCTCAAAGCACCTTGCCCCCATGTTGATGGGGAAAGGGCCTCATCCCCACAACCCTGGCCAGTGGTTGTGGGGGTCTGCAGGCAGGGGGCTTCTCGGTATCTGGAAGCCCCCTTTAACTAAATTTTTAAGGCTGCCTTTTTTTTTTTTTTTTTTTTGATAGCTGTCAGCTGTAAGCTGAACGGCTCTACACTGAATCATGGAAATGCCCGCATAAGATCACGAGGAGGTTGAATAGAGATCGCAATTTTTTAACAATTAATCGTGCGGCTCTAACTGATTGATTGATTGCTTGATTGATTGATTGATTGGCCCATGCAGTACATAGTTTTGAGTAATTTGAAGAGGATTGTACACAGATTGTACAAACAGGTTATTATATGTGTGACCAGTTTTAGGGTTTTAATAAATGACCACATCTTTCTGCTGACATTTGGGAAACCTACAGGGTGATAAGTGCCTCCCATTTTAAGCCATGCACTTCACACACAAAATAAAGACAAAAACATTACCCGCTTGTTGAAATTTCACTGTGCAGTGGGGTTAAACTTTTAGTGTTCTCATTAAGAAAAGAGAAGGGATCACTCCAACATCTCTCATACAGCATCGCTGACTGACAACAGCTCGGTGTACGGGCTGATTGAGACACAGAAAGCTGCTACAAGTATGTGCACCTACTGCACTTACCCTTATTACCACTCAGCAGCTTTTTTTTTCTTAAAGTGGCACAAAGCTTGAGTGCTTGTCAACTCTCTTTTCCCAGATTATGCTATTAATTATTCAAAATGAACTTATTATCTTTATAAAAAAATTCCAGACAGTGAGAGATTCATGCATGTGTTTTACTTTTTCACATTAGTAGACTGTTTTGTTCTTTGTGTAGAGATACATATTATAGTCTTTATAAGCTTTTTATATTGTACATGTAAATAGTAATTCAAGCATTGTCATATTCCTTACATCCAGTAAATTAACTTTAACAAGCCCACACTGACCCCTGTAGCTGCAGGCACTGTGGAGAAATTCATCCTCAAAGTGCATGGCAGAAACAAAGCACTAAGGTTGTTCAGGTCCTTTTTTGGAAAGCCCTGCTCCATCTTCTTCCCCCAATAAAAGCAACTTCTCTAAGTGTACATTAGAAATTAAAAGGTTGGAAGACAGCTAAGTCCCTGCTGGTAGAGGAAAGAGATAGGGTGAGATAATGCACTGAGGCAGCCACTTGAAGGACTTCAGTTACTCTGCTGTGAGTCTTGAATATTAATTGCACCACAGTGCATGCAGCTATTTTATAAGCAGCAGCTTGCAATACCTATATCATAGCTACAGGTTCACTTTTACAGCTAATAATAATTTCAGCATATGTTAATGTTTTAAAATCCTCCTTCTTGTACAGTTTCTAAATGTATGTGTACATAGAGGCAGCCGCCATATTTGCTAAATGCATATGCTTCCTTCTTTGTAAGGCTGCACTGGATGGTGGTTGTCTTTTGCTCTGGAGCTATTTGTATAACACTGGACAGCAGAAAATTGGAGTTGTCTCCTATAGTGAACAGTCAGTATGCTTATTTATTTCTCCCAGAGAACAAAAGATGCAACTTGACTGGTCCCTTCCACTTTTTCTTCCTGCTTTCTTTTTCTGATTTTTACAAATCTCCCCTATATAAGACTGATTGAAAACAACAGAATCTTTATGCAACCAACCTATCTGATCAAATCTAAGCAGTGTTGTATCAGGGATGATGACCACAATACTAAATATAAAGGGGGTGCCATAAGATTCATGTCCAGGAGATACCCAAAAATTACAAAAAAGATTAAAATTGAATTGTTATAGTATTGTTGATTACCAGATTGGTTTTCTCATTTGTTCTCTTCTTATAGGGCAGGGCAACAGATTCACTTAAAAGTTAAACTCCAGGTTTGAACACAAAAATACCCTTGCAGCGGATCCCCATGCCACCCCCTACCACTGCAATGGTTAGTTGCTTGTTAAGTTTAGGAGGTAGAGTAATAGGGTCTATGACCCAATTTTTCGCATTGGCAGGTTCCCTCCATCTGTGTGACTGGTCCACTTATGTCTCTCCTCCAGCCAGCAGTCACATGGGGGGTTTATTTACTAAAGCTAAAGAGTGCAAAATCAGGCTCACTTCTGCATAAAAAACAATCAGCTTCTAGGTTTTATTACCAAAGCTTAAGGCTCGGGTCACACTATTGCGATGCGGGAAGGCTGCGAATTCGCAGCCTTTTCCCGCATCGCACACGCACCCCCGGCAGTTCACACTGCCATATGCGATACGCTGGGGGTGTCAATGTAATCTTAACGACACCCCCAGTTTGATCGCATATCGCAGTGCGATCGTGCAGTTCGCACAGGATGGGATCGCACAAGTGTGAACCGCTGTGCGATCCGATCCTGATGCGGCTGCAAAAATGCCTCCTGTGCGTGTTTGCACCGGGTGCGATGCGAATTTAGCCATACAAACTGTATGGCTAAACTCGCACCGCACAGCTGATCGCATGTAATGTCGGAGCAGTGCGCTCCGACATTACATGCGAACCCGGCACTCGCATGAGTGTGAACCGGGTCTGAAGGGGAAGTCCATCGTAACACTAAAATCGCTACATTTACAGGCATCTAAGACTAACTATCATCATCCACGATCTAAGAATAACCTATCTAGCCCTGTAAACAAGAAATCGCTATACATACCTTTTTTGAAGCCGATCCGGTCGGGTCTCCAGATGTGGAAGCTTTGCAGAGGACACAGCCAACAACAGCTTTGAAATCAATGGGAATTGACGTCACCCACAGAGTTACTATTGGGCTTCCGTTGTTGGCTGCTTTCTCTGCTCCCGCCTCCACAGTGAAGCTGCCACTGACCGCTCAGCATGGGACCAGATCAGCTTCAGAAAAGGTAGGTATACTGATTTCTTCTTTAAAGGACTAGATAGGTTAGTTTTAGATCATGGAAGCCTGTAGATGTAGCAATTTAAGGCCTGGTTCACACCTATGCAGGTTGCAGGTTTTGCGTTTTTCAATACACGTTTTTGATCCATCGAAGTCTATGGAACCAAAAACCAGAAAAAAGTCCCTAGTCCTTTCCATAAAATTCACAGATGTGAACGTGACCCATAGGAAACCATGTTAAATGGACTGTAGTGTGTTTCTGCAAAACTGAAAACGCAGTAAAAAATGAATAGATGTGAACCAGGCCTTAATGTTGCGGTGGACTTTCCCCTTTTTGAACAAGCTAAGGTTAGAAGCTGATTGGTTTCTATGCAGAAGTGAAACTGATTTTGCACTCTCCAGCTTTAGTAAATAAACCCCATGCTGACATCATTTAATTACAATGCAGGACCAGTAGCACTGCATTGTATGTGAGGACAGCAAGGGACCACCCACAGCCAGGAGATTTGAAGAGAAGAGGAGAGTGCTGAAGCCTGCTGAAGCAAGGTATAAGCTAAGTTACGTCTCCCTATTTTTCTACCTCCTTGACCTAATGAGTATTTAAAGCGGTTGTAAACCCGAGAAAAAAAAACCTGCAAGACAAAGGCATAATGAGCTAGTATGCATCGCATACTAGCTCATTATGTATTACTTACCTTAGAACGAAGCCCCGACATGAACCCCCGGACATCGCTGCGGGCGCTGCCATGATCCCTCGGCGTCTCTTCCGGCTCCGGCGCTGTGATTGGCCGGAGCCGCGATGACGTCACTCCCGCGCATGTGCGCGGGAGTGATTTTCCGGCAAGCTCCCGGCAAGGAAAACTAAAGGTCCCCCCGGACCTTCAGAGCGCATGTGCTGCTCGTGTGGGTGGCTGCATGCACTGCAAATATCTCCTAAACCGTGCCGGTTTAGGAGATATTTATTGTACCTACAGGTAAGCCTTATTATAGGCTTACCTGTAGGTAAAAGTGTCAAAAAGCGGGATACTACCGCTTTAACCCTTGCAGTGTGTAGGGCAGGTCATTTTTGTGTAATTCCCAGGGTTGGGTTTAAAGGAAGAACAACAAATCCTCATGTAAATCCAAAGTCTAGTTTACGGTAATACTTGCCTCACTTTTTAAAGGTTTTTTTTTTTGTTAATTCATAATGCAATGCAGTTTATTCCTTTATTGTGCATGATATGTAATGTTTCCTCCTTCAATGAGATGTGTGTGAATACTACTATCAGTCATCCCTAGTAGACGTAAACGAGCTGATTTTTTCTTTCTTTTTTATTTGGATTTTCATAATAGTTTATTCACATCTTATGTTACAGTTTGGCTGCGGCTGACCTGCCGTGTTTGATCATCCATTCGAAGTTTCTGCTTCCATTGAACTGAGAGTGGAGGCATCTTTATTTGGCAAAGATGACTAAAAGCAACGGGGAAGACCCAAGAACTGGAAACAGGATGGAACGTTTCCAGCAAGGTGTACGCCAACGCTCTCTGATGGCCAAGAAGAAGATGCAAAACATAACCAAGGATGATGTCAAGGGCTTCCTACGACGGAATGGCTTTGTGCTTTTTACTGTCATTGCTGTTGTGGTTGGTAAGTACTCTTCTTAGTGATTTTTTTTGTTGTTATGTTTTATGTGATGTTACCTGAGCGAAGGTGGTACATTAAGATTTTCCAGACAGAGTAACAGGTTCTTTGATAGTCTATTCTCTTTCATTGACGATACCTTTCTTCACCTCATTCATCCGCCATTGTTGGGTATAGAGGAGCATGGGCCCCTCTCTTTTTGCTCCCACAATGCATTGCTCAACACTAAAGCGGCCAAATGTCAGAGGCCCTAGCCCTGTAACGTTAGACAGGGCTTTTTACTCAGAACTTCGGCAGGTAAATAGGTCACCAGGGGAGCTAAGAGATGGTAAATATCAGTAGCAAAAGAGGTAGACTATCAAGAGAACCTGTTACTTTATTCTGAATGGGCAGTGACTTTAAGTGTTTTTCACACCAGTGACTTAGGAGCCACATATAGAAATGTATTCGTCTTGACTGCAATACTTGATGATACCCACCACGAATAGCTCTTGATATGGCAGCCATGGCTCAACCACTCGCTGCTATCATTACAAACTGCTCACTTTTTTCAACTTTAATTCCACTGCCTTAACCCCATTGCCTTGGGGATTCTCCTTTTCCTCTCCCTACTGCTTACTTATATCCCACCCAATAGGTCCTTCCCTCTCCCTCCCCCCGGTTCCCTTCTTTTCCCAGGAGTCTGTAGGGTTCTCTCATTCTCTCTTTTCCTTCTCTTCATTTTTCTTGCTTGCTAAATGCTAAATTCCCATCATGATCCCCCTTTTTTTCCTCTCTTTATTTTCTCCTTTTATTTCTTGTCCTTCATCCCACATTTTTTTCTTTCTCCTCTCCCTTCCAATACTCCTCTTATATCTAAAGTCCCTAAAATAGGCTTATTCTAGGTGTTTTTCTAATGGCTTCTAAGTGGATTCATGACACACTCTGGATGTTTTCCCATTTCCCTATGGTTGGCATTTATTTACCCCCCCCCCCCCAACCAAAGCTTCAGGCCACGCTTCACTCAATGGGGGGTACAGCTATATTTTGTTACTCTGCTTACACTTTCAGCTCTGTACTTAAATTGTTTTTGTATCTACTGGACTTATACCATTCAGCATTGTAACCATGCACCCAACCAGTATCCTAATGTTACATTTGGTAAAAGGAATGTATTACTTAATGTGCACTAAATGGTCTAAAGTGTTACTAAACCCACAACAGTAAAATCAGTCTGTATATGCAGTAAATGCATGCTTGTTATATTCACTGTGGAACCTAAGGGGTTAAGCCTGCACATTGTGTAAAAAGGTTATTTGATCATGTCTTTTCTGATCCTCCCCTTCTTCCACAGTCCCCAATCCATCTCCTGATAGTACAGAGTCTTGGGGACACTCGCACATGCTCAGTTTGGTGTGTATTGCTAGAGTTTTCTTTTTTTGGGTGGGTGCATGTGATCAGCACAGTGCCAATCAGCACTGTCCAGACAGAGGGTCAGGAGTCCTTGCATTCTAATGGGACACCTCAGTGCAGTATGAAAACTCCTCCTAGCTTTAACTAGTGCTCGGCTGACACTGATAGTAGTCACAAGACTGCTATATACTGCTGATGAGAAAAGGTATTTAGCAGTTTATATTTACAAAAATAATTGCATTTCCATGTTCTCTGTACTGTGGAAGACCAAATATAGTGAATGCAGAGTCCTGGGTCTAGTAAACACTTTAACTGGAAAGATTTTAATTCAATAATGTGTAAAGTAAAGTGTTCACATACTTTTGTTCCATATAGAGGCGTGAAGGTCAGGTGTCCTAAATTAAAGTGACTCATGATCTGACTGAGGTAGGTCAGAGCCTTTTTTTAATTACCCTGTCACCACCAGCTGTGGGGGGATGCTATGTAAGGTAATGGATGCCTCTGGCTCCAAGCCCATCAGGATCTGCAGCACTGCCAGGGGTAAGAGAAGTGATCCTGTGTATGTTTGATTACATAAGTTAAGCTGGCCATACATGGATCGAAATTTGGCCAGTTCAGCAGGGACTAGACAAATTGCGATCCATATTTGGCCAATGTGATTGAACGGAAGTCAGTCTATTGATAGACTTCTGTTCAACTACACAAGTCCAAAAACACTTAAAGTGATTGTAAAGTCTCGTTTTTTTTTCTATAAAAATAATAAACATGTTATACTTACCTCCTCTGATGCAGTGGATTTGCACAGAGCAGCCTGGATCCAAATGGCCTTATATATGGTGTGGTAACAGATCATGTGACCCCTCCCACAGGAAATCAGTGTATGGGCAGAGCCAGAAGGTTTGGAATTTTCAGCACTGCCAGGGGTGAGAGAAGCAATCCTGTGTATGTTTGATTACATAAGTTAAGCTTAAGTTAATACATGGGTCAAAATTTCGCCAGTTCAGCAAGGACTGGACAGACTTCAATCCATATATGGCCACCAGTGGTGGCCCATCCACTAGGGGCGCCGCCCCCCCCATCCATGCATCCAGCCCCCCAACGACAACAGGGTTTCGGATGCATGGATTCCAATGAGGGTTTTTTTTTTTTGAAGCACACGATTTGAGCCAGATGCTCTAATAGGCTTCAAAAAAGGGTGGGCTCGGGCGCAGAGAACTGCACTCTGAGCCCACCCAGTTGTGTGACAATAGCCAATGAATATTTGCTATTGCCACACTGATTCTCCTCCTGGCCAATCAGGAAGTGGGTCTTGAGACCTATTTCTCAATTGGCCAAAGGAGAAGGCATCCTATTGGCGGAGGAGGGAGAAGATGGCTGCCGAGAGGGGACATGGAGGAGAATGAGGGGGAAGCCGTCGCTGCCTGTCAGTCCGGAAGGGCAAGATAAGTGAACTGGAGCCCGGGGGGGGGGGGGATTTGGTATATACTGGACTCTGGAGTGACGGGGGGGGGTCCGTGGCCAGGTCAGTCTGCCCCTCCCTGACCAATGGAGCACCAGCTGCCACTGATGGCCACCGCGATTAAACAGAAGTCAGTCTATTGGACTTATGTTCAACTGCCTTGTTAACCAAAAATCAGTCTTGCAGGCTATGGACTGCAGAGCTGATCTGTGTATTATCCCCATAGTCAGAATACAATGACACAGCGGAGGGGATTCCTCCATTCACTTTGAGTGTGTGAACAGGGGAATCGGGTCATTATTTTTCCTTCAACACACTGGTTGAATGAAAATTGGACTCATTAATGGCCAGCCTTCAATTAAAATTTAAAGTGTTACTAAACCCAGGAGCCTGCATTCACTATATCTGGTCTCCAAAAGTACACAGTACATGGGGATGCAATCATTTCAGTAAATATAAACTGCTAAATACCTTTTCTCATCAGCAGTATATAGCAGTCTGGTGACTTCTATCAGTGTCAGCCGAGCACTAGCTTGTAGGAGGAGTTTTCATACTGCACTGAGGTGTCCTATCAGGATGCAAGGACTCCTGACCCTCTGTCTGGACAGTCCTGATTGGCCCTGTGCCGATCACATGCACCCTCCCAAGAAAAAAAAAACCTGTGCAGCCTGACTCCAGTAACTCTGTCTTATCCGGACCTGTTCTGGAGTCAGTGGAAGAAGGGGAGGATCTGTGCATACAGGTTCAAACAGCCTTTTTACACATGGTGGAGGATTAACCCCTTAGGTTCCACAGTGAGTATAACAAGCATGCTTTACTGCATATACAGACTGATTTTACTATTGTGGGTTCAGTAACACTTTTACTTTTTAAAGTGCTTTTTGGTCCTTTAATTAAAAACATAGAAATAAACATTGCAAAGTCAACAAAATTAAGAAAAAATCATAGATTTCTGCCACATAGGGTACTGAGAAAAGAGGTCACAAAAAAAAAAAAAAAAAAATCATACAGTTAAAACTCACACCTTACGATGTGATATTTACAGTAGTCTTACATCCCTAGTAGAAAACCCAGCCTGGGATTTTTCAGGCACCTAATGAACACAAATGCCTAAAATAATCAAGAACAAATTAATTGAACATTGAATAAAAGAAATTGCCATACAATCAAATCGGAATATATATGAAACATTGGGGGGGGGGGGTTTACTAAAACTACAGCCCTCAGAATCTGGTGCAGCTGTAGCCAATCAGCTTCTAACTTCAGCTTGTTCAATTAGGCTTTGACAATAAAACCTGGAAGCTGATTGGTTTCTATCCAGAACTGAACCAGATTTTTCACTCTCCAGTTTTAGTAAATCAACCCCAATGGGAGTGTAAAAGATTAGCCATTGTAACAGTCACAGGGAAGGGGAAGGGAAAATACATTTTAAAGTATTTTTAAAATATTTTAAATACATCAAGGGGAGGAATAAGGTTCAAGAGGGTAGTATAATATGAAACCAAGATCAAGAATACGGGGACATGACCCCAAACTAACAAGACTAATCTTAGAAACTGTTATTTTACTGAAAGAGTGGTGGATGCTTGGAATAGACTTCCAACAGAGGTAGCGATTCAGTCAACAGTAAGTGGCTTCAAACGTACTTGGGACAAATTAAGATCTATACTAAAAAAAAAAAGCCAACAAAAAATTAATAAAAAAAAATGAAAAAACATAAATATAATTAAATTAAATTATTAAAAATGTAAAAAAAAGGGCAGACTCGATGGACCACTTGGTCTTTTTCTGCTGTCACTTTTATATGCTTTGTATGTTACTTTATAACATACGTATGTGGGGTGGGGGTGGTCTTGACTGAATGAAAAACATTGGGCCATTCATGGCCAGATACATTTATCGGTCAAAATGTTTTTATGGCAATTTCTTTTATTTATTTTAATGAATGTTCAATAAAATTGTTCTTATGTTTTTTTTTTTAAACATTTGTGTATAATTGGTGCCTGAAAAATCCCAGTCTGGGTTTTCTACTTCTTTCTTACAATACATCTGATTGGAAGCAGGCGCTGTTTGGTGGAGAATATTTGACAAAAGACATTTAAAAAAAAATCTACTTTTTGCCGATCTGGGTCTTGCCAGCTGGGCATGTTTCAATGCTTTTTTCAGTTGCTAAATCCCTTTGAAAATCACACCTTGGCATTTCTAGCCGCAGCCATCTTGAGTAAGGGCAGATGATTCATGAAGCATTTCCTTCCTGAAACCCATCTGCCCTTAGCTCAGGAATGCAGACGGGAGAATGGGGTGCTTAGCTGAGAAATCTCTTCCCCTCCTCCAAGTGAAAGAAAAAATTGTCCATGAAGACTCCTGGAATGTAAGACATCAGTTTGACCTAGGCCAGAAGCTAGGAAGCAAGTTAAGAAATGAAACAAAAAAGTTTAAAACAAATGAATATAGTTTACCTTCCTATTTATTTACTAGCTAGCAGCATAAGGATTAAAATGTGTTACTGTTGACTGAGAGAGTTTAGTTCCACTTTAACACTAGTTTAATTTAAGTGCCGGTTCACACTATAGCGTGTGCGGCGATCGCATGTAATATCGGAGCGCACTGCTCCTTCATTACATGCGATCGGATGTGCGGATGCAAATTCAGCCATACACTTTGTATGGCTAAATTCGCACCGCACCCGCACAAAAGTCACACATGACCCTTTTTTTCAGCCGCATCAGGATCGGATCGCACAGTGGTTCACATTTGTGCGATCCGATCCAGTGCGAACTGTCAGATCGCACTGCGATATGCGATCAAACTGGGGGTGTCGTTAACATTTCATTGACACCCCCTGCGTATCGCATATGGCAGTGTGAACTGCCAGATGTGCGTTTGCGATGCGGGAACAGGCTGCGAATTCGCAGCCTTCCCGCATCGCACAAGTGTGACCCGGCACTAAAATGCATTTAATCATATTTTTCATGAATACATTTATATCTGCGTGAAATAAGTGTATAAATGTTTGTAAAAACCCTATAACACACAAAAATACCTTTCATTCAGTTGTTGTTGGTCATTTGCAATGATCAAGATAGCCTGAAAATATGAGGTAGCATGTGGTTTCCATTGCAGCACCTTGAATGAAGACCACCCAAGGAGAACAAGGCTCAGCTCCTCTGATCAGCAGCATAATCCTCCTATTATACCCAGACATTTAACAGGTGGAGATCCTTGGAAAAACAGTTTATTCCTTTCATTTCTGTTACTTTGGTATGTTCCTTTCAACACAGGATGTTTCTGAATGTGAAAACAAGGAGTGATTTAAAATGGGGACTTTTGAAGTGAATTTCCATTTTTGTAGTCCAATTTGAGAAGCCCCTACTATACTCTATGTTTGTTATGTATTCCCATTCACACATCATACTTAAATTGTTTTAGGTACAGTGCATCTTGAAAGTATTCACGTCGCTTCACTTTTTCCACATATTCATATGTTACCGACTTATTCCAAAATGGATTAAATTCATTATTTACCTCAAAATTCTACAAACAATACCCCATAATGACAACATTAACCACTTCTGGACCGGAAGGATTTGCCCCCTTAATGACCAGGCCATATTTTGGGATTCGGTACTGCATTATTTTAACGGACAATTGCGTGGCCATGCGACAATGTACCTAAATCAAATTTACCTTCTTTTTTTCCCACAAATAGAGCTTTCTTTTGGTGGTATTTGATCACTTGTGCGATTTTTATTTTTTGCGCTATAAACAAAAAAAGAGCGACAATTCTGAAAAAAAACCAATATTTTTCACATTCTGCTATATAAAATTACCAAAAAAAATTTAAAAATCTAAATTTTTTAGCATCTTAGGCCAATTTGTTTTCGGTTACATATTTTTGGTAAAAAAATATTACAATAAACGTATTTTGATTGGTTTGCGCAAAAGTTATTGCGTCTACTAACTACGGGAAAGACTTATGTAATTTTAATTGTTGTTTTTTTTTTTTTTTACTAGTAATGGTGGCAATCTGCGTTTTTTTTGCGGGACTGCGACATTGCAGCGGACAGATCGGACCCCTGACTGACATTTTTTGACACTTTTGGGGGGACCAGTGACATTACTACAGTAATCAGTGCTGAAAATATGCACTGTTACTGTAATAATGACATTGGCAGGGAAGGGGGTTAACATTGTGGGTGATCAAGGGGTTAAATGTGAGCCTAGGGGAGTGATTCTAACTTCTGGGGGGGCATGGCTTGTGAAATTACCATAGAGACCTGTGATTCTATATAGAAGGAACACAGGGGCTCTATGATCATTCCAGGGAGAAGAACAGTCAGCTGTGTTTACAACAGCTGCCCGTCCTTCTCTCTCAGCGGGGAACGATCGTGGGGTGTCAGGTGGCAATTGGAGCTGCCTGCCCCATGCATCGGCTTCCCCGCTGATGAGCGGGGGGCGGGAGCGCACCACGGGCGGCGCACGCTCGCCCCCTAGCTCCCTGCGCAGGACCGACGTATACCTATGGCGGTTTGCACAGGAGCGGTTGCCTGCCGCAGTATAACTGTGGCGGGCGGACGTAAAGTGGTTAAAGAAGTTTGTTTGAAATGATTAAAAATAAAAAAATAAAAAAAATCACATGTACATAAGTATTTACAGCCTTTGCCATGACCACAGATCTTGTGACATTGCAGAAGCTTATCAAAAACAATGCCACAGCGAATGCGTGCCATAATCAAAGCTAAAAGCGGTCCAACTAAATATTAGAGTGTGTGACTTTTTTTTTCTTGATGATGACCTTTTTTTTTGACTGGGCAGTGTATAATATGAGTTTTACTTTTTGAATTGAATTACTGAAATAAATTAACTATTTGATGATATTCTAATTTTATGAGATTCACCTGTATATGTTATCAATGATTTCTTAAGTATGATTGTTCCTGTCCTGTTCTACAGGTATCATCTTGGGGTTTTCTGTCCGGTCATATCACATGTCCTTCCGGGAGGTCAAGTATTTCTCCTTCCCTGGTGAATTGTTGATGAGAATGCTGCAGATGCTGGTCCTGCCCCTCATTGTGTCCAGTCTGGTTACAGGTAAGGAGAAGATACCTTTTCATTACAGTGTTATCATGAGGTGTATTGATGATAGAAGCTTCCAGAACACAAAGACCAGAGGTGTTATTCATTAACCCATAGCAACCAGAATCAGAGCCCACAGCAACCAGAATCAGAATTAATGTTGAAATCAGACTAGTAAAACATGGGTTATGACTGGTTGCTATTCGATTTTCTCTAAATGCAGCTAAACTGACCACACCCAAGCGCAGTTAAAAATTGTACCATTGAGAGAAAAAAAAAAAAAGAAAAAAAAAATTGTACCATTGAAAAATCATTACCTGGATTTATTTGTGTTTAGAAATGTCCTTGAAAAGTATATAAATGCAAATATGACAACTAGTGTGAATGAGGCCTAGTTAGACCTCTGTATTGGACGTAGCAGTGTAAATGAGGCCTAATAAGACCTCTGTACTAGATAAGGCTGCATGGCACATGAACATAAAATAACTTCAAGTTCTTATACAGGTTTGGGCCAGCTTGTGCATTTTAAAATTTGCACGCAGGACCCTCTTCATGTCATCTGTATGCTTCTTTATGTAACAAATTGCATTCTCCCTCTCTCTCTCTCTCTCTCTCTCTCTCTATATATATATATATATATGTGTGTGTATATATTCATATATATATATATATATATATATATATATATATACGAAACAATAAGAGTATGTTTTCCATCAAAAGAGAGAGCAACATTTAAGTTTTAAGAGATCCCTTATGAGCTATAAAAAAAAAAACTCACTCTAGACCAGCCATTCTCAACCAGGGTTCCATGGAACCCTAAGGTTCCTTCAGGGGTTGCTAGAGGTTCCTTGAATGATTAGAAATTTTTGCATTTCAGATAATAACTAACCACTGACACCAATAATCTCTTTAGCTATCTGTAAGGGGGATGTAAGGAACGCTCTTTTTTCAGCATCACACGAATGTACTGTGAGCTTTAGATATGTAAATTATTACCAGGGAGTTACCTGAGGCTAGAACATTATTTCAAGGGTTCCTCCATGTAAAAAAGATTGAGAATGGCTGCTCTAGGCTATGGACAATACGGATTCCTTACTTTTCAGATACATTTTTGGCCTGCTATATTCTATATATTGAAAACCCAAATAAAGTGCACAAATAACTTTGTTTAGGCCCCCTACTACTTACCCTAAAACTGTAAAGTAGGCACTGCCTAATGCAGATTGATGCCAATCATTTCTCATTCCGCTATTGTAGGGTAGTTACATCATTAATAATCACCACTGTAGGGAAAAGCTGAATCTTGAAAACTGCAGTCAACATTATCCCATGGTACAATGCAGGGCATCGGGCATCATAACTTGCACTGTGGTTCAACTTCTACTTAAAAGAGAGTTGCAAGTGAAATGAAATGTAGCATAATAATGAAGTGCTATTTTTGTCAAACTGTTTCTGTCTGAAGTATTTTCGCTTCATTAAAATGATAAATAAAGAGGAAACTTTTTGCAGATGAAGATTTAAAGTCCCGATTGTGGCGATTTTCACTATCCTTTTGAAAGTGAGCAATAATTTAATTTCTTAAGGTGAACTCCAGCCTTACATTTAGTCTTTGCACAGTTGTGCCATCTCTTCTCACTGAAAATGCTTAGTCTTATTTAACTGCACAATTCAAGCTTTTCACACTAATTGCTGGAATATTTGTGGCCCGTTGCAGCATTTGTAGATGCTGCACCAAGTCATATAGGTCAGTCCTACAAACTGGTGTCCACCCATGAAGTCATTGTGATATCTACATAACTTCTCCCAAGAGCTAGTCCATTGCTTGCATCAGAACCAAGGGATAATGAGAGGTGTACTAGGGCAGGGTATTGTGATGTTTTCAGGCAACTATGTACAGCACCCTGCTGGCCCCTCCCCCCAACAATGATGTACCTGCATTCCACAGGGAAGCACAGAGATCCAGTGATGACATCATTGACTCTAAATATGGCATAAAAATGTAAGGGTTTTATTTAAAAAAAAAAATATATATATATATATATATATATATATATATATATGTGTGTGTGTGTGTATATATATATATTTTTTTTTTTTATTGCGGGGGAGGGGAAATGTACCAGTGAAGTTAAACTATAAGCAGCTTAGACTGCAGGTTTAAAGGGGAATATTCGGCAAAAGATTTCCCACATCAGGCAGTGACATGCTGCCAGCAGATCATGGTTTTAGGGGCTCCTTAAGCACCCTGTAGGAACTAATTAGAGAGTTGGTACCACCTTCTAGCTTCTAGGGGTGTCCTTGCAGAGGGAAGGGTAACACAAACAGCAGTAAAATCTCCTTTTACTCTGTCCAGGGTGAAGTGTCATGTATTTATTTTCTTCCGTTACACCTTGTCACAGCCTGAACACCAGGAAAGGATGTGACAAAATGAAAGTGGATAGAGTAGGACAGGGTTGGGACCTCTTTCACCTGGTTTATTGCCAACTGTCCTGTGCTGGCTGTACAATATACAATTCAATTATTCAATTTCCTTTAGATTTACCTTCAGCTACATAGTGCAAGGGCCTGCTTGATTGCATACAAATTAAAAGTGTTTAGGGTTGACTTCATAATATATGGTTTTGGTAAATTTAAAGGAAAATTGTGCAAGAAAATTGTGTAATGTACAGCTAGCCTAAAAGAGGGATTCCCCTTACATTGAGTGGATTTCCCATCACTTCCTGTTTTAGCTCTGAAATTGAAGAGAAATCACCCCAACTGGACACAGACGCAAATAAAAATAAAAAAACAACTGCTGCTTTTAAACATATGTCATGAATATTTCTGCTACAAATGCACATTCATGCACACATAAAACACACGTTTTATGAAGCTGCAAGTACATAAAAATAACTATTAATGTGCCAGAAGTACCATGCTCCTACCTTACTCATAGTTATAGTTAGTGAGGTTGAAAAAAGACACAGGTCCATCCAGTTCAACCTATGATGTGTGTGTGTGTGTTTGCTGTTAACAGTACATTGTATACCCCTGTATGTTGTGGTCTTTAAGGTGCCCATCTAATCCATCTAATAGTTTTTTAAACTATCGATGCTCCCTGCTGACACCACTGCTTGTGGAAGAGAATTCCATATCCTTACCGCTCTGACAGTAAAGAACCCTTTACGCAGTTTAACCACTTACCGCATAGTATTGTACCGATACGTCGGTACACTTTGCGGGTTTATACCGGGATGATGCCTCTAGTTAGAGGCATCATCCCGGTACCGTGGTTTGAAGCCGACGGTCGGCTTTCCGTCGGTAATGACCGATGCAGCTCGGGAGCCGCTCAATCGTTACCCGGGGGCGGGAGGGGACGTCCCCCCCCCTCCCGCCGCCTTCCGTGGCTTTGCCCGGGGCTCCCATCCCACCGGGAGCCCCGAGCACCCAGCCGGCACGTCCGCCGGCTGGATGGAGTCCCGATGAATGCCGGAAACGGCATCGATCGGGGCTCCGATGGCGTAACCCGGAGGCGGCGTCCATGACGTCACTTCCGGGTTACTGTGCTGCAAAAGGCGGCAAATTTAAAAAACGGCTGTATGCAAAAATGCCGTTTTCAGCGTTTTGCATACAGGGAAGTGTAGTGGAGGGGTCTAGGGTCTTTTAGACCCTCGATCCCTCCATAAAGTGTACCTGTCACTATATATTGGTGTCACAAGGGATGTTTACATTGCTTGTGACAGCAATAAAAGTGATTAGATTTTTTTTTTTTTTTTTAAAAACCTGTAATAAATCGTATAGTACAATGAGTCCTGCGCTGTCTAAACTAGGGTGATAGGGGATAAAATGGAGACCCCAGATGCTGCTAGTACCGGAACTGGTGACCATACAGCGTGAGATATATAAACGGTGGGGGGTACTGCGCTTCTGGGTAAGTGAATAATATTGAATAATAAATAAATAAAATGAACTAAAACTGGTGTATGTGACTAACACAGTGTATACACATGGGAACTAAACCATATACATAAAATTCATAATCATAGTGAACAAGGGTAAACAAACAATAACCTAAAAATCACTTAATGTGTTCATCATTTTTTAGTGATAGATAAAGTGCTCAGGTGCATATATAAGTGTCCTCTGTGCTTCACAGAAAAATAAATCGCGGTCTGGGTGTAAATAAAGTCCAAAGACTAAAAAAATTGTGCAGGTGAATAAATATAAGTCCACAGGTGCTATTCCTTCACCAACCACCGTGCTATAAAAAATGGGGTGCTTCTCCTTCCCCTCAGGGTGTCCAAGCCTCTCACCTTAAAGACTAAGGGTAAAAGCCTTAATAGTCATCCAGGGGGCTCCTCTCCAGTTTTATGCCGTACTCCACTAGTGTCAGATATCTGGGCTACTGCAGATGATAAGACTCCCTCTCCCACTCCAGATTCTCCACAGTTCCAATGGCTCTCAAAACAGAATGCTCAAAATAGTGCAGTATGTCTTGTTAATGATTTGGGAGGTGGCCTGATTGTCTAACAACCTTCAAGAGGAGTCAAGCCTTCCATCGTGTAACTGACGAACTGACCAGCTGGTCAGTTCGTCAGTTACACGATGGAAGGCTTGACTCCTCTTGAAGGTTGTTAGACAATCAGGCCACCTCCCAAATCATTAACAAGACATACTGCACTATTTTGAGCATTCTGTTTTGAGAGCCATTGGAACTGTGGAGAATCTGGAGTGGGAGAGGGAGTCTTATCATCTGCAGTAGCCCAGATATCTGACACTAGTGGAGTACGGCATAAAACTGGAGAGGAGCCCCCTGGATGACTATTAAGGCTTTTACCCTTAGTCTTTAAGGTGAGAGGCTTGGACACCCTGAGGGGAAGGAGAAGCACCCCATTTTTTATAGCACGGTGGTTGGTGAAGGAATAGCACCTGTGGACTTATATTTATTCACCTGCACAATTTTTTTAGTCTTTGGACTTTATTTACACCCAGACCGCGATTTATTTTTCTGTGAAGCACAGAGGACACTTATATATGCACCTGAGCACTTTATCTATCACTAAAAAATGATGAACACATTAAGTGATTTTTAGGTTATTGTTTGTTTACCCTTGTTCACTATGATTATGAATTTTATGTATATGGTTTAGTTCCCATGTGTATACACTGTGTTAGTCACATACACCAGTTTTAGTTCATTTTATTTATTTATTATTCAATATTATTCACTTACCCAGAAGCGCAGTACCCCCCACCGTTTATATATCTCAACCTGTAATAAAGTTTAAAAAAAATAAAAAATAAATAGAAAAAAAAAATAATAATTTCGCCGCCCCCGTCACCGTTAGCTCGCGCACAAAAAAAAACGTATACGCAAGTCGAGCCGCGAATTAAATCTCTGTTCAAACCCCACATGTGAGGTATCACTGCGATTGCCAGAGCGTGCGCAATAATTTTAAAAAAAGAGCTACACTCTACCTCTAAACTGGTAACCGATAAATAAATTTAAAGCGTCGCAGATTGAGATCTCTATTGACCGTAGTTTGTCGCCATCCCACGGGGGGGCGCAATTTTAAACCGTAACATGTTGGGTATCTATTTACTCGGCGTGACATCATCTTTCACAATATACAAAAAAAATGGGCTAACTTTACTGTTTAGTATTTTTTAAAATGCAGTGAAATGTGATTTTTCAATTTTTTTCCAAAAAAATGGCGTTTTAAAGACCGCTGCGCAAATACCGCTTGACAAAAAGTTTTGCAATGACCGAAATTTTATTCTCCAGAGTCTTTGCTAAAAAAATATACATAATGTTTGGGGGTTCTAAGTAGTTTTCTAGGAAAAAATACTGGTTTTAACTTGTAAACAAAAAGTGTCCGAAATAGGGCTGGGGCTTAAGTGGTTAATGTTAAACCGCTTCCCTTCTAATTTTGGTAAATGGCCACGTGTCTTATTAAATTCCCTTTCGCTGAAAAGTTTGTTCCCCATGCTAGGGTCACCACCAGTACGGTATTTGTACATTGATATCATATCCCCTCTCAAGCGTCTCTTCTCAAGGGAGAATAAGTTCAATGCGTGTAGTCTTTACTCATAGCTGATGTCCTCCATTCCCCTTATTATTTTTGTTGCCCTTCTCTGGACTCTCTCTAGTTCCAGCACATCCTTCCTGAGGACCGGTGCCTAGAACTGGACGGCATACTCGAGATGCGGCCGGACCAGAGGAGTGAATCCCCTTTTTTATACATGCCAATATTCTATTGGCTTTGCTTGCAGCAGCTTGGCATTGCATGCCGTTGCTGAGCTTGGTTTATACTAGGACCCCTAGGTCCTTTTCCATCTTAGATTCACCCAGAGGTTCTCCCTCTAGCGAGTAACTTGCGTTCGTATTTCTGGCACCCAAGTGCATTACCTTACATTTATCACCATTAAACCTCATTTTCATGTAGTTGCCCACCCCAATTATTTTGTTCAGGTCTTCTTGTAAGGTTTCCACATCCTGTGTAGAAGTTATTGCCCTGCTTAGCTTAGTATCATCCGCAAATACTGACATTGTGCTGGGTATCCCATCCTCTAGGGTGTTTCTGAATAAATTAAGCAGGATAGGTCCCAGTACAGATCCTTGGGGGACCCCACTTTCCACACCCGACCAATCTGTGCACTCCCCATTTATCACCACCCTCTGGACTCACCCCTGGAGCCAGTTTTTAATCCAGGTACTCACCCTATGGTCCATACCTAGGTACCTTAGTTTGTACAGTAAGCGTTTGTGAGGGAACTGTATCAAATGCCTTTGCAAAGTCCAGATACACCACATCCACAGGCCTTCCTTTATCTAGATGGCAAGTTACTTCTTCATATAAGGTTAATAGATTGGTCTGGCAAGAATGATTCTTCATGAATCCATGCTGATTACTACTAATGATACCATTTTTATTACTAAAATCTTGTATATAGTCCCTTATCATCCCCTCCAATATCTTGCAGACTATTTATGTAACTGGCCTGTAATTCCCAGGGATATATCTCGGCCCTTTTTTTAAATATTGGTACCACGTTGGCTTTTTTTCAATTCAGCTGGTACTATTCCCATCAGTAGACTAACAATAAAAATTAGGAACAATGGTCTGGCTATCACCTGGCTGAGTCCTTTAAGGACCCTCGGTTGTAAGCCATCTGGTATCACTGACTTATTTATGTTAAGTTTTTCAAGTCTAGTTCTCAATCTGTCTTCTGTTAACCATGAGGGTGCTTCCTGTGACGTGTTATTAACTTAAACATTACAAGCTGGGTTAATGTAGCCCCCTAATTATTTTGTAAAGACTGAGAAGAATTTATTTAGCACCTTCGCTTTCTCTCTGTCTTTTGTAGCCAGATTCCCTTAGTCGTCCTTTATGGGGCGAATGTGTTCTGGCCCCACTTTCTTACTATTTATATACCTAAATAATTTCTTGGGGTTTTTTATACTCTCTTCTGCTATGTGCCTTTCGTGTTCTATTTTAGCCGCCTTGATTGGGTTCTTACATTTCTTATTGCATTCTTTGTGATGTTGGAATGCTGCCAATGAGCCCTCAGCCTTGTATTTTTTTAAGGCCTTTTCTTTGATTTTAATATGCATTTTTACATTGGAGTTTAGCCACCCAGGGTATATTTTAGCTCTTTTAAAATTTTTCCCCTTTGGAATGCACTGGTCAATCTCTTTATTTAGTATGTTCTTAAAGCACTCCCATTTTTCATCCATGTTCTTTGTTCCTAGGATTCTATCCGCAGTTTAGGGAAGTTGGCTCTTTTGAAATTCAGTGTCCTTGTATTACCCTTGTGTTTCCTATTTTTATGATTTGTACTGAAACGAATTGACCTATGGTCACTCTTTCCTAAGTTCTGCATTGTTAGTAATCAGTAGGCCTAGTAACTTATTGTTTCTTGTTGGTACGTTCACCATCTGACCCATGAAATTGTCCTGCAAAACATTTAGAAAATGGCGAGCCTTAGATGAATGCGTGGTTCCTTCTGCCCAGTCTATGTCTGAATAATTAAAATCCCCCATTAAAATTACATTTCACATCCTTGCTGCCATTCCAAGCTCGTTGATTTGACAACACAGTTCTAAATTCCTATGCACAATGGGGTTGATTTACTAAAGACAAATAGACTGTGCACTTTGCAAAGTGCAGTGGCACTCAGCAAGAGCAGTTGCTTCAGAGCTTAGTAAATGAACGGAAGCTCTGAGGACTTTCATCATCCAATCATGTGCATGCAATAATGCTGTTTTTTTTTTTCTTTCTTTATTTCCTATGCACATGATTGGGTATTCTTTGAAAAGTGACGCTTTACCTCATTTACTAAGTTCTGGAGCCATTGCACTTTGCAAACCGCACAGTCTATTTGCCTTTAGTAAATCATCCCCATAGTGTCAGCCCTGTCTACTTCATTTCTAAGGGCATGTTCACACTAGAATGCTCTAGGTTCTAGAAGGTTTCTCACACCGCATTCAAATGCACTGCCTTTCAGATCTGCAGTGGGGGTCAGTGCATAGTTAACGATACCCCAAACAGTGCATTTGGGGTATCTGCATTGGATCCCAAGTATCATGCAATCTGGTTGCAGCGTGTTTCCAAAAGTAGTACATGCACTACTTTTGGTGCAGTGCAGTGCGATTTCAGCCCATTTAAAATGAAAGGGCTGAAATCGTACTGCACAGAGCTGCATGTGAATTGCTCAGGAACTGCACAGCATATTCCTGTACGATTCACATGCAGTTCCTAGAGTGAATGGGCCATAAGGGTCTTAAAGAAAACAGACCTCTCGTCATCTCCCCCCCCTCCCCCCATCTCCAAAACCTCTCCTTGTTTACAGTGATAGAGCGCAGGAGGTTATCAGCTCACAAGATTTCTGCCAAAATCAGAAGGTATTTTTTGCACTTTTTGGACAGATATACAAACAACTTTTAATGGTCTATTTAGCACACTAAAAGGCAGCAAATAGGAGAAGTTAATTGCAAGGGATTACGTGCACTTCAAAAATGTACTACTCTATTGAATAAAAAAAATGTCTAGGGGTACACTTTAAGGCTGGAATTGAGCTTTGATTCAATTATTAATAAAATTTTGTCCCTTACCTCAGCCAGTAGATTTTATGAGTTCTTTATACATAAGCATCGTCTCCAAAGGATAAACCATCCACATTGTCATGACCGAAAACCCAAATGCCACGCAATACACGTCATCGGGTGAAATGAGTGCAACAAAAGCAGTGTGAATAAGTAGGTTCCTTGACCATTATTGGCAATGACTCATTCAGGCGTCTCATTGTCCTGGCCTTTTTTGCCGAGGCTTACTAGAAGCCATGTGATTTAGACCGTGTGAACGGTTTACAACCTTCCTGAAAGCCACAGGAGGAAAAATAGACTAGGCGGACATGACCTCCTTCCCTCTCGCTCCACTCATGGAAAGGGGCTATTGACTGCATTATACTCCAGTTGCTGAAGCATAAAATAACTGTTTAAAATAATCAGCCAAGTTCCATGGGTTCATTTCCACAGAGTCTGACCTTACCAGAAGACCTGGCTTTGTACTGTATAGTTTCACTGGTGGGTTACATCACAAGCCTACCTTTTCTATATTCTGGTGTGTAAAATCAGGGTCTCAATTTAAAAGCATACTCCAGGAAAAAAAAAAATACCTAGTTTAATATTAAAGTATATTAACCCAGGACTGAAAATGTAATATATTGTAGCTCACAAGTCCTTAGATGTGGTGGCAGCATGTGTTTTCATGTTTAGGTACATTTTCTGCAAGCACTTAAAAATTTCTGTTGATCCTGCCAAAAAAGTTTGTGGCCTTGTAACTGTCACTGGACTGAACCAAAATTTCAAATAATGTTATCAGCTTTCCCAGCTGTCCTCTTTGAGTAACGAAGCAATGGAAAGGGTGAGGTGCTTGTTGTCCAAATTAAAGTGATTGAAAAAGTCTCATTCTTTTTTTTTTTAATAACAAACATGTTATATTTATATGCTCTGGGCAGTTCGTTTTGCACAAAGTGGACCTTCTTCTCGGGTCCCTCTTTGCTGCTCCTGGCCCCTCCCACCTGTCAAGTGCCCCCACAGCAAGCAGCTTTCTATTGGGGAACCCGAGCCGAGCTGCAGCTCTGTGTCTCCATTCAGACATAAATCTGTGGTTCGGCCCCGCCCATCTCTCTCCTGATTGGTTAGCTGACTTTGATTGACAGCAGCAGGAGCCAATGGCTTCAGTGTCCCCAGCCAAACAGGAGGCCAAGGGACTCGTGGACATCGCTGGATAGAGGGGGCCTCAGGTATGTATTAGGAGGCAGAGGGGGGCTTCTACACAGAATGCATAAGGATAAAAAACCTTCTGACTTTACAACCCCGTTAACCACTTGCCGACCGCCGCACGACTATCTACGGCGGCGGTCAGCCCCTCACAGGCAAAGTGACGTAGGGCTACGTCACTAGCTTGTGAGGGTCTAGGGAGCGAGCGCGCGCTGCCGGAGGCGCGCTCCCGCTCCCGCGTGGTCACGGACCCCCCCGCGCGTGTGACCGGCGGACCCGATGTCCGCCGGCCACTCTGCGATCGGCGGGGGAGAGGGAGAAAGTCAGGCAGCTTGTGTAAACAAGCTGCCTGTCATTCTCCCCTCTGTATGAGAAATGATCATATGGATCTACTATGTAGATCCGTTGATCACTCTGCATACAGCTGAAGCCACAGCCAATCACAGTTAGAATCACGCCCCTAGGGACACACACAGCCCCTCCCTCTCAAATAAAGTTAACCCCTTCACTACCAGTGTATTTTTACAGTAACAGTGCATATATATAGCACTGATTACTGTAGAAATGTCAATGGTAACCCCAAAAGTGTCAAAAATGTCAGTCAAGGGTCCGATCTGTCCGCCGCAATGTCGCAGTACTGCAAAAAAATCGCAGATCGCCGCCATTACGCGTTAAAAAAAAAAACAACAAAAATGACAAAAATCTTTCCCTTAGTTAGTAAACGCAATAACTTTTGCGCAAACCAATCAAAATACGCTTTTTGCGATTTTTTTTACCAAACATAGGTAGCATAAAACAAATTGGCCGAAAATGTTAAAAAATTTAGATTTTTACATTTTTTTGGGGGGGGAATTTCATATAAAAAAAAGGGAAAAATATTGCTATTTTTGCAAAATTTACGCTCTTTTTTTGTTTATAGCGCGTGATCAAAAAATCGCACAGGTGATCAAATACCGCCAAAAGAAAGCTCTGTTTGTGGGAAAAAAAGGACGCCAAATTCGTTTAGGTACAGCGTCGCACGACCGCGCAATTGTCCTTTAAAGTCACGCAGTGCCGAATCGCAAAATACCCCCTGGTCAGGAAGGGGGTAAAATCTTCTGGGGCTTAAGTGGTTAAGCATAGTACACACTATTGTTTTTTTTTTTTTTTAACCCAGCGGGCTGAAAGAAAAAATTAAAGAGCCTGGGAGGAGCCTATGTACCAACTATGTGATGTTAGTACAGCGATCTCCCCCACTGAGCTATTGTGTTCTGAGCGCTAATTGTATGCCGATTGGAAGACCTTTTTCAGTCATGCCCCTTCCATAGAAGCCAGCTGAACAGCCAGCTACTGTCGGGCTGGCTGCATACACACAGGCTGAATGTCCGCCGGTTTCTATTGAACCAGCCAATGCTAACTGATATTCGACACGTGTGTAAATTCCTTTATAGGTAGTTTTATGCATTCAATTTATATGAATCATGGTGAGTTGCCCAGCTCCCACAAACCTATCGTAGCAGGGAATTATAGATGTATTGTTCAAAATATACAGGTATGATTAAATCAGAGGTATACACAGCCTATTGCTTTGGGGTGTGCACCCCAAAGCTCAAACACATTTGCATGTGTTTGCTTTTGTATTTGTACTGATGTCTTCAGTAGAGCAGTGGACGGTGTCAGTAGGGCAGAGTTTGGTGTCAGTAGGTCAGTGAACAGTGGGGTTTATTTACTAAAGGGAATCCACTGTGCACTACAGGTGAGCTGCAGGTGCACTTGGAAATTCAGTTGCTGTAGACCTGAGGGGGACACGCAAGTAAAATAAAAAATAGCATTATTGCTTGCACATGATTGGATGTTAGTAATCAGCAGAGCTTCCCCTCATTTCAGATCTTCCCTTCAGATCCACAGCGATTGCACTTCCATGTCCACTGGCAGTCCACAGGGGTTTTGCATATAGTAAATCAACCTTAATGTCAGTAGTTTTTTTATTTGTATTATTTTATTTTTTATTATTTTTTTTTTTTTTTAATTATTTTTTAACAATGTTTTTAGGAGCCCCTTTAGAGGGCTATGGTAAAATATCAGAGATCTAAACAGGGGTAATCTGCGTCACTCCCTGTGCGCACACCTATGGATCCACTTACCATAAATACTTTTATCAGTGTGCCGTGATGTATTACTTATTTCTTAATATAGTTTGTAATTATCTTGTAAATGTTGACATGAGCCGGCCAAATTTACTTTGTAGATTCTGCTAAAATCAAATAATTTAGGTACAGTAGCACTCATAAATAGTCTTTGTTTCTGAATGGTCTGAGCTATAATCCCATCTATTACCTAGAGCTGATGCTGCTGGAGAAATGTTAAATTGCTATTTGTGGTCCATATAAAATGTCTGTAAGCGACCTGGATTTGCTACCAGGAGGACTTGAGCAGGGTGCGCACATACCTCACTTTTGGAAGCCATTTTGCCATTTAGAGCCACTCTCATTCTCTCCGGTTGAAGCCCACACCTTGAGTGTTTAAGGGTCTGATTAAATAAAGGATTGTCCACACTAGAATCTTTTATTAAATTTTACCTAAAGTGGCTGTAAAACTCTGACATGAAATATGAACAAAGCATAGCCTTTTATAATGTACACTTGTTTTAATTCAGAGCACTAAGTGTCATTTCTCTCTGCTGCCTTATTCCTCTGCTATCTGGAAAAGTCACTTCTGACAGGTTTTACTGACACTAAGAAGTAAAAAGATGACGGCAAGGGAGCTCCAGCACACAGCCTGTGATTCACAACCTCAGCTCTGTTCCTGTGTGTTGTGTGAAGGGGGTGTATCCCTTTACAACACAGTGGCTGATGTGAGGTGCAGTCCAATGGGATCACCACAGTGCCAATGCACCAATCTCTGTGCATTGCACTGTTCTTGTTTTTCTTTTATTAATTTTTTACGTCACACAGACATTTCATCAAATTCAATTGCCTGGCACACAGTGTGAAGCATTGGATATCCCTCACACTGCGCTGCACTAAAAAAGTACAGCCTGCCATACTTTTTTCAGTGCACACTGTCTGCACACCGCCACAATACAGTGGTGTGAACCGGGCACAAAGGAGTCAAAGGCTGTTTGGCTTGTCTTGCCGTGGGACTGCACTAGAATAGTCACCCAACACAGTCCCACCATATGTGGTGTGAATGAACTCTTAGGGTCCTTTCACGCGATGCACTGTCCGACGAGGTCCGTTCGATCCCCGCTGGGCAGGTGGATGACAGCTCCGTCTCTGCTCTGTGTGCAGAGACAGAGCTGTAGGATCCCCGCTCTAATCTATGGGGAGATCGGATGAGAACAGACCGCCTCTCCG
Organism: Pelophylax lessonae; assembly: GCF_965119305.1. Taxonomy (NCBI): domain Eukaryota; kingdom Metazoa; phylum Chordata; class Amphibia; order Anura; family Ranidae; genus Pelophylax; species Pelophylax lessonae. The sequence continues at coordinate 78,363,909 of NC_138768.1, forward strand.
TTCTCATCTGATCCCCTCCGATCCAATACGCCAGACGGATGGAAAATAGGGTTTCCATCCATCCGGATTTCACGGACAGGATCGGAATCGGATAGCAGCGGGTGTCAACGGAGATGTCTCCGCTGACATCCGCTGCCCCAACCGGGGTGCATGGAGCATCTGAACCGGTCCGCCTGAAAAACTGAGAGACCGATCGGGTTCGGATCGCCCATGTGAAAGGACCCTTACTGTATTAGAGTGCCTAGTGCCTACACTTTGGATGAAAGAGCAACAGAGATGCCTTTGGACAGCAGAATTTTGATCTGGGGGGGAGGGGATTGTTAGTAATGAGTTGAAGCCAAATTTTAGCTTATACTTTTTAAGCAGTTACAGCAACAGTTTTTTTTCCTTTTGGGATCAATAAATTATAAAGTTAAATAAATAAATAAAAAATAAGTAGTTAGAGTGTCTGAACCCTCTAACTGTTACTTCTGCAGGACAGTTTGTTCTGTTAAAAAACAACAGTCTTACTGGCCAGATCACCAGGTGAAAATAAAGAAAATAAATTACAAAAGAAAAAAAAAGAAAGCTAATGCAGCCACCACATGCAAGGATTGGTAAGCTGCAGTATAATAAATGTTTGCTTTTGGGTTTAATACCACTTTAATGGTGTAATTCTCTAATCGATCTACATTCAGAAGGTTTAAAAAGGGATGTTGCGGCAACACTTTGGATTGGATTATCCCTGCTAGAGACATGCACTGATTAAACATTTACATTGACGGGGAACCTGAAGAACTTTAGCAGCTGTCCCCCCGGAGTTACACATGTCCTGGGTAGAGATTCCATAGCTCAGTTTCAGCTATTCACCAATTTACACCTCAGTAACTTTGCCAATTATGTCAAAATCTTTATCATGCACCGTATGATGCCATTGTAAAGCCGTGCAAGTCTTTCTTGGCATGTGCTATATCAGATTACTATGAAAAGGAATCTCTTAAAGTATATCTAAAGCCACAACTTTTTTTTATTAGCCTTGGATGCAATAGAGAATAATTAAAACTCTTTCAGTTTTTTGGCAGTCTGTATCCTTAAGGGGGATTTTCCTCCAGTTTATGTTCTAGAAACACAACAGCAAATGTGTGGAAACCTGTCCAAACAGAGCAGGTAGATGGATGTCCCCACCAGTGAAGGGGGTACACTGGTCACTCTGCATTGAAGGGGGCACACTGGTCACTCTGCATTTATGGGGGCACACTGGTCACTCTGCATTAATGGGGGCACACTGGTCACTCTGCATTGATGGGGGCACACTGGTCACTCTGCATTGATGGGGGCACACTGGTCACTCTGCATTGAAGGGGGCACACTGGTTCCTGGTCACTCTGCATTAAAGGGGGCACACTGGTCACTCTGCATTTATGGGGGCACACTGGTCACTCTGCATTAATGGGGGCACACTGGTCACTCTGCATTGATGGGGGCACACTGGTCACTCTGCATTGATGGGGGCACACTGGTCACTCTGCATTGAAGGGGGCACACTGGTTCCTGGTCACTCTGCATTAAAGGGGGCACACTGGTCACTCTGCATTGAAGGGAGCACACTGGTCATTCTGGGGGCACACTGGTCACTCTGCATTTATGGGGGCACACTGGTCACTCTTCACTGAAGGGGACTCAGTGGTCACTCTGCATTGAAGGGGGCACACTGGTCACTCTGCATTGATGGCGGCACACTGGTCACTCTGCATTGATGGGGCACACTGGTCACTCTGCATTGAAGGGGGCACACTGGCCACTGGTCACTCTGCATTGATGGGGACACGCACACTGGTCACTCTGCATTGAAGGGGGCACACTGGTCACTGGTCATTCTGCATTGAATGGGGCACACTGGAAACTCTGCATTGAAGGGGGCACACTGGTCACTCTGCATTGATGGGGGCACGCACACTGGTCACTCTGCATTGATGGGGGCACACTGGTCACTCTGCATTGAAGGGGGCACACTGGTCACTGGTCACTCTGCATTGAAGGGGGCACACTGGTCACTGGTCATTCTGCATTGAAGAGGGAACACTATACCTTGATTACTGAAGGCCCCTTTCACACTTTTGTGACCTCAAAGTCACGCAATTTTTTACCGTGTTTTTTGCCGCAAAGCAATGCCTATTAAATTTTTCTGTTTGCGCCCCCCCCCCCCCCCCAAATTTTGAGCACCAGCCACCACTGGTCCCCACTACAAGATTTCCTCTTCTCTCCTATTCTGATGACAACTGTAAAATCTTGGTTTTTCTTCTACTTTCTGTCTTGGCAACAGTGGTTACCAGGACAAATAAGGAGGGTGAATCTTCCCAGTGAGGCACAAACCACAATAAAAATCTCACATGGATCTCAACCCTTCTACAATATATTGAAAATAAATAAACAAGTTATGGATTTAGCTATTTTTTAGATAAAGTTAAAGAATTTGGCTATTCGAAAGTCCCTTGCACACTGGCATTCCAATCAGGTCCGCTTGTCAGTTTTTCAGGTGGACCTTGTGATGAAACGCCGTTACCGAGTGCCATACCCACATGTGGCCACCCACTTGTGCTTAGATGTGTTCCATGTACTTCAATGTAGGAGACAGACAGTCTGCACCTGGGGTTTCCTCCTATTGTCGGTTTAATAAGGAGTTCTGTGTTTATATTTAGGATTATGTGTAATGTATTTTGTTTTAGCCTTGTTGCAGTGCTGAGTTAATTAGCATGTTAATTATAACATTGTCAAGATGTGGATTTCCATTAACCTATTGTTTCTGTCCAAATGGCTAGTTAATTAGCTCAGGTTAATTATATTTCTGTATACAGTTTCATCTACATATGATAATGTAATCAGGCTCACCTGACCTGGTGGGGTATATATTCTGAAGAGTTTGTTCAATAAAGATTAATTTCTGTTGTACCCTTCTTTAATTCGTCCCTGATGTTTGGGTAACCAAGGGCTCTGATCACTGATTTACTTGGGAGTTGGGAGACTTATAACGGATATACTCGGTCAGAGTATAGGGGATTCCTTACAGACCTGATCATGGGTCCATGGAGCGCTATGGACAGGTGTTTTAACACAACACAAGCAGATTTAGCGCTAAAAGACTGTCTCCCCATCTTAGTGTCATTATGACAGCTATAGCACAAGAGTTGGTGATAGGCACAAAAAAAGCAGGGTAGCCACAAAATGTCCCCTTCGATGATGGCAAAAAAACATTATACACAACCAAACCACTGCCAGGCACTCATGCTATGATGCATGAGAATGTGAACTGTCCATGGGCCATATGTGTGGGGCTAATGATAGTGATGATTGGAAGTCCAGAGCCCAGTATCATAAGTAGCTGGAAGTCAGATAGAACACAGTTTATTCCAACAATGAAGCAGCAATAGAAACAGCCAGAGCTGAATGTGAAACAGCATTACCAAAGGTGGATCCGATCCCGACCTGCAGCAGCAGAGGTTTCCTGGAGGGCCCTGGTGATGAGGAGAAACCTGCGTATACCAGGAGATCTGGATGGAGGGCAGATCCTGTGGGAGAAGCCGCCCGTCTTGGCTGAACCCGATGTGGTTCAATTGCATTATTGCCAAACATGAGAATGTGAGGCAATAAAGTCCAGTGAGTTCAATTCTAATGGGGAAGAGGTGTTTGGCGTACTAATGATGTGGTGTGAAGAACTCTACAATCTTTGAGGACTTTTATTTGCACTGTGGCATACTGTGGCATTCAGTTCTACGGACTAGTGTAATATCACATTCCTATATATTTTTTTTTCATCCTATATATTTTTATTTTTTATTTGTATGATTGTTATCATTTGGGTGATTTTATTTAGTCACTTTATGCTTGAGTCACATATCACATTATTATTGACTATTCATTTTCGTTATCAGTGCTTGTGTTCAGTGTCTAATTTTTTTTGTGTATTTAATTATGCACTTTAGTGCCGCTGTTTACCTGGAGTGATTAGTGTAGGAAATAAAACAAAAAGAGGCATCAAGAGCGTGCCATATTTCTAAATATCAGAAAAAAGAACAACAGTTGTATAAAACAATTGTACATATGTGTGGACTTTATGGGCACATAATGAGAAAGATTACCATACACCAAATAATAAAATAAGTATTTATTGGTTGAAAATTAAAATCAATGACACATTAAAATGATGAGGCTCACCAACCATGAAGGTCCAGCTCACCGAACATGTATGCAGAAGAACATAATTATTGAATGTACACAATAGAAATATAATACATATCAGAATTGCATGGGTATGAGAATACATCTGTTCAAAGGGCAGCGCGTTTTGCGGTAGGCTTCGTCAGGACTGTATACAGACAGTTATCATCTTGAAATAAACAAAGAACAATATTAGTAATTGTACAGTATATTGTAATATACTTCCAGGTAAAGGTATGACTCTGAAGGTGGACAAACCTTCTCAAACACACAGGTAGAAATCTTACTTAAGTCCCTGGACCTTCCATTTTTTGCCAAAATAGATTTTAATGTCAAATTTGCCTACGTGACTGTAACTGTGAAGCCATTGGCAATGCAGATAGGCCTAAATGACCCTGAGTTCCCATTATCTTGTACACAATGGCTGCTCTTCCTGCACGGAGGATCTCACAATGCCCAGGAGCAAAGGAGAACCGGTTTTTGTCATTCCTGGAGAGCAGCTTATTGTTTTATACAAAGATCTCCTTTACAATCAGTCTGTTCAACACCTGTTCTGATCCCTGCATATCATTTCCCTTCTGCGCGGTAATGCATTTGATTCTGTGAGCTCTTAGCCACTTATATAAAGACGCACACGGACCTGTGATATCAAGAAGCTCAGGCTGGCCCAGACTGGCAATCTGACAGCCCTAGTATATGCCAGAAGTGATGACAGAACTAAGAACATTGCAGGGCTTTTCTAGAGCTGTTGGTGCTATATAAATCCTGTATTATAATAATAATAATGATAATAATAATAATAACTCCTGTGGTCTGCTTATCATCAATGGCACTGCAGATATACTGTATTTGTGCACTTCTACTTAGCTGGGGTAGTATGCACAAATATTACTGCTACTTTATACAGGAAACTGTCAAAAATGTGCCCATTCATTGAATAGACTGAGCTCAGAAGGGTTCTTGGGAGTGCAGTGGTGGTCAGCATGGAAGGTATAATGGGGGGTGAGCACATAGGTGGGCATCAGTGCAATTGGGGTATGCAGAAGAGGTGGTGAGGATAGGGGGTAAAGGTGTAGGGCCGATGCAGTGGTGAGAGTTGGGAGGAAGTATGCAGGGTAGGAAGGATTGGGGTTAGCTGCAGTGGTGAAAGGGGGGGTTGGTGAAAGGGCGGTAGTAAGGGGTTGTTTTCATTCATGGTAGTGAGAAAGGGGGTGCAGGTGCAGTGGTAAATGATGCCTTCATTGAGGAGCTGTCAGCAGGGGTATGGTGCTAGACTATTTTGCGCCCCAGATTAGACCGGCTACTTTTACCCCCCCCCCCCCAAAAAATAGAAAATAAAATTCAACTTTAAAAAAAAGAAATGTAGAAAATAATAAGACAGCCTGTAGCTCGGGTGACTCTGTCCCGCTTTATATAATCTGATATCCATGATGTTTCTCTGGACACTGGACCTTGTGTCATGCCCAGAAGGGGTCTGGTGGTGTGTCGCACGGGGAGCACAGAAACCTTGGTCTCTGTATGAGTGCCGAGCCCTGATGTCCTGAGCCTGTTGTGGAGAGTGCCGAGCCTTCCTCTTTGAGGTGCTTCCATTTGGGGAGGCTCTGTGTCTAAATCTGTAGCAAGTTGTGACAAATTGCCTCATATTGTATTGCACGGTAATAAAATGTCTGCATCATTTTATTGTAATGCACACCAACACAATGCATCGGTGTGAACAGGCCCTATAATAATTTAGTCTTTTTACATCAAAACTGCATTGAGCAATGCTGCCCAACACAGCCCAGTGGGGCTGGTGTGAACAAGCCCAAAATTTAAAAGGTAACCTATTATCATAGAAAATGTATAAAGCACTATTTTTAGAAACTTTTTATAAATATATCTCTTTTTGTACCTAAGTGATTGATAAAATGTAATCCAATTATGCAAACAGCAGGGAAGAAATTAGATTTTGTATCTTGGTAACAAATGGATGAACCCAATGCAATCATGTGCCATATCTGTCTTCAGAACTCTATGATAATAATAACGATATAGACTTTTATTGGAGCAGACAATTATCTATTTTTTGGGCTACAATCGCATTGAATGCAGGCTGGAAGTCGAAGGGGGTCCAAACTTATTTGTAAAAATTACTGCTACTCTATGTAAGCTGGCATGCACACTAGAATCAAAAAAAACAACAGAAAAACGCTGGATAAATAACGGTCAATAGCGGCGTTTTTCCGTTTTTTAAGCTGGCAGTGTATAGTGGGTCCTTAAGGAATTCTGGCCCCTCCCTCCCTTTAAATGCCCCCACAGCAAGCAGCTTGCTATGGGGGCACCCGAGCCAAGGCACAGCTCCGTGTGTCCATTCAGACATGGAGCTGCGGTTCAACCCCCCCCTTCTCTCTCCTCATTGGCTAACTGACTTTGATTGACAGCAGCGGGAGCCAATGGCAATGCTGCTGTGATTTAACCAATGAGGAGGGGAGTCCCAGATGGCTGAGACAGTCGTGGACATTGCCGGTTAGAGAGGGGGCTCAGGTAAGCAGTAGGGGGGGGGGGCAGCTGCACACAGAAGGTTTTTAACTTAATGCAAAGAATGCATTAAGATTAAAAACCATCTGAATTTACAACCACTTTAAATAACAAATGCCAGACCCACTTTTCAGATTTTACACCAAAGCCCTATGGCTCAACGTCTTTTTGTAAAAAATGGGGAACTCTTAGAACCTCTGGATGATTTAAATGCTGTCCCACTTGGGGATATTTTTCCTTTTCAGTCTCCAGGTCAGGAAAGGTGTTAGGATGTCTTCCACAGTAACACGACAACAAAAATATATATATATATTTTTAGAGACCTGGGTAGGATTAGAATTTCTGACAATTTCTGAAAATATAAAAACCCAAAAGAGTTGCCCCCAACCAATTCAATCCAAAACATAAACGCTTAGCAATCAATTTAAAGCAGATTCAATTTTTATTTTTTTATATTGATACTTCTATTGCTGAATAATCAGTCATATTGCAAAGTGACATAGAAATTCAATAGCACATATTTTATTTATTACAGGTATTTATGTACAACAATTTATGCAGCACTTTACAGTTACATCATTGGCTGCCCTCGGAACCCACAGCCCAAGGTTCCAATCTGACATACAGTACATACACATACTAGGGCCAATTTTCTAAAGCAGACACTGAACCTACCAGCATGGCTTTATATTGTGGAAGGAAACCAGAGAGCCCCCATACAAGCACATGGGAGAACATGCAAACACCATGCAGATCGTATCCTCACCAAGATTCAAAGCAGGGAGCTGTATGGCATCTGGAGGTCTGAGATCTGCTTTACCAGGACACTGTAATTATTCAGAATGTAAATCCATTATTACAGTTGACCTGCAGGTTGAATGACTTGGCAAAAACATCCTATTTTTTATAACGACCTGGACTTCTTGTTTTTTTTTTTGACCAAATCTATTTTACATATTATATGGGAATATATATATTTTTTTTTCTTACAATGACCCCCAAAGGGAAAAATACCCATAACCATTGACAGGTTTAGGAAAGTCATTGTAGGAGTCAATTATTAGCTTTGCTAAATACCCCACAGCAGTTTAGTACTTATGTCAGTGACATCAAATGGGAATTTCCCAAACCTGGAGGAAAAGGAATACTGAATGGTCTTTAAACTACTAAACTTTAGCAAAGAATCTATCAAAAGAAAAATGTACCAAACTATTTTTGCAATTCACCATCACAAATATATTGGACGGATATATGAGATGTGTGAATGAAATCACTGAATAATTTGAGGATTTGCTTAATTGATAGGGTTTAAAAGTGTATTTACCGATGTTCATAAATTTGGATTCAATCTGCCATGATTCTGAATTAGGTTGCTCATAGTAGACACATTTCCCCCTCATTTATTTTACTAACATTTCATTTTAGTTGTTTATAAATGGCAGTTAAAGCGATATTAAACCCAAAAGCACAAATTTATTATATTGCAGCGTAGCAATTCTTAGATGTGATGGCTGCATTCATTTCATTTTTTAGGCTTTTTTCTTCTATTTTCATCTGGTGATCCAGCCAGTAAGTCTGTTTTTTTTTTAACAAAACGAGCTGTCTTGCAGAGGTGAGACATGCCATAATGGGTTGAGACATGCCATTTGACACTGACAGGGATCGGTAAAATTATTTGCCTTTATTTATTTATGTGAAACCTTTATTCAATTTGCTGTAACTTATTTTAAAGTATTAGCTGGGGTTCAGTTTCAAATTGTTAGTGTATTTAAAGTTTAACTCCCCTTTTCTTGAAAAAAAAAAACATTCCCCTCTGGGTGATCTCTGTACATTGCAAGGACTTTAACAAACATTGTTGCAGATTCCTACCTTTTGTTTTTCTGATGAAATCATTGTTTGTTCCTCTGTGCCGAGTGGTTTAATACAATTTTAACCACTTTACCACTGGAGGATTTTGCTGTCTTACGTCTGGGCCACTTTTTGCGATTCGGCACTGTGCGAATTTAACTGACAATTGCGCGGTCATGAAACGCCGTACCCATGTCCTTTTATTTCCCCACAAATAGAGCTTTCTTTTGGTGGTATTTGATCACCTGTGCGATTTTTACTTTTTGCGCTATAAACAAAAAAAGAGTGACAATTTTGAAAAAATAACAATATTTTTCACATTTTTTATATGAAATTCCCCCCCCCCCCCCAAAAAAAATGTAAAAATCTAAATTTTTATCATTTTAGGCCAATTTGTTTTCTGCTACATATTTTTGGTAAAAAAAAAATCGCAATAAGCCTATTTTGATTGGTTTGCGCAAAAGTTATTGCGTTTACTAACTAAGGGAAAGATTTCTGTCGTTTTTGGTGTTTTTTTTTTTTAACGAGTAATGGAAGCAATCTGCGATTTCTTTTGCAGGACTGCGACATTGTGGCGGACAGATCGGACCCTTGACTGACATTTTTTACACTTTTGGGGGTACCAGTGACATTACTACAGTAATCAGTGCTATAAATATGCACTGTTACTGAAAAAAATTACACTGGCGGGGAAGGGGTTAATTTTATTGGAGAGGGAGGGGTTAATGTATGCCTGGTGCTTACTGACATGTGTGGGGGGAGGTGACTGAGTGACACAGGGACAGATCGCAGGTTCAGCTATGCTGAACCCTGCAATCTGGCACTGCCTGTCACTTAGGAGATCCGCCCGCTTTGTTTACACAAGCGGGCAGATATCCAGACTCGATTCCCCCGGCGATCGGGGAAGAGCAGCAGCGATCGCCGCTGCTCCTCCCCTGGCCCGACTCCCGCTGTGACTGAATACAGCGGGAGCGAGCCTCCGGCGGCACGCGCGTGGCACCGAGAAGGGGGAGTGTCTACATCGTCAGACCTACAAGAGCCACTTTGCCGCAGTAGAGCACTAGTGAGCAGACGGCAAGCGGTTAATAACTCGGTTTTGTTACAAAAAACAAATGCAACATAAAACTTTTATTTTCAGTTGCACAACTGATAAATTCTCTGAAGCAAGCATATAGATTATTAAAACATCAGATATATCTGTTTCCTGCAATTCTCTGCACAGCAGGGTTTAGACTGGCTCCTCGGAGGAGGGTCAGCACTAGTATCCAATCAGACTTAACTACAGTACACATGTGGGGTCACTTAACCATTCCACTGCCATTTTTTTTTTTTTTTTTTTACTTATACATTCCTAAATGCTCATTTTGGACATTGCAGTGAAAGTAATGCTAATCCCTCTTGAATACAGCCCTTAAAAGCAGTGTTACAAAATCAAACATAAATAAACAATGAAACGTTAAGTAATTTCAATGTCCCAGTGAAAATAAACTGCAAATGAAACAAAGTGTCTTTTCTGTGTTCAATATTCATGCTCGGTCCTCTTCAAAGACTTGATAACGAAACCATTCTATAAAGATTCATCAGCTCAGTGTGAATCACCAAGTGTAGTAGAGAAAATATTCAACGCTTAATCACTCCCTAACCAAAGAGAAAGCAGCTGGACACTTAAATAAGGTCAAACCAAAAAAACCTCAAAATGAAACAAAAACAGAAAATAGTGCAGCGCTAAAATGATGACAATAATATTATCTTATACACAGTATAATAAAGTCCATAGTAGTCCATAACCAAGTCACCAAGTGTAGCCCACCTTTTTTAGCTGGATACACACACGCTAATTCCTAGCAATTTAAAGAGCTATTAAAGTCTTGTTTTTTTTTTTTTGCTTAAGAATAACAAACATGTTATACTTACCTCCTCTGTGCAGTTGGTTTTGCACAGAACAGCCAAGATCCTCCTCTTCTCAGGTTCTTCGTCTGCTTTCTGGCCCCTCCCCCCTGCTGAGTGCTAGGCCCCGTACCCACTCTCTCCTCATTGGCTCACTGACTTTGACAGCAGCGGGAGGAAATAGCTCCTGTTGCTGCATCTTAGCCAATCAGGTGCTAGAGCCTCGGCTCTCGTGCACATCACTGGGTGGAGGTCGGGCTTTGGTAAGTATTGGGGCGGACCTGAGGGGGGAGATGCACACTGAAGGTTTTTTTACCTTCATGCAAATAATGCATGAAGATAAAATATCTTACAACCACTTTAAATTGGGCAAAAGCAGCTTGATATACCACATAAAATGGCAGTCCACTGAGCTCCCCCTATGAGCACATGATTACAATGTAAACAAAACTGTTATTAGTACGTTTTATTCATAATAGCTGTGCATAGTATTGTAATTCTGTGATTGGCCTACAGCTATCACACAGTACCTGGGCCGGTTACAGCCCCCTGTACCATGTGATAGCTGTGGGGGAATCACAGCATCACAAAAGTACTCACAACTGTTGTAAATGAAACCCACTCATGACATTTCAAAACATTGCTGTTACAGTGATAATTACGGTAACAGCAATCAAAGTGTAAAAAAATAAAATAAATCCTTGATCACCCCCAGAGTGACACTAGCCCTCCACCCCACCCCTGTGGTGACACTGAACTACTTTGTTGAAAGCATGTAAAAAAAAATGTAAATGTATGTTTTTTTTAACATACTGTCACTAGTCAGTATTTATGATCACCACCACACCAGTCATATGATAAAGCTGAACTGCACAGATGACAGTGTGTATAAAATAAATTGTGGAAAAAATGATTTAATTTCTTCATTTTCCAAAAATTGTGACAAAAAATTACAACTTGCAAAAAAATTGTCATGCCTCCTACTAAATACCCCAGACTGTCTACTTTCCAAAAAGGGGTAATTCTGGGGGTATTTGTACTTTCCTGTCATTTTAGGGCTTGAAGAAATGAGGTAGGCATAAGTACATAAGGATTGATCAATTTTTAAATAAATATACCATAGTCTGTAAACGCTATAACTTTCATACTAACCAAATAATCTTAACTTATTGGAAAAATTGTAGCAGAATAAATTTTGGCCTAAATGTATGAAGAAATTTGATTTTATTGTATATATTTAATAACAGAATGTATAAACTATCGGGGCTGGGGGGGGGGGGGGGGTTAAAATTTTCATGTTTTTTTTTTATTATTTATATAGAAAAAAAAATTAAAGTCCAGTGGTGATAAAATACCTTCAAAAGAACGCTCTATTTATGTGAAGAAAAAATGATAAAAATGTAAGTGTTGCATGATGACGCAATTTCTAGTTAAAGTAGCACAATGCTCAATACCAAAAAAACGCCTTGGTCATGAAGGGGATAAAATCCTTTACAGCTCATTAGGTTAGATTTAACTATAAATGGTGGCCCTAGAATTATTGTCCAAAACAAAAAATCATATAGGTGTGATGTCAGGTAGCTACAAACATTTTTCCATATAATGTATGACTGCAGTATATAAATTATTCTAATAGATTTAGATGTTTTTTTGCCATCGAGTCCTGTTTTCTGCAATAGTGTAAGCACCACTATTGTCAGCTATTTGTGAAATTTCTGATGGTGGGCAGAGAATGATAGGAATTAAATTGAAAAGTAAGATTGTGTAAGTAAATGTACCATAATTTAATAGTAAGTTTACCATTTTCTTGTGAATGGGTTTCTAAAAATATAGTTTCCCTTTAAAGTATTCAAGGACAAACATGCAATGGTTTGGCTCTGAAAGGAGTCTTTTTGAAGCTGAACATTGATTGTTTGGATATTAGACATCACTACCATATGGTATAGAAATAAAAATAAAGCGGAAAGGAGTAAACAGTAGGGCACAGTGTATGTGGTCCTTGTTATGTCAGTGCCAGGATGTTTGACACTCATCAAGCTTTGATCTTCTGAAGCTTCTCCGGCCAGGGGTTTAAAGGTCACTGAAACAAAGCATTGTAAACATACAGTAGGATAACAAAAAGCCCATTGAGGAGAAACAGCAGAATCTAATCATCCCCATGACTGCCATTAAGTTGTATCCATATAAGTAAGGAAGCCTTTGCTTTAGGTGGAAGCCATATCTAATTTTGTTTTTACCAAATCTGGAACAAAATAGCCATTACGCGTACAGTACAAACCCCACTGATCATATTTGTCAAAGCTCATGAGAAGCCCTCGTGCTGAGTCACTCTTGGTCCACGTGTCTTTGTTGATTCTATGGGGGACGTTTCTCAATCACCACTCTGTTGAAAAAGAAAATAAGCACTGGAGAAATTGTGGATCCTCAGGAAATAGTTGAGCAGACTTAGGTATTAATATTAGGTAGCAGGAGCACAGAAAGAAAGATTTGTTCCAGCTCTCCAAGCCTGATCCATTAAATATCATGTATGTGTGGAATTCTAAAGGTTTTTCCCTTCAGTGTCAGTCAGCATGTGGAATTTTGTCTACATTCATCACCAACTACACAGTTCAAACACATATATAGGAACTGTTTCGTTTGTGGAGTCTTTTTATTATTTATTTAGGGAAGGTTGGCTTATTAAAGATTTAAGAAAAAACGTTTTAAATCCAAGTCAAATTTACCAACTAAACCAGCAGTTTCAATATGAACTCTCATTAAGAGCCGGTTCACACTACTCCGACTTGGGACGCGACTTGTGTGCCCTCAAGTCGCCCCAAGTCTCTTGTCATTACAAATTCAATGTAAATGAATGAGAGCCGTCTTAATATGCACTACTGAAGTTGCTCTGACTTCAGAAAAGGTTCCTGTACTACTTCAAGGCGACCTCTATCCGACTTGTGCACATAGACTTCAATGGGAGTCGCCTCTAAGTCGGATCCTTATCTATTTTCAAATGACTGTGATGAGACTTTCCAGGAAGAAGAAAAAGATTAGCCAGGCATTCCCCACAGACAAAGTCGCCTATCATTTAAGTCTCTTACAAGTCTCTTACAAGTCTCTTAAAGTCAAGCTAAAAAGTCGCTCCCTTATGGGGCGACTTTCTGGTCACGGTAGTGTGAACCGGCTCTAAATATCAATTTTCGTATCACTGTATTTGAAGTCTGCCTTGGTGTTACTCAATTATACATTTCTTGATTTAATTTACTTTGAATGTTATGTGCTGCATAGTGACTTTGGCTTTTGTTCTCCTCACATCTCAAACCACATCTCGGGCAGAGGAAAGTTCAAATGTATGTACAGCCAGAACTTTTTTTTAGTTTTAAAGAGGGTGGAAGCTTAGAATTTCTGTTGAGTTTTTAGTGCAATCTGGGGCTTTGCTGAGGAGATTTTCCATAACTAACAACAGTTTCACTAGACAGGAAGTGAGAGAAAATCTCCAAAAGCAACATCGACAGAGATATATTTTTTTTGTTGAACAGACAAAGGCGAAAACCCATGTCAACTTTTTAATTGCTGTCTAGTGTGCTGTTGCAGATTTTCTCACACTTCCTGTCTAATGAATCTAGGGACAGTAAGTAAGGTGACATCTCTCTATCAGAGTGCTGGATATAAGTAAAAACCAGACAGGGGCTCTTATCCTTCCCCACTCAATCATAACCAAAAAAAATGGAAATACACACTAACAGGCATGAAAAGTAATAGGAGATACATAGAGTAATGTTTCTTTCAAAGGAGAAAAGAAAGGTGGCAGTAATCAGTTGGAAGAGAAAGGAAATGAGGAGGGAGGGGAAAATTATTGGAATTGTTTTAACTGCCAATTTTAAAGTACCAATGAACATATTTTTGTAATCCGTCCATTTTAGCTGTTCATTATGATTGCAAAGTATCAAAAGATTTATAGTGCTTCTCATTGTCGAAAGTTCTGCAGGCTCTGTACCATTGCTCCACCTTTTGCTTTTTCTGGACCATTAATGAGTATCATTATACAGATGGGGCCCAGCCAAGCACTCTTGTGTACCCCCCCCACCTTACACAAACACACACATACAGTACATGAATCTCAGTTAAAGTGTTCCTTGCAAGATCCCCAGGGGACTATAAAGAATAAAAAAGTGTGAAAGTGAACTGTAGAGTTGTGCATATTTTAGCTTGGAGCTGTTGTTAGGTATAGTACAATCTATTTAAATATTTCATATTTAAAGAATTGCATTAAGGAAGAAAAAATCACCACCCGTTATTTTACATAATACCAGTCTTTTTATGCACTTGTTATTTTCTTTTTTCTTACAATGGCCTGCAGCAAAACCTGTTCTAAAAAGTAAAAATTCACTCACTGTAGATGAGCAGTGTCCTTTGGTTAAAGAAATTGGATAGGGTAGGATTTAGTAATGAATCATTGTAATCACTGAATGGAGAATTCAAAAGAATGGATTCCATCAATGTCCACCTGCTAAAAATGCTAGTTACCTGAGTGTCTCTGACTTTGGTGCATTGATTACACCTTAGTATTCAAATCAGCAGTTCTGGCTTTACATGCTGCATGTCAGGGATTGAGAAAGTATTAAAGCCAGAAATAGCCAGAAGTTGGCATTTCCAGACAATTACTTGAGCATCCCAGGTCCAGGTAACATTGTAGCCATTTACCTAATGTTTAAATATATTACACCATCCTACCCTATGGGTTTGCTATGTCAGCATGACATAAATGCCTTTATTTTATAGTGTTCTTTATGGCATTATGGGCTAAAGACTACTGGCCCATTCATTCAATTATCTACAGTCAATTGTCTGGGGGTGATCAAGGCCCTTTGACATGAAAGTGACCTGGTTAGGGGTACAAAAGACCCCTTTACCATTTCCCAAAGTGGATCAGTTTTTCTGGAGGTGAATATGGAATCTATGGGATCAAACTGATTACCAGTAAATATTGGTGCAAACAAACTGATCAGCTCATTACAAACTGTGGAAATTGCTACCCTGCTGTCAAGACCAGGGTGCAGTTTTAGGTTTTGGTACCCATTACAAGCTGGAATCTATAAAAAAACAAAAAACAAATATGAGTTTATTTTACATATTTCGTACTAAATTTGTTTTGCATGCAGCTGTCTTTTGACTGTAGGACTTAGAGCAAATACATTCTCAACTGTGGAAGCTACTGTGCATTGCTTGACTCTCCGAATTATTAAGACTCACTTTTAGTTGGGCAGATGGCCATTCCTTGTGGTCTAGTTTGACATGACTGGTTGGATCTCTATTCATAAGTCACGCTTAACCCCTATAGTACAACCTATTTGAACTAATCAATAGCACACATTTAAGGAAACATAGACACTGTAGACAGCTCAGGATGATAGTTTTCTTTGTGTTCTGGTATCCAGTATCCTAAACTGCTTTTCTGGCAATAGTTTACTTAGCTCCTAGTACCCAGTTTCCTGGTCTTCTGTTCTGGTAATAGCTTGTCTCGTCACTCAGTATTCTAATCTGCTTTTCTGGTAATAACTTGTTTTGTCTCCTGGTACCCCAGTATCCTAATGTGATATTCTGGTAATAGCTTGTCTTGTCTCTTGTCTCTTGGCATCCTGTGTCCCATTCTACTATTCTGGCAATAGCTACCTTGCATTTTGGTATCTAGTATCCTAATCTGTTATTCTGGTAATAGTCTGCTTTGTCTCCTGGTACTCAGTATCCTGATCTGGTGTTCTGGTAATAGCTTGGCATATCTCCTGGTACCCGTATCCTAATCTGCTATTCTGGTAATAGCTTGTCTTGTCTCCAGTATCCCAATCTACTATTCTGACTATAGCTGAACTTGGCTCCTGATACCAAGTATCCTTATCTGTTCTGGTAATAGCTTGGCTTGTCTGTTGGTTCCCAGTATTCTTATCTGCTGTCCTGGCTGCTGATCTTCAATTGTCTGCCACATTGCTAACCTTCCACTAATATAGCTGTTGCGCCTACTTCTGCCAGCCTTGATCTGGGCATTACTAAGGACCTTGCTTGAATTCTTAGCACCTGAAACCAAGGATTCTGAAGCAACACAGCCTAGTACTAGCGGTCTCTTGTAGGGACTGGGCCCTTCTTAGACACAGCACCTTTGCTTAAGCTTTTATCTACCAATGGTTAAAAGCAGGATCAATGGCTTTTTGTGATGCTATGTTTCTTGGATTGCATTAGCAGTTCTTTAAAACTTTTTTACTTGACTGGACTTGCCCTTTTATTCTACTACTTTTTGTTGTTAATATTATTATGACTATTATTATTATTATCATCATCGTCATCATCAGCTCAGGCAGACTGTAAAGGTATTTATAGAAGGACTTCCATTTTCATTACTGAACATCTGGTGGATGTTTTTCTCCACCCACAGACCTTCTACTACCACCTTAAAGTTCATAGCACAGACCTGGAGACATAAAGAAGTATATAAAGAATAATAGAATTCACATTTTTTTTCTTTTGAAATTAGACGTCCCTAGACTCTGGATGTTTTGACAGCAAATGGTGGTATGATGAAACCCAAGGATAAATTGCAATTGGCACTATTCCGCTTTCTGCATCAGTAAAACCCTAGTTCTAGTAAAGTAAAGGTCCTAAATGCTAATGATAAATGCTAGCAAATAGGACTTGCTTAAAATTCTTTCTATTTTATCTTCAAAGTAAGGACATACAGGATATTGGAAAAAAACAAAGATTATAGATCCTTTTACAGAATTTCTTTTAGCAGCAGTCTTTATCCCCATTAGCCATTATCAAGCTGTAAACAAGGATTGGTCAGGAGGGCGGTTATGCTGCTGCCTGCCTACTAGCTGATGTTTTTTTGCAGGGGTAATTAGGTTAAAATTTGATAAAGTCATAGAAGACCCAAAAAATTGCTGTTATATCCAATTATATTTAAAAAGCTACAAAGAAAAGCCTCACAAGCTTTGGGCATCAAATATTTAGATTCGTATCCTCAGTTACAGGCATTCCCACCTCACCTGACCCAGCACTAGCCCTACTAAACCTCAAAAGAGAACCCCCCCCCCCCCAATTCAGGGCCATAGTAGCACATATCCCCCTGGCATCTAGAGTATAAATTGCCAAGAAATGGAAGTCGACCTCCATCCCAACGGTTTCAGAGGTAATCACTTACGTGAACCACACATATGAATATGAAAGACTCATAGCCAATAGACTGGGCAAGGTGTCATCGTTTCAACATGTTTGGAAACCATGGATACCATGGACTACTAAATGATTGCCTACGAATGTTCTCACTGTATGCCGATATTCATGCTCCTGTGTGATGAAATGCCACTGTTTGTAATTCTGTTACCCCCCCCCCTTTTTACCTACCCCTACCTACCTGTTATTGGTTTTGTTGTTATTATTATTAAAAATTAATTTTGAAAAAAAAAAAGCTACAAAGACCCTTGATGTTTAACAAATTCAAAAGAATTTTAAGCAAGTTATTTGTACCATTTTTTTTTTTTTACTGCTGTTATGATGAGACCCTACAATAAACCAGCAAAGATTGCAAAACTGTCCTACCATGGTTGGCCCCCATATGCAAGCATGTCTGTTAGTCCTGTACATGGCTTTTTTTTTCACTTTCAATTGGATATGTCAAAGACTAAAGGGTAGCCAGAAAAATTCTTCATTGCTGTGGTTAACATACACTTTAACAACAGTTTTGTGTTAGAAAAGCATTAAGTTCTTCTCCAGGTGCCCTACAGAAGAATAAATGCTCCTCCGTCTCCTAATATAAATAGAAGTATTTCCTCCAACATGGACTTCACCATGAAATTTCATATTAAATGGAACAAAGATTTCTTTATCCCCTGATCTCTCAATAACTGGCACACTTTTGCTATGTAAGAAGAAGTAGAAGATGAGGTTTAAATATTCTATAGTTTTTTGTTTGAATGAAGCACAATGGCCCTTTAGGAACTTGTGGATCATACTGCTATGAACTGCTAAGTGTACTTCACCAATTGTGTCATTCCTTTTCTGAATAGTAAACTGAAGCTCCTACGCATTATAGCAATCTGTAACAATGATGCCCGTGGAAGCTGTCTCCATAACCTTAGCTCTATGTCCACAAAATTCAGCCCTTTGAAAAACTCAGGCCTCTCCCAATTCTTTTCATTTTATGACCATTAAGGCATTCTGTAAACTAAAATATAAGATGTCAAATTCACCCATTATTGTCCACAGCCTCAGGAAAAATAAAAACCTTTGCACTGTATCCTATGTAGGTTGAATAGCTTGCCATAAAAAAGGGTATCATTTGGGGATGCCATTGTTCAGGTGGCAATGATATTTGGTTACAGGAATCTGTGCTCCTATTTTGTTGTGTTCCCGGGCCTTCTAATTCTTGGCCAGGGGACAGTCAGTTCTTTGTATTCCACAATTCCAATGAGGTAACCAAAGAAAAAGACTCTCGGACTGAGACTGTCAGCTGTTACTAATCACCACAATATAGCTTGCAGAGAATACAAAATGGAGATAAATAACTAAAGTCCCCCTCCCTCCCCTTTGGCACATTCCGATACAAGAAGCTTGGATGGGGTAATAGAAAGAGTTAAGATTGGTACCAAACAGGCTCACAGCAGGAGACCACAATGATAAACTGTCCGGTTCAGGAAACACAAATCAGAAAAGGCTTAAGTGATGTTTTTTTTAAGAACAATAGCTTTATAAATGGCAGTTGCTAAGAACATAGCATTTATGAAATGATTAATTGCCCATCAGCAGCTTTTTCATTTTTCACACTTGAGTTTTTGTCTTTAGCAATTTTCATGAATATTAACATTTCTAATGTTGAAATTTCGTTAGAGGGGGGGGTCACAAATTGCACGCAAGCTTTTCGGCATGCCTCAATGAACCAACTTCAGTCAATGAAATGTGACAGTCATGATTTTAATTAAATACTTTTGGATGGTGTCAAGAGGAAGCATTAGATAGGCTTTGCAATCTTGGTTCATGCTTTAGTGTTTATCATGCGTGCAGAGAAATTTATTTTGTTTTTTCTTTTAGCTAGCATGTTACATTTCTTCTTTATGGTAATATGTTTTAAGCTGTTAAGGCGACCCCATGAATTAGTGAGAAACCTTCCAACAGCAATACCCTGTTCAAGAATAAGCTTTATATTTACTAATCATGCAGACAACATGCTGAAAGTTTGCTCCCTTGAAGAGCTCCAGGCACTGCCACTATCCAGGATGTCCAAGAGTGGTGGACTGATGCTTCGTACACACGCACCGATTGTTGGTCGACCGATTGGCCGTCTTTTGTCCAGTGTTGTTGTGTTGGTTGAAATGTGCTCTAGACTGCACACGAATTTTGTCGGCCAACAACAACCAACTGCAGAAGTGATGTCATGTTCTGGTCTACTTTTTGTGTGTTTTTTCTTCTCTGAGCATGCCCAGTCTTGCCCATCACATTTTTGTCTGCCGAAATCTGTACTGACTGAAGAACAATTGGCCGGTCTGGTGACGGCCAACAAAAATTTTATAGCACGCACACCACATTTTGTTTGGCCGAAAAGTCACAGTCGGTTGTCGGAAGCATCATACTAACAAGCCGACAATCGGCCGATCGGACATTGGCGGAAAATTCACGGCCAACAATCGTTGCGTGTGTACGAGGCTTAAGTTGGCCACTATGGTTCCTCTCTCCACCCCCTACATCACTATTGTGTTCTGTAGTTAAGTAGTTAAGTAGGATATGGCTGGAGGAACCACAAAGTTCAGCATGGGACCTGCTAAGCAACTGTTATTTAAATGTCGGATAGTGGTGACATTCGGAGCTCTCTAAAAGAGTGACATTTCGGCACACCACCTGCAAAGAAAGTAAGCATAAGGGACTGTTCCTACCAGCGGGCATGCATTACGGTCTGTAAAATTGTTGTGTCTTGTGTAGGAGTGTGATGAGCTCTTATATCAGTTTTCTTTTTTCGTCCTTTTTTTTTTTTTACTTTATTGAAATGTCACAAAACGACTGTTCATTCAACTATATGCACAACAGTACTTAGTAGACATGATGCAAGTTTATGCAACATACACCAACGCACCTGTATGGTATGAACAGGGTAAATAAAAAAACATTTGTTTTCCCTGTCTCTTTGCATCTTTGCATTGAGCATGTATTAATCAATGCTGGTCAGCAGTGTTAATTTTGTCATCCAAAATATTTTCGTAACTAAATTAACACAATTTTAGTCAACTAAAACACGACTAAAACACTTCAGATGACTAAAATACAACTAAAACTAAAATGCATTTTAGTCAAAAGACTATAACTAAAACAAAATTAATTTTTTTTTGTCAAAATTAACACTGCAGTACCACATAAGAATAAGTAGGGGGCATCTGCTAAGCCGCTGAAAGAAAAAAAATAAGACATTTTTTTTTAATATATTTTTAAAAAAATGATATATTCAGGTAATATGTGCAATGGCATTACAGCCAATAGAGTTCACAGTTTTTGGGGGTTTTTATATTTTAAAGTTCTAGTGTACTTCTGTTTGTCAAAAAGCACTTTTTTTGTTTATGAAACTTGGTTTTATTTATAAAGACAATATATATCATAACGGCTAAGGCCTCTTTCACACTAGTGCGACTTGTCCCGCGATTTTGGACCGCAAAATCGCATGGCATGTCGTTTTTCATTATTTTCAATGAGCCCCATTCATATCAGTGCGTTTTGAAGTCGCACCGACTTCAATGTAGTTCCTGCACTACTTTGCCACGATTTGATTGCGTTTTGAGCCATAGCCATAGCCATTGCTTTCAAAATTGCGGCAAAGTCGCTTCAAAATCGCGCCGCAAAATCGCGGCAAAATCACTGTAAAATTGCATTGCATAGGTGTGAAAGGGGCCTAAATCTGTGTCTGTAGTGCATGTTCAAACCTTAATACCATAAATAATAACATGTTATTGGATTTTTACTCCAAGAGTATATAATGAGTTTGGCAATTCTAGAGAAATGCTTAAATAATTGCATCACATTATAAAGTGTTACTAAACCCAGGACTCTGCATTCACTATATCTGGTCTCCCACAGTACACAAAACATGGAAATGCAATAGTTTAGTAAATATAAACTGATAAATACCTTTTATCATCAGCAGTATATAGCAGTCTTGTGACTTCTACCATTGTCTGGTTAAAGCTTGTACGAGGAGTTTTCATTCCACTCTGACTGTCCTATGAGGCTTCAAGACCCCTGACCCTCTGTCTGGACAGTGTTAATTGTCCCTGTGCTGATCACATGTACTCTCCCAAAAAAAATCAGAGAATTAGGTACCACAGTGAGTATAACCAGCATGTTTTACTGCATATACAGACTGATTATACTGTTGTGGGTATAGTAACACTTTAAAGTAGAAGTACAGCCAAAGCTCGTTTAGCTGTACTTCACCTTTGGATCATAGGAGCTCAGTTCATTCTGCAATCCCATGATCCATTTTTGGCAGACAGTGGGCTGAAGCCCACTGTCTGCTGAGGTCACAGAGCCAGTCCAGGCCTGGGAAAGATCACGACCATATGGTCGGATCCAGACTGGCACTTGGCTCAGCCTCCTCCACAATTCAGCTCTCCAATGAGCTCAGGGGGCAGAACAGAGAGTCGGTGACTGACAGTCACCAGCTCCCTGCTCAGGGAGCTCTGAGAACTTAGCGATCGGCGGTGGTTGATCGCTCGGTTCTCAGCCTTCCTGCTGCATCCACCTAGGTAAGTATGATTCTAAAATAAAAACAAAACCCATATTTCTCTTTTAACTAAACCAATAAGATTTTAGTAGACTAAAATGTACTGGAGATTTTAGTCAACTAAAATACGACTAAAACTAAAACAATTCAGATTACTAAAATACACTAAAACTAAAATGGCATTTTATTTTACAGACGGAAATATGACTAAAACTATATCGAAATTTGATGTCAAAATTTCCGCTGCTGGTCAGTGCAGCTTAGCACAATAGATGTATATGAGCCCTTAAACTTCATCTTTTAGGTTGAATTCACACTGTTCAGTGTGCATGCAGCATATATTGTAATGCACATGTGTAGGTGTGAACAGGCCCATGTAAATTCTATTTCCAAACTCAATAAAATGCAGCACCTCTATATCAACTAGCCTCATAGGAAAGAATAGTTGAGGAAAGTGGAAAGATAGCACTGGACCGGAAGGGTTGAGAACCTTCTTCCCTCAGCCAGAACACTGAAGATGGTGTCATGGATGGGTCTTCCAGCATGACAATGACCCAAAACATACCGCCAAGGCAACAAAGAAGAAGCACATTAAGGTCATGGAGAGCCTAGCCAGTCTCTAGACCTTAATCCTATAGAAAATGTATGGAGGGAGCTGAAACTTCGAGTTGCCAAGAGATAGCCAAGAAACTAACATTAAAGATTTAGAAAAGATCTGTAAAGAAGAGTGGACCAAAATCCCTCCTAAGATGTGTGCAAACCTGGTCACCAACTATGGAAAACGTCTTACCTCTGTGCTTGCCAATAAGGGTTTCTCCACCAAGTACTAAATCATGTTTTGCTTAGGGATCGAAAACTTATTTTACTCACTGAACTGCAACTTAACCACCTAGGCGGTAATCCCGAGCGTGACTCGGGGTGGACTTTTCATTGCAGGATCGGTAACCCCGAGTCACGCTCAGGGTGGATGTGCAGAGAGCGCAGCGGTGTTCTCTTACCTTGTCCTGGCGATCCAGCGATGATCTCTCATTGCTGAGATCGCCAGCCGAGAGTCCCGCCGCTCTTCCATCCTCTGTCGGTCTGATGACTTCCTAGTTCCGTTCCCTGCAGCAGCAATGCTGCATGGGAGTGGAACTAGGGAGGGAAATTCAAAAAAAAAACGTTGCACAAAACACATTTTATATTATATATATATATATATATATATATATATATATATATATGCATATATATATATGCATATATATATATACCGGTATATATATATATATATATATGCATATATATATGCATATATATATATATATATGTGTATATATATATATATGCACACACACATATATATATATAAAATTATATTATTGATTCAATTATAATTCATGCGTTATATATTATATATATATATATATATATATATATATATATATATATATATATGTGTGTGTGTATATATATATATATATATACACACACACACACATATATCTATATATAATATATAATGCATGAATTATAATCTAATCAATAATATAATTTTATTATATATATTATATATTAAATAATAAAATAATATTATTGATTCAATTATAATTCACGCGTTTGTGTTTCAAATTTATCACATCTGGGATGTCTACTAGACTCTTGTTTTGGTCAGGTTTAAGTCAGTAATTACTAAGAATTGTAGG
Source organism: Pelophylax lessonae (assembly GCF_965119305.1). Classification (NCBI taxonomy): domain Eukaryota; kingdom Metazoa; phylum Chordata; class Amphibia; order Anura; family Ranidae; genus Pelophylax; species Pelophylax lessonae. The sequence continues at coordinate 78,387,774 of NC_138768.1, forward strand.
CCTATAATACATAACGCCAAATTTCCATGAAAACAATTTTACCGCTTTTGGTATGTAATTCCTGACATAATCATACCGCCAGGGAGGATAATTTATAGTATTTGTTTTATGTATTTTTGTTTTCTGGATTTTAGGTTGATATTCTGTCTCTATCATTTAAAATACACCCGTGATAAAAAATTATAGACCCTTCATTTCATTGTAAGGCGGGAAAACTTACAAAATAAGCAGGAGATCAAATAATTATTTTCCTCACTGTAGCTGCATGAAATGGACAAGTATGAATAGGCTCTTACATGGTATTGCTGATGGAAGGTCTTCCACTCCCAACAAGGTTGCTCTAATCTTTTGTGATTGTAAGTCATCAGTACCTAGTAAAAATTTAGCAGTGTTCCTATGCATTACTTAAAACCTGCGTCCCTAAAAATGTTTATATGAGCATTTTTATTTTATAATGAATATTCTGCTCAGACTTTTTTTTTTTTCATAAACTTAAAAATGGCCAAAAATGTAAAAATACTTTAACAGCTCATAGATTGCTGACTGCTTCTAAAAGGCATTATGACAGGTCAGCCGGCTAACCCCAGCTTGTCTGTAAACAATTTCATGCAATCACTGTTACAGGAAAAATTAATACTGGGGCACCTACCTATTCCAAAGCGGCTTTTTTATTGATTCATAACAATAAAGTGTTACTAAACCCACAACAGTTAAACCAGTCTGTATATGCTTGGTATACTCACTGTGGAACCTAAGGGGTTTTTCCTCTGCATTGTGTAAAGAGGCTGTTTGATCCTGAATGCACAGATCCTCCTCTTCTTGCATTGTCCCCATAACATGTCCAGATAAGACAGAGTTAGTGGAGTCAAGCTGCATATACTCAGTTTGCTGTGTATTGCTGGAGAGTTTTTTTTTTCCTGGGAGAGTACATGTAATCAGCTCAGGGCCAATCAGCACTGTCCAAACATGTCCAGACAGAGGGTTAGGGGTCCTGTAAGTCAATAACGCGAAAACAGAAGAGCGTTTAGATCAAGCTTGTTGGTGAAAAAGCCCAATGGTCAATGATCGCTAATCATTGATGCAATAAATACATAGGCCCATCGGTATTTGTCATAAAAGTTACAGTCTTTATTCGTCAACAGAAACAAGAATAAACCAACAGTTAAAAACCTTGAAATAGCCGCCTAGATGAAAACACGCCTGTTCACTGGGGCTGTGTCTGCTTACTTGTCACACAGAAAGAGGTGTCCACCGTTGTCGGTGGAATGGCAGTGTCCGGTATGGAACTCCAGACAGGGGAGCCACTGGATGTCCCTCAGGAGACCGATCAGCGGATGGGCAAGAGCTGAAGGGAGGGATGAAGGCAGCGTTCCGGGTCCGTAGATCGCACTGAGAAAACAGATGTAGAAAGGCGTGATGTTGACAAGGCACAGACGTGCAAAACATTTTGCCATAGTGACGGGACCATCTCGATTTGGCTTGTCCTCCACCGCCTGCACGCTCCTCAGGCTGATGTCCGGCTTCCTGGCACAGTGATTGACGTCTTAACCAGTCGCCCTTCTACATCTATTTCCTCAGTGCAATCCACGGACCCGGAACGTTGCCTTCATCCCTCCCTTCGGCTCTTGCCCATCCGCCGATCGGTCTCCCCAGGGACATCCAGTGGCTCCCCTGTCCGGAGTTCCATCCCGGACACTGCCATTCCACTGGCAGCCGTAGATACCTCTTTCTGTGTGACAAGTAAGCAGGCGAGCCCCAGTGAGCAGCAGTGTTTTCCATCCAGGCGGCTATTACAAGATTTTAAACTGTTGATTTATCCTTCTTCTATCCTATGCTATATCACTCACATCTTCAATCTCTCCCTCTCTACTGGCACCTTTCCCTCCCCTGAAGCATGTACAGATCACCCCTATACTTAAAAGGCCTCACTGGACCTCACCAACCTGAACAACTTAAGACCTAACTCCTTGCTCCCATTCACCTCTAAACTTTTAGAATGCTTAGTCATTAACCATCTTAGTTCCTACCTCACTGAAAACAGCCTTCTTGGCCACTTATAGTCTGCATTTCGCTCGTAACACTCCACATAAACTGCCCTACCAAAACTTAACGATTTACCGACTGCTAAAACCAACCGCCACTACTCCATACCCTTACTACTAGACCTCTCTGCAGCCTTTGATACTGTTGACCAGATTCGGTTTATTAGACGAACATCCCAAGTGTTACAACAGTGTACAGGTAGACGCGTTTCACACACTAACAGGTGTGCTTATTCATGTCCAATGAATAAGCACACCTGTTAGTGTGTGAAACGCATCTACCTGTACACTGTTGTAACACTTGGGATGTTCGTCCAATAAACCGAATCTGGATGCAGCTTGGAGTGCGGCCAATTCTTTCTTATTATTGTATGCGTAGGCGAGCCGAGGCGGGCACCTGTTAGCATCATTAGGCTTCCTCTTTCTCACCTGGAGCAGCAAGTTTTTCTTTTCTTGGATACTGTTGACAACCGATCCTTCTCAATAAACTCCACTCCCTTGGCCTCTGAGATTCAGCTTTCCTGGTTCTCTTCCTATCTATCACAGCGCTCCTTAAGTGTCACCTTTAACGCTATCTCCTCCTCTCCACTTCCTCCTTCTGTAGGAGTCCCCCAAGGTTCTTTTTTTGGACCCCTTCTCCTCTCTATCTACTCCTCCTCTCTTAGTCACTTGATAACCTTACCACGGCTTCCAATATCATCCCTATGCCAATGACACCCAAATCTATCTCTGTACTCCTAACCTCACTCCTTCAGTCTCCTCAGCATGGATGTCACACCACTTCCTTAAACTATATCTCTCTAAAACTGAACTGATAATATTTCCCTTTCTACCTGTGCCCTCCTCCATGACTTTTCCATCAAGATCAATAATACAGCTATAGGTCCCTCCCCTCTTGCAAGGTTACTAGTTGTAATCCTAGACTCTGAGCTGTCCTTTCGGCCCCAAATCCAATCACTCTCAAAAGCTTGTAAACTTCACCTACGTAACATCTCTAAAATTCAGACCCTTTTTAACTAATGAAACCACCAAGCTACTCATTCACTCCCTTGTTATCTCTTACCGTGACTATTGCAACTCCCTTCTCATAGGCCTACCTCTACATAGGCTATTGCCCTTTCAGTCTATCATAAATGCTGCTGCCAGACTCATCTACCTTACCAATCGCTCAGTGCCTGCCACACCTCTCTGCCAATCCTTACACTGGCTCCCGATCGCCCAGCAAATTAAATTAAAAATACTAACAACAACATACAAAGCCATTCACAACACTGCCCCGAGCTACATCACCAACCTTATCTCCAAATATCACCCAAAAAGTCCTCTCCGCTTCTCCCAAGACCTCCTTCTCTCAAGCTCTCTTGTCTCCTCCTCCCATGCTCATCTCCAGGACTTCTCCTATCCTCTGGAACTCTCTACCTCAGTCTGCCTGGCTATTTCATACTCTAGCTGCCTCTAGATGATCCCTGAAAATGTATCTTTTTCATGAAAACCTCATGTAACTGAACTTTTATCACTTCCATCAGCTTACCTCCCACAATAATTACCTTTTGTACCGCTTGCCCCACCCTATTAGATTGTAGGCTCTTATGAGCAGGGCCTTCTTAACCCTCCTCGTATTTTATAGTATTGTAACTCTATTGTCTGCCTTTATATTGTAAAGTGCTGAGCAAACTGTTGGCGCTATATAAATCCTATATAATAATAATTAAACCGTTTTGGTCTTCAGTGAAGGTTGCCAAAAAAGGAAACTTATCACTTTGACTTTCCCCCTATATTGCAGCACCACCGACACCTTCAACCCCAAGGCAGACAAGCTGTAACAAAAGAAAATGTTCTTGGTGGGGCATTGCTGGTTTTGGGGTCTAATAAGAAAATATTTATTGCATTAACAGTATTGTAAATGTGATGAATGGCAATTTATAATTAAAGCACAACTATATAAAATACTTGTTTAAATTCATTAGTCCAACATAATACTAATTATATAATAATTTTTTTAAATAATCATAATATATACAGTAATTCAGTCTAGCAGAATAGGGGCTGATAGTTCTGTCCTGCTGTTCAAGGGCTAATTATAAATTTGCTTTGGCTTTAAGGTCTAATGCAGGCTTGTCAAACTTAAACTGAGTAGAAGAACCCTTCAAAGGGCCACATTAGATTTACTAGATCATGACTTCAATGACTTACATATTACGATAAAAGCAGAGTTCCACCCAATAGTGGAAGCTCCTCTTATTTGCTTCCTCCCCCTCTCCAGTTCCACATTTGGCACCTTCCAGGGGGGAGGGGGGAACAAGTACCTGTGAGTACCTGTTTTTGACAGGTACCAATCCCCACTTCTGTAAGACCCTCCCCCCCCCTCCCGGTGGCGAGGTCCCTTGGAAGTTCGGCCCTCCTTCTCCTTCCTCCACCACCGGGCTAGTTAGAAAGTGCAGCATGCTTCGCACATGCACAGCCTCACTGCTAGTTTCCCTTACCATGAATGGCGGTGGCAGCACCGGAGAGCCGATCCGAAAATCGGCTGGGGTGCCTGATATCGCGGGATCCCTGGATAGGTAAGTGTCCTATTATTTAAAGTCAGCAACTACAGTATTTGAAGCTGCTGATTTTTAATCTTTTTAATCTTTTTAATTTTTTCGTGGGGGGGACGGAACTCTGCTTTAATAATATTAGTTATCATTTATCACTGATAAATTTGCCAGAATTAAATTAAACAACTTCATAATTATGCAAGGAAGTGTAGGCTTTCTGAGCTATAGAGTAGTCTGGGACATCAGTTTGGTTAAAACAGGAAAGGCCACTAAAAAAACGTAAGGAAGTGTATACAGCCCAAAATCACAAGTTTTTAAGATTTCTGTTTTGCCCTTCCCACTTCTTTCTTGCTCTTCTGCTGAAAATTATTAAGAAATTAAAATACTGAGGACCAGTATTGATAAGCTTCAATGACCAAATGCAGCATGTTTTTTTACATAATTTTTAGACACTTTTGAGATTATTCAGATATCATTGACAGGGGCTTTTAGCCTACAGTTGACTGCCTTCTGATCTAATTTGACCTGCTTCAGGCTGCTGATGTATTCCCATAGACTTATGTGGGGAGAGAAGCAGTTTTGAAGCACACAAATTCTCATCTACACTGACCCTTAGGTCAGTCATACACTTTTTATTGATTTTAGCATTAACTTGATTGGCAGACTCATACAGTATGTGTTGATAAAGAAATTTTTGTTTTCAATGACCTTCATTAAAGTGATTTCTTTATTAACCACTAAGGCTTCCTCATCAAATAGTGGGACACCACCACCCATACCAACACCAACCACCACCCATGCCACTACCAACCACCCCACCACCCATGCCACTACCAACCACCACCACTACAAAAAAAAATGAAAAGAAATTGTGGGGCAGTGGTGCCATTACAGGGACAGAATTACTGAATTATTTGGCACTTACACATTAAAATCCTAAACTGGCCAAGGGGGACAAGGGTGTTATTAATAAACACATCTGATCTAAAAAAAAAAAAAAAAAACACCAGTTTAACATTCCTTGTGTGTTCTCACTTTAAATAGTGCTATGGAAGATTCAGATATTGTATATACACTGTAGTCATAAAGGGATGAACATGGTGAGCAACAATACTCAGGTAGGCCATGGCATTAACCACTTCCCGACCACCTGCCGCCTTTTTAAAGTGGCAGGGTGGCTCTCCTACACAAACCGACATAGACCTACATCGGTCGCGTGCGGGAAGCTGGGGGGCTAGCGCACCCCGCCAGCGGCGTGCTCCCGCCCCCAGTCGGCAGCGGGGAAGCTGATGCATGGGTCAGGCGGCTCCGATTGCCGCCTGACACCCGTGATCGCTCCCCGTTGAGAGAGAAGAACGGTCAGCTGTTGTAAACAGAGCCGACCGTTCTTCTCCCTGAAATAATCACAGAGCTCATGTGATCCTTCTATATAGGATAACATGTCTCTATGGTCATTTCACAAGCCACGCTCCCCACAGTTAGAATCACTCCCCTAGACTCACATTGAACCCATTGATCACCCATAGGGTTAACCCCTTCCCTGCCAGTGTCATTATTACAGTAACAGTGCATATTTTTAGCACTGATTACTGTAATAATGTCGATGGTACCCCCAAAAGTGTCACATATGTCAGTTAGGGGTCCGATCTGTCCGCCGCATTACTAGTAAAGAAAAAAAAAAAACAAGAAAAATGACATAAATCTTTCCCATAGATAGTAGACGCGATAACTTTTGCGCAAACCAATCAAAATACGCTTATTGCAATTTTTTTACCAAAAATATGTAGCAGGAAACAAATTGGCCTAAAAGAATGAAAAATTTTGATTTTTTTACATTTTTTTTGAGAATGTCATATAGCAGAATGTGAGAATGTGAAAGATCTAGTTTTTTACAAGATTGTCGCTCTTTTATTGTTTATAGCACAAAAAATAAAAATCGCACAGGTGATAAAATACCACCAAAAGAAATCTCTGTTTGTGGGAAAAAAAGGGCACCAATTTTATTTGGGTACAGCGTCGCATGACCGGGCAATTGTCCGTTAAAGTAATGAATTGCCGAATCGCAAAATAGGGCCTGGTCATTAAGGGGGCAAATCCTTCCGGTCTTAAAGTGGTTAAAAGGATGCTAAATAGGTACTAAGGGGCCCAAAGTATGCCAAGAGAATATACCCAATATCATTACAGCACCACTACCAGCCTGAATTGTTGATACAAGGCAGGATAGATCCATGCTTTCATGGAGTTTATGTCAAATTCTGACCCTATCATCTGAATGTCGCAGCTGAAATCAAGACTCATCAGACCA